>NC_084761.1:95354206-96033237 GCF_028858725.1 Colius striatus | reverse complement strand
TTGAGTTTCAGAAAATTAAGCTATTTTGCCTGATTTTATGATTGCTGTCCTTTCTGCTTGGCTACTATAGTTTGAGGAGACTTGAGGCAAACAAACCTGGAAAAGATGTGCATCTTTGCTGGCCTGAAATCTTGCTTTTGTTGTGTCGTTTAAAATGCTCTCTGCAATCTTTCCAACATCAACTGGCTTCAGGATGTGTTAAGACCTTGACTTATGGTCTCCCTAAGGTTACAGTAGCCTCTGAGAGCTGTAAGGGGAAGCCCTTACTCCACCCCAGTTCCATGTCAGTTCAGCTCTTTAACACAGGAGATAGAGAGCAGACTGTATTCTTTTAGTGTATTTATAGGAAGCCTTCAGCAGCTGAAGGATGGGGAGTATTTGTGCTCAGCAGTTACACTCTCCTGCTGAGCCAGAAAGGTTTGGCATTGATCTACAGTATCTGTAACCACATAGGAACCATTTTTTCCTCTTTTTTTCATATTGGTCTTAGGGGATGAAACACAGCCTTGCACTTGGGATACAATCTGCATTCTCCTCAGTTTAAGTAGTGCTTGAAAACATATTGCTCAGTGACTCGAGTGGTGGCCAAACAAATGTGAATGTTACTAGAGCATCTACTAAAGAACTGTTAGAAAGGCTGATGGATTTCTACTGATTTTCTTGTGTTTCTACTTGTAAGATTTTAGGCTGAAAGAGGTCTTGCACCTCCTCATTCCTATCTGTGCTATATTTTCTGAATATGCTTTCTGAATGTGCACTGAAGGACTCTCAAATCTAAATCACTTTTTTTTTTTTCCCCAAGAAGTGAGAATGTCAGGATAAACAAAAAAAAACCCACCCCAGTTTAGAGAAAATGAGTAAGAAAAAAAATCCATGGATGTGTTAGAAAGTGCAAAATAAAATGATACCCTCTCAGGTGAACACCATGTGGTGTTATGCTGCTGATCTCAGCAGGTTGGATCTACTATTATATAGAAAGATATGCAGCATTGCTAAATAATTGTGAAAGCTCATGTAGAAAACTCCTAATAACTACATGGCTTGGGTTATTTAGATCAAAATATTTAAGCAAATTTAGAGAACAGTAGAAAAAGGATTGTAGAACTTGGGCAAAAAATTGTAAATCGTGATTAAGAGGATGCCTATATGCCATCCTCTTCAGGATTTATATACTGTAAGTATATACCAGGCTTATAAGTAACAATGAAAAGATGAGATGGCTAGAATTAAAGGATTTTAAACATATCTGGAGGATCCTGTGAGAGAGACAATAACAGTAGTTAATAGAACAGTAGTCTTTCTTGCATTACACATCAAAAAGGGAGGCAAAACACTCCAGCTGTATATAAAGGCTTCAGAAATTTAGAGTGGAGCATCTCCCTTCTTATGAAAGGCTGAGGGAGCTGAGACTCTTCAGCTTGAAGAAGAGGAGACTGAGAGGTGACCTCATTAATGTTTACAAATATATAAAGGATGGGTATCAGAAGGATGGAGCCAGGCTGTTGTCAATGATGGCCAACGACAGGACAAGGGACAATGGGTACAAGATGGAACATAAGAGGTTCTAATGAAACCTAAGGAAAAGCTTCCTGTTGAGGTGAGGGATCACTGGAAGGGGCTGCGCAGATGGGTGGTGGAGTCTCCTTCTCTAGAGACATTCAAGCCCACCTAGAGGAGTTCCCGTGTGATCTACTCTAGGTGGTGCTGCTCTGGTAGAAGGGTTGCACTGGATGAGCTTTCAAGGTCCCTTCCAACCCTTAAGATTCTGGGGTTCTGTGTGATTCAGTCTTTGCCATTCAAAGCCTATGACATCTGCTTACAAACAAGACCCTAAGAAAATTATGCAGAGAAAGGTCTGCTTTGACATAGTGGCTGATTAGTTACACAATGTATCTTGAGATTGATTTTACTTCCAAACCTCTATCCACTTTTTTTCCTTTTTTTTTTTTTTTAAACTAAGAAGAAGAAATCAATCTACTATCAATGAATTTTGTTTGGATTTCCAAAGGAACAGTTAGACAGCAGTGTTGGATGTAATTAGCAGTAGTGAAGCTGCACATGTCAGTACATTCCACTGTCTCAAAACTAAGAGCTTAGACTCTCATAGTCTTTCAGACTGTGAAACTGTCTTGATGGTAGTAAATGGAGCACTCTTCCTTTACTTAAGAAAAAAGGAGGATATTAGTGTCTTTGTGTGGTATGTGGGAGTGTTTGAGACTGACATGCATTTATCTGCTTTCTCTGCTGTGATTTACCAAACCTTCCCCAGTCTGGGCTCCCTGCACAGGAGCCTGACAGCTGTGATGGGCACCCAGTGCTTGCTGCTGCACGGCGCTTCTTCCAGTGAGCTCATACCCATTGCTCATGGAAAGGAAAAGAGCATTTAATCAAGCAACAGAGTCCTATTCAAAATGTGAATAATTGCCATAGTTTAGTTTATACAGATCAGCAGAAAATGATCCCATGCAGTTTCATAATGGCTGGGGAAACAGAACAGATACCATGATTGGGTCACTGAAAAGGAAAGGAAAATTAAAAAGACGACCTTTAAAAATAACGACAACAGCCTTAAATCTTGGAAGGTGCCTCTTCCCTTCTGTTTTCAGTGCCTTGGAGCCACCATTATAGACCTGGAGCCAAACCTTCTAAGAAAGTCACTTACATTAGCTCAATCTTTTTCTTTAACTGAATCTTTTCTCTGTGCACAACAGCTCATCCTGCAGCCATTTAAGTGCATTGAGATCCAGTTTACCACCCAAGTATGCATTAGCAGGGTTGTGGTAAGTTGTTAGCAAAGAGGTACAGAGGTAAGTATTTAACCTTAAAATGTGCTGTCATTGTAGCCTAGATGTAGGCTACTTGAGTTTTTATTTCCCTTTGACTACAGTCCTGCTGTAGGATGAGCTTACTAACGAGAGCAAGAGAAGTTCCAACTAGTCTCATTCTGGGCCAAAGAATGTGTTTCCTGGATTTAAGAAGGATCTCTGGTTACCATTCAGTGGTTTATTTCCCACCTCTATGTTTGCTTTCTGAATTCTGCATCATGGAGGTTTTATCTCATTAAGAATAGATGAGGAAGGACAGATCCAGAGTGGGCAAATTTGTGAACTGTAGATAAGAAAACAAGACAATGCCTCTGAGTTTCATACCTGGATGTGCCAAGCATTTGCTAACAGCCTGTTGGGTATTAAGGCGTAATATGAAACGAGAAACAAAATCTGACATTTAAGAAAAGGAAAACTTTGTCATAGTTAATAGAAATGATTAGAATTGTAATCTCCCTGAGACACGTTAATTAAAATAACACAACAAATGGTGCCTCAGTGCAGGGTTTGACATGCACTGTGGCTTTAAGTTGTTTTTAATAAACATAGTAGACAGTAATATCAATTTAGGAAAAAAAGATAAGCAGGAATAAAATTCAAATTTAAATGCAAAGGTTAGAGTAGAACAGATGACTCATGCTTTATCTATATAGAAGTAATTATACAGTGAGAACTGAGAACACTGGCTTTGGACTTATAAAGAGCAAATCACCACAGTGAGATTTATCTTCTAGCTAATTTTATGGGCAATACAAAAGTTTCTAAAAACTGCTTCTTGAAGGATGGGTATGAAAGGTCATTGCTTCTTCATTTCCCTCTTATTTGCCACTGAAGGACTTAACAATCAATCATGTTTATAAAATTATTTTACTTTTTCCTGAAATTTCCTATTGGGGCTGTTGATTGCTTTTTCTGTGCATCTCTAAACTTTTCAAATTACATTCATGTCTCTTTATATGATAGGCTAAAAATGGTTGCCAATGCATTTGTAGTGTAAGAGTCTGCAGGCATGGTGATAAACAACACATTCTCCAAGGAGATTTGCTAGATTACTGTGCTTTTTATTGTGCCTTAACTCACCTGTGAGCATCTTGAGTGCTTGCTGGGACCGGTAGCTATGTTTTCTGAAATGTTTGATCATAAAACAGAACAAAGACATTTTAGTTATGAGCATTATAGAGATCTTGATTGAAGCATTTTTAAAGTCTGATGCCAATAGATGTCAACCTGCAGTGTGTTAGAAAGTCAGATTAGTGGGAGGCTATAAGGTGGTTTGCAGATGGCAGAAATGCTGCACCAAAACATTAGAAGAGATGATTTGTAATGTTTATTTTCCCCTCAATCACAATTTCTCATTTTAAATGTGTTTCTCTTTTTAAATGTGTTTCTCTTATTTTTCCACTCAAAATCAAGGTTAAAAAATTATTAGTGTCTAATCTGTTTTCTCCCTGCATTCATGAACACCAAATTATCAAATACCATAATTAAATGCTTTACAGATTAGATTCTACATCTTTTGACAAAAGGACTAAAAGATTAATTAACTCTGTGTTGTGAAATTAGTTTTCACTCTTCTAGGGAAACACTTGGAGTGTGCAAGTGGGAAGATGTGTTTTGGGGAGACGCTAAAGAAACCATCCTCTTTCTTTATTGTCTCTTTCCTTCTCTTCTCTTCTTTACATCCAGTTGCAGACCTGGATGAAGTGCAGTTAAACTCAGTGATGACTGGTAAGGACAGAAAGAGTTAATAGTGTTCTAGGAAATTACGGTGAGGTTTGTTTTTCAATATCTGAGTACCCATGCTGTAGAAGTTGTGAAAATAATTGAAGTAGTTACAAGACAAATACATGTTTCTAGCTTAACATTTTGTATCCTATTTACTGGTTTGGAAATAATTTACTCCTTTGAACAGTTATTAAGCATTTGTCTACTACTATCCATCTTCAGATTCCTAAGAAACATTTTTTTCAGTCTTTTAGTCCATTAACCAGACTATTTCCTCCCTCTGGCCACTTAGGAAATTGTCTCAGTTTTCTTGGTAAATTACCTTTCATGTTAAATTTTCAGTTTACTCTTCTGTTTTATATGAATCTTAACAGAACTTGCTTTTCTCAGTGGTATGCTGTGGTGTAGTTCATAAACAGTTTCCGTTTGCATTTTACCTAAGAGTCCCTTTTGCATGTCATGGTAGGAGGATATGGGCAGTCTTCCTCTTTGGGAGAGCTGACAGTCCA
Organism: Colius striatus; assembly: GCF_028858725.1. Classification (NCBI taxonomy): domain Eukaryota; kingdom Metazoa; phylum Chordata; class Aves; order Coliiformes; family Coliidae; genus Colius; species Colius striatus. The sequence continues at coordinate 96,028,178 of NC_084761.1, read as the reverse complement.
TCTTCATTCAGTCCTGCTGGCACAAGTAGAGTAAAGCACCAGAAAATGGAGCATGTGGACTAGAGGAAGGGTGGAATGATATTCTTGCAGGATGAATCTGTGGGCTTGGATGTGTGAAAAAAATCAATATCCAGCTTCTTGTAATATTAAATTCCTATTGTTCCTGGAAGTTCTAAAGGGAGGGTTTTGATAAGAGGAATGGGATTTGGTAACACTGGCAACCTCAATCTTCAGCCTGAGTACATGCTTTCGTATATATATGTGTATTTATATATATATAAGTAGATACGTGCACTATTTAATTTTTATAATTAATATTTTTCCATTTCTACCTACATTTTAAAATAGTTTGCATATTAAACTATAAACTTGTGATATAATACAAGAACAACCCTGGTTTCTCTTACATTGCAAAATGTTTGTTTGGCTTTTTTCTCATCAACACTTCTACCTATATGACTTGGGATTATGCAGATGGACTTTACTAAAGGTTTCTTTGTTGAGTAGGAGTCAGTTAAAGGACCGAGAATGGTCAACTCAAGCAAAACCAACTGCACCTTTGTGTCATCCTGTATTTCACTGTTTGAATGTTGCAGCTCAGATACTGGTGTACTGTGCATATATTCAATGCAGATATACACTATGTGATATTTTACCTTATGCTGAGGTGTCATAACCAATGGAGTGAAGAACTTTCTGTTAGATAGTTTGACTAGTACTAAAGGCAAAGTCTTTCTTCTCAAAATGGTGGATAAAAGCAAGAAAACGGCATCTCCTGTAACTCAGAGTCTACTGTGGTCAGTAGAAAAGTACTGGGTAGAGATATTTCTTGATTAATTGTATACCAGTTAGTAATCCATGCAATGAGGGAAAGGCTAAAAGTCCTTGGACTAGCACTACTTATTTCTGGAGTGGGAAGACAGGTAAACCTTCCTCCCTCTTACCTTAAAAAGGCTGTTGTCTTAAATATCTTTCTTTAAATAAAAATAACTTAGCTTCTTTTAAAATATACTTTTTATAAACAGAGTCTTGCATCAAACATTATCAAATCTTCCTGGCTGGCACATAAAATGTTACAGATATTGAGATTCTTTTAAAGGATTTCTGGTTTAGCTTTTGGACTTTTAAGGGATGAATTATAGTAATAAACATTTTTGTTAAAGTTTAGTAACTTTTGATTTAAAAACAAATGAGTGAAAACAGATGTAGTATTTTTTTTCCTGCATAATATAGTTTTGTCAGCTAATCAGTTAAGAAAATAAACTCCCAGCAATAAATAATTTTGTTCAACCTAAAGAATGATAGTCCTTAGAGGGCAAGTGTTTCCAAGACTACAGTATAGAATCCTAGAATCATAGAATGGTAGGGGGTGGAAGGGACCTTTAGAGATCATCTAGCCCATTCCCCTGCAGAACCAGGTTCACCTAGATCAGGTCACACAGGAACATGTCCAGATGGATTTGGAAACCTCCCAAGAAGGGGCCTCCACACCCTCTGTGGGCAGCCTGGGCCAGGGCTCCAGCTTCATCCCATTACCCCGTGTCCTGTTGCTAGCTACTATAGAAAAAAGAGATGTTCCAACCTCCTGACACTCACCATTTAGATATTTGTAAATATTAATGAGACCCACCCTGCAGTCTCCTCTTCTCTAGACTAAACAGACTCAGTTCCTGCAGCCTTTGCTCTTTAAGAAGATATTCCAATCCCCTGATCATTTTGGTGGCCCTGCACTGGCATCTCTCCAGTAGTTCCCTGTTCCTCTTGAGCTGGGGAGCCCAGAACTGGACACGGGACTCCAGATGAGGCCTCAGCAGGGCAGAGTAGAGGAGGAGGAGAACCTCCCTCAACCTGCTGCCCACACTCAACTCTTCTTGAGTATGAAGTGAACCTGGAGCCCCAGTACACTTAGATGCCTACAATTACTTGAAGATGCTTTGTATGTGAAAGAACCTTTGAGTTCTAAGGGAAAAAGATAAATACATGGCAAAAGAAACAAATAAAGCTTGACACCTATGGTAGTATCAGGAGACTTTGGTAGGTAGTAGTTAACAGCAAGTTTAACTATGAATAATTAGTTGTATTTCACAAGAGGCACCTTTTGCTAGAATCAATATGAAAATCTTCTGGCATTTCGTGTCTTCTGTTCCACCTTCCCTACAACTTTTCCCAAGTAGTCCATATGTGTATTAACAAATTGAAATTGGTAAATGATGCAAGCTCTCATGTTCAGTCTTGTTTTCTCTGGAGTCACTAATATAATTTTAGATGGATTTGTGACAGATGGGCTCTAAGGCAGATCTGGCTGTGTGGAAGTTTAGGTAGTTGCTATGACATCACAGGCCCTGAAATGTTGGTGGGAGGATGATTTTGGAGAAAACACTTGGCATACATAAGCTATCACCTGTACTGTGCCATGAATAGTCTTTTGGGAGATCTGACAGCAAAATGATAACTTGGGAAAGATATATATTTCTTTTATAAAAATACTCCACCAAGCATGAAAATGCTGTAAAGGGCAAGAAGGCTATTCTAAAAATAGTCCTTCTGCTAACCTGTTTCTGGCTTCCTGTCTTGAGCAAAAAAAAAAACAAGCAAAGATACTGATACACAGAACTTTTCAAAACAAACTAGTCCTGGACTCGAAGTGTGAAGTAGTTAGGAATCGTTTTTTCTTTCCTCTGTTTTAAAGGTTGGTTTTGAAGGGTAGCTCTGCAGGGATGGAGTGCTGCTCCAATCCTCTTGCCTTCTCCTCTCAGGAGAGTTCACAAAGAAATCCTGTTTGGCATCTTGAATTTCATCATACTGGGTTAAATGTGAACATTCTGTAACCTTTTTTCCCATTTTTGAAATGAAATATTTGGTCTCTCACCGCTGTTTTAATCAGTTAACATTTTTATTACTGAAAAGAACTGAAATGAACCTGGCAGGTAGGAGACACAGAATTTCCATGAGAGCAAGAAATTCAAGCAGATGGGTTCATGCAGGTAGATCTGTTGGAGATTTTGCAATGTGTGGTACTTTTCTCATGTCAGTGGAAGAGTGGTTTCAGTCAAGTCCCTCATGTGGGCTGTTAAACAGTGCTGTTGAGCAAAAGATAAGCAGCAGAAAGCCTTCAAATGTGGTAGTGTCCACACTCTGTCTTGTCCCTTCTCTGAAAGTTATTGCTCCTTTATGAGATTCAACAGAGTAAACATGTGAAGATGCATTTCCATCACTATGCACAAATGTCATCGATGGTGGCCAGTGCTTAAGCATAGTCTGAATTGGTGAATTTCTGGAAACTAGTATCTGGCAGAGGGATAGAGTGAGCAGCTGGAGAACAGGAATATCTTAAATCACTACAGCTGTTTCCTTTTGTGCAGCTGAGCCAGAACTTCAGTCAATTCCCCATTAACTTAAACTGTAACAAGATAAATTGAAATAAAGCAAGGTTATATTCAACTAAATCAAGTTGTGAACGGTTAAATTGAAACAGTGTTCTCACGTAGACGAATCCTATGACACATTAGAAAGATAATTTAAAATGGAGTTAACTGCAGAAGGACTTCATTTAGGAGTCCAGATTAAGAAAACCAATAAAAATAATCTCTTTTTGATTGAGATTTTGTTATACTGAATGATGAAGGAGGATGTTTTGGGAAATAGCTTCAGCCTAATTGAAACAACTTTTAGGGAACACTGAAACATGAGTCTAGTCCTTTACTCCCAGTCACCAATATCTAAACTGCCAGAAAGTAAATGCTTGATAAACAGGTAGAATAGCTGTTTGCTTCAGTAAAATTAGTCTAGATTCTGCTATTGGGGCTGATATGACTGACAGGTTTGTGTGCCAAGGCAGCAGCTGTCTTATCTAATACAAAGCTATGCTGTTGAAATTCCAGATACAGGTGGAAAAGGTACAGAAAATCAGGAGAAGAACAGTGAGAAGTGCAGATGCAGCTGGTTCACAGGTCAGATGGCACCTAAAGTCAGCTAGAGTCACCCACTGACGTTTAAAAAACAAATCAAAATCATAGTGATGGTAGAGAAGGTGAAGTGATAGTTGAGATATGTCAGTGCTTTATTCTGATTACTGTGATTTGCTCTCTCCAAGTTCACATTAGTTTTATCCTCAGATCTATAAATTGCATTTTCTTTATCATTTAGTGCATGACATGGGCATATTTTTTCCAATGAGTTTCTTTTACTTTTCAAGTTTGTAATACCTGTAATACCAGATGGAATTGTTGGTTTGGGGTTTTTTTTTCCTTAGAATGAGAATTCTTTATAGCTCTCTAACATTTAAGGATTTTGAAACCACAATAGTAATGAATATTTTGGGATTTAAAAAAAAAAAAATTATACAAATATTAAATATAAATTATTATTAAAAAATCCAGCTGCTGAAATCCCTACAATTTCTTTCTCTCATGCTTATCAGCTTCTGTTTCTTCCATCTCACTGCCATTGCAGTGGAGTATTTTCCAGTAATATTTATTGGGTGATATGTCAAACAACTGCTATGAACCATTTCTCCTTCCTCTAATCCTTCTCAGAGTAAAAATACTTTTTTCTGTAGGAGACACATTGCATTATTAATGTTTCGTTTTCATTACATTGTTCTCTGGATCTGTTTCCTCATCTCCCTATACCTATAGCTTCATTTTTTTATCTCTATGATTCTACATCTTTATATATTCTTTAACTTTCTCTATATTTTTATTGAATACAGACATTTCTGTTATTTTCTGTGGTTATTTTTTTTTGCTTCTGTAGTTTCAAGCTGAGCAATAAAAGCTATCTCCTGCAGTGAAGAGTTTTACCTGTGTTAAAGGAGAGAAGGACAGGTTTGCTGTTCTGTCTTCAGCTTGCACAACTGAGAAATCAGTGCTGTTCACTACATTGCTCTCTTCTAGCTAAAGCTTCCAGCAGGTTGATGGCATCTTGCCCAGCAGGATGAGACAAAGTTGGTTACAGGTTTTACGAAGGAAAAATAACTCTTAAGTTCCCGAACTAACATCTATCCATGAGTTCCAGACTGTAACTCACTGGAAAATTAGTTCTGTTTAATTTTCATTAGATAGACACTTTTGTTAGTGATTTAAGATACTTTTCTTGGTTCAGTTGAAATTCTAGACAGAAATGGATGGTGGGAAAGAGTTGATAACAGTTTGAGGTGTTCCAGTTAGTTGGCATGGGTACAGGGATGAATTACACATTACTTTGTTTTATTTTGACCTAGAAAAATGTTATTCTGGTAGAGGATCATTGCTTTCACCTTGCAGAAGGCCAGTCCATAGGCACAGTGTAAACATTATTAATCATCAAGTAAAGCATGTGTGTTAAGGGTGATAATCAGATGATGGAAATTAACTAAGGGAGACGATTTTGAAAACCAGATGTATTTTTCAAATCAAAGTACTCTATTATTACTGACTTTCACTGTAACACAAACATTTACTTGAAGGCATAGTATCTTGTGTTGGATAAGAGATTTCTCTCATGGAACAAGAATAGCTTAAAAAGTAATGATTGTGTGATTCTTTTGTTGTTGTTTTCCTTGACTCAGTACAAAGTATCTGGTTGACATTTGGGAAGATTTGAGGCAGTTAATCCCACCTTCGGGTAAATTATTAGTACACTTTCCAAACAATCTCTGCAGTCATAAGCAAGATCAGGTTCTGACCCTTTTTGAATCAAGGGAAGATCAGCTTGTGGGAGAAGAGAGACTAATTAAAATGAAGTCTCCAGGCCCAATCAACTCTCTGTGGCAGGCAGCTGCAGAACTTGAAAAATGACTTTAGGTTGCTCAGCCAAATTCTGGTTATTTGCTTGGCTGGATGATAAAACCATCCATGACCTTCAGCAATGCAGAACACTACAAATCTTTTGTGGTGAGGAAAAACTCAGAAGCAGTAGGAAAACTAAAATTTCTTAAGTGGAAACTCTCAAATAATCTTTCATACTTAAGTAAAAGAATTGGCTAAATGTAGATTGACAGAAAAAAGGCCATGGAAATATCCAAGATGTGTTTATGTCTAAAGCATAATGTAAAATAGTCGTGTTTTAATAAGCTTAACATGTCTGGGTTTTAATGTTTGGATTTATGTAGATGCACAGAATTTTACCTGCTTTACCTGTCCAGCAATATATCAGAAGTACAAAAACAGGCAGTGTTGCAAACAAGTACAGAAAACTGGCCAAATGCAGATATTGTGGAGTGCCAAGCAATTAAAATATATTGAAAAAAACACCTATAAAAGTGCAAAGTTCTGGCTTTTTAGTAGCACTGAATGGGTTTGCTGGTACTGTGATTCAGCTTTTTTTTCTGTTCAAATTATCTAATGGGCAGATAACAGTTGCCAGGGCAAGTGATGTCTAAAACTCCTTCTCACCTTAAAATGGACTCATGCCAATTACTGATTATTATGTTAGTCCATGGAATCTGATGTAGGGATTTGTACTATTTTCTGTCGGCAATTGTCTGTGTTATGTGCTTTGATGTAATATAGCTAAATGCAAGTAGTGCAGCTATATCTACTTTTTGTTATGAAAAGATTTCCCATTTTATATATATATATATATATACACACACACCTTTCTGATGATGTTGGTAATGATGATGAATAATGAGGGCTCATAAATTTACTCAATTTGGGTAATACTGCCATTAGTGCAGCAGCAGCAGCACTGTTTGCCTGCATATGAAGTGCAGGCAGGCCCAGGAAAAGATGTAATCAGCACTGCTGCCCTTGTAGCCAAAAAGCTAAAACTGTGTCCTGGCTGCATCAGCAGGGAAGCAGCTAGGAGGCTAAGGGATGCTCATCACACTACTCAGCACTGGTTATACCATACTTGAAATAGAATGCACAAATTGTTTCTGCATATGCATATAATATTACATATCATTGCATGAGATATACATGGATGTGTGTAATATTGGTATGTGGCATTTTAGTCGCCTATATCATGTGGTTTCAGCCTTTGTCTCTCCTGTGTATGAGTCTATCCCGTTACAATTTATTGATTGCTAATTCATAGAATCAGTCTATATGGGATTGAGTTACTCAACATCTCAGATATTTATTCTTACTGTCTGGACAGTCATATAATTAAAAAAAGAACAAAGTTTCCAGAGCTTTCATTGCTGCTCTGCTAAAGTGGCCAGGGAAAGGAAGAGGAAGTCAGGACCATCACACCATGGTAATAGTGCCAGTGCAGGTTTTCAACTCCCGAGCAATTGCTTTAAACCCATCAGGAGTACAACTGCTGGGGAGACATGAGCAGTGAGAGACATGAGGAGTTTTACCCCTTCTTGCTGAGCACTGGGAATGTCTAAACTCTAGTCTTGCTACACTTACACCTTGAGTTATAACCTGCTTGGTCATTCTATCAATGGTTTGACTGTACCTAGCAATAAAGGCATCAATAGGTTCCTTTAAGTCTAAAAGAGTTTCCATTTAGCCACTTTAATTCAAAATAACCAGTGTTGTTTCCTGTAGCCCTGTATCAGCAGAATGCATCCTTTCAGATATATGATACAAAATATGACCAGAATAAAAAAGGAATTCATTTAAAATCCAATAGTTTTAATATAGAGATATCTCTATAAAGTTTAAAATATTGTAGAGGAGAGAACAACATCTGCTGTTGTTGCAGAACAAATATTGGCTTTAGTCAGACTAACAGTATTAAAAAGCCTGTGTTATATTAAGTAGTTTAACTCTGTAACTCTTGGGGGAAGCTCAATGGGGAAGACAACTTGAAGAGTGGACAATTATGTATATTTGTAAATGAGTGGAAAAGTGTGGTTTATTTATGAGGGAATTTATATGGATATATTAGTACACAGGTTTTATATCCAGATATCTCACTTGAACACTTTTAATTATTTTTTTTCTAAAGTAAGTTGATACTATATATTGATGGGCTTCATTTAGGTACCTAAGTACTTACCTATATGCAGATGGATTCCTTAGGACCTTAAAAGGTTAAAGAGTCATCATGATGCTATACATTCAAAGAGAAAAAGGGAATATGTGGGGTTTGTGGTTTTATTTAAACCTAATTGAAAAACATAAAGCAATGGAAATTCCTTAGACAATTAAAGGTTCATTCACAAACAATTATATCAAGCTTACTTTTGTACCCCAGATAAGAAGGAAAGTGACACTCTGGTGCCACAGAACTCAAAAGCACTGCCTCACTGATCAATAGCTCCTCTAGATAGTTAAGAGAGAGGAGTCATCTGTAACCAAAATGAAGTATTGGCAATAAAATCTTAAAATACACAGATCAAGACCCCCATATCATAACCTGTAGTATGATTTTTATCCCCTTGCAATTAAAAATATGGTTTTATAACACAGCAGCAGTAAGTTCAACTTTCCATATCATCACATTAATGATATTGGAAAAGTAAAGAAGATTCACACTTCCATTTTTTTAATGTGTTTAGTTTTGAAATGGAACACTATAAACACTGTGAACTTTGGTAGTTTACAACCCAAAAGCTGTGAGATTTGCCCCCAAATCATGATTTTCTGTGTTTATAGGGTTCTTCTAGCAGCTATGTAAAAGTTGTGCACCTGCTGTAAGATAATCAGCCTTCCATAGTCAATGGAGAGGTACACAAAGGAATAAAAACTTCATAGACTATTTAAGACACCTCTTTGAAGTGAATTAATTATCCCTTGGAACTGTCAAGTGTAATGATCTTTTATTCTTTCTTTTCCTAACCTAACTTTCTATCACTTAGCATAATATAAAGTTGGATTTTGAAACTCCCTGTAACTAACTACTCACTTTAAAGAGAAAAAAAAAGCAAAAGCTTAGAAAGTTATGTGGATAAAGATAATTGCATTCATCATAAATAGTTTCATATTACTTATCTGTCTTTATGCCTTTTATCTAGAGATGTCAAAATACATGACAAAGGGTAAGTATCGCTATTGAATTTTGCAGACAGGAAAACTAAGTACTGTCTATTATTTAACTCAAAGTCAGAGAAGACTGCAGTAACATCCCAAGTTATTTCACCGTGTCTAATGCCTTCTCCATTGGTACACACTGCATCCAAGTAATGTTTTAACCCAAATTGGATTTCCATTACCACTCACACCTTTGAGTTGAACAATGTATAAAATCTACAGTGCTGTTTAAAAAAGGTAATAAGCTCTAAATGGCTTTCTCAGTCACAGGGTCACATTCAAATTGATGCTTTTCAAAATTACCATTTCTTGCCTTTTTTCCAAGAGAGAAAGAATGAGCTTTCAGCATCCTCTCCTTTTGGCAAAGAATACTTGACCTGTTGCTGATCCTAGGAGAAAGGTTTATTTGTATTTCTTTGACAAGTGAAATTGATATTGGTACTTCATCACAACTGAAGGTGCTTTGTGTAATAGCTGTACAGTTTTTTATTATTTTTATTGTTTATTTAAGAAAATATCTTTTGTACTTAATTATTTCTCTTAACTTTTCCTTTCTTCTGATATTCTACCATCAAAGGGCAAACACTGCAATGTGCAGAACTTCCTAGAAAGTATTTTATAAAGGCATTTTTGGTACTAAAAGTGAGAATCACAGAATCTCAAAGGCTGAAAAAGGAACTTGGAAATATCATCTAGTCTACCCGTCCTGCCAGAGAAGGACCACCTAGAGTAGGTCACACAGGAACTCATCCAACTGGGTTGGAATGTCTCCAGAGAAGGAATCTCCACAACCCATCTGGGCAGCCCCTTCCAGTGCTCCCTCACCTCAACAGGGAAGAAGCTTTTCCTTATGATTCTTTGGAAACTCTTATCACAGAATCACAGAATCTTATGTTCCAGCCTGTACCCATTGCCTCTTGTCCTATCATTGGCCATGGCTGAGAACAACCTGGCTCCATCCTCCTGATACCCACCCTTTACACATTTGTAAACATTAATGAGGTTACTCCTCAGTTTCCTCAAGTTAAAGAGCCCCAGTATCTTTAGCCTTTCATCATAAGAGAGTCATAATTTAGTATTAAATCATCTCAGAAAACGCCTGTGTGTTCATATGTATCACCTACTCCAGCTTTGCTGTGAAGTCGTAGTGTGACTATTATCTTACAGAAAAATCCTTTTCCATGAGGATTTTTCATGTTCCCAAATCACAACAGTTGTTCAACATTTTGGGAATTGTTAGGAATTGTGATATATTTGTAAAATTCAAACTTTGTAAACATTCAGTAGTTTTAAAAGATCATTAGCTACAGTTTATGGGGGAAAAAAAAGAAAAAGGAGCAAAAATGTTCTTCAGTTGCTAGAAAAAAGATCAGTTTTTGTAGCCTAATGAGGCTCATAGGTTAGATTTTACAACCCTTAGTTATTGTGAGAACTCGTTCTGAGCTGCATCTGAAAAGCATCATGTGAAACATGGATAATTTCATTTTGTTTTGCATAATCAGCTGCAGAGTGGAGTGACAGTATGTGAAAACGTGCAGCCCAGATCAAACTCACTGGGGGAAAAGGTTTCCAGTCTATAGATTTTTCCCACAGTTGGTGACATCGTGCCAAAATATAAGATACTTTATCGTTTTAATAAAATAATAATATTTTATAAAGTGTCTGTATTTTATAACAAGAGCAAATAAACATTTACAAGTTCGGTTTTTAATCTTTTAGTGGCTGTTTAAGCATAGCTGTATCTAAATGTGTAGGTGTGTGCATGTGAGGACATGGATAGCTTTATATAAATATATGTATACATAAAATACAAATATATATAGGTAAATATATAGAAAAACAGAGTGGTGGATAGGAAAGCTGAATGTTTAGTGCTTAAGGTACTTTCCAGCATTACCAGGAAGCAGTATAAATATTCCATCTGTTTTCCCTGGAAAATGCCAGAAAATATTGCAGATTTGTTCTGTGGGAGGAAAGAGGTGAAAAAATGATAATGGTGCTGAAAAATTGTACACTCTAGGAGAAAAAATTGGCTTAACTGTAGTTAGTAAAATTTTACACTCTCTGTATAAAAACATTTATTTGGATTTTAAGTTTATAAATCATCCATCTCTGTATATGGGCTGTATGGAAATAGACTATTGCGTTTTGTTACATTTTTAATCATTTTCCTAACAGAAAGGATACAACAATTAAGCTGATGTAGCTTTCTCTTAAGATAAATCAATCCAAAACTACAATGTCCCATCTTCGCTTTTTAATAATGTGTTTTACACATTATGTCTTTGCCTTTAGCCTATGAGAATAATAATATCTTGTCTGTTTTGCATTTTAGGTGAGCTTAGTAGTTAAATGACAGATGTCTCAGTTCTCTAATTTCGTTTACAGTGTCTAGAGTTGCATTTAATTTTCTTTTCTTGCAAGGTGCCTGGTTAAGCTTAAAGAATATATTCTAAACAAACCATAATACACAAAAAAATGTTTCTTTTTAATAATGAAATAGTTCTGCATTTGTGATTTCAAACCAGTGTCATCTTTTTCAACACAGTCATGTTAAATAGATAACAATAAGAAATTCAAGCTTGATAAAATATAAGCTGGAAGGATTTTGGGAGGATATTTTGGTCACTCTTCTACACTACCAAAGTTCAGACATGAGGACCTGGTTGTAAAAAATATATATGATGAAAGGTGAGATGGGGAGAGGGGAAAAGGAAAGACTCCCAAATATCAAACCCAGAAAACTTCTGAACTGAATGGCCAAATATAAAAGGCAGGTTTCATCTCCCAAGTAAATGACAGGTAGATAGCTCAGAATAACTCGTCTTTTAATTAAACTTAAATATTTAAACCTTTTGTCTTTGGTATTTAACACAGATCAGCAATTTATGTTTTGAGATTGTGTTTTATAATGAATGAGGCTGCTTCTGTAGGCTCTTTACTTCATTAAGTGTCCATTTTGAAAGACTGCAGTTGGAAACAGGAATAGTCAGCAGGAAGAAAAAAGAAAAATATAAGAAACCTTATGGGTAAGCTTCAGGGTCCTGACTTCAGTTTTGATGATAAATAATTTGATATGAAAAAAAAGTAGTGTGATACTTATCAAGGTGTGCAGGATTTTCATAGTGCCCAGAGTGAGTTCCTTTACTCCTGACAAGTGATGCAAAAATTGTATGTGAATGTGAGTTACCTCTGATGTTGATGTATGATCTGAAGGAAGCATGACTTCTAGAGCTCTCTTCCCTTTGATCCTTCTCTGAAAAGAGGTTAACACGAGTTATGTGGAAATTTCCCAGTTTAACATTTTTCTTTCCATGGGAAATATTGAGATTGAAAGTTTCAATTTCAGTTAAGTTATGTTTATGTCAGCTGTCCAAGGTCCTTATTCACTTTTTCAGTGCTTGCTGATGGTGAGGGTAACTCCAGATAGCTCTGAGATACTGAAAATACTTGGTAATTGAATGGTAGCTTGAGTTTTAATAAACTAAAACATTTCCACAAGATAAGAAACATGATATTTGTTCAAAAACACTGTCCAAGGACATTTTTTCTGAAATGGGAATTCCAGTTTCCCTTCAACTCTTAGAGCATCCCTGTATTGCATGAGACACTGCTTTTATATTATAAATATAGGTCTGTTTCTGGTTTATGTAGTTTGGGATGGCATTAGTCCACTGACAAGTATTTTGACAAACAAAGCCTAATCAAATCAAGTTAGTAAAAAAATATGGATCTTATGATAAAGTTGAAGAGTTTTAGCAGTTTGCTTCTAGCAAGCTCTTACAGCAAAGAGTGCAAATAATGATTTTCTGAAACTTACAGTTTGGCCAAGTACAAACAGGTTAGCTTGAGGACATCTCCTTGATGACTGCTAACTCTTGGATAAATTTCAAATTACCATTGCAAATTACAGAAGTATTAGGGTTATTAAGAAAACAGCTGGGAAAATGAGTATCATGAGGATTGTTAAATGACCTTAATAAAGGGATTGATACTGTTTTCTCATATCTTCTGACAATTCTCAAGAGGACCTGGGAAAGAAATTAAAGTCATCATCCTGCAGAACTGAGGCTGGAATATTATGTTGTGAGGACATATATTCCAAAACAAGAAAAGCCTAAGATTTTTTTCCAAAACAAGGGATAAAGAGACTGATAGAAAGCAGTCTAGCAAAAAGTGAGTGAAGTTTATATTGCTTTTAATGTCACATATTTTCCTCCCACTTTCAAACACCTTCATGGTATTTATTTCACTTAACTTTCTCTTTCTCTTTGTTATTGTCTTCTTCTCCTTTATCCCCTTTTTTGTGTCTTTCCCTCTCTTTTCTTCTTCTCAGGTTTAAAACAGCACCAGAAGAATATCTCCATGTGCCTCCTAAGATGTACTTTTGAAAAAAAAAATGATAAATTGTATACATCCCTTTTCCCTTCAAAGCATACAGAATGTTTCTCTTGCCCTTTTTTTAGTTATTACAATACAGCCATCCTCTAAAAGGCTGCAGCAGATGCAACAGCATTTGGAAAATACAGAAGAATTAAAGAATATAAATTATATTAGGGCAAAAGTGCAGAGAAGAAAAACAATTAGGCAAATTGGAGTGTGGTGAAAAGGGGCATGTTCATTGGAATTACCAGAAGCACTTTGGAGGCCCATTGCAGTAGATATTGCAATAAAGGAAGAATTCTGCTCTAAAGAACATAACACTCTATGTAAGCAATGAGTAAAGGGGTTTATATCAGTCTAGTTCAGAAGATCTGTGCTACAAGAAAGACTTTTTGCAGGTAGTCCCATGAAAGAGCTTCTTACTGTACAAATAGTCCCATCAAGTAGAATCACAGTCATCTTGAACAGAGCACTATCTTTGTTTCAGAAATCTAATGATATATCCTACATCATGCAAGAAATGTCAGTGGATTATCTTGATTACACTACCATAATTCCTGTGTTTTTTTCATTCCAACACTTACCTTGCCACTTCCATTGACCTCAAGCTGTTCAGACTTTATTTGATGTTATACCATTTGACATCTAATAGTTCACCACTGTCTCAGTTTGTATTAAATCTCTAATTTGCTGTTGGCATGGAGAGAAGTGGGCCAGCTGCAATCTCACATCAACACTGCGGCTTCCTGCAACACCCTTGATTACTGTTGGAGGCTTTCTGTGTAAGTACTGACCACTGCTAGGCTTCTCCTTGCATGCACCAGATGCCACTGTTGCCTTTGAAGGCATGGTAGTAAATCTATTCCTTCCTGTACACTCCAGCATTGAAATAAAGAAGTGTCTTTCTGTGGCGAGGGAGGAAGCGTAGGTGTGCTTCATTCCACCTATGTGACAGGTTGCATTGCCATCTACACAAGTCATGAATCTGGCCATGACTCAGGTGGACGAGCCACCTTCGTTTAACCCAGAAAAGAGACAGCTTGTCTGTCTTTCAAAATAACATTGCTGCAATATGTAAATCACAGAATCCCAGAATGATGATGGTTGGAAGGGCCCTGCAGAGCTGCTCCAGCCCAAGCCCCTGCTAAAGCAGGTTCCCCTCGATCGGGAGGCACAGGAACATGTTCAGATGGGTTTGGAAACCTCCCAAGAAGGAGTCTCCACACTCTCCCTGGGCAGCCTGGGCCAAGGCTCCCTTACCTCAACACCAAAGGAGTTTCTTCTCCTGTTCCAGTGGAACTTCCTGTGTTCCAGTTTATATCCTTTATCCTGTCACTGAGAACTGCAGAAAGAAGATTGGCCCCATCCTCTTGACACCTGCCCTTTAGGTATTTATCAACATTGATAAAGTCCCTCCTCAGTCTTCTAGAGGCTAAAGGAGTGAAGAAAGAGCTGACCTGAACTCAAGATTCCTGAGTGCTAAAGAGATCTGAAGTAGTCTTAGAACAGTATTTTCATCTGTGTTATGTCATTTTAAGTCCCGTTTTTTCAAATATTGCTTTTTTCTTCTTTTTTTCTTTCTTTAAATTGGAATCTACTCACTGCCAAGATCATTGGGGCACTTTTGCTTTCTCTGTAAAATCATTTCACTCCCTTTAGAATAGAAATGCAGCCATTTTCTGAGCTGATTTCTCTTCACTGAGTGTTGCAGGTGGTGATGAATTTACTCATAGTAATCAGTTGAATTGTTTTACCCCCAGCAAAAGAGAAAACAGGTGAGTCTGTCATGCAGAACAGAGGAGGAGTGAGGAGAAATTCTCATGATAGGGACAGGGTGCATTTAAACTGAAACAGAATTTGAAAAGAGAAGACCCATAGGCCATTACTGGTGTGTGTTTAGAAAGGGCATGGGGTTGACAATAGATAGGTGGGGGAAACAAGACGATCTCAATATAGACAAAGCTTAGGGCATAACATGGGAAACCTAAGATATTTTCATGGATCATTTCACTTAGGTGAAGGTATAGAATTGAGGTAATGGATGAAAAGATGTGAGACAAAAAGTGGTAGACGCATATTCAGTCTCTTGTCTATCAGTAGGACTAATTGTCACAGGAAAATTCCAGTGGTAGCTGAGCTTCTGAAATCATTGAAGGAGATTGTAAAATAAAATATAAAGGAAAGGCTATTGTATTAGTCAGAGGAGAGACTGAGCTTGGTCAAAAGAAAAGAAATAAAGAAGAAGAAAAAAAAGAAGACAGAATAGTGCTAGAAAATGGATGTAAAGGGAGAGATAAAACAGAACTTGCCTTCTGTAGCCCCAGGAAGCATGTATTTTTATAGGTGCTGGGTTTCATGGGGGCTTTTTCCTCAAGCAAGGAAGGAAACAAACTCCATGGAATATTATTTTTGATGCTCTTTCTTCAGATTTACTTTTAGTATCCAGAAAGGATCCCTTAATTAACATATATGTTGATGTATCCAAGTGGATATTGCGGAAATGCAAGAACAGATAGAATCCTTTTTTCTCTTGAGCTTAGCCCTCTTCGGTTTACTTTAGTAAGTCACTGACTTGGTCAATGTTATTTCTATAACTTTATGTTTGGATGTTAGTGGATGAAATTCCATGAGTTAATAAAATCAACAGGTTTGGAACATTTTCTCTGCGACACAAGATCTTAAAAGGTTCATATATCATTCACACTCCACATCTACTAAGACATGATGATTTTTATAACACACCATAAGAATGATTTTTAGCTCTTTAAATACAGTCAGGACCACCTTAAACAAGTAGCACTTTTTTTCTTAGAAAGCATACTTGTAAAGTTAGTTTAATTACTTTTTTAAGTACTTCAAAATTACTTTCATTCATTTTATAAAATCAAAAGCACTATTGTAAAAACAAATTGGAAGTGCTTTAGTCAGTGGATATGGGAGATTTCTTCCATGATATTTGGAAAGCTTTGGGGTAAAAAGAGGAAGAAGTTCTTTAAATCAAAATTTCATTACAAATATCGATAGGTTCAGTGAAGAATGAACATTTGTTGAGGGAATTCTAAGAAAAAGGAAAGAGTAAAAAATGAAATTCCATTTTTCTACTGTTCTTGATACAGGATATTTAGGCATAAAATTGGGAAAAAAAAGTCATATTTCCATTTAAGTTACAACTTTTTACAAATGTTTGGAACCTTTTAAAAAAAAAAAAACTGGGACATGGTATATAGGGAGTTGGAATTTTTCATTAACATTTTCTACTCAGTCTTAGAAAAGCATGAAATGTGAGATGCTGCCAGCTGCATACAGATCTGTATGCTCTATGCACCATGGCCTATGGATGGATGAACCTGGGGACTTTATTGGACAAACTGACTGTGTTCTGTACACTATCAATGAGAAAATTTATTATAGAATCGTAGAATAGTAGAGATTGAAAGGGACTTTTAGAGATCATCTGGTCCAATCCCCCTGCCGAAGCAGGTACACCTAGATCAGGTCAAATACCAATGGATCCAGATGTGTCTTGAAGACCTCCAAGGAGGAGCCTTCACAACCCCTCTGGACAGCCTGTGCCAGGGCTCCCTCACTGAAACAGTGAAAGATTTTTTTTTTGTTGTGTTTAAATGGAAATTTTTGTGTTCCAGCTTCATCCCATCACCCCTTGTCCTGTGGATAGATACCATAGAAAAAAGGGATGCCCCAACCTCCTGACACCCACCATTTAGTGGCAACGAAGGCAAAATCATAGAATCATAGAATTCATATTTTCCTTTTTTCTCCTCAGAAATCAGAATGATAAAAAGTGTCCAATGTAGCCTCCATCATTTCCTAAAAGAAAATAGCAGACTACACAGGATTTCAAGGAAACTGAAAGATTTTCAGGTTTGAGTTTTACTCACCCTTCCGTTTGTTGATCTTCTTTCTAGCAACTCCCAGCTTACTCACGTTAACATTACTGTAGACATTGCTAGTACAGAAGAAGGTCAATTTGAAAGACTCTATGTTTTGAATTAACTTCTTTATTATGACACTTTATGCCTATTAATTAGGTGAGTCATATACTTAATTCGCCATAGAGTTTATCTTTCTAAACAGTCATGAAATAATTACTCAAAGCCTGCCAGCTAGACCTCTAATTTGAAGCAGTCTTCTAATAATGCTAAAATGCTAGGATTTATCTTTGTTAAAAAAACAAACAAAACTAAGCAAAAAAAAAAAAAAAATTACCCAATTAAGAGAAATGTAGGAAAGAAGAAACTTCAGAAATGTAAAACAATGGAAATATATGGACCTGATCTATATGGACCTACTTTGTCAGGAGGCTTAGACTAGATGATCACCAGTACAGACTGGGGGTTGAACTGCTGAAGAGCAGCTCTGCAGAGAGAGACCTGGGAGTCCTGATTGATAATAAACTAAATATGAGCCAGCAATGTGCCCTTGTGGCCAAGAAGGCCAATGGCATCTTGGGATGCATAAAGAAGAATGTGGCCAGTAGATCGAGGGAGGATCTTCTCCCCTTCTACTCTGCCCTGGTGAGGCCTCATCTGGAGTCCTGTGTCCAGTTCTGGGCTCCTCAGCTCAAGAGGGACAGGGAAGTGTTGGAGAGAGTCCAGTGCAGGGCCACCAAGATGATCAGGGGTATAGAACATCTTTCATATGAGGAAAGACTGCAGGAACTGGGACTGTTTAGTCTGGAGAAGAGGAGACTGAGGGGAGATCTTATGAACATTTATAAATATCTAAAGGGTGGGTGTCAGGAGGTTGGGACATCCCTTTTTTCTATAGTAGATAGTAACAGGACAAGGGGTAATGAAATGAAGCTGGGACACAAAAAGTTCCACTTAAACATAAGAAAAAACTATTTCCCTGTGAGGATGAGGGAGCCCTGGAACAGGCTGCCCTGGGAGGGTGTGGAGTCTCCTTCCTTGGAGGTCTTCAAGACTCTCCTGGACATGTTCCTATGTGAACTGATCTAGGTTATCCTGCTTCTGCAGGGGGGTTGGACTAAATGATCTCTAAAGCTCCCTTCCAACCCCTACTATTCTATGATTCTATGGAAAGGTGCTATCATGAATAATCTTTCATGGAGCACATGTTAACAAATCACATCAGTCTTCTGTTAGTTTTAAGCATAATACTTCAGTATCTGTAAGAATAATTTTCAAACAATTTCTTTTTTAAAATTAATAGAAGAACTTTCATGGAATCATTATAAAAAGTGGAGAAAAATAAAGTCACCATCAGTAATAAGTTATATAATGCTGTACAGTGACACTGAATTCAGAGACTGCTTATATTTACTCAGGATGTAACATTGGATATCCTAAGATTAGTAGGAGAATTAGAGAATAATGATTATAGGTGTATGTTTTAGTGGAGCAAAACAAAAGGGAACAAAGAGTATTAATAACTGAATATTATACTGGAAAAATGTGAGTTCTTTTTACTTTTACCAGCATGCAATTGCATCTATCCAGAGGGAAGAAGTTTGTTTTTCAAGAAGTAAATCTAGACAGTAAGTTGATTCATCCTTGAGGATAGAAGCTGAGTCTTTCTTTGACAGGTGACACAGATGGATTTATTATTACTTTTTAAGTGGGGGAAAGGGATGTATTTGAGGAAGGAATAATTCTGTCTTAATGTTCGTGTACATGTGGAGAAAAGAAGAGAGTATCATTGATTAAACTTCCAGCCACTGTTAGCATAAAAGATAGAGAAAGGAGCAGATGTGGGTGTTTTTTTTTTTTGACACAGACCTTGATTCATCCATCTTGGGACATCTTATCACAGTGTGAAATACGGTTGTCATTTGGCTTTTATGGCTTTTGAGAACTCAGCGTTTGAGAATTGGTGTGTGTGCTGTATGAGAGGGGCAAAGTCAAGGCCAGCTCTGTAGATGGACAGGACAGAGAGGCATTCTGAGCCTGGTTAAATAAGATGTTTGATTTAATGGAACACAGATGACAAACCAAGTCCATTTTCTTACAGCTGCTCAGCACAGATCTTGCTAAATTAAAAAGCATGTTTCTAAGGAACATGGTGTGAGAGCTGCAATTCATGAAAGCTGCTGTTTTGTCCTTGACCTTTACATTTAAACACTTCCACAGCCTGCTGGAGTCTGTTGTAACACCAGCCTGGAGTTAGGAAGGCATGAAAAATTATCAATTATAAAAAAGAATCACCTTTCAAGTCAAGATCAATACAAATCCTCATATTAAGGCAAACAGAGCAATATGCAAAAGCATTCAAATTCAGCAACACAGGGAAGTATTTGTATTCTGACAGCACAAGCAATGGCAGGGTGAAAGTGGCTGCTTTTTACTGTGGGTAAGTCAGCGTGAAGATCATTGTCACCTGTTGAGAGGGAGACAGCTCATAGAAAAGCAGCCATTCACCATAATACTTGGGAGTTTCTAGCTGTTCAAACAGCAGAGATATTGGGATATGATGATGACATAAGCCAGCTTTTAAGGGTTTTATGCAACTACATCAGTGAAGTTTGCCTATCAGGGGTTAGGGGATATGTAACAGCAGCATGCTTCACCCCAAAGTAGACAATGGTTCATACAGTCTTCCAAAATGCCACAGCCACCTGTCCTTTGCAAAAGGCGTAGTTAATGGTAAACCCAGGAAATTTTAGCAGATGCTTCAGCTGATATGTTTTACACATCTAGTTGAAGATAGGTTTTCAGTGAAAAGAAAGTATCCTGGCCTTATTATACATAAGTATAGGGATGACTGTGACCCAGCAATGTGCCCTCATGGCCAAGGCCAATGGCACCCTGGGCTATATTAGAAGGGCTGTGTGCAGCAGGTCAAGAGAGGTTCTCCTCCCCTTCTACTCTGCCCTCATGAGACTGCATGTGGAATATTATGTCCAGTTCTGGGCCCCTCAATTCCAGAAGGACAGGGAGCTGCTGGAGAGAGTTCAGCACAAGGCTGCAAAGATGATGAAAGGAGTGGAGCATCTCCCTCACGATGAAAGACTGAGGGAGCTGGGGCTCTTGAGCTTGGGGAAGAGGAGACTGAGGAGTGACCTCATTAATGTTTACAAATATGTAAAGGGCAAGTGTCAGAAGGATGGAGACAAGTTCTTCTCAGTGATGGCCAATGATAGGACAAGGGGCAATGGGTACAAGCTAGAACATAAATGGTTCCAAAGAAACACAAGGAAAAACGTCTTCCCTGTTGAGGTGAGGGATCACTGGAAGGGACTGCCCAGGTGGGTGGTGGAGTCTCTCTGGAGACATTCAAACCCACCTGGCTGAGTTCCTGTGTGACCTACTCTAGATGGCCCTGCTCTGGCAGGGGAGTTCAACTGGATGATCTTTTACAGTCACTTCCAACCCTTGAGATTCTGTGTTTCTGTGACTCTATCAGAGTAGAGATCTGCATTATAAATGTATTTCAGAGCTCAGATTTAAAAGCCTTTTTATTTTAATAATTACTACATTCCCCTACTGTGTTGTTTTTCTTACAGCACCCTTAATTTATTGCTCTGTGTGCTGATGTTCACTGTGGGAAGGAAAATACCACATCAACAGATGTAGAATTCAGGTGTGAATTTGTGGGAAAAAGAGAGCTCGAATGATTGAATCATAGAATCAAAGAATGGTAGGGGTTGGAAGGGACCTTTAGAGATCATCTAGTTCAACCCCCACTGGAGGGGGAGCATTGGATGCTCCCATTGGAGCATCCACACCTCTTGAATTTCATAATACTCCATCTATGCTCCAGGACATGTTACATACAAGAGTCTTTGCATTTGAAAATCACAGTTTCCACTCCAAGTAGGGCTCCATGCAGCTCTGATTGACTTTACAATTCAAATAAAGGTGCTTGAAGACTTTTAAGGGTATAGAAAATGCTACCTAACTAATGTTAAGTAACATGACTAATAATAAATGTTACTTCAGAGTGGTAAAGGTTTAGGAAATTCAAAAGAGAATATAAAGAAGGCTTGAGATATTTCCACAAAGGTGCTGATATTTTCACAGCGGTGCTAATTCCCTTATCTTGTGCACATCTACATTTAAAATGTTAAAACAAGATTTTAAGCTGTTCAGTTGCATTTCTCTCAGATGGCTCTGAGTTTTGTTTAAATTTGGTTTTGTTTTTTTTTAAATGCTGAGGCTTGGCCTTGTTCCAGTCAGAATCCTCCCCCTCGCAAACAAACTGGGATTGCAAATGTGTGGCAGAGTGTAATAGCCCTTATTAATTGTGTATATTCCATATATTGTCTGGTATTAATAAAAAACAACAAAAAAGGCATAGGAGAAAAAAAAAGATTATTTCAGAGAAGTCTTGTATGTTCTGGGGACAGATGTATATGCAAATACAATGAAAGCATGATTTCTACTTCCGAATGTTCTAATTAAAACTGTCAGCATAATATTTTAATAGAAAAAAAAACCTGGCATATTAGTTGCTATTTAGAATTGGTAGGCTAAATAATATTTTTAAATTACCTTTACAAGGCTTTTCTAACACTTTAAAATGTTTACAAGAAAATTATATGATCCAGGATAGACTATCTCTAAGTCACAAGCGTGTGAAATTTCAGCTATCTTAAAAATCTGAACTTTGTTTTTCTTTGATATTCCACTTTCAAAATGTCAAAAAAAAAAAGAAGACAGTATAAAAGACAGGAAAAGTTACAATAGTTTTAGAAATTACCTGGTTTCTCTCTTCTGACCTTTTATTTAATACTTGTTATAAAATCTGGCAATAGCACAAAACATATGAGGGCACTCTGAATTATCTTCAAACCCTTCAGAAGGAAAGGTTTCTGTTAGACAGCTGCCTGGTATTATTTTGTTTAAGCACTTTGGAAAATAGCTTCTGAGATGAGATAAATGCAACTGCACATTTAAATTAAGATTATCTTTAGGCTAGTAATCTCATTTACTGTTCAGCAATTTTAATTCAGGTCAAGACAGTGCAATTAGTGTCATCATCCTACTGGTATTTTTCATTGCTATGTGGTTGTATTTACTGTTGTACAGGCAAGACAACTCATATAAAGTGTAAATCAAAATAATACATTATTAAAGGCAGAATACATCAGCAAGTATTGCTAGTACAGCCTGATGAGATGGACTTCCCTTCAGACATTGATTTTGTCTGAAGCTATAAGAAAAATATCTCATTAAAACACTTGAGAAACTTAATAAGTTTCTGTTTTAACATGGAGTTAATTTTATTTCAAACAACATTGTGAAATGTGTTTTGCTCTTTTCCCCTTCTTTTAGCTGCAGTCTTAAAATTGTAGCTGTTTTCAGTATTTATAGGATGGATATTAAAATTAAAGGAGCCATAAGAGTATGATAAATTGTATCCTCACTAATAAGAAGGACTTTAGCTTTTACCTCTTCTAAGTTACATTATGCTGCAGTTGTCATGAATATAAAAATGTCAGCCATTTCAGGAATACAAAGTGGAACAGTAGCTCTGGACATATTTGCCTTCCCAACTTGCACGGGTCTCAGGGCTTTTTATTTGTAGCATTCTTTACATCTACACTAGCAGGTCCCAGAGGGACCCACAGGGTTTCCATGGGTGGATGATTTTCTTCAAGCCTGCAACATTAATTACGTTTCTGAATTTGGAATCCTGGCAGTCTAATATGATCCCTTTAAAAAATAAAATAAAATGTTGTTCATATGAGTGATTCTGGATGTGATCTGGCAAGATATGGTGCTTCAACTAGATTTCAGTAGCAATGTATTCCCCGAGCCCCACCAGTAATGTTTTTCTTTTACAAAGAACTGTTATGTTGCTGCAAGAAGTCCATTCCAGGAAGAGTAAAAGAGGTTTGGTACATACAAGGGATGCTCCTCTGAATATACTGCTGTTATATTCAATAATTTCTTGACAGAGATGAGGTCTCCCCACCATACCATCTGCTAGGTCAGATACAAGTGCAATCATGAGAGAGTTTTTTACAAGGAAAAGGAGAGACATAAAAGAATGAATCAAAAGCACAAGGAAACTTTAAGTAAAAACAGGAGGCATTGGGTTGCACTTGAATTGCACCTTCCATGTATGGTTTAGTGTCAAACTTATAAATGTACATGTCATTTAAAAATAGGTAGAGAGATACAAGAGCATGTCTATATATAGATAGTGTTGTGTGGTAGGCAATGTAAACTGTGACAGAAGTATGTCGTGCCAGAAATGTTTCTAGATTCTGATTGTTCAGGTTTCTTACTATAGCAATGTTTAATGTATACATGTCCTTAAACTTAGGAGTAATGGGATTCTAGTGGACTATTCATGTCTAATTTACTGCTACCAACTACCTTACTGCTTTACCAAACAAAAGTATATGGTGCTATAAAGACCTTGAACTCTACTCAGAGCTACTTGATTGTGTGTGATATGCACACATGGTCTCAATGTATTTATATATTTATATCTGTGTTCACCATTAAGGAAACTATTTTAGAAGGACTTCCCTGCTCTCATATAGATCCTCCTCTTTATGTATTTGTGAATCTATCCTGCATAAAATTACTTTTCTCCTGGCTAATAAATATGCTTTTAAAGATCTGATCCCTTTCTGATTTTCATTTCCTTGTTTTTGGAATATACAGTATTGTATTTAATAAAGAGCATTTGGGGAAAAGGAGGGAGTGGTTAAGAGAAAATTCCACAGAGCATGGAGAATGCTATTATAGCAGTCCCTCATGCCTCTTTTTTCTATAAGATATTGAGTCTGTTTGGTACCATTCTTAAGGTAATACTCTGATTTCTCAAATCTGATAATCCTATTCTGTAGTCATGGCTAAAAATGTTGGAAAGTGGCAGGATTTAGCAGCTTGAGCAGAAAATCGAGATAAACCAGTTCCTAGTTGTTTAGCTATGAGGTTATAGTAAAAAAATAACACAAACCAAGATCACCTGTCAGTTGTCAAGCAACAAGAATTTTGAACTTGTTTGCATAGCTGAATGGCATAAGTGATAACTTTTTGACACTGAAAAGTACCAGAAGAACTTCAGGTCATTTAAGACTGATTCAAACGAATCATAGAATCATTTCAGCTGGAAGAGACCTTTAAGATCATTGAGTCCCTATCAACTACGAGACCATTTCCCTAAGTGCAACATCCACGCCTCTCTTAAACCCTTCCAGGGACAGTGACTCCAGCACCTCCCTGGGCAGCCTATTCCAGCCTGAACCTCCCGTGGTGTAACTTGAGGCTATTTCCTCTTATTCTATTGCCTGTCACTAGGGAGAACACTGACCTCCACCTTGCTACAACTTCCTTTCAGGTAATTGTAGAGAGCGAAAAAGTCTCCCCTGAACCTTCTTTTCTCCAGGCTAAACAGCCCCAGATCCCTCAGCCCTTCCTCATTTGAGATGTGCTCCACATCCTTTCCTAGCTTGGCAGCCCACCTCTGGATCCTCTCCAGCACCTCAATGTCCTTGTAGAGAGGAGTCTAAAATTGGACACAGTATTCGAGGTGCGACCTCACCAAAGCCAAGTACAGGGGAATGATCACCTCCCTGCTCTTGCTGACAACACTGCTCCTGATCGAGGCCAGGATGCCCTTGGCCTTAAATCATGTTATAACAAAGCTGAGACATGGGTTCTTGTGATCTATTTAGAGAAGGGTATATAGTGTTTAAGTCTACATAGGTACATGAAAGCCTGCAGATGGGTTCACAAGGGCACACATGAGTGCACAAACTTCAGTTCCTTGAGGCTGCAGTCGCCAAACAGCACAGGATTCACAGTCAACAAACACAGACTTCCTATGCTTAATTCCTGAAAATTTAAAAGCCCTGTGTTTAAGATTTTGATCAGTAAATAAAATATTTCCTTGGAATAAACAAGTTGATTAAAAGTATTCAGATTTATTGGAAAAGATTGTTTTATTTGGCTAGACATGTTTATCAGCCAGATTTGGGTCCCATGATGCTAAATGCTCTACACCGAAGGAAAATTACATTTCCTGCCCTAAAGCAATTGCTTCATTTATGTATTTTCCTAAACTGAATATTGGATGCAATTTGTTGCAGTTGCATTTCTGACTTTTTAATCAAATGCTGGTAGTTATTTCACAGTTATTTATGCAGCAGATTTATTTGTATTATAGAAGGTTATCATAAGAAGGCTGAGACTGTGACTTTAAGTCTCATGCATCACAGAAATAATTGCCTGAGTAAGCACTGGGAAATGTTTTGTCGTAAGACACTTGCTAAAGTATGGTACCTATGCCAGGCAAAGTGTATATGAAAATGTTCACCTCAATCAGAGAATCTCAGCTTTTCTGAGATGCTGTTTGTATCCCACTTCTCTGTTCAGTTTAAATGAAAGATATGGTAGGAAAAAGGTGAATAAACACTGAATAAAATAGGTTTATATTTCACTTCTGCTTGTGAATGTTTTGTAGGGAATTTACAGGGTAAGATGTTTCAAGTAGCTGTGTCATCTGCAAGTGATGGGAATGGAGAACTTTGCAGGTATTAACACTGGGTCCACCCTACGGGTTACCAGTGCAGAGTTCGTTATTTGATATTTTGTTAGTTTTTCAGGAGCAATATACCGTGTCTTTAGGCAGACCCTCACTATATTGGTTTGCAAATAGTTCAATGTGCAGAAGTTTGTATATATCATACGAAATTCCACCATATTTTCCCCTCTGAAATTAAGAAAAGTACAGATAATAAATGAAATAAAAAATATTAAAATATATTTGACAGCACCCCCTGCAGTCATCTGGAAAATACTTCTGTGTTTGTAGAATATGCAATTGAATACATCTTTGTACACTACCACAATGTTATTCACCTAGATTATGGTCTCCATATGCAATGACAAAGCAATAAATCTAAAGCATTGTGCCGTGGTTATGATTTGGAAAGGAAATGATTGGTTCAGCTTCAAGTAATTGTTCTCTTCTGGATTTATTTCCATTTTTGATCAGTGCTGTCCCTTTAGTTTTCCTTTCAAAGGGTTTCCAAGTATGCATGGAAATGTTTGGTCATTTATATGCAGTTCCTAGATTTTAAACCATTTGCAAAGGCCACATTAATGCTGGAACTTTGATTTTAAAACAGTGGTATGTAGTTCTTTTCCCAGGTACATTGTCCTGGTTTTGCCAGAGTCTGTAATGAATAGCATTAAGTAGGTAAAAATATATTCCTAAATCCTATGCTATACCTTTAGTAAGGTTAACATAATATGTTTTATCCTTTTAACAGATTGAACCAAATACAAGTGGATGCCAAGCAATCACCTCACATTTTTTTCATAATTCAGTTAACACAATGCTTAGACCAGCTTTCAAAGCATGACGGTGGAGTTCAGTTCTAACTACACAGTTAGAAAAGCTTGCCACAGTTCTGCCCTCTGTTTTCTGTTATGCATGATCAAAAGAATGACAACCACATATGTTTGGGGCAAACTCAGTTAATTCACCCTGAAAAAGGAGCAGTCATTAATTGTGCTATTTCATGTGTAAAGGGATAAAATTTATCTGTGTGACTCTATATACACGAGGAAAATTAATGAAAAAGTTGCTTAGGGACCATTCTTCTTAATTTCCACTCAGTGCTGAGCTGGGCTGTTGCAGTTACAAAATCCAGACTCTCGTTTTCTGTGTTTCACCTGCTCTTTAGACAATTTAAATTAAGCATCTCTGTGTTTTCCACAATGTCAGCAAAAGGAGGTAAGAGGATAATTTTATCCACTGCCTCAGGTGCCTATCATAGGATAGGAGAAGGAAGCAGATTCTGAATATCACAGAATGATGGGGGTTGGAAGGTCTCTGCAGAGCTGCTCCAGCCCAAGTCCCTGCTAAAGCAGGTTCCCCTGGCTCAGGGGGCACAGGAACGTGTCCAGGTGGGTTTGGAAACCTCCTGAGAAGGAGCCTCCACACCCTCCCTGGGCAGCCTGGGCTGGGGCTCCCTCGACTCAACACCAAAGAATATGCATTTCTCTTTCCTGAATAAGGTAGTTTATAGACAGAATTTAGGGTGGCTCATATCACATAAGATAATTTTTTTCTCCTTCCCTTTCTCTGCCTTCATGTTCTGCTTTCGGTGCTCACTGTTGTGGGAATGTCAATCCCAAACTGATATGACAGCTCCTTAGTCTTACTCACTTTTGCCTACAGGGGAGCATTACCTATTTGGGCAATAGTTTTGCTCATTCCCTTGACAATGTTGATACAAGGTGAATGAAATGCTGGTTTAGTTTATTCATTCCATTGCTACAAAATCGGGGTTTTTCTCCTACTGTGATGTTTTAAAATCTGCCAATTAAAGATCTTCTGCCTCTTATCCTGGGAGTATATTCCACCTCCAAACACACATCACTTGGCAGAGCTTGACAGGCTTCTTCTTGAATGAATATCAACCAGTATTATGGTTATAGTAATAACTGATCTTATAATATTATAGTTATCTTGAGAACGTTCTCATCTGTGTGTTTTAAGAGGCAATATAATATTGCTTCTTGAAGTTTCCATTTTCCTACTATCTTTAATATGGTCACAAATTTTTCCTGTGAAGTGTAAGTATACCTTTGCTGATGAATGTCATGTTCCATCCTGTGCACATGATGCTATAATTGTATTTAGTTAATTATATCATTTAGTTATACAGAACCTATCCAGAAATCTTGTTTTACAGGTAATAAAAGTAAAAATAGTAAACTATTTTATTTACATCGTGATTATACAAGTTGTATTAATGGAGCTGTACAAAATAGCTGTAGCTAATATTTGTGCATTAATATTTATAGATAAATGACATTTGCAATGGAAATTTTCTTGCAGATACTCCATTATGGTATAAAACTGATTTCTGTAGAATATTTAACCAGCCTCATATACTGGCTTTTGGTCCTTTCTTCCCTACAATTTACGTCTGCTCCATTATAAACCAAACTCTTAATAACAGAGTTTTGTTTAAGTGAAATCTCTCTAACACTTAAGTTACATTTTACAGAAATCAGTGTGTTAAATGTTGACAGTGTTTGTGGAAAAAGCAGTTTTGTAAGGGATCTTCATTTAAACTTCTGTAAAAATTAATATATGAAGTTTACATGGCAATCATGTCATGATAATTTTTGGCCTTATATATTTATAACTTTAGCAATCACCTCTCTTTTCTTCCCATAAATAAGTAAATAAATAAACAAATGAAATTAATTAATCTATAGATTTACTTGATAGTTTACAGTCATGTATTTTAAAAGGGAAATAATTTTTGCAGAGCTTGCATTATAATTCTGGCATTAGGTTAAGCACAGCTGTATTTTTATGCCTGCCACTTAAGGAAAAGTTGAAGTATCATGCTAAGCTCGCTGATGGAAAAACCAAATAGATTTGGCATCTGAGACAGGTGTGACTGTATGAAAAATCTCATGAACCCCATGCAGGTGGAGAAGGAGTAGTGTTTCTTTTAAGATCGCTTCCAGCACTCACATTGACACAGCTTGGGACAAATGCCAGTCTTTGAAAAAAGGTTTAAACACACTACAAACTCACTTAAATTGAAGCTGCAATATGTGTTATTTCATGATTATTGGCTTTTATCTTATAGAATCAGGTGCTCTGCCAAAACCTGAAGATTTTAGTCTCTTCTTCTGCTAGGTTTGACAGGAGATTTATCAGTTTACACTGAAGCTCTACTCTCAGATATCTGTTATTCAGATTTCTTGCAAGTAGTGGGTGTCCTTTGGCCGCTGGAGCAACGTGAACAGTATCCAAGAGATATCATAGTGCTACACTGCTCCAAATATCTTAATGGGAAATAGTTGTAGAATTACAGATTTGTAGAATGGTTTGGGTTGGAAAAGACCTTTAGAGGTCATCTAGTCCCTGTAGTGAGCAGGGACATCTTAAACTGGAACAGGTTGCTCAGAGCCTTGTGCAGCCTTACCTTAAAGATTTTTTGGGATGGGACACCTATCACCTTTCTGGGAAACCTGTGTCAGTGTTTCACCACCCTCATTGTAAAAAAATTCTTCCTTATATCTAGTCTGAATCTACCTTCTTTCAATTTAAAATGATTCCCCCCCTCTGCTGTTGTAACAGACTCTATTAAACAATGTCTCCCATCTTTCTTATAACCCCCCTTTAAGTATTGAAAGGCCTTCTCTTCTCCAGGCTGAACCACCACAACTGTCTCAGCCTGTCTTTATAGCAGAGATGTTCCCGTCTTCTGATGATCTTCATGGCCTCATCTTGACCCACTCCAGCATCTCCATGTCTGTCAGGCTGTGTTCTCCAAGCTGGACACAGTACTCCACATGGACTTTTGTGTCTCCAGTGCAAGACAGTGGTGGCTGTAGCACAAAGTCAGTTTTTAATAATGACTACTCTTTCTTTTATTCCTGTATCTGGAAGTTTGGGTTTGATGTGATAAAGTATCTAAAATTCTATACCTACCTAAAACATATAGATGGGCTTAGTCTATGTGCACAATAAAGTACTTCACTAGAACTGGGCCTAAAATACATACCTTGATAGGAAACTGATTGCTTCTGCTTTATGTAACGATTTACTGCATTTCTTATTTGTGCTGTGCCTTGTTTTCTGTGAATTATAATGGCAGAGCTAATCAAAAACTGCAATAAATACAGATATCAGTGACATCAGATCAGCAAAGAACATTAATATTCATTGCAAAAAAAAATCTGCAAGATAAATTATTAGAGGAAGGACACCAGGAATTAAAATGCAGTGCAATATTGAAATTAAAGTATGCTTTCCATTATTTGATTTGTTCAGTAATACAATCAATTTCTTCAGTATATTTTTCACACTTAGGACATAATAGTTTTGGTTGAGCTAAAAATCAAAACAATAGCACTGCTCTAAAACTAAAACATGTTCTAGTGCTTAAATCCTTTTTACAGATCTTCTTCCACTGAAATATTTCTACTTGCATGTGTAGCAATTAAACATGGCATAATTTGGCATGCTGACATTATTGATCAAGTTATGAGTAGCTCTCAGAATGTTGTTACCCACCAATTCTTTCCCAGCAAATATACACATCCTGCTGCGATCTGCAGTTGTACATTGGCTCACCAGCTGAAAAATGTTTAACCTACATCTGAAGAAAAATAACATTAAGCCTAAGAGGAATTAGTAGACATAGGATAAACCTCCCAACATTTCTTTTTCCATGAGCTCATGTTCTTTAGGAAATCTGTCATCGAGGGTATTCCCTTGGGCGATTGTAATTTTCTGTGTATTTTATTCTGGAAGGAGGAATCATTCTGTCTAGGAGACAGGGAAATGAAGCAAATCTCATTTGGAGAACCTGTGCTGGTTCCTAATTTCTGTATTGTTAAAGCACGAAATTAAATTCTTGGTAGCTATGCAGTTTCATGTAATTACCACCATTTTTCACAGAGTAAGAAAAAAATCAAGTACTGTTTACATTAAGTACCATACAGTGATGCTGCAGGAGTATGTAGCCAGAGTTCAGGTCCTCTAAAAGTACAAATATTGATGAGTTCATACCCTCTTGCCCTTAATCTTTTATTCCTGCAGTCTTTCATCCCTCAGACAACATTCCACTCTGAAATTCATGATGTCCGGCACTGGATCGCAAACCAACAACTGCATCCCAATTCCAGCAGCTGCATCTGACATGCTATAAGAAAAAATGGTGCTCAGATTTAAGATTCATGATCCTAGCTGACCTGACATTTGTGAGGGAATGAGATTTCACTGCTGCTTCTTCTCTCAGGAAAGAAAAAATCCTGTGTTTTCTGTTTTAACATCTCTATAGTTTTGATCCAGCATTATAAACATGCTCACCAGTTCTTCCCTGGCATGTTTCGAAAGTGCAAAATGCAAAATCAGTAACAACCCCTAGAGGAACATACTTCATTTTGGATTAGTTTTTAAGTCTGGGAATAATTTTTGTTTGTAGGTAAAGGTTTCCACCTTAAAGCACAACCACCTTTATCAGAATGTTTTTCTTCACTGTGGAAAGAAACTTATTCTAAGAAGTTCAGTACCGTTGATTTGGATGCCTCTCAGCCTCAGTTAAGCAGTGGCATCTAAAAACACCTGATTTATCGTCTAAAGAAAAGAGCACATGTTTCCAATATATTCTATTGAGAAGCTGAGAGCTCCACTGATAGATTATTTCTCAAGTCACTGCAAGAAATAAACAACCTTGCAAATTTAATCAAACAGGGATCAGCAGCAGTATAAAGCTCTTTAAATGTTTAGAGCTAGAGAAAGAGGGTACAGAAGTTAAGTAAGGAGGAGGAGAGGAGATGAAATTGTTACTTAACTATCAGTTTCTGAAGGGAAATATGTTTAGGGAGTGCATTTTGTCTTGTATGTATTGAAAAGGAGACAGCATTATGAGAAGATTTTTACACCTACTGGGACTTTTATGTTGTTGTAGACAGGAATAGAAGAGCAGAATTGATGCACTGTGTGTAGGAAGCACATCCATTTCAAAATTTCCCTGGATTTAGCAGTGTAACCTATTCTTTCCCCTTTAACATTTTAAAACTTTATTTTTGTTAGATTTCATTGCAGTGCCAGTACAAAAATACATTAAGCTATAATACAGACCTTGGGCTTCATCCAGGTATGATGATGTCAG
Organism: Colius striatus; assembly: GCF_028858725.1. NCBI lineage: Eukaryota > Metazoa > Chordata > Aves > Coliiformes > Coliidae > Colius > Colius striatus. The sequence continues at coordinate 95,996,291 of NC_084761.1, read as the reverse complement.
TAGGAGTCTTCCTACTGACTCTGGATGAGACTTATGAGCATTCTCCCAGCAATTATTTATGCCTTCTGAAAAAGAAGCATTTTTAACACAAAAGTCCAACCCATACACAGGCTCATTCTGGAGTTCTCAAGGTTTTTTAAACCCTTCTAAGATAAAACAGCATAGAAACCATTGAATCCCAGTGTATTTTTAGTTTTTTAAAAAAGATTACAGAAAGGAAATAAATTTCTATTATATCTGCTGTTAGACATTTGAATACATTGCCTGATTGTTAAGGATACCAAACATTCAGCCTTCAGAAAAGCATTTCATGTTAGTAAATGAGGCAGGATGTTTTTCCACCCAAAATGAAGCACAGAAAACAGAAGCAAATGTTCTGAAAATTAGTCACCAGAACCTATTCTGCCTGGTAACAAACTGTACCTGGTTTGGGTTTTTTTTCTCCTTTATGCCCTCCTTTTTTCAGCTTTCAGAGTCATGTAATTTTTTCAATAACAGCTTTCTGCCTGAGGGGTTTTGTTGGATTTTGATCTTTGTTGAGAACAAGTGCAAGGGCTTTACTTCTTCAGGGACAGTGAAATTTGTAGGATCACTCAGCATCAGAGAGTAGCCAGCTCTGTGGCTGGCTGTGCACAGTTTGGAGCCTCATGCAGTGGAGCAGGAGGAGCTGCAACAGACGGGAAGGGCTCTGAGCAGGATTGTATTGAAAGGTTTGAGATGGATGGGCTCCCGGGTTGAATGGGAAGAGATGTTGTGAATGACATCGAGAAGATTAAGGCACAGCATGAAATAATGGGTTCTTTGTGGAGAGAAGTTTGAGATGTGGGGACATATCATGATCTCTGAGTAAGGAATGTGGGAGTGGAGAGAAGTTAGGATGTTTACCCCAAGTTAAGAATATACTTAGATCTGCAGAGGCAGAGAGACCAAAACAGAGATCTCTAAGGTTAACCTGTTTCTCACAGTATCTGTTAACAAGCAACTAACAAGTTAACAAGCTAAACAATAAACCAAGACTAACCCTGAGTGATCTTTCTCTTTAGATTCAAGGAATTTTGGAGATAAAAGTTGCATCTGAGGCATCTTGTGTAATAATTTCTGAATTTGTTTTACTGCTTCTTAGGTACTTTTATATATGACTCCAAGATATCTGTGACAAATGTTTGTATAAGGGAAAGGATTTTTTTTTTCCTCTGACTAACCATTCAGTGCAGTTGTCCCCAAGGTCTTGTGTAATGAGAACTATGAATAATTCCCTCCTATTCACCTTTTCCATTAAGTTTATAAATGCATAACTCTGTCTTTTTTCCCCTTTTCTCCACAAAGCTCATTTTGAATGGAAAAAAAACCCCAAAAACCTTTCTTATTCTTGTATGTATTTTCTGTTCTTTGGTTCACCCGTGGCATTAAAGGCACATGTACACCCTTCATCAGTTTGATTTCATGGCAGTGGTCTCCCTGGTGTTCTCTGACCAGGAATTATTCTCAGAAATTCCTTCTCTTTGTGTTCTTGATCATCTGAGAACATTATAGAAATGCACTTCTAGAAAAAGTCAAACTGGCACAAGATTTCCTTCCTGAGTGAATTGCTAAGTAGTGAATATTGTTGTTAATATGCTTTTGGGGTGCTACATGCACTTTAGTAGTGAATTTTAGCTGGGCTGCTTGGTTTGTTTCTTTGTTTATGAGGTCTCTGAAACCTTTCACACTGTCAGTTAGTTTTGACTACACTGAGTATTTTAGTATCATAAGCAGCTTTCACTACCTCCCCAGCACTATATCAATTATGAACACAAAGATGAGCCAAGACCCAAAGCAGATCCCTGTGGGATTCTGCTAGTAATTTTCCCTCAGGGGGAAAATTGACTGTCTTTGATCTTTTAACAGGAGACAAATCTAGGAGGGAATTTTCCCTTGTACTGAATAGATTATTGTAGAGCTTCTCTTAAGGAATCAATCACAAAATCCTACCAGTGTCAATTGTACCTTACTCATCTATTCTTGCTTGTGATGAGTTTGTATGCAATAGACAGATCTCAAAATCTCTAATTTGAAAACCAGGGAGACACGAACTGACTAAAAAACTGACTTGTACTATTGAGTAGCAAAACTTTGATAGCAAATGGAAAAGAGAACCTAAATCTGAGTAAATTTAATCAAAATTGAAAGTCAGCTATAAAGAAGTACTTTATTTACATGTTTTTCCTAGCAATGACTGTGATGATAAGAAGAGTTTTTCTTGAAAATGCAGCCTTTCCACATGCCTAACATTTGGAGTGTGTCTATACTGTACTCATACCATAACCCAAGGCTTTTCATGATCATTAAGTCTTTACTCCTGTGCCTACTTTGGTTTTGTAATTTCTCTGACTCTTTTTACCTTGTGTTATGCTACTGGAGAATCTCACCTAGAGATGTTTTACAGACAGGATAGTCCTACTGGGATTAAGCTCCTCTGCTTAAGGCTGTTAAAGTCACCAAACTTGGGGTCATTCAGAATTTTTTTCTGTGTTACAAAAAATTTACAGGCAGTTTTGTGACTGAGTTATCTGATCTACTTTTTGAAACTGCCTTGCTCCATGTAATCCATATGGTTAAATGGAGTTAGGGCAATGCTGACGGGCTTTAAGATATTATGTCTTCTTCCTTGTTTACGTATTAACTTGTAACATTTGCACTCAGAATTTAGGCTTTAACTTAATTTTAAGAGTTTTTTTATAGTATTTCATAACCCTCAAGGCAACTGTTACAGGCTACCTGGTTTTCCAGTTCAGTTCTGAGTTTTGAAGTTGAGAGAGTCCAAGTTGTTTTTATTTCTATTTCTTAAGAGTCTTCAGATAAGTAAATTACTGATAAATAAAATTATATTAACAACACTTCAGAGAAAATCATAGCTATAAGATCTGGTTTCTACTATTCACTGAACATGTCTACCCTTCACAACCATGCTAAATGACAATTTCTCTTGTGTTTTATTTTGTTTCTGTTAGTGTATTAATAAAAATGTCAGTATGTGACTAAAGTATATCATTTTATTTTGTCACTGCAGAACTGCAATTTAAGAAAAAAAATAGAGACAGTCTGTTATATTGTTCTGACTGGGGAAAATAATCATATTTAAATACAAATCATGAAGATGCCAAAATATGAAAGGTTTATAGTACACATTTTAAGAAAAATATGTTCTCTGATTCTATTGTGATGTATCTATTTTACTAGTGAATTCTAGTCCTGTACACAGTTATATCTCATTCCTGTTTATGTAGGTGCATGCTTCTGGCAAATCCCAGTGAAAACATCCAAACTGAATGGAGTAAAATATTAGAAGATTGTCAGACAATCTTTATTTAAAAAGGATGTAAATCTGAGGTTATTTCATTTTCCCCACACACAGTCAACTGAGTTATTACATTTGTTAAAGTGTGTGTTTGCATTATTTCCAGACACAAGTCAGAACCCAATATTCTATACAGATAAAATATAATGGTTTGTTAGGAAATGGAAGAATTTTATATCATCTATCTCTTGAGACAGTATTAATATGTATTGGGTAAAAAAAGCCATTTTTAAAAAAAAAAGATGTCAGCAAATATGGGACAGCTTAGGATATATTTCTCTGATGCAAGGTACAGACCATGTTCTCAGCTTTATGTACCTGATAAATGTTGTTCAGATTTTGTCAATGTCACAAGAGCCATTAGCAGATCGCTTCAAAAAGTTCAGTCATTTAAAAATGAACTGAGATGTTCTTTATGGAGATCCATTATTAAAAAAGAAATATAACAGAGTTGCTGTGAATGACTTTCATCTCACATCAATTCCCCATCCATGTTACTGCATTGACTTCAAGGGAACTGTTTGTAATCTATAACCACCATAGATTTTAAAGTCAGAAGTAGCATTTTGATTATGTGTAAGCTGACCTTTGGCATAGCATATGACATAAATTTCCACCTGCATTAGGTGTGATCATTAAACCTGTACTTCTTTTAAAGGTAATGAATAATCTATCTCACATAACTACATCTCTCAAGAAATAGTCATATAGCCTCAGCTTTCTTAAGTAAGTGGAAAAAAGAGAGATACCTTTTAAGAAAGATGCATCCTACATTTTCAGTTGCTTAAAATGTCATAAATTGAGCTGCCTGCTGGGGATCTTGTCTGTCCCCACTACCTGTACACTGGTTTAGATTGGCCTCACACTTCAACTAGCTCAAATTAGTTGATAAGAAACCTTCCCATGAAGCTTTGATCTAAAGATTTCACTAAGCTTTGATCACTTTTCATCTGGGTTTATTATTCTCACTTAAGAGTTTATTGATATTCTGAATTTATCTCCAACAGCCAAGTATTGAATCTTGTAAAAAGACCTCTTTCAGCCATCATAGGTAGAGTCAGAATCTTTTCCTTCTATAAAGACAGGTAAAACTGAAGACAAAACTGGTTCAGAAGACCATGCTATTTGCTTTTCATCCAAAGTCTGCCAGATACCTAGGATGAGTCTATCCAGATGCAGGCTTTTGCTTTTGAATCAATTCATCAAAATACATATCCAGAATATTCCAACTGAATACTACTAAATATCTCAGGGAAAGTACTTGGGATATCAGTGCCTCAGTTCTACTTGTAACTATTCAGGAGAGCCATTATTTTTGTCCATATGTGGATGTATGAACCCTTTAAATGTTAAACTGCTTCCTCCAGAGATGAATTACTGAGTGCCACCAAAACAAATCCAAGAAAATTGTTTCACAATTGTTTTTCTCTCATATCAGGGGATTACATTTTGGTGTAGGATTGGTTTTTTTTTCCAAATCATGTTTCATTGATGTTCAAAGGAGCAGGACTGCAACTTTTGGCAGTAAACAGTCCATAAATGCAGTTGCCCTGCATAAGAGATATGCTGAAAATATGTTCAGAGTAGCTATTGTGACTAGAGATAAGAGCAGTGAATTTTTCTTAGTTACAGATTGCTGCTGCTATAACACTGGACCCTTCTATATTATGAAATTTTTAGTCAATGCATCTGAAAGAAAGGTATTTTAAAATTAATATCATTTTGTATTTTTTTTTTTTCCTCTCAGAGCGTCTTAATGTTAAATTTTCTGCAATGCATGGCATTTACTCCTCCTGCCCTCAAACATGGAAAATTAGGTGTCTTCCTATGATGATCCCAGCCTCACCAGGGGAAAGGACACTCATTTGGGACAGTTTGATTAATCAATCCACTGAAGGTGCCTGTTAGAAAAACAAGGTGTGAACCATATCAGCCTGATGGTTTTGAGATCTCTCCTGTTTCTAGGCTTTTTGGACAAACACCCCTGGGCTAGATGACCCCTCATGTTTCTTTACTCACTGATATTTCAGAGCTTATGATGTCGATGCTGAAGGAGCTCACTGGTCTGGTGACTCAGCTGCCCATCAATTTGTTGGAAATCTGCAGGGCAGTGAAGGGGTAACAAAGTTCACAAGAGCAGAGAGAACAGAAGTCTTGATATGTAGAACTTCACTGTTTCTATGGACCCTCAGATGACTATTGAAATAAAAAAACCCACCTCTTAGTGAGGAACAGTCTGGCAGTCTAATTTGGAGAACTGTTAAAATACAGCCCTGGATGAAAAAAGGTACAGAAGTGCTGCAACTTATTTGTTTCACTGATTATATTATACAACTGCTTTTATTTCTTAACTGGGAGTGAAATTCTGCTGTTAACTGAGTGAATACAGTTTTTGTGACTGTAAGAGTTTTGTGTGCAGGGCAAATTAAACCTTAGATTTCTTTTATTGTTTGCATCATTAGCAGCCAAGAGAAAGCTTTCCTTCTCCAAACATTGCCAAAAATTATCTTGTTGCTTGTTTTAAATTATAAAATTAGTAAGATTGTCAGAGAACAGGCTCCTGATATGCTTCTGAAAGGCATCAGAGACACATACCATCACCTATGAAATGAGGATGAGTGAACAGTTTTTGAGCTACAATATGTCTCTGTGAAAGGGCTACGTAAACTGCCTGATTAACTAATATCAACCCTGGAAAGTCCAACTGAATCGTTACATGGTATAATTTAATCAGGTACTTGAATACATTACAGGGTTTTCTAGTTGCTGTTTCATTCCCCAGTGTAAATGCTAAACTTGGTAAAGCAGTTCTAAGCCAGAATGTTTAAAAATGTGCCTAGTGGTAGGCAATTTATCTTACATTTCTGCCTTTACAATGCTACCACTAAAGATTAAGTCTGTTTTTTTTGCTCTTGTATCCCCTTGGGTGGCACAGCTTGGCCTCCAATTTGCTGTGTCAGTACAGCCTTTGGGCTCTGGTCATAGCAACTGGGGCTTGGACCATCTACCAGCCCTCCTGCACTTTCTTGCTTTATCCTTTAAACTGCCTTGATTCAGCCAGCATGAGTTTGTCTTATTAATAAGGCCAGATGAGTAGCAATGACCTTATTATTGTATAGCCATGCCATATAACATCCTTGTTAAATACATACATTGCAATGGATCTCTTGAGGGACTGGGTTGCAGCTTTATTCATATCCTTCTATGTTATCCATCAGTTCGCATCAGCACTGTGTTTTACACACTGCCTTCCTAGGAACAGTTTGTATCATGCAGTATTTGTAAAGGAACAATGTCTTTTGTGAAGGTAGAAAGAGAACAAGGTGTCTTCAGGTGTTCAGTGCTCTGTGAAGCTGTTTAATGTAACGGTGGTTTAATATGCTGCTTTATGCGTGTTCACAGACCACAGCGAGACAACTCTGCCTGAAGATCATTTGTTAATTGAAGTTTCAAAGTGTTCAGCTGATGTATGTTTTCTGGTAGAGGGTATATTGGAAATAACGTATTTTGTTCAGGACTCATCAGTGGAACTTGAGAGTCACGTGCAAATTCTGCTGCTCTCCTTCACGGTGAGCCAGCAGCCTGCTCTGAGAGGGGAATAAGGCCAGATAAAGAAAACTGAAAGAAAAACTTTATTTATTTGTTGAACTTTAAATGAGAAACCTCTATATACTCAAAAAGTCATTCCCTGCTACTTTGTGTCTTTTAATGAAGAATTATATTTAATCAGCACTGCCTCTGACTTCAAATCAGAGAAGTCCCATGTAAGGCTTTCAGTTCTTCCTTGGAAATGTTAATCCTTTTCATAGTAAATGAGAAAGGACTCCTAATGACACCAATTAAGAGATGTGAAGGCCTTGTTCCACTCTTCATGGTCTGATAGGTCAGTTAAAATGAGACAACAAAACATACAGCTCAGATGGGAACAATTTGGGCTCTTTGTGGAAAGATGAATGTCTGTGACTTAACTAGCAGAGGGATGAATGAGCTTGCACAGCCCACCCAATTATAGTCACTTTCTCTCTCCCTCAGGAAAATGAAATAATTTGGAAACTTCACCAACATCACTGTGTATTTCTGTGCAAAGATAAAAGGGCACTTTTATGGGAGTGTGAAGGTCTGGAATCTCTTTGTCAAACATGTAACCTTTCCTCAACCAAATCTGCCATTATCTGGCTACCATTATACAGACTGAACCCCATCAGTAAGGACTGAACTATTTGTATGACCAAAGCTGGCAGGACTTTGAGGAAGATAGTTCCAACACTGACAGAGTGATCTCTTCAGTGCAAGGTAGAAATTTTGCAGTTTTGCCCCTGCAAAGTGTTCATGAGAAATCTGAAGCTCCATGAGATTTCCCTTCTAATTGCACACCCTAGATTCAAGCTCTTAAAGACGTACATGTTTTATTAATTGCAAAAAAACAACTGTTACTTTTCTTTGTGTTAGCCTATTGCTCTAGGTGTCTGCTCCAATCTCACTTTAACCAATGAAGGATTTGAGTTCAAAAAGGAAGAGGGTGTAAATAATTCCAACACCTTGGTAATTACTTTGGTAGACAGCATATGATGTGTCTGGAAAATCAACCACAGGAAGGTTGTCACCATGGAAGATTGATGTCTCACCCTGATGTAATATTCTTTTCTGGTAAAGCTCTGTCTTTTATATTCCATATTAGAAAACTCAATCACTCAGTTTCTGGACTCAGTGTTGCTTGTTAAATTATCATAGGATCTCATTCACATGAGGGTTTGGGGAAACATTTCTTCATTAAAACCACTTTTCAAGTTGCACTTTCTCTTCCATTTTACAACCAATCCAGACTATTTAGTGTGTGACGTTTTTTTCTGAACATACCAAAAATACATGATCTCAGTCATGAATATCATGTAAATCCTTCCATATTTCAGAGGCAAGTTATGAAAGCCAAGCTGCAAAGAATAAATCTTTCCTTCCACTTTCACCTGGGGGCATTAGATTTGTCTTGTAATTTGAATTTTCACTAGTTTGCTTGAATTTGTTACAGAATCCTGTCAGCTCTTGCAGTCTCTTTGAAGACTGTCTGTGGTCTTCACACCTCAAATTTCCAAATGTCTCTTGAAGATCACAGGGAAGGACTTGTGTTTTGTGGGTTTTGCCTAGGAAATGGCAAAGTGTTTATAAGTTAGGATGTTTCTGGATAATGCTAATAGTGAGTTGATTGGATGGGAAAAGGAGAAACAATACAAGACTGGTAGTTAATCATCCTGTGGGATTCATCATTCTGGAGGGTTTGTGCAGTGCTATTGTGAGGGGGAAAGAAAGCAACGCCTTTTAGGACTGACCAAACTGTTCCTACTGAAATCACAGATGACAGTGTTATTTTGAATGTTTTCAAAGGTCCAACTGCTGCAACTTTTGTAAAACACTACTTATATGGAAATAGTACAAATAAATGTACATGGGAGGTGAGGGGAAAAAGCTTTCCGTAATACTGGGAATTAAAGCTGGTTCCAATACTTGGGCGTCCATGGGCTATATAAAGCTTTTCAATAAATGACTATTGAGAGGAGCTGTTTGAAAACTCATTTACAAATTTGGCATATGAAATTTGAAGTACAAATATATGGTGTGACACTGCATTGTTTGTTCAACACACCAGTATTGTACAGGCATTCTTAACACGAAGAATGAAATGAAGGCAGTTGTTGCTAGAAAAAGGTAAGGAGAAACTATAGGAATAGAGATACAATAGAGACCCAGGTAGGAAGTGACCCAGACACCACCATCTTTGTTAATAATAAAGGGAACTAATCTAGGTGGATCTGCTTCTGCAGGGGGGTTGGACTAGATGACCTCTAAAGGTCCCTTCCAACCCCTACCATTCTAGACCTGAGAAACATTTTCCATTGAGTTAAACACTGTCTGATTACATGGGTGAAGTTATACAAACTAAGAAATGCAATCTGTACAGAGATAGCTGGTTTGCCCTTTTTTTTTTTTTGGGAGGGGGTTGTTTGTTTGTTTGTTCTTTACCCCCGTTACTTTGAGTTAGTTTGCTAAATACTATCCCCAAAAATCACCTTGAAGTTGAAACTTCAGAAAAGTCTCCACTTTGAGTATTTTGTGAAGCATCACCAAAATTGTATCTGCAGATTATGTACTCGTAATAAATGGTACTGATCCAAGAATGTGACAGCAATTGTGCTTGTGTAACAGCAGCAGAGAGGGGTCTTGCCTTCTCCTGCTCTAACTGACGTTATCTGGTGAAGCACCTAATGTGTCAGTATTTGGAGTTACACTGTTCCCCATTGATGAGACTGGTCTGTCTCATTCAGTGCTTAATTCTGATTACCTCTTACCTGTGTAGAGCACAAACCAAGGCACCTCCCAGGTTAAATACACGATGTGTGCCAAGAATTAAGGCAATATGTAAGTTAGAGGAATAAATTAATCACAAAAGAGGAATATTAACATCTAAATCATGCAAATCCAATGTCCTGTATGTAGTATGAAGTCTGTGCAACAGAAGAGAATAGTTTTGCAGTATTTACATTCAGTATTATTAAAACTGAATGGTATGGGCCTAGGATTATAAACATGTTATCACACTGCTGTGACATCTGATTAATAATATAAGTACACTTGTAAGTTATAGTGTTGTGTATACAAATATAAATAATTCATTTAACATGTATTAGAACCCCATTGGTAGCTGCTCACACATCAGCTCTTAACAAATAATGCAATGAGAAGGAATGAAGATTGTTCTTGAGTAGTACCATCTGGTTCCTTATCACAGATAAATGATTACTACGTTATAGTGTGTTGTTTTGTTGAGGTAGAAAATACATGAAATATTTTGAGACAGTAAAATGTTGAAACACAATAAACTAAAAATCAAATTAAATGTGTGGTGTGCATTCCTTTTCATGACTTATATCAACCAAATGCAGAAGAAAATAATATTATCATAGAATCATAGAATGGTAGGGGTTGGAAGGGACCTTTAGAGATTATCTAGTCCAACCCCCTGCAGAAGCAGGTCAACCTAGATCAGGTTGCATAGGAACACTTCCAGGAGGGTCTTGAAGACCTTCAGAAAACCAGTGTGAGGGGATTTTTTCTCTTTTTCCAATAGGGATTCTGTCATATAGCTTTGAGAAATGGAGAAAAGCCTACCTTAATATTAGCTGGCCAGATACTACTCCCAGCTGAGAAGTCATTTCAGAAACCTTAGAATTTTAATGGTTATTTATCTTTTCTGAATTAGTCTAAATTAATTGATTATCATATCTACTTGTTCTTGAGCCAGAATTGCCCTCTAGCGTGACTCTATCATCGCTGCTCCTTTCTTGTAGAGATAGTGACTGTTCATTATACTATGTCCTTCTGGTTTTATTTGCTCATCTAAACATAGCAAGTTCCATGGGGTCTCATTCCTTGTCTAGACATTCTGAGTCTTCTTTCAGTACTTATATTTGGAGTTTATACATCCTGAATAGGCATCACAGAGTTTTTTTATCATGATTGAGTATCAATGCCTCACACAAAGTAATGTTATCTGTCTTTACTGACTGATACATGAACTCCATCATTCAGCTGAAAACCATCTTTGTCTTGCTGTTTGCTGGTTTAAAATCTCAGCTGGACATTTTATTTGCATTAATAAAGAGCAGAGATAGAATCAAGTTATATAGGGAAGGTTTTAAAGATTGTGTTAAAATGTAGAAGGTCGGGACACTAAAGGTAAATAGTTTAGTGTGTCTGGATTGATGTGTTTTTTTGCACTAACTGGCTTGCTGCAGCTACTTCTCTGATGAATATCAGCCTCTCAGCAATGCAGTTTCAACGCAGAAATATACATTGAATTATAAGATTTCAGCACCATCCAGAGTATTATTATTAGAACACTGAAATAATTTCAAGCTGTATTTCAGAAATGGTGTGTTCATCCAGAAATAGCACTGTTCAGACATAAGGAATGTTGTATAAAAAGGCATGGAACAGGTTTTGTTTTCCTTTGGAGTTGGTTTGATATGTTTTTTTCTGAGAACATGACAGCTTTCCATACCTTCAGGAAGGTACATTTTCTTACAAAATAAGTTAATTAAGAGTAGCAATGGTGGTTTTAGTAACAAGATAGGTTCATAAGTAATATGTAGAATAGGAATTTATAGATTTATATATAGAACTTAACACAAGGAATGACTAATACACAGAAATATTAACACAAGACATCTTGGGCACCAGCATTTTCATCCACCCTGTAGAAATACAGTGGTAGCTGACACCTAGTGGGGTTTAACATAACTACAGGAATGTGCCTGAGCCTGCAAACTGTTCCTGATTGGATTTAAAAGAGAAAAATATAGATTCCTGGAGCTGTTGAGCTGTACTGTTCCTCTTGTTCTAGTTACGGATAGGAGTTTTGTAACACTACTGAATTCTTTTTCGTGTTAAAAAACAATAGTCATGATGAGAATGTAACAAGAGGGAGCACAAAGCCTTTTTCGGCTACTACACTTTTCCACTTGCTATTTATTTTATACTTCTCAAGGATGCAGGATTCAAAACCATAAATACATTGATTTTATCTACTTTTAATGTTAAAAAAATCTTTACATAAGATTTATTGTACCAAATCATACTATAGGAAAATCAGAAATTAGCTTTTCCTGACAAAGAAGAGCATCTGTTGTATTTGGCTGTTATCAAGGGCTTTCTCAATGTGTAATGTCGTTACACAAAAAGATAAGCACCTCAGTTATACTGGTTGTCAGCTCACCAAAGAACTCAGTTATTTTTCAGTCTGAGGAGTTGGTTTTGAGACCTTCTTTTGAGTCATGCATTTATTAGGAAGCTTAAATGTTGTTTTACTGGTGCATCAAAAAGAATCTTTCTTTCTTTCTTTCTGTAGATAGCTCAGGGTTAAGGAAATAGGTGTCTTATAGTCAGATGTGGATCCCTAACAAAAATATAGTTCAGTTCTTAATCTGAAGAACATAAAAATAGTGAGTTACAAGAACCACCATTTACTGTGCTAGATACTCTTGGCCTACAGCTTAGTGGATGCATACTGGTTTTGATTTGCAAGATTATTTGGATTTGTGTTGGGAATTACACTCTTTTGGGATGTTACTGACTTTTTTTTTTCAATTTAGTATAGATTTAATTAACATTTCTTATACTTATTTGCTCATGGCCACATTGAAGAAATTGTTATAAACCTATGTGTTGGATCTGATCACCAGTCCCCTGATCATCTTGGTAGCCCTGTGCTGGACTCTCTCCACCAGTTCTCTGTCTCTCTTGAGCTGAGGAGCCCAGAACATGGTCACCTCAGTGAACACACAGAGTTATAATACATCCAAAGATATTTCTGGGGATGGTGTAAAAGGGCAAGTGCAAAGTCCTGCATCTGGGAAGGAACAACCCCACGCACCGGTACAGGCTGGAGACTGACCTGTTGGAGACCTGGCAGTCCTGGTTGATAATAAACTAAGCATGAGCAAGCAATGTGCCTTCATGGGCAAGAAGCCAATGGCATCCTCGAGGCATCAAGAAGAGTGTGGCCAGCAGGTCAAGGGAGGTTCTCCTCCCTCTCTACTCTGCCCTGATGAGGCTTCATCTCGAATCCTGTGTCCAGTTCTGGGCTCCCCAGCTCAAGAGGGACAGAGAACTGCTGGAGAGAGTCCAGTGCAGGGCTACCAAGATGATCAGGGGATTGGAGCACCTTCCTTATGAGGAAAGGCTGTGGGACCTTGGGGCTGTTTAGTCTGAAGAAGAGAAGACTGAGGGGACACTGAGGGAATATTTACAAGTATTTGAAAAGGGTATGTCGAGTGGTTGGGGCAACACTTTTTTCCTGTAGTGTCCAGTGATATGACAAGGGGTAATGGGATGAAACTGGAACACAAGAAGTTCCACTTAAGAAAAACTCCTAGACTGTAAGGGAGAGAGGGCCCTGGTCCAGGGTGCCCAGGGAGGATGTGGAGGCTCCTTCTCTGGAGGTTTTCAAAACCTACCTGGATGTGATCCTGTGTGACCTGATCTAGGTGGACCTGCTTCTGCAGGGGAGCGTTGGACCAGATGATCTTTAGAGATCACTTCCAACCCCTACCCCTCTATGATTCTATGAATAAAGAACATTTGTCCCAGTGAGAGACAGCTGACACACTACCGTGTCTTTCATGCTCTTTATGTGTCTGGAGAAACTTCATTTAATAATCCATCTTCCCTGAAAACACCAGTGGTTGATGTTCCTCCATGACAGATGTGCTAAATTGGCCAGACTCCATTTTAAACTCTCATTTACTGGTTCTGATTATAAAGTCTTGACCTCCCAGCAGATGGGACCTGCAAAGCAGTTCTGCTTTCTGGTAACACAATCTGTGGGCCAATCTGTGCCTGAGCATGTGTCTTTTATATCCAGTGGAGTGGCATATTGGGTCAGGGACTACAGGGTGCTGAGGTCAGAATATAACTCTTGGAATTACTAAACAAGCATACACACATGCCACACAACAAGACGATGACTACAGTAGTCTCATTTCACTATGGTCTCATCATATGTCTTTCTAGTTAGTATGTTCAATACAAGCATTAGCTTCCAAAGCTGTTTGCAACCACTTAGATCAGTAGACAACTCTGGAGATCAGTACAAGTTGCCATGCTTTGTCTTCCAATGATGGGGTGATGATAGGTGTGATGCAACTTTGAGATAATTAACTTTAACAGGAGTATTAGACCACTTGGTAAATGTGGAAGTTGGAAGGTGGTGGTATTTGCACATCTGCATCTAATGCTCAAGTTTCTTAAAAGAGTTGATTTAAAATGTATTCTCAGAAAATAAAGTCATTCCAATGCAGTAGAAAGAAATTAATACATCCATTGATTTGCATTCATTACAGTGTGCTTCATTTACTCTATGGAAACTTCTGTCATTTAATCAAAATGCAAACCACAAATTGTTACATACCCAAGAGTAAACCCTGTTGAACATAGAGGCAGAGTGTATCCCGAGGCAACTGTGATAACCAGAGTTGCTGTCCCCTGGCACTGCTCCCTGTGTGGTGCTTCCTCTCATGCCCTGTGATGCATGAGGGATGTCCATCGCTGAGGAATGCAAGGATGTGCTGTCATACCACACAACCCCGTTGGTTCTCAGTATTGATTGGTGGCATGCGGCCACATCGCAGATGTAATTTGTTTAGACTCCAAATTAACATGCTGATGGGTGTGAGTGCTGGGCAGATGGGCTGCTTTGGCATAATAACACACTTGGACAGTCGCAGAGGCAGCTTATCTTAAATACAGAGGCACAGAAGTCGCATTGCACAGAAATGTTTATGGAGAGCACCAAGGGATAATCATATTATATTTGGCACCCAGTTTGGGAAGACTTAGAGCACCTGTGGCAGACAGTAATTCGATTTCTTCTCTGAATGGCCTTCTAATATCACCTGCATTTGTCTGTTAATGTTATGAGGAACCAAAGCTATATTATATACCTCATGTTAGTTGGCAAATACCCATTGATTTGTTCCATGTGAGGGTGTGGTAGTACCAACCTTATGTAGTTTGTATGGGTAAGAGATCAGAGCACTTTCAAAGTCCTTCTGGTGAATAATTTCTGGAACTGTTCACTTCTGTTATCTCTCATGAAGAGACAACCATAAATCAAAGCTTGTCTTCATCACAGCATGCCTGACTTGAAAGTTGCCACATACTTAAAGCAGTTGCATATACAGCACCGGCACACAAATGCCTTGGTTTCCCTGCCATTTTGCATTTGAGTGAGCTTATCTGTGTGTGCCATGCACTCAGCTGAAGCACGAGTGAGTTTGGTGTTTGACACCAGATGGTGAAGGCAGCCTCATTGTCCCAGATGCTGGGTCCATATGGAAAAATCTAAAATAAGGGGTTTGCTTTCAATCCTCAGAAGTCTTCTCAACTTCACTAACATCAGGCTAGGGGTTGACTTGCTGGAGAGCAGCTCTGCAGGGAATGACCTGGAAGTTCTTGTGGGCAGCAAACTAAACATGAACAGCAATGTGCCCTCATGGCCAAGAAGGCCAATGGAATCCTGGGAGGCATTGGTAAGAGTGTGAGCAAATCAAGCGAGGTCCTTGTCCCTCTCCACTGTGCCCTGGAACTGTATGCCAGGGTACCAGAGTACTGTGTTCAGTGGTTCTGGGCTCTCTGGTTTAAGAATGATAGAGAACTGCTGGAGAAAGTCCATCAGAGGGCTAGAGAGATGATGAGAGGACTGACACATACCTTTCTGGGATTCTGTGATATTCTTGAGGTTTTTGTGCAATCTGAATGTAAAATTACCCACTAGGAGACACTACCATTGGAGTTTCCAAAAGATGGCTCTGCAAAACTATTTGCAAACCTTTTGTTGGCGGGCTACAGAGGTAGGTGAACTCACTCTGCTGCCCTTAAAACCTGACCAGCCTAAATTCCAAATTCACCCAATGTGCTGACTCAGCTGTCACCACTATGAGTAAATCTGAGCCCGAGGATGAGATCTGTATTTATGCAGTGTGTGCTAAGGACAGACTTTCCTCGAGTCAGCGCTTTGGGGCTCAGTGTGTGGTGAATATACATTGAAACAAAACATACAAGTTCTGCCTTGTCCAGCAGCTCACAATAGCCTTGACATTAAAAGAAAAACTAGAGAGCAACTTTCCTGCACTGGTGTTGGCCATGGTGCCTAGAATGAAAAGAAGTTAAAGACTTTTCCATTGCAAAAGACTTGCAAAAATTAATCTTACAACAGCCCACACTGAGGGATTAAATACTTTACTGACCAAATTGGTGTTCAGAGTCTGTTGCAAAAATTAGGAAGGGCTTGCATCAGTTCTTCTTTGCCATATAATACCCTTCCAGCCATACAGCTTTAGGCAGGTCTGGCTCTTTGGGTGTTACTATTAAGCTGCTGATCTGCATTTACTTTTATTTGATACAAGTGGGATAAAAGCCCTGGCATGATGTTCTGTAAAATCTGTAGGTGTTCAGAAGTGTAATACCAGTAGCAATTTCAGCATCTGCTCCACATTTGGTAAAATAAACTGTGGTCTTTACAGTTAAATCTAGCCATGTAATAAGCTGCAGTCTTTGGAAGATAACTGTTCTCTATGGCCAGGCTGGTTTCTGTGCCCTTCGTCTATTTTCCAGTGGGATGCAGGTTTTGGAGCACATGCTGCAGTGATCCTACTTAGATGGAGCAGGGAGACAGCAGCATTGTATAGATTGGACCATAGGGGCAAACCCACATGATTATCTGGCAGGGGAAAGAAAAGAGAAGAGAGGAGAGAATGGAATGAGGCAGAAGTGAAAAAAGGAGTATGTGAAGAAGGAAAGAACAGAGTAAAGACAATTCTTTTTGAAAACTAAAGCCTCTCATGAGATGTGCAATAGTAATAGAGGAAACCATGAAAACAGATGTTGGATCTTATTTTTAGTCCCCAAGTATATATTTTTTTCTCTAATCTCTATTTTCTTATGTTTCTACTTTCTTCATCTTTCGTCATAACTGGAAATAAAGTGAGATTTTTCGTAGATAAAATTGTAATTTTGTCTGGAGAGTTTTACTTAAAGCTGAAGTATCCTTAGGAATGCTTTAAAGTCAGGAATGTTTTGCAATCATAGTTTTCATTGTTTACTTTCTGTAGGGAAGAATTAACTTCATTTGATTACTCCAGACATATTCTTCATAAACTACCCTACCATGTGACTTAACTCCACTTTTATTGCTCCGTTTGTTTGTTTTCTTGTTGTTACAATGAAAACTAAGGTGTTCTGTTGTGATTTTTCCCATTGCTGGTGTTAACTATTGTTAAAAAGAAGTATTATTTCACTTGATACTTGTAATATGCGCCCTAAGCATAAAGCTACAACTTGATAGTCAGGTAGTGAAAGTAGCCAGCTCCATTACAGAGTTTGCCATCTTGATCGTTTTGAGATATTAGGAAAGTGTTGGCGGGAAAGAAAATGATTAATGTAGTAAACAGGTTTGTTACTGAGTGATCTGTGTGAAACTGAAGTGGGATAAATCAGCAGAAAGTTATAACTGATTGGTGTTGGTTTTTAATGGAATTTCTCAAAACATACTTTTCATTTATAAATTGCAGAACAATTGAGCAAATCTTCCTCCAACACAAGGGTAACTACTATTACAATAAGAATAGATCACATGCTGTTAAAATCAGTAGTATTCCTCACAGACATAGGTAGGGTTTTAATCAGACCATACTGTTCTGAGATTGTCCTTCCTCCCATCATACTGGTTACATCAATTTCTGGAGAGTTCTGGGTAATTCTAACTACGATAACTGAAGATATATGTTTTAATAAAGAGCAGCTTGGGCCCTGCTGGTAATCCACTCTGCTTTACATAAGGATTTCCTTTAGGGGAGAGTTTCACATTACTCTTTCTTTGCTAAAAAAAAAAAAAAGAAGTGATTAATAATTTCAGTTATCCTTGGTTGCTCATTTTTACTATCACACCATGCAAAGCTGCCCTCTCGTTGTACTTCTCAGTGAAATAATATGAGACTGTACTGAAAACTCAATCAATAAAGATAGGAAAAAAAATAAAAAGGCAAGGACTATCCCCAAAATAAAAAACTTTTTTTTTTCTTAATCCAAGTATTCTAAATCTGTTTATGAATCTCTTCTCTCCAACATACTCTGTTCTACGTCCTTTATATTATGCATTTACAGTGGTCTATCAGCTGGAGAAATGGTCAAGTGTAGAAAACAAATGTCTGGAGGAGACAAAGGAAAGTCAGTCTTGGAGGCACTTTTCAGTTGCAGAATCTCTGCCAGTGCCCTGTAATGAAGCAAGAGTTTCACTGTACTATGGTGTCTCTTAAATGCTGTTACCTGAAGCAAACATAACTGAGTGGTCACTGGCTGTCTGGTGAATATTAAACATGGAAGAAAATTTCATAGGTATTGCTACCAGGGTCACTGAACATGCCACCAGCATGAAAACACTGAGCACTGTAGAGGCAACAAAAATTAGCAGTTCAAAATAAAGAATTTTCTGCCCTATTTGGGGACAGAATGGGACAAGAAATTCTAGAGGCATTAAGGCGATTTGATGTGTGTTTTGATGTGTTTTGGTGACTCTCATCCTCAATGAGTTGGATCATTGCTCATAAGCTTTCGACATTTTCTCTTTCATGGAATAAAATAGTGAAAGAGGAGACACTACAGAGTTAGAACTGTGGTGTCTGGGAATAGCCTTGAAAATGTTAATGGATCTCTAATTAGAAGCAGGAGTGTTCATGGGAATTGTGAATCATTTGCTGAGAAAAGCAGACCTGAGCAAATGAAATGCCTCCAAATAGCAAAGACAGGGAGCTAAAAATAGAATTGGAGTTCAGGATGACTTTACCTTGGTATCCACAAAGTAACAAAAGGTGGTGACAAAGGCAAAAATTGTAAGCAAGACTTCAAGACAAAAGAAAGCAAGTCAAGAAAATATAGAGCCCAACTATACAGATTTCATGGATGATATTCAGCACCAAGACAAACTAGTCAACCTAGATTCTGATGCCCATTTTTGTTGTTCATTACATAGCAGGATGTGAAATAACAGGATAATTTGAATTGTAAGGTCTCTGATCTAAGCCACTGTCATCTTGGATCAGGTTTCTCAAGGACTTATCTGGGCAAGTTTTGAATATCCTCAAATATGAGAATTCCAGGATAACAGAGAAGGAGCAAAACAGAAATAAGGAAAATTGGATTAATAAAAAGGAGACTGTACCTATTAAAAAAGCTTAATGCAGCAATGGAGATTAGAAGCTGAGATGGACAATGAGTTGATAGTTCAGACCTCAAAAAGTTGTTAATATTTACAAATATGTAAAGAGTGAGTGTCAGGAGGATGGATCCAGGCTGTTCTCAGTGATGGCCAATGGTATGACAAGGGGCAATGGGTACAAGCTGGAACAGAAGAGGTTCCAAAGAAATACTGTTCAGGTGAGGGAGCCCTGGCTCAGGCTGCCCAGAGGGGTTGTGGCGTCTCCTTCCTTGGGGGTCTTCAAGACTCGCCTGACATGTTCCTGTGTGACCTGATCTAGGTGACCCTGCTTCTGCAGGGGGGTTGGACTAGATGATCTCTAAAGGTCCCTTCCAACCCCTACCATTCTATGATTCTATGAAATACAAGGAAGAGTTTCTTCCCTATTGAGGTGAGGGAGCATTGGAAGGGGCTGCCCAGATGGGCTGTGGAGTTTCCTTCTGTGAAGATATTCAAACCCACCTGGACGAGTTCCCATGTGACCTACTCTAAGTGATCCTGCTCTGGCAGGGGGGTTGGACTGGATGAGCTTTCAAGGTCTTTTCCAACCCTTGTGATTCTGTGACAGCAGCTGAGGCTGTGATGAGTCAGAAACCATATGCAGCAACTATAGAGCTCTGAGTAGCACAGATATTAGTAGAGAAATGTAGAAGTAGAGTAGTAGTAAAAGGGACGAATGTTAGAGCCAGGCAGGTATAGAAAAACTTGGTGCAAGAAAGTCAAATAAAAGTAGACATAAGCAATTCAAAGACATTCTAGTCTGCTGTCTGGTGGGGAAAAATCATCAATGGTAAGCCAAGTTTCATCCAACCATGAAAAACTAAACCAGAATTAATTCTTCTTTGAGAATTACTTGAGTGCACTTGAAAGCAAATACATTAAAATAAGATGGCATTCAATACCATGTCTTTGTGCTGAACTCTGTAGTGATAACCCTGGGCTTCCACAGGGCAGCAAATACACGTGTGAAAGGAATATTAACAGATAAAAGGGATAAAATAGGGTGCATGGCAGGCACAGAGCTAAGAGGAAGGAACATGGCTTGCAAGTGCTATGAATGTGATATGAAACAAGAAAAAGGAATATATATATATATATATATATATATATATATATATATACACACACCCTGGGATGCAAATAAATGCAAGTTAGCTGTAGATATAGCATTGCAGTGTATACTACATTATGTACTTGTAGCATATATGCCAGTATTTATGTTAGTAATGAACCAGTCTGAACCAGTCTAGTTGTACAGTTAAGAAATTACCCAGTGCAAGGTATATAGTCCTTAAGTAATCAATAATACAGACTTCAGAGTAAATTTAGAAAGAAGGAATTTGCAGTTTATTACAATAACATGTAAATTTTGCTTCTGTCCAGCAAAGCTGCTACTTTCCTGCTGTGAAATGACTAAAATCCCTGTATTGGAGCAAGGCAGAGTTTATGACCAGCATTTTCAGTAGGAGTAAATGTTTTCAGTTCCTTCTTTCTTTTACTTTTTTCAGTTTCCAATTTCAGACAACTTCAGGCAGGTCCTTTGGGACTGTTGAGGTGCTCCACATTTCTTGAAATCAGAGACAGCTTACCTTAAACTTTACAATCTGCATTTGAAGCTTTTTGCTATTCATATATTCCTTTGGGCTGTCGTGAGCTTGGGCAAAGGCACGGAGGAGTCAGTAGTGGGATGTGGAGTTACTGTCTGTCATTTTGCTCCTCTAGGACTTTACCAAAAGGAGAATTATGTCAGTGAGAGGAGTCTTACTGTATCCTACACTTTAGGTGCACAGCAATTGGAGCACATTCTAGCTCCTGTGAAAATACATGAGAAGCACAAAGTAAGAAATAAATCAGATCACCATCACCAGTACAATTCCAATCTATTTTCTATTTGGCATATAGTTGGGTATAGTACAAGTTTTTCTTTCTTTCTTTTTTTATTCCTTTTAATAGGCCTGAAACAAATGGAAAATTAAAGTCTGAACAAAAGATATTCTACTCCATTGAAATATATTTTCTTCCTCAATTTCTGTTGTGAATTCATTTTCTGAGAAGATCGTTTAGGTCTCCAAAATTTTCATGCTTGATACAAAGAATAGCTTACACCACCTCCTTCCTTTAACTTAGAGTGAATGTTAGGCACAAGATAGCTGACACAGAGTTATGATATTACCAGCATCATTTAACTTCTTGCACTTAATTTACCTCATTAACATTTTTATTACATTTTGCTATTATTGCATATTGAGAAAACTTGGTTGTGTAAGTCATAGGATAAGCACTTACATGTGACTTAGGGTTGTCAGCATGGTTTTATTGTCACATTAAACTGGATTCAATAGTTAAGCTTTCCAGCTGCTCTAGTACCAATCCACTTGGCAAAGGTGGGGAATAATCTACGACTCAGGGTTTTCCAATTTTCAAGATCACATTTCTCCAGTCTGACCAAATGATATGCTGGAAAGAAAAATGGTGTGTTGACCGTGGGACCGGTATTTGATTTCAAGCCTTGATGCACCAATACTTCAGTGGGAAATGATTTTGACAGTTTGCAATCTATCCTCAGATAGCATGAAGGCTGTAAATTACCATACCTGGACTTTACCATTGTTTCTTACTGATAATAGGTGGGAAGTTTCTGTGTGTGTTTATGATGTTTTATTGATTGAGCTACTGAAGGTCATGGATTCAAAACATTGAAGGGTTTTTTCTGCAGTTATGTGGTATATTTTAATGAGTTTTTTTAAGTATGCTATTTTAATATATATCATTCTCATAAGCATGCTATATTATCATCTAAACCTTTAGAGTTCCAAAAGTTCTTCTAGAGTTTCTGTAAATGTCTACAGTTGGATTTTTTTTTGGTAATGTTAATGATATCTGGATATTTGGAACATATCATTTCACTTCAACTTCTATGTTAAAGAACTGGAGGTTATGTAATTTGTTTAAAAATCTCCTTTCCTTTCAATTTTGTAATGTTTTTTTGTAGCTTATGGACTTTTTAATAATCACAGAAGTTATGTAGGATACCAAAAAAATACTTTTCTTTCATAGAGTTCCTAGCAGTCTGCAACTTTACAGTAAGAAGCTCAGTTTAGCCTTTATGACTCAGTTTATTTGAAGTAAGCTATCAAACAGGTTTCTTAAATTACTAATCTCTGATATTTTGCTATTTTAAGTTTCCTATAAATGCAAAAGAAAATAAATAGTTACATCCTCTTTGGATACCTAATCATTACTGAAGAGACTTGGTTATGATGCTTCTGAAGCGAAAGGGTGTATCAAATTTCTTTCATAAAAACTGTGAATCCTTGCATAAACTTGCTAATGAATTTTATTTTTGGTTTTTCTGACTGGCTGGGAGGTATTAAAATCTCTTTTAAATTCAATTGTATTTTTTTCCATTCAATCAATGCTAATAGATTAACTTATTTTCAGCTATTATTGTTACTTATTTGGTAATAAAACAAAAACACCAGGAGACATTTTGAGATGAAGTATCGTTTTGCAGTGAGCAACAGGCAGTGTCAGGGTGTGAGACAGCTTCTGCCATGAAGCATTTAGCAGTTACATTAGATAAGTCAGTGTGGCTAAAATTAGTGTTTAGATCGTTTAGCTTCCTTGACTTTCAATTATTCTCTTTTTTTTTCACATTTGAAGCAGCCACTGGAAGATATTTATATGGAATTAAGGGGTGAGAAAAGAGCCATTAAAGACTCGGGAGTAGTAACAACGAGAAAGGAAAATCAAGTGTAGGCAAAGGCAGGATGAGAGTAAGGGACAGTGCATATGGCTCAACAACACAGTTTATCAACAGCTCTAGTGATGATCTCTGTGGTATGCACCAGTAAACTACTGGAAGTAGGGTTCTGAGACCATATTCACTTAATAGTGAATTTCAAGAAGAGTGTTTGCAGCAGGTCAAGGGAGGTTCTTCTCCCTCTCTACTCTGCCATGGTGAGGCCTCATCTGGAGCCCTGTGTCCAGTTCTGGACTCGTCAGCTCAAGAGGGACTGAGAACTTCTGGAGAGAGTCCAGTGCAGGGCTGGAACATCTTTCATACGAGGAAAGGCTGCAGGAACTGGGGTTATTTAGTCTGGAGGAGACTGAGGGGAGATTTTATTAATATTTACAGATATCTAGATGGTGGGTGTCAGGATGTTGGGACATCCCTTTTCTCTGTTGTAGCTAGCAACAGGACAAGGGGTTATGGGATGAAGCTGGAACACAAAAAGTTCCACTTAAACATAAGAAAAAAATATTTTACTGTAAGGGTGAGGGAGCCCTGGCACAGGCTGCCCAGGGGGGTTGTGGAGTCTCCTTCCTTGGAGGTCTGCAAGACCCACCTGGACATGTTCCTATGTGACCTGATCTAGGTGAACCTACTTCTGCAGGGGGGTTGGACTAGATGATCTCTAAATGTTCTTTCCAACTCTTACCATTCTATGATTCTATGATTCTAATTTTCTGTTCTAATGATAGAATCATGTGTTGTGCTGCTTAGCCTAAACATAGCTATTAGTTTCTCTGCTTTATTAGGCCTTACTTAATTTGGAAAGCCTTCTGAGTACAGACAGAGGACTTCCCTCTGCAACTTTCACTTCAAACCTTAGATTTTTACAATTATTTCAATGAATGACACGTATGTCACAGATGTACCACTTCTATCTCTGAGCATCTTTGTCAGCAGCCTTCAGAATCAGCATCCAGGTTTGATTTTCCCTGAATCACTGTTTATTCATACGGAGGAAACGTATTTCTCTGAGGAATACATCCACATCTGGTTATCACTACTATACTTGGAACTAGACTTTTGCTCATCCCAATCAGTTATTTCTGACAGATGCAAAACCATAATCCCTCTGATACCTGGCATCAAGCACAGTTAAATAGAAAAGAGAGATGTGTAGGTTGGGGAACTGTTAAGAGTATTTTAAAACAATTAAATCAGATTCCATTTTGGTTATTCTGGTGCCATCTGAAAGCTTTTTCTTTTAATATTTGTTTTCAATCTTAAAATGTCTGAATTGCAAAATACATACACTTTACCAGAAAAAGAAAAGCAAAAAAGAAAAGGCAGCTGTATTCATTACTGTATAATACTGTACTTGTACAGTTCTCTAATCTGCTTTTTCCAGCATTTCCTCCCACTTTGCTCTTCTCCACATCTTCCCAAAATGCAAGTTTTGAAACTTGAGGAAAGAATATAGGAGAAAAAGAACCTAACTCTCACCGTGATTTGCTGTCTCCCAACATCTCAAGCCACAAGAGATCTAAGCCTTGATGATTTGGAATAGTTTCTTAAAAGGATCCAAGAGGAGCTTGCTGCTTGATTAATTGAATAATTAAGCATTGCAGTTGTTTAAATTAATATTAATAGAGTGTTATTTCTAAGAATGGAAATAATCTTTTTCAATCAAATCATAATTTCATACGTTGCTCTTTGTGGTTTTCATTTATGCCTTTCATTTTCATGGTGCCTTCGTTGTTTTATCTGCATATATATACCCATAAGTGTATGTGTTTGTGTGTCTACAGACCAGAACAAATTACCACTTCTCATCCTGTGAAGCTTTCTCATGGAGTATAAAAGATATTTTGAAACAGGGACCTATACTACTCTTTTAACACAGAATACCTGAGGGAAACTGAGTCTTCTGTACCAGAATTGATACAGGAGTCTGAACCTGCCAATCAAAACAATTAGCAGGGCCATAAGAGTGTGGAATTAGTGTCTCCCTTTGCAACTCTCAGTTTGTATGCACAATTAAAGATTCACTGGTCTACACAGAGAGGAATTATTTATTCTTCCCTTTGTCTATCTGAATGATTTTATGTCTGTCTTCCTTATTTCAAAGAGTGCATTCAGGAGAGTGAAGAAAAGTCTTGACAAAATTGTCAAATAGTGATGAATCAGGATTTTCCAATTAAAAAGAAATCCCAAACATTGACTTTATCCTGTATACAGATTTGATTTTCCATTTGCAAGTCATTTACAGAGACAAAGAATTTAAGATCACAGCATCTTTTAAGATAACAAAAAAAAAGCAGTTGGAAAAATGGCATGATGTGATTAACGTGGGAGTTCTGGCACTGTTATATGTCGATTAGGGAGAGATGATTAGCGTGGAAATAAGCCTGTGTTTGTAGATCAGTTTATCTTCTCAGATGAACTCTATTGTCACCCATTCACTTGAGAGACACAGTAGCATGGATGGATCTAGAAAAAGTAAATAACAAAGCTAGTGAGTAAGCTGAGAATAACAGATTTATGTCATAACTGTCTTGCCCGTTTTACTGAGTGATTTGAGGTAATTCGTGTATTTGTATTTCAGACTGGTATTCCTCTGCACATGGCTTAGTAACACTGACTCTGAAACAAGCTCAGTAAAGCTTTGAATCTACAGATTATTTCATAGCACTTCAAATATAAAAGAATCACCTGTTTTTCCTCACAGTCATGATTTTGGTTTATCTTCTGGTCGTTATACGCAGAGGACTTTGTCATTGTGTCCTGTGCTGGTTCTCACACGCATACTGATTTCAGCTATAAATCCTCAGCTGTGCTGATTTTCTAGTTTTGTTTTCATTTTATTTTGTCACTGGTTTCTGTGTTCTTCCTGGAACTATTTATTCCATACAAATAAGTGGAAGGATCTTTTTGACAAGAACAAATATGAGTGTGAAGGTTTGTGGAAGTTATGAGCACAGGGGATGTAGAACATTCTGCCATCTCACATAAAGCATTTGCTGTCAACCAACCACATCTGCAGTATTGGTAAGCATATCATTATATGCTCGTATGAAGTATTTCTCTTTAAGCTGTTTTATGACCTCAGGATTGCAAAGTAGGGAGCAGGGAAGGCCTCCCTGATTTAAAGGAAGCTCTCCCAGCCTACCAGCTACCAGCTTACGTTGACCCTTTCCTAAACAGACCAGGCTGTGTCTTGAATACCATATATTCCAATCCCTCATACTAGGATATTTTTTTTCACTTGTTTTGTCCAGTTGTTGATATGTACTATTAACTGACATATTTTGATATGTATGGAAACTCTTTTCTGAACAGCAAAGACCTCCTTGTCTAGTGGCATGAAGACAGGGAGAAATGCAAAGACTTCATAACTTGGGGATGATAAGGTCAAAGTTTATCTATGTATAAATTTGGCACTCATTAATTGACAATATTTCAGATTAACGCTGTCACTGTCTATACTGAAACTGGCCAAGGTTGCCTGGATGCCTGATAAATTCCAGTGAAAATCCATGCTGTTCTCTGGCACTGATCTTTATGTAGGTGTTTTGAAGTCAAAGATCCAGAGACACAAAAAACTTCAAGCTTTTGATTATCAACAATGGCTTTTTGATCTTAGGGTGACCCTCAGAGCTGGAAACAAATTTATCTTTGCAAAATGTGAAAAGAGACATCTAAGACCTCTGAAAGGCAGCAATAATAGGGACCAGTATGTCGAAATCTCACAGCCAAAGAGAAGATGTGAGAAGAGTTAACTTTATTGAATTGTACAATAATGTTTTATGTCTGCTACATTTTCTGTAAGGTTTAATAGATTTTGCCACTTTGATATGCTTTTCCAAAAAAGCATTAGATTTCTGTATTAAAATTAGGAAAATCAGGCTATGGCAGGTCATTTAGGAGCCAAGATACTCCCTTTTTTACTTCTCCTGCTGAACATTTCTCTTTTTTCCCCCTGATATTAATCTATCCTACAAAAAAACAAACCCACAACCAAAACTAGTCTCTTAACTGAGCTGAAAGTTATCCACAGGAGGAGAATTCATAGGCCACCTACTCAAAGACTGCTTTTGAACACCTTCTAAGAAATTTCTGTTCATTAGGGAAAGACCAAAGCTACAAGTACAATAGACTATTAAAAAGTTGTCCTGGATCCTTGCAATAAGGGAACATTGGCTGAAAAAGACTCCCAAATAAGCAGGGAAAGCAGACCAGCTGATCCATCTTTAAGTGGAGGATTATAAAGCAGCCTGGCAGGACTTTTTCTTTGGGATAGTGGCCAGCTATTTGTGCCATGCTGTTTCCATTTGAATGAAAAATCAGCCACCTTACAGACTTATTGTTCTCCACGCCTAGTGCTGTGGTCGATGCAGGGAGGTTTGCTGCTCTTTTGAAGGTTTCAGCACAAAATGGAAGATAAAATAGCATTCATAAAATAAAATTGAATTGTTACCCTGCATAAATGCAGTAAGTACATATCAAGCTCCTGCATAATGTTGACAATGGCTGTGATTTTTCTGCAGAATGGTGGGATTTTGGCTGGGATTGGATTATCCTTCCAATGACATAAGATCATGGGTCACTAACTCTTATCAGTAACAAAACCATGTGGAAAATTTAGTGCTGCCTAGATGAGAAATATCCATGGTTGTCTGCCTGTGTATCCCTTCCTGTCTGCATCTTTTTTGTTTGGACATCTTTTACTGAGAACAGGGAAACTCTGTAAGCAGTATACACACAATTTAAGACTACAGAGCAAATATTTATTGGCTATTACAGGGTATTTCTAAGCTAAATACTACTCAACTAAGCATCGGTGCTGGCTTGGAGGTTTTCATCCAGGCGTAAAAGAGTTCTCCTTCATTGCTCCTTGGAACAGGCTTTAAACTCCTTGCTGTGATTTTTCTTTTCCTTGGGATCTTAGCAAGCTTTTCACAGTATTTTTCTGTCTGAATCTTTAAGTTGTATCTTTGACTCCAAGGGAAGAGATGAAATCTTGAAAGAGTGATGGGAAGAGAAGCAGGTAGGGAGGTTGAAGGGCAGAAGAAATGATGGAGATCTCCGTGGGGAAAAGAATGGATATGGACTTGTCAGCAGCAGAAATGAAAGCTGAAAGACAGGAATAGTTAACATGGAAGCAAATATTTTTAGGCTAGATGAAAGCTAATGAAACGGGCGAAAAAAACCCAGCAAGGTTTTGCGAGCAGTGTTTTTTTTTCCCCAGTAAATTGTAGAGTGAGCACAATGATTAATTGTTACACATACCATCAGGATGCAGATCAAAGCAAAACCAAGATCAAAACCCAAACAATGTTATTTTAATAAAGTATTGGTTTATGGGGATTTGGGCCATTAACAGTTTTCAGTTATGCATGAAGTTTCTGTGTTACTGTGGTGGAAATTAGCACAGCTCCTCAGAAGTTGATGAAATAGAGCAGCGCCCATTAAGTGTGAATTTGGCCCTCTAGATCTGATCAGTGTATGGTTTGACACCACTGTACTTCTGTAGACTTCACTGGTGTTAATCCTACCTCAGGCTTATAAGAATTTTGCAGCTGAATTCAAAAGAAAGTAATTCTGAGGACATTAACTCAACTTGTAACTCTGGACAGTCACTCTCCTAATTTTAATAATTGCTTAAATTGCTTCCTAAAATTGTCTCATTTTAAAACTGACCCTTTTTTTTTTTTTTTTGTAAATATTGTATATATGCATCACTTCTGTGCAAATCCATCAAAATCAGTGGATCAGAGAGATGGGGAATCAGGTAATTTTTGGCTCTATAGTATTTTTAAACTACTGGTTCATCCTCAGCAGCTGCCTTGAATTTTATAGGTGCACTAAATCCAATGACTGTGAAAGATTGTTAAGAAATATACTATGATAAAAATAGTTCCCTTTGCTGACATTATGTGGTTTTTCCTAAACTAGATCCATGAATTACATCAACTAAAACTAGTTGCACTTTTGTTTGTTTGTTTCAAAATTGGAGTCAGGTAAAGTAAATTATCTCTATAGAAGTGAGAGCAAAAAGAGGAACAAATAAATGATTGACTTAGCCCTCCAGTAGCTATTCATACTAAATTACCTTCTTCTTTCAAATACTATTATTTAAAGACTGGACTTTTACATGACACTGTGACTGGACCATGTACACAAGAGACTCTTACACACTGTCCTTCTTACAAGGGTTTTGTAGAGCTTGACATCTGAATACAATTAACGAATTCCTGTTTGTATTTCAAACTAAGTGAAGCGATATGATGCTTAACAAGTGAATTGAAAGCATTAACCAACCTGGGTATTTCTGAAGAAATTTAATGTACTGACAGGTTTATAGAAGTTTGCTTATATTATACATAGGATGAAATAAGATTGGTATTTAAATGAGGCCTTAAATAGTATCATTTAAATAAGAAATAAGCATTCAATTACTTTGTTCTAACAGGTCAAAGAGTTAACACTGTGGAACATGCTGACAATTTCAGTGGAATAAAAGTAAAGGAGAGAATATATTGCTCTGACTCAAGAAAGATTGCAATAGAGAGAATGGTATTTAGAGGACAGGCAATGTAGAGTGGTGATAATAAGCAGTATCATAACAGGAAAGGTCATTCAAGGAAATAACAGCTTGATTATTCAGCTAATCAAAAGAATCAAGAAGACACTTTTACCTCCTGTCATTTCTCAACTTCATACAAGGACATATGCTATAATCTAATAAAGGTATCATATTTACATGTCTACATTTTGTCTTCCAGCTCTTATCCTTCATATTGAGTGTGTGAAGTCAAAAAGATTATATAAACTGTAGGAAGCACAATCAAGAAGAACTGTGTGATATGTTTTGTTTTGAGAAGTTAACTGCTGGAATTTTTTATCAGTTGGAATAGAAGTTCAGACATTCAGTGAAAATTCAGTGCCTAAGAGGTAAATTTCTAAAAATTCCAGCCTGAAAATAGCAGTTACAGAACATTCCCCTTTCCCCTGAGGTCCCATCACACTGATCATCTTACTCTTTTAAGACTCTTTAATGCAAATCAGTTAAACATGCTAATTTGAAATCTCCAACTTCAATTGGAGTTCCTATTTCATATCTTCCTTGTTACTGTGGAATGTGATATATTTCATTGTCAGATGACACAAATCCAGAAGACAGATACTTACTGAACACAGTTCTTATTTGGATTGATACTAATGTTGTAGGAGATGAATTATTGCTCATTTTACTACACATATGCTCAGTAGTAGTGTGTTAATTTATGATCTAACCACTCATTTGCTTTTCATAAATATCCTTTAATTTAAGTAATATAGGAATAAATTACCAGATTCCATTTGGAAGATAAAATAACCAATAATAACCCCTCCACACAAAACCAAGCTATTAACCAAAAGCCTACATATCATGAAAGATTGGGTTTTTGCTTTCAGCTGTACTTTTAATACCTGTTATGATCTACTTGATCTTAATGAACAGTCCTTGGAAAGTTGTTTGTGGTATGAGGCTGAAGTCCTTGGAGTGAGAAAAAGAAAAGCAAAAAGACAGACAAATTCAGGACATCCAGACTCTCATTATGTGGTGCTCTGTTAGTTTTACTTTCTGATTATTTCCTATTGTTGGAGTGTTTCAGCTATGGCATCCAGACAACTGAACTTCAAAAGCCAGTTATGCATTTACACAATTTGATAGTGTTTCTTGAGATGTTGCCATTTGTTCTGAGTGAAAAAAAAATGCATCAACTTTTGTAAATATTGTTGGAAAGGGGAAAAAGTTGACAAGATGAGCTCATAAATCAGTGATGATGAAGATAAATCTGTCAGCAGCTCAGCTGAATTACAAATTGAAAATAGTAAAAAAGAGTCAAAAGAGTAATAATTATGCCAGATTTCCTCTTGTGTGGTCTGACTTGGTTTTTTGTTATTATTTTCTTCAGATGTATATATAAAATTGATTGGTGATACTTTACAGCAACTTAAAAGATAAATATTCTTTATTTTCACATTTTTATTCTCCTGCTTCTGTAAGAGCATGCATTTATGAAACACCCACCTTAACAATGCTTGTTAAAGGATATTTAGTTAAAAAATTAAATAGACTTTTAAACTTTCTATCTATTTTACAAGAGCCCATGAAAAATACCTGTGAATTACACCATCATATCTTTTCCATTGTTTGTGAAGGGCAAGGAAAGTTGACAACACATAATTTGTCAAGAGCTCTGCTGTGCCTTAGCTTCCTCACCTCTTCTGCTCCAATGATGAAAACTGAACATAATTCTCATATAATCCCTTATAGCAACAGGCTATCACATGCTTCAGAACAAAGCAACAGAAACAAACCTCACAGAAAAAAAGAGGTTAAAAAGCTATTCTCAGAAATGCAGGTAAGTGCAGCTGAATCAAGCCCTCCCCAAAATCAGCTCTCAACGCTTTGCTATATAATGATTGGGAAGATGCTTGAATATTACATTTGACAATCCATGACTCAATAATACTTGACATTGACAAACTGTCATGAAGAATTAGTTGAAACATCGGATCTAGAGTAACTAAGGAGGATGTGATATGTATGTAGGTGTTCAAAAAGCATGGATATGGGGGGAAAAAAAAAAGAGAAGATAAATTGTTGAAGCTTATTATGTAACTGTTAGTTCCAACTGTGTAACTTGGTGGGAAGAGATGAACCCAAGAAGGAATAAGACTGAACATTAACAATGTCTTGGTTAAGTGGGTCAACAAAAGTACTCCAGGCTCAGTAAACATGAGTAAAAGTCTCGTGACCACTTTACTGATAGATAAAAATAATTTCTTGGTAATACACATTATGTTGGAGTCAGAAAGAAAATATTGTTGCCTTCTCTGAGTGTTGTGTAAGGAGTAGATGACTTTGCAGCTATCTCCTGGTTAATTGTTTTATGCACATGAGAAAATTAACTGCTTTAGTCAAGTCTTCCTTACAGAAAGACATCTCTTACCAAGTAAGACTTTACCAAATCTTGTTGTATGCCTTTCTGTGAATATAAACATAGTAACTGAAGCAAATTCACTGTTTAAAGTCTGAGATTCAGAAATGGAAAGTCCTCTGTATGACACAGGGTCATGAAACAATAGCCAAGAAAAAAGAGAGCCAGTAAATCACTTCCAAAGGTCTCATCTGCATCAATTCTTGTTGACACTGTTGTTGCATCAAGTCATTCGTGACACTTAAAATCTGTAAGGATATGTGGTACTTCCAGAGTCTACCTCTTAAAGTTAAAAAAGATAGGTAATTTGTTTGTTCTCCTGAGTTAAGGAAATAGCATCTCAGAAATAATGGACAATGTTGCCACTGTAGATCAGAGTTGTATTACTTTCTGCATATATCTCCCTCCTTCCTGAAACTCAATCAAACACATCCAAAAAATACTCCAGTGGAATGAGATTCCTTTCCAAGTGTTGAGGTTGCATCATCTTTCCCTGAAAAGCAATGTGTCTTTGTCTGGTCTTTCAGACATAAAAATTAAACTGTCCTAAGGAACAAGTCAGGATTCCTTTCTGGAGGGCTAAGAAGATCATTTGTCACTGAAATCTTGTTAGTTTGGCTGCTGACAAGTCAGAAAGAAATATGTTTTAGCAAAGCTATATAAAGATCCCAGTAAAAGAGTGGATGCTCCTTTTTACCAGCAGGATTATTACCTAATCATATTACAGGCCTCTTTGAGATCTTTGCCAAATATTGACTAGTAATCACTGTTAGGTCTTCACTAAGGTTATATGTTTTGAAAAGCAATACCTTTAGTTAAATAAAAAATAGATAAGTAATGGGAAACTAAAGGAAGCATTGTCTCTGTCTTTATAATAGAGACTTTTTCTCCTAAAGGCTCTCTCTCTTCACTGCATCTGTGTTTTCAATAGGGTGGGCAGACTCTTAGCTTTGCTGGTAGAATTAATTTGAAGAGATCGAAAACCAACTGATAACTATTAACTTATTGTTAACTTTAAATTATTGTAAATGCAATACAAAGAGTTCTGTAAATTCCTCAAGATTGTCATGATTAATAGTGAGTATCATGGCTGGAACAGAAATATTGGTCAGCAGGAATATATATGTTTGTATCTATCTCTCTATATGTGCATGCAGGATCTATAAGCTTATATATGCTTAAATATGCAGAGAGGTGGTGGGGGGAGATTATATTTGATGCTTGCCCTGCCTGTGCTAAACTATATAGTAAAGGATCAAGGCCAGGCTGTGAATTCATTAATTCAGCTGCTGATTGCGCTGGAGCTAAGAGATGAACTTCTGCTTCTAAGAGTCTTGGAATGTCTGTGTGAAATATAACAATGATTTATACAAATTGCTCATGTGACCTCTCAAATGAATTGATTAAATTCAAGCTCTTGACAGTCCTTGCTTTAAAATCTGAAAATGAGGTAGTTAAGAAATCGTTTTTATTAAAAAATATATTTGATCCTGAATATACAAAATAAAGATTCTAAGGTGTGGGAATCAGCATTTCTGTCTATTTCCACATAGTAATAATTTTTAGGAATAACTGTAATGAAAAAGAAGTAAACTCAGGAAGTACCAGCCTATGGTTATTCATACATGTATGTAGAAAAAAAGTATATCAAATCAGATAATTTTTAGCATTAAAATACATATATATTTATATATGAAAGTATTCTTTTTCATAATTTATCTCTAGATTATTCCTCTGGATTCGTTTACTTAATGGAAAACTTCCAGTGTTCACAGATGTATTACATCAGTCTGGATTTAGTTCAGAGATTTCATTAAATCCAGCAAAAACTTCCCTCATTTCAGACTGAATAGAAACTTTCTAAAGACAGAACTTTTCCAGATATAGCTGCAATGCTAAAGCCACAAGTGACAATAAAATCAGTTCTTAGAATAATTTATTAACTGTTGTGTGCAGAATATAAATGAAGACACAGAGTATGTCCCAAAGAGATTATAACTGGAATAGAAACTGGATTAAATGCCTGAAAACCTGAAATCACAGCTACACTTAGAAAACTGATATATTTGGAAGTAATTCTAGCTTAATATACACATTGAGTAACAGTGTGCCTTGAGGATGTAGTGCATTTGTAGGAATTGTATGCATCAGATTAGCAAAAGGAAGAGAAAGAGGAAGAGTTATGTACAGAAACATGAAAAAATAAGGATGTGGCTAGATATGAGAAATTAGTCTTAAAAATGATGTCTGTAGCCAAGGGAGATATATAGTGAAAGATCTTTTCATGAGTGCTCATGTGAAGATGTTTTTGTCATAAAACGAGGGAAGAGTTAGAGATAAGAGAGAGATGAGGAAGAGATGTTGGTGCCAGGTATAAAAACACACAAGAAGAGCTCTGTAATGTCTCTCAAATATCAGCATACTTGGGTCCCATCCAGAGAAGCACTGCAGTACCATCAGGAGAGCTCTGGAAGGGATAAGAATATGGAACTTTCATCTTCATATAGCAGAAAAAAAAATGTGGTGAATGAGAGTTTAAATGAGAAAGTGGATAAGAATGGTGAATAGCCCAAACTCATTACTCTGGAAGACAGAGAAAAGGGCAGATTTGTGTGTGCACACAACTATTTCTGTGCGGGGACAGAAAAACAAACACAGAGAATTTCTGTGTATTGACTGTTGAGGCTGATCTTGGACTGATTCAAATGTGATTAATATGTTTGTTTCAATGGGCTTTGCATCAGGACATTAAAATGTTTTGAGTATTACCATACTCTCTGGTGAAACAGAGTCCCATCTCCCCTCCAGATATTCATATTCTCATGAAAGCATTACTCCTGATGTGTGGTTTTTTATATTGAATTAAAAATGGACATAAAACAAAGACTGGTGTTTAAAATAATATTTAGGAGTTAATTTAACCCCAGTGTGTTTTACAAGATGCTGAATTACATCATACTGTTTGAGGTATAGTGAAGACAGCTTTGACTTTTCATGATAATTAGTATAGCTCCTCTCAACTCTGTAAGGTCTCTCAAACACCAACTTACTCGGGTCTTATCCAGAGTAAGCACTGCAGTACCATTCTCTGGAAGTTAAGAACATGGAGCCTGTGTCTTCATGCAGCAGAATAAAACCTAAATATACCTTAAAAAATGATATTATCTAGTAATGTCTTGTCCAATATTTCTGTATTCCAATGACTAAATATTTTCTGAGAAAAAATATTTGTATTAAAACAGTTTTTAAAGGTGCTTTCCAATACTTTCCAATGTATTTCCAGACTGTAGTTTAGCAGAGGAAAGTTTTACTATCTTATATTGAATGACTGGCTTATTCCCAGTTTTAAGTCACTGCAGAGTATAATTCCAGTTAAATACATGATTAAGTGCCTGGCTGAAATAGGCAGATAAATTAACAACCTTGCTTGTGCAAATATATTTATGTGTGGTGGATTTAGGTGAATGAACTGCTTCCTTAAAACAAAAGTGATTCCTTAAAAGAATGGAGTTTGATTTATACACCATAGTGAGAAAATCAAACTTTGTGAATACATTTGAGATATTAATGACACAAAATAGAAACTATAGTGAGGAAAAAAATCTATTTCTTTAAATTATTTATGATTTCAATAGTTATTCATAAGAAGAGAGATCCTAAACATGTTTTCTTGATCTACTTATCATCCCTAAATATCTTTACAGAAGAAAATGTGCATTTTATAAGCAGAAAAAACTCACTGAAGAAATAGAAGGTCTGTAGAGTGATGTAAATGAGGTATAGTACATCATAATCTATTCATAGGTGAGCCATGTATAAGGCAGATATGTTACCTAACTGCATTTTTAAGATCTTTGCTGAAGTACTGTGACGATTTGGGGTACAGACTGAAAGAAAGATGAAGCCTGATTGAAAAGGAAAGTAAAAATAATGATCAAAGACCTAGAAAAATATGACTGATGAGAGAAGATTGGTGAAAATTGGAGAAAGTGAAAATTGTTTGAATTTTTACCGTAGGTCCTGAACTATGTAAAATGCTGCTGCAAAGTGGAGTAGAATAAACAGGTTTCATTTTTCCTGCTGGACAGGAGAAATAGTTCTGGAATAACACTGCAGCAGGGAAGATTCAGATTTGAGTTAAGGACAATATGTTAGTAGTAAAGAGGGTTCAGCACAGAAGAATATTGCCTGAGGACTCTGCAAAATGCTTATCAGTGGAGGGTTTTGATAACAGCCAAACAGTTGTCTGGAATGATACAATTGATTTTGCCTTTTTGTAGGAAAGTGAGCTCAATAACTTCTCAGAAAGCTTTCAGTTATTTTTTTTCTTATCATTTTTGCAGCCAAATAACAATATTTAATAGACTTGTATACAATGTTTTAGAAAATGAAAGCATCAAGACATCTTTGAATTAAACTGTACCATATCACTGTTGTCAAACTCATCTGGAAGTGTTAAAAGTTTTAGTCCTGTTCTGAATTATGAAAACTTTGTGTTAGTGATACCCATTCTTTCTCCTGGCTGTCTTTCTTCTTTACACTACTGCAAAAGAATAACAATTATTGGAACAAAAGGCAAGTGAAAAGTGCAGGGATCAAAAATAGTCCAATTTATAAACTTGTGTCTTAATAAAACAAAACCAGGTACTTAAAGACACATACTACTCTGCTTTGGTTATTCATAAAACAAGTAAATATAATGAAACTATCATCTGTCTCAAACTTGCACTTTATCTTAAACATGACTAAGCAGTGATCTGCCTGTGCTATCAAGTCAACAGGACTTTTCGTTAACCTGAAGCAGTATTAGGTCTATTTGTATTGTATTAGTGACAAAATGTAGAAGCACTTACAGTGAAAAGTATGAGTTTGTGCTTGTATGAGTGCACCTTTTCGATCAAACCGTGCTGTAAGATTCAGGACAAGAGGAAATGTGCTCAAGTTGCACCAAGGGAGGTTTAGACTGGACATTAAGAAGAACTTTTTCACTGAGAGGGAGGTCATAAAGCCACCATCCCTAGAGATATTTGAAAGACTCATAGATGAGGTGCTGAAAGCCTATGGTTTAGTGATGGGCTTGGCAGTGTGAGGTGAGTTGTTGGACTCTGTGATCTTAAAGGTCTTTTCCAACTGTAGTGATTCTCACTAGTGAAATTCTCACTACAGCTGCCTACTTACCTGACTGAAAGTTGGTGGCCACTCAATAATTTCACAGTTCAAATGTACGTATGTACAAATCCAGGAGGATGGATTTCTACACAACAGCTTTAATGTTAATTGTTCCCTGCCAATCACCTTAATGCAGTTTAATGATTTCATTATATGTCTGTTTGCATGCTGTCAAAATGTAAAAGTACACATGTATGCACATATGTATTTCACTCGAATCTTTGTGTGTATAGATAAGTTTAAATTATCAAAACTGATGAGATGACAGTAAGTGAAAAAGGTCTTTATTTTTGAAAAGTAAAATTCAAAGTGCTTCTCTTGTTCCTAAAAAGCAATATGATATGGACAGTTATTTGGAGGAGTTCTGATACATTTCTCTTGGAAGCAAGGATTAAAATGCCAAAATTCTTGGCACAGACAAAAGTTATTTCATGTTCTATGCTGAACTGTATTTACAATTGGAAAATGCTTTCTAAAATGTAACCCAAATCACTTTTGTTACAAATTGGAATGATTACCTCTTGTCTTACCCTGTGTAGACATAGAGGGTGACTGAATACAGTTTCCCTTACAAAAGATTTGTTAACCTTGTGTTTTTTTTCAGAGCCATTTTTGTCTTATCCAATGAATACTGTCTGATGCTATTCTATTCTCTGTTTAGACTAGCCTAAATTGGAACTATTCAATTAGCTTTAATTCATCCATTTGATATGCCAGCAACACTTCCTTATTACTACGAATTCTTTTTTATTTCCTGACATTAAGCAAATTTCTATTTTCAAACATTACTTACCTACTTGAGGAAATTACTCTGAAGAAGGGTGTGAATTTGGAATGCAACAATTCCAGAGCCCTTGGGGAAACTTGTATAACACAATCAATCGTAGATAAAAGACCTCGCTGGAGGTGATTTCAGTTCTTTTAGTGGATTTTGCTGCTGAAATAATGGCTGCTTCTGGAAGTAACTGTTCAAAGTCACTTTCAGCAACTGTCTGTCCTCTCTGGTGGGACATGTGTGGTGTTATGTGGCTTAGATACTGTTTCTTCTCAGTTTATTTTCTCTCAGTGTGAGGAAATGCTGTGTCCGCAGCCCTGGCTTCAAAAGACCACAATGCTCCAGATCTCTGGGATAAGCTGATACTCCCTTGCCAGTAGAATTCTGGAGAAAATTCACTCATTTCTGAAAAATCTGAAGCCAGCCAACTGAATACATAAATTTAGCAGAAACTCCCAGCAAAATGAAGACTGTAATATCACTAGAGAAGTAGAAACCTTCTGGATTAACCAGACTACCTGTGAGCTGAAAAACATGCCTTTTAGTTAATATGGCAGAAATAAAACCAAAAAAAGTACTTTTTCTTCTTTGATGGCCCTGATATATTAATTTAAAATCTCTTTATGCTACAATCAACCTGTTTCACAGACTTGTAAGGAATGGTCTCATCCTTCGTGTTTCCATTTAATTAGCTGTCAAGCACTGTCTAACAAAGGTGGGCAGTGACAGTGAGACAACAACAAGGTTGTGTAGGAGCACTGTATTGATAGGTGAGAATTAAAGATTGGTATGAGATTTAACCAAGTCCTCGATGGAGTGATGTGTTTAAGGCAAAAAACACAACCTCCTTCTCCAGATCCATCCAGACGTGTTTCAGTTTAATCAGCAGCATCAATGTATAGCTCCATCTGTAGAAGTGAGCATAGGGAAAGAGCTTTGAAACCAAAGAGACTCTCGTTTCTCTGTGATATTGGTGTAATTGTTAAGCTTTTAAATTCCCATGATGAAATTAGACTGTTAAATTAACTGAACTGATCTACGAGCTTCTCAGGACAGGAGTAAAAGTAACCTGTTGGCTATGAAAACCTAAATCAAATAGGAAGATTGCAGTTGAGCTCCTCTGCACAATTAGCTTGACTTCCAAGACTTCTGTGATGTGGTAAACGACTCACCTACAGATACTGCCATTTCAGACATTAATTCCTCAACATCCTGCATTCTCTGGGAAAACACACTTGATCCTGAGGATTGATCTCATTAATATTCACAAATATGCAAAGGACAGGTGTCAGGAGGATGGAGCCAGGCTGCTCTCAGTGATGGCCAATGATAGGACAAGGGGCAACAGAGACAAGCTGGAATATAAGAGGTTCTAAAGAAATAAAAGGAAGAATTTCTTTTCTGTTGAGGTGAGGGAGCACTGGAAAGGGCTGCACAGATGGATTGTGGAGTCTCCTTCTCTGGAGATATTCAAACCCACCTGGATGAGTTCCTGTGTGACCTAGTCTAGGTGATCTTGCTCTGGCAAGAGGATTGGACTGGATGAGCTTTTGAGGTCCTTTCCAGCCCTTAAGATTCTATGATTCTGATTCTGTAATCCATGTTCCGATAGGGAGACGTCTTGCTGTTCAGATCAGATGCAAATAGCAATGCTGATGGCAGCATGTCATCAATGACCCTAGATTTGGGTTCCTGCAAAAAAGGATGTCTGAAATAACAGTGACAGAATCAATCCAGCAGTGTGATCCACCAGTTTTTAAAAAAAGGCATACAAATTTTGATGGTGTGCATTAAATTCAGGTATAGACATTTAGTACTTTATTAACCACCAATACTGTATTTTAAATCTAAAACTGGGATCTTTGCCTGTGAATACTCCTACTCCTTGGCAAAGCTAAAGAGTCAAGGCTGTATATCTTCATATAGGTTTGTGGCAAATGCCAAATGTGTTCCTGCCTGATTTTGTCATGTCAGCTGCCATTCTGCTTAAAGAACTGTTGAGGAAATGGGCAGATTTCAATTCAGAAATACTAAAGTATTGATTTCATTATCATACCAGCAGAAGTATCCTCATAAGATAAGGTTAAGATCAAATTATTAGAGATACCAGGCTCTTTAGTCTAGAGAAGAGGAGACTGAGGGGAGATCTTATTAACATTTATAAATAGCTAAAGGGTGAGTGTCAGGAGGTTGGTACATCCTTTTTTCTATAGTAGCCAGCAACAGGACAAGGGGTGATGGGATGAAGCTGGAACACAAAAAGTTCCACTTAAATATAAGAAAAAATTATTTCACTGTGAGGATGATGGAGCAGTGGAACAGGCTGCCCAGAGGGGTTGTGGAGTCTCCTTCCTTGGAGATCTTCAAGACCCATCTGGACATGTTTCTGTGGACCTGCTTTGCCAGGGAAGTTGGACCGGGTGATCTCTAAAGGCACCTTCCAACCCCCATCATTCTATGATTCTATGATACCAGAAAGTATTTATTTCAAAGAAGGCAAATCTTTTTATATATATTTACATTTGTCCGTTCAAACTAAGATGGATACAGTAAAAGGCACTGAGCTTGTGTATACACCTGCATTATACAACACAGGACCTTTCCATTCCCATTACCTTGTTTCTTGGTTTAGTCTTTTGGTGAATTGAGTGCTGGAAATTTGGTGAGCTTTTCAGTCTCAAATAGTCTGAAAGTTTTGCCTAGGAATTGTTTATCTGTTTTACCATCGTCATTATTACTGACTTTCCATTGTTCTTTCTGGCTTCTGCTGGGCTCACTTAAAAGTGAGTGCACATACGATGGTCTTCATAGGCCTTTCAGGGATGACAGACTTGACTGTGACATGTTTTCTTGTTGCATGTTTCCTAGGAGGCGTTATTTAGTTGTTAGCCACATTATTATGACTCCAAGTACACAACTGTCAATAGCTGTTTTGTATGGGAATGAAATATTTTAGATCTTGTAATATGCAGTTTCCTTAATTTTGTGTTTTTCTTTGACATACCACTTCATGCAAATATAAATAATAAACTACTTAGCTCATACATATCAATAAGAAAGTCTGTGAGAAGTGAGAGATTGCTTGCTTAATACCAACAAGTACTTTGGAGAACATCAAATCCCCTGACAGGTGAGTGTTACCAGAAGGATTTATTTCGTTCAGGCTGTAACTAAAATAGCTTCAGTTGCATTTTGCTATTTAAGGATATTGAAGGAGAAGGTTATAGCAAAATGATTTATAGATAGTAATTGCATTTCCCAGCTCACCTATTTCCATAAATGAAATAACAGATTCAATTTGTACTTGATCTTGAGCACAACGATGTCAATATTTGTATATTCATCAGTTTAACTAACAGTTTTCTTTTGTTCCTCCCAAAATACATATAGTTTTAGGTCACATGTTACGGTCAATTTTGGTTTTCTCCTCATAAGATACACAGAAATGTGTTTCTGTGTTTGGAGTATTTAGATTGTTAACCAAAAGAAGCATCTGCATTTTAAAGCATAAAGGAAACACAGAAAAGGTATGTGCTCTTACATTGTGTTTTTATATGTGATATAATCAGCATCCTACAACATGGGAATCAGAAAAAATACTGAGCCCTGCCTTGTGTCTGGAAGTTGAATCCTAATTAACTCATATTTAGCTGCAGAGATAACACAATATTACATCTATTGTTTCATTAATTTAATTAGACAAAATTGTATTGGGCTGAAGGAACAAGAACCATCGTATTTTGACCACTTGCTATAGGGTAAATGTTCACAAGGAATATCACAGCACCCAGTTGTGAGTTAGGCAACTGAGTTAATTTTCTGTTAGGGAAATGAAGAATGGAAAAATTAAGTGATTTATGTAACGTCATATATCTCCAATCAATCCAAGATGATTTCCAGGCAACTTCTAAAACTGAATATGGAGTTGAGCACTTCAGTGAATGTAAGCAAGTTTCCAATCCTGTGCTATAAATAGATAAATTACTTAAAATGATAGAATTTCTTAGTCCAACAAGCAATAAAACAAGAGGAAATGATCTCTAGTTGCACCAGGGGAGGTTCAGGCTGAGGAGGAATTTCTTTACTGAAAGGGTTGTCAGTCATTGCAACAGTCTGCCCAGGGAGGTGCTGGAGTCACCATCCCTGGAGGGGTTTCAGAGCTGGGTGGATTTTTCCCTAATGTCCTCCTTGATAATGTCGCTATTAAAAGAAAGTTTTTTCTGAATATCTCACCTTCTCATTGCTTCAGTGCTGTCTTTTTGCTGTGTCAGCCTTTCTTTTGTTGCCTCCCCAGTTGTCCATGCTTGAAATCACAAGCAGACCAGTAGGCCAAGCTGAGAACGTATGCTTCATATGCTTGGTGTCACAGCTATTTAGACACTTGAAATTTCTTTCAATTACTGAGTTTTATTAGAATCTGTTACTGTGGTCTGCTAGCCAAAACAAGGATTTTACTAAAAAAAATAATAAATTGCTGGCTAATATTATTTGCATGGTAATTGCTTTGCAGTGCCTATTAAATCAGTGTTTCTGGCACAGCTTTGTGACAGCAGAAGTAGGGATATTAATAAACTATGACAAAAAGCTTTTCTCTTTTTCTGTTTTTTAGATTAATTACTATTTTCTCATGATGGGGTTCAGTGGGAAGTGTATCTGTTGTTACCCTCAGCTTGGTGGGATTTTGATGAAGGATGTTGCATAGGCTGGAAAATCGATGATGTTTGCAGATGTTCTGGGAAATGTTTAATGGGACAGAGTCATCTCTGCTGTAAACTTCTTGTGTCTTTGTGACTCAGCTGATAGGCACAAAAGCAGAAAACCAGACTGTCTCCAGCTTGAAAATTACTGATGACATGTGCCATTCATCAGTCTTAAATGCCTGCCATGCAGCCTCAGCACAATTAATGTGCATGTGTGCTGGAATTGCAATACCTTCAGACCACACTGGATTTATGGTCTTTGCCTTCATTACCAGTTAACACGTCCACAATCATTTTCACGCATCCAGATCACGTAGACTCTCTGTCCATAGACTGAATGACAAAGATGTCCATATTCCCATCTGGGATTTGCAGGCAGGAAGTACATGAGCTTCAGTTATTAACTTCTAATTCAGGATGTATAAATCAACAGCTCTCTCATGGTTTGATCTCAGTTTGATTTCTCCCTCTGGAGCATTAATGGCAATTATATAGCATATATGTTGTCTGGGAAGAGTCTGTTGAACCTGACTGAATTTTTTAGATCTGGTCACAATTCCTAGCTGGTGTCAGTGAGCATTTGGTGAAGTTTGAGAATACAAAAAATGCTCTTAC
The DNA here is from genome assembly GCF_028858725.1 of Colius striatus. NCBI lineage: Eukaryota > Metazoa > Chordata > Aves > Coliiformes > Coliidae > Colius > Colius striatus. The sequence continues at coordinate 95,953,170 of NC_084761.1, read as the reverse complement.
AGGAACAAATTTTAATGTTATGTAACCTCTCTTGCTTTAAGAATTTCTAAGATACTTCATACCAGAGCTCTTTTGTCTGCTTTGCCTCATTGCATACCATTATTTTTAGCTGCCATGATTTAAAAATGTTACCAGAAAGATACTATCACACATTTTCTGCATGTTTGGCGTTTTTTTCTCATGTGCTCACAGGACTCAGTGCAATTTGTATCTGGAGTTTAATTAATTATTAGGCATATGTAACTGTCAATCAATAATTTAGATACTTCTGGCTCACAGTTTTTGGAATGGAGCTTGTTGTATGAAGAGTGAACAAATATACCATTCCATCTGTTAGCCAAACCACCTGGCACAAAATCATTTGGGGCATAATTATGTAGTTGGCAAGAATTTGAAAAAATGTGATTTCTAGACTTTTATTCCCAATTGATGCTTTACTTTGTAGTGATGGAAACCTGAGTAATGCATCAAGGACCAGTTCTCTTTTTTCACACCTCTGAATAAAATAACTTGTGTTCACCTTGCAAAAAAATGCCTAACATTGACAAATATAGGAACCAAGAGACAGGCATGAAATAATCCTGAGAGTGTAATCACAGGAATGGAGCTGAAGCTGGACTGTTGTTAGAAGCAGTTGAAAGTAGGAATGTAGGAAGAGGCTTGGGACAATTTGGGATATTTTTTTCCTTCTTGATGGTAGTGTGTGAATGTTTTTGTGAACTCCGGGTTTTACAAGATTGCAATATCTGCAAATCTACTTTCCAGTTCCTTCGGTGATACAATTTCTTCTTTAGCCCTCTGGAAGCCCAGAATACACACAGAAGAGACTTAGTAAATTGTTTTTGACATGTAAAAAACTTTTTCCTTTAACTCTCAGAAGGAGAAAACAAACCAGGTTAGCTGTAGGTTAGATAAAACTCCTGAAGTAGGAGCAAACGGATACATCATTTAAAAAGACAAAGGAATAACTCCAACGAAGTGCTTATTGCTGGATGAAAACACTCTTTATATGTACAGCTGCATATCATGCAGAAATTTCACAAAAGGTGTACATCTGGTCTGTATGGAAAGATACAGATGGGACAAGGCTGATTTAGTCACGTAACTGGTGATTGTAGGGAGCACCAGGAGATTTAAGCACATAGGTAACATAAAACTTAGTCCTTTTTTATTAAAATCAGTGAGACTATCAAACAGAACCTGGGCCTTGTATTGAACTTTTACTGTTGGCTCTTGATCAGAGGATATGGTCACACCTGAGCAGCTTGTTCTGCATCTTACAGAATGACTCAGGTAAAAAAAATACAATTGAAAATGCAAATAAATTAGCTTTTGAAGAGAGGTCTTACTTATGAATCAGAAACACCTACTCTGAATAGTTTACTTTGTTAAAGGTTTTCTTCCTTGTTGTAAATCATTGGAATGCCACATTTCAGTGTCTGGGGAGAAAGCATCCTTAGTTTTAATTCTTTGCATGGTTAAAGTCATTCAGTTATCATTCAGTTTAATTAAATGGCTTTTAAGATTTAATTTTAGTGAAGGGAAAAGTGATCTATCATTAAAATTATGATTGAATGTTTTCTGGAGGTTTTTTTTATGCCAGATATTGAGAAAGAGCCTTTGAGATAACTTTAGTAATAAAAAATGCTTCTTGTAGTCTGTTAAATGTGTTATCCATAACGAAAAAAGGATTGTTGATATTCTTAATTGATAAGTGATGAATTAGTCTGGGACCTGACACTTAATTTACGCCAGTAATGGTGTTCAAGGGAAATCGCAGATTACATTAGGCTGTCATTCTGAAGAAGCCCCATTTCTTCCATTTCTAGAAATGTAAGGCTTCCCCATGCACCAGTACAAGCTGGGGACTGACCTGCTGGAGAACAGCTCTGCAGGGAGAGACATGGGAGTCCTGGCTGATAATGGAGGGAGATCTTATTAATATTTACAGATATCTAGATGGCAGATGTCAGGAAGTTGGGGCATCCCGTTTTTCTGTTTTATCCACTGACAGGACAAGGGCAATGGAAAAAAGCTGGAACACAAAAGTTCCATTTAAATATAAGGAAAAACTATTTTACTCTTCAGGTGAGGGAGCCCTGGCACAGGCTACCCAATGAGGGTTTGGAGGCTCCTTCCTGGGAGGTCTTCAAAACCCACCTGGACACATTCCTGTGTGACTTGATCTAGGTGGGACCTGCTTCATCAGGGGGATTGGACCTGATGATCTCTAAAAGTCCCTTCCAACCCCTACCATTCTGTGATTCTATAATTCTTCAGCTCAAAAATGAAATGAAGCAGATTATTGCAGTTGGATAAAGTGGACAATGGGTAAAGAATTCCCACCTAGAATGAGGTGTCCAGCCAAATACTTGAAGTCACTCATTTGCAATCATTTCTGTAATTGCCAGAAATATATATGTGCCTCTGTACATATTGATGGAAAAATAGATATCTGTCTGGATGTATTCTTTCCATATTGAGCAGAGGATCAGTTTTCTTTTGGTTTTCCCATAAACTTTTTCTTCTACTTGCACCCATCCTCATAGTACTCAGGTAACTTTTTGTTATTATTATTGAAATTGTCTGTACAGTTCCTTTTATTCCCATTCTTGTCTTGGCAGTGGACATTATGAAAACAGGAGTTGTCTGAAATTACATCTGTAAGGGATAGACTTGCCCTGACTGTGGATAGAATTGAATGAATATTTATGATGACAGAGCGAATTGCTTAGATTGTTATATACAAATCATTGGAATAATCCATTTTCTGAATATTTTTAATTAGGTAAAATTATTGAGACACATTGGAAATAGGTTCTTTTTTTAAACTTAAAATCTGAGAACTCAAACTGTTCCTTGTTTGTTATGTTATTTAGTTTCAGTTAAAGAAATTAATAACATTGTAATTAACATAAAAGAGCTCACTCTGAAACAGATCTAAACTAATATTCAGTTTTAAGATACAGCAAGGCATAGTCTGAAATAATTAACAGGTAATTTCTCAATAACCTATAGAAAGGCATTAACCTTGCTTTATTAAAATGCATACAAGTGTGTGTACTGTGCTACAAGCCTTAATTAAAAATACATTCTTGGGCAATTTCTTTGCAAATCACTTGTAGAGTTACTTAATTTGGCTATCTGGTCCATAAATCAACCTATATCTAAAAAAAAAAAAAACAAAACACCAACAAGGCTAATATCTGAAGCAGAGACTGAAAAAATGGAAGTGATGGGTTGTCGAGTCTCTGGAGACAATCAAAACCCATCTGGGTGAGTTCCTGTATGACCTACTCTAGATGGTCCTGCTCTGGGAGAAGGGATTGGACTGAATGAGCTTTCAAAGTCCCTTCCAGCCCTGATGATTCTGTGATGGAAAGATTTTACAAGAGAAAAAAATTAATCCCCCTATGCTTCTCATCTTCCTTGTAACTACAAGCTATTATAACAAAGTTTATTTGCTTGAGGATGTAGTAAAATCTCTGAAAATGCAACCAAAGGATGTTTGCTTCTACTCCAAGCCACAAAGTTTCTTCTTCTGTTTTGTTTTGGGCTTTTTTTTTGGTAGAGAATAGGAACTTAAGTAAAAGATATAGTCATAACAAAGGGTTTGGTGTTAGCTGAACCAGAAGCAGAGCACAGCTCCTTTCATTCCTCAGCATCACCCTTTAGTGTATCCAGCCTAACATCTTAGCTCCTTCAGATCACAAAATGTTGTAGGTTAGGATTGTTAGAAGACATGGTCAGGAAATGTTCAGTTATAGTGTATTAATCAGATAAATTGTTAAAATGAGGATTCTTCCCATTTTATCAAGTGTCCTACAGAAGGAGTAACTGACCAAGAAGAACTTGTGTGCGTTTGAAACATGGGGATGTGTACAGTTCGTCTGGCCTCAGTTTCTCCAAGTGACTGTAGCTCTGTAGGTTGGTTATAAACACTGAAATTCTGGAGAATGAGTAGGAAACTCAACAGATCATTTCCACCACTCATTGTGCTTTGTCCCAGATAGTCTTCCTAAAAAAGAACCTTTTTCAATGTAAAAAATGTTAGGGATATCTGTATAAAATTAACGAAGCGTTCCCCTTTTTTTAAGACTGTTCCTTTTTTTTTAATGTCTGTGTTTTGCATCAGCAATGTCTTGTACAATGAGTTCCAAAGTTTATTTTTTAATGTAGCATTATTTCTGGAGTATGCTGGAGTGTGAACAAGCCTCTGTCACAGTTCGTATCCTCTTCTGGCAGGTAGGAATGAGTATATAAGCAAAAACCCCTACCTCTGCTGTAAAGTAGCTTCTGTGCTAAGTAATGGCAAGAAACAATGAAGGATTACAACAGAAAGTTTAATGATCAATAGCAAATAATAACAATATAAAGTGAAGCAACATAAAATTCTTATGGGAATAAAAAAAGAGGGAGTTATGCTTGTTTTAAAATCAGTTGCCAGCATATTGCCTTTCCGCTTGGTGATTTTGATTTTTGCAGTAGCCCTTTGTGGACTGGCCACTAGAGGGGGAATGGATACATGTTTTGGTCTCCTGCTGCAATAACAGATCCAGTTTCTTCGCCTCTCGTTACATACAAACTTTCCCAAATCAAGCAGCCTTTTACTTATCAGTAGCTTAGCTTTATCTAGCAGTTATATTCTTTCCTAACTTATGCTTAGCAGAACCGAGGACTATTTTCTAACTGAAAGCATAGAAATGATTTATATCATGCTATTTAATTTCTTGAGAGCTGCACCATTATGTATAGATTTGAGATATAATTCCACTTTTCCTTTTTTCCTCCTTTTTTTTTTTTTCCCTCTACAAACTGAGCAGAGCTTTTTCAGTGCAATATCCAGAAAGACAGGTGTCCGGTTCTTGCAGATATCTTACATCTCCAAGGCATGCATGAACAATTCTCCTTATATCTTGTCTTTTACTTTGTATTTGCCGATTCAGAATTTCATCCATCAAAGCTTATATAATCTTCAGCTTTTGGAAGTCACTTTGCACATCCTTATGATTTTCATTACTTTTTGTGATATAAATAATCTGTCATTTGAAAAATGCCATACATTTCCTGACTATAGCTAGGATGATTCAGCAGTCCTGGCCTTGGGACTATACTGCACTCTATTTTTTCTTTGAGTAAAAGGCCACTGTATTTTTGGATGTCTAGCTTGTTTTCCATGACCATGTAGTTTGACTTATTTATGGGAAACTGAATATCTTTATGAGGCATTTTTTCAAAAACTCTTGAAAGATGCAAATAGAAACATGCCCCTTGTTATATACCATTTTGTTAATGCTATATTTGTTGTGCAAAAGTTCACAAGTGCACATTATTAAAGAAGCATGTTGTTACTCCACATTTAACTAGTCAATTTATGCCTATTGTATGATATTACAGACCTTAATAAATCTTGAAATTAACCTAACAGCTACTGAGACAAGATTTACAGGTCCATTCTGTGATTATGATCATCTCTAATCAGTTCTAAATTAGGGGAAGTGCAGTGTATTTTAGCTATTCAGATTTTGGTGCAGCAGCTCCTTTTACTGAAGTATGCATCTACCAGTGCCTCCACTTCATTTTTCCCCTTTTTTGGTTTCTTAATCAACTTTATTTTGGCCTACTGTTTTGTTGTTTTAAATGCCCTAGTTGCTTTAAACTCTCATTTCCCAATTGCTAACCTATTACCTGGAAACAATAGATCTGAGATATCTCTTAGTATTTGTTTCGAGTCTGATTTTCCAGGATTTATTCATCAAATCCTCATTAAGAGTTGTCATTGACAGCCATAGCTTGACTCCTTTGCTGATGAAAAATGACAGATTTGAGCTAAATTATTCTACATCATAGGAAAATGTAGACAGGGAATAAAGAGAAAAGTTTTCAAATCCTTTTTTTTTTTTTTTGTGAAAGATACACAGTATAACTTCATAAAACTACTTGGAGTAACTTTTGGGGAAGAGCTTCATTCTACCAGCTAGAATAACCTAATGTAATCCCTAAATGTTGATAGAATCAAGGAAATACAGTCACAAACCCAACACAATAGGGTTTACTTCAATCTGAAGCTATTAATAGAATCGTAGATTCATTACAGTTGGAAAAGACCTTTTGGATCAAGTCCAACCACTCACCTCACATTGCCAGGCCCATCACTAAACTAAACCATATATCTCAGTACTTCATCTACATGTATTTTTAATATCTCTATGGATGGTGACTCCTCCACCTGCCTGGACAGCCCATTCCAATGCTTCCTAACCAATGCTCTTGGTGAAAAAGTTCTCCCTAACGTCTAATCTAAATCTCCCCTGATGCAACTTGAACCCATTCCCTTGTGTCCTGTCATTTGTTACTGGAGAGATAGACTCCCATCTCACTACAACTACCCCTCAGGTCGTTGTAGAGAGTGATTATATGTCCTCTTAGTCTCTCTTCTCTAGGCTAAACATCCCCAGCTCCCTCAGCTGTTCCTCGTAAGACCTGTTCTGTAGACCCTTCACCAACTTTGTTGCCTCCAGCACCTCAATGTTCTTCTTGTAGTGAAGGGCCCAGAACTGGACACAATATTTGATGTGCAGCCTCACTAGGATTAAGTACAGGGTGACAATCACCTCCTTGGTCACGCTGGTCATGCTATTTTTGGTACGGGCCAGGATGTCATTGGCTTAGCAGGGGTCCAGTTCTGTGTGTAACAGCAGTAAAATAATTATGATTTTTTAAAATATACCCAAGAGCCCATTGTGACCCATCAAAGATGGACAGAGGAATAAGCTCAGGATTCAGCTTCATGGGATTTCATGGATTGCAGTTTCCCCTCACTGCAAATACATGTTTGTATATGCTCATATTGTCATCAAATATCACCACTCTGCTTTGTCATCCCTTGACGAGTTTCTCCTATGTTGTTTATCACCTAATTCTGATTAATCTGCTATGGGCACTTTCCCCTTTTCAATTTTCTCATTTTGTAGCAGTGATTTTTCCTCTGTCTCATGTAATTCACCTTTCTGCAGCTGACACTCATTGCCCTCCACCTTCTGCAAGCTTAAGCTTTGTCCCACACTGGTTTTTTTGGTTTATAGGTTTTTTTTTTCCCAAAGAGTGTGTCAGATGCATTTTGTCTACTCATTTACTTGTCTCCAATATTTCTTTGTCTTTCAGGCAGTAGGATTCACATTCTATTTATTAGACTACAACAATTACATGATAAATTCATTACATGCAGTTGTTGTTTGGGAATTTGATCTGACAGTAGCATTGGGTTCTGGGCTGTTTGCAAATGGAGTTATGGTGCAAGGGGAAAGTTCCTGAAGGTGGAGACAGCTGCATATGCCAGTAAAGAAATACAGAATGTCCAATAAGGAATGACATTTACATGAAATTAAGGTAAACATTTGACATGCTGTGGCCTCTTTAGCATGAGTATTGCAAACCTTTTAGCAGCAGCCACAAATTTCTGTTTGCTGTTGAAAAATTGCTTTGGGAAATAATCTGGATCAGAGAAGTAAATTTTCTGTCAAGATAAACTTCAGTATAGAGCCAAGTTTAAAAAAAAAAAAAAGAGAGAGGGGAAAAGAAATCCCTAGGTGATTTTTCTCATTATTATTAACATTCTTCAATATTTACCAGGCTCTCTTTGAAAGCCAGACTGTCAGTAGAGGCAGTGAACTATAGAGGCAGATCCAGGTTTACTCCCAGGAGCTCACTTTACCTCTTGTCTTGCAAAGAGGGTTGATAGCAGATGGGTTTCAAAGGGCTGGCAGTTGTTAAAAGAATCAAAACCTCTGGAATTCAATAGCTTTGGACTGCTCTTGCAGTTGATTTTTGTGACTTTTCAGGGTTTCCCTCTTCCCCGCTCCCCTCCCTCTTTTGATTCACTCTACCTGTGAGGTTCTGGGAATGAAAAATTGGAGAATGTGTAAGAAGGGATGAAAAAATAGAGGGAACATATATATTTCAAAGCATTTTTGGAACTCTATTTTCAGTTTGAGTCCCCCTGCTATCAGGAGGATATTTACTTATCCAGGGTACAGAGGTGTGCTGCTTCAGGGACACTCGGTGTATGTAAGCTGCATCGCCTTCACTGGATAAGCCCTTAAATCAATTTGATATGTCCATGCATATATCTATATATATATATTTCTTTTTTTCTACCTTAGCTTTTACTGAAAATACAATTTTTAGCCTTTTCTCTGGTGTCATGCTCTGTTTTGCTATTAGGAGGATGATATGTCTTGTAAAAGGCCAGACCAAAGTTTGTAATAAATGAACGAGGGGGCTTAGTGTCAAATTGTGCCAGTTAGAGAAATCTGCTGTGCTAAAAATGGTAATTTGGTGATGATGTAGATTTTTGTACTTACCTATTGCCTTTGAAATCTTGGGTTTAGTCTTTGTTAGCTCAGAAATGGAAGCGAATTGGTCATGTTCCCATAGCACCCGTGTTGAAAGACATCTTTCTGGCGATAGTTACTGCGTCTGGTGAGGATGTGAAGAACACAAGAGCAGCGAAATGGTTTAAAATAAAAAGTGCCTTAGCAGAATAGTAGGTGCTGTTTGCCAAGCAGAGGCACACGTAATATCATCCTTTAGCCACTGCCAATTATCTCTCATTTCTGTAAGTGATGTACATATTTGGATTTTCTGGAAGAGGAGAAATGGAGGAAAAGGTGAAAAGCTGGTGTTTATTTTAAACTGAATTTCTTCTCTTGTAATGCAAATCTGGGTACTTTGAACTCAAAACTCCTTTCAATGCAGCCTCTTACATTTGACTGTCTCACCCAACTATCATACCAGCAAAAGCAAATAAGAACAATAATTGCTTTAAAGGCTGAATAATTGTGTCTGAATACCAACTAGTGACATTATCTTTATAACAAAAACAATCCCTCCGTTCTCAGGGATATACAAATTTCATTGCAAATATGTTCACTTTAAAGAAGACACACTGCAATAAAATTACAGTGCTCTGCAGCATTCATCTCAGATCTTCACAGCCACCCACCCAATTACAGGCTGTGTCTTGCCAGTAGAAGATTGTTGCTTGGTTTCTGTAATATTTTTGTAGCCTTGCTTTCCTCTACATAACTTTAGAGGTAGACTGCACTTACTGCTTTCCTTTCACCAAGTTTTTCTGCTATAAAAAAGAAAAATTGGCTGGTGTGGAACATCTTTGGCATGGCACTGAAAGTGATGTTTTTTTTTTACATGGAATATACTCTGAATAGTTGTTTCTAATACCTTAATAGCTCTGGTTTATGTCAGTAATTATATGAAAGGTTAATCTTTAAATCACTAGCATTTCCTAAATTCCTAATCAGCTTCAGGCTTGGAAAAGAACCTGGATAAATGCTCAATTTGTTAATATTAGACTGGGTCAAGCAGGTCAAGGAAAAGTATAACCTTGTTGCATAGTGATAAATTGAACCCAGCAAAAATATCTTGAATCTGTTTGTCATAATAGCTGTGAACACGAAAGCTGAATATGAGGGAAAATATGTGTGGATATAATTAGTAGGAAAATATGCTATAGCTCAAGTTCACTTCTCTCTCTAAATTACAGATTCTTAAGGGATGGGGGAAAACAAGATGTTTGGAGTTAAAAGTCTGATTTTCTAGAAAGTCTGTGATGAACTGTGACTAGGATAGCAAGAAGTCCAGCCAAAAAAAAAAGTGGAAGATGCATAGTGCTGGAGTTCAGCAGACAAAATGTTGCATGATGGGGACATTGTGCTCCCGGATTACAGGGAGGTGGCAGAGGGAATGATGTTGTTGCGTGCATGTGTGTTTGTGGAAGCATGTCCATATTTGCCTCTGTAAATGCGAGAGTGTATGTGTGACTAAGAGTTTGAAAAGACAGGGAGAAAGAGACAGATGCTGGGTATTTTTCTGAAATCTCTGCTGTTACCCTTGTCACAGTTTCAACCTGGAAGGTGATGGCAGTGAAAAATGTCGCTTTCCATGTGTGCACAGTGGTCCCCTTGCCTTCGTATTAGTTCTCATCTTCCCTTTCCTCTTGTGCCCTCACGCTTTCCTCTTCTCTTTCTTACTCAGTGAAGCTGTTTACTGTTGTACCCTCCTTTCTAGAAGCTGTTTCATCCCTGCTTGCACAGTTTTTAAAACTGCTTTCTCCACCCACCTTCAGTCTTGGTTATTCATCTGTGATAGAGCTTTAGATTTATAGTCTATAAAAAAAGAAAAGGCAAAGCAATCCAGCAACAACCCAATTCAGTTGTCATTACTCCAGTCTTTTCTCCTGTCTTTTGTCACTTCTTCATTTCTTTCAGTATTATTATTATCATAGCACTAAAAATAAGCCTCCTAATTAAACACTGAGTACCATCGGAGAAGCTAAGGGGAAGGCAAGGGGTATTCTGTATCCTTTTCTACTAATGCAGAATGAGACACATCCAGGAATCAAATTTAATCCATCTCAAAAGCAGATGAGGGGCTTTTTATCAGAACCAAAGAAAATGATCAAACATGTTCATTCCAAATGCCCCTCAATTCCTTAGCCATAAAACCATACAGAATACATTAGAGCATACAAAAATATCCTTAGGTACCATTAATGATCTTTCTCTGACACCTCTATACAAGGCAGGTAAGAACCAGATGTGTGACCACATCTTCAGACAGGTACAGAGCATTGGGCTGTTGCTGCACACATGGAGAAACAGGTTATACCCTTGGTCTCACCCCTTGCAGTACTCAAACAGCATCATAAAGGAGGGAATTTGCAGCTTTAACACAGAATTTCTTTGTATTTTTTTTCTTTATATTCAGGCCAGAAACAGAATGTGGTACATCAGCATTGATTCTGTGGTTTCATATCACTTTTTGGGTTTTTTTATAGGAGTACATAAAGGAAGGAAAAGAGACAGAAAGGAAAATAAATCATCCCTTATATACATTCAAAGCATACACAGCAACAGTTCCTTCATCACTGGGTGCACTGAGAGTGTGTATTGATGTTAGCAGCAAGAGATTGCATATTAGAGATCTCTAACACTGGTTAACCATCCTCAAAAAAGATAGTTCTTTTGTTTGCCTTTCACCCTGTCTTGTATGTTGAAAGACACTTAAATATAAAGAACTTTATGTTAATTGTAAAAGAGAGATCAATCCTATTAAGTGGTACGTTAAAAGGGGAATAGTTAAAATATATTCCTTCCTTCAATATTCCCCAAGCATCTCCTGAACAAAATACTGTCACAACTAGCCCCCTTCCTTTTCCTTTTGATTTTGAAACCATTTTTTAAGCCAGGAAAAAAAGAAAATGACATCAAAAGAGAGGGAATGATGTACCTCTGGACGGTGGATGAACAAGAAATTTGGAAGGAGGGAAAATATCTCCCTGTAGTTGCTATAAATGCAGTACAAATATATTAACTCTCATATAGACCAATGCAAGCAGCCTGGAGCAGGATGAATAACTAGATTTTTAGCAGCTGGATTGAAATAAAGTATTTGCTCTTTCATTTCTTTATTAGCCACATATTTTTAATGTCAATGTTCAGATTAGGTGTGGGCACCTGTGCAATACTGTCATACCATGTAGCAGCAGCAATACCACTCTTTCGACCAGTAAATATTCAGAGGCTATCAAGATCTCCAGATACCCTCTGGAGATCATTAAGAGGTTGGCTCTAGAAGATATTCCACTTAGAAAAGATTTCTGCATGAAGAAATTTGAAATATATTGTTTTCTGAAGTTTAATAAGTGCTATGCTCTAAATAGAGGATCCATCAATCATCCTGCCAAGTCTGGCAAGTCATTGGTGGTCATTACCTCTCTTCAGGAGAAATGGCAACAGGCAAGACTGAAATCAGCTCTCATTTAGGAGATCACTGCACCTTTAAAGAAAAATGTTCTGTTCAGTTTACTTGAGCTGTCAATGCAAGACGTGTGAAGCACAGAGGTGAATAAATTCCAAAGGCGGAATTGCTCATGTCTTTGCAAACGTAGCTTGAGGTTGCTAACACCAATAAACAGAAGCAGTTAATTCCAGAGGGGTGCAATCACTAGTGTGTTTAAAATACAACCCACAAATATGCTAAAAATACATAGAAATACAACCACGGGATGATTGTCAGTATCAGTCTTGCATCAGATTTACAAGGGGCAAAAGCATGACTGCACTAATGTGTTTCTTTATAGCAACAGGGGGACACTATAGAAACAAAGCTAATTCATCTCTTTTCATTTTGTTTTATTTTGCCATATGCAGACAGTGTTTTAACAATCTCAGTTGGATCTGAAAGCTTCCTGGCAACTAGCTGTAATCAGTCCTAGCTGCAGTGCTGCATGTTGGTTCGAGGAACATACATAACGTAGTCCAAAGTTAGATGATTTTTCACAGGTAAATTCCCTATTGATTTCAGAGTAGGGTTTAGAGGGGGTAATCCAGGTACTTTGGCCCTCGGTTAGCATGGCATGAAGTATTTTCTCTTAAAATATGATCAGGCACCCAAAGAGACAAGGAGTTCTGTACCTACTGTCTGCCCTCACTGATAGGTTTGTACTTGGACTCTCAACCCCTCAGGTCACTTGGGAGTTTCAGGATGGATCAGGCCCTTGTGGGCTTGAGGCACAGAAACAGAAATATGCATTTATTTAAAGAGAGAAAAGTCATAGATTTAGCAGTGCTTGCTTGTTTCAAAGCAATGGGTGAATTTTTCAGTGGCTTTAGTAAGAAAGCAGTTGGTTTTCGTTATTTTTTTAATGAAAAAGTCCTTTCCCAGTACATAATGTCATTGCTTTCACAGGTAACACTATAGTCTTACTAAATAAAAGTTTTCATTACAAGGCTATCATTATATTTAATGTTAAACAGGATGAGGTATACCAAATAGAGGAAAATAATATTTATATTTGATGTTAAACAGGATGAGGTGTACCAAAAAGAGGAAAATAAGTTCTGACTCCTTAAAAATGTAAGTCAGAAAAAAAAATATATATAAAATTCACTCTTTTCATTCAAAATTAATGGCTAAAACTTGCCATGGAGAGAAACAAAATGGTTTATTCTGTGCCTATTTTCTGCTCTATAAGTCTGCTGTAGCCTTTTAAGAGTAGGTGGCACCTCGATGCTATAAAAAACTAAAACACTTGAGTAGAAAGATATATTACATTTCTTATTTTTTCCTCTATTGGTGGTAACTTAAGGAGAGAGAAATCTGTGCAAAGCACAGAAATGTTATCCAATTCGTTATCTGTAACATTTTATTATCATGTAATGCTGTAAGAAGAACATTTCAAGATGCTCTGCCTGATGTTATAAAACTACCTCATCTTCATTAGCATGAGAGGAGCTGTGGAAAAGATCAATCAGTAGGTTGTTCACATACTGGATTGAAAAATCCAAAATAGGTGGAAAGGAAGCTGTAGGGGCAGTCACATAAAACAGCTGTGTGATTCTGTATTATTAAATCACTGTTTAGATCCATCACTTCCATGAATCAGTCATTAATAAGGAGGGTTTGTATGCTTTCAGCATCTACAGGGATTTTAGACTTGCTTTGTTAGTGAAGGCTGGTGGTGAAAGTGAGGGACACGAGACAGATTTTGCTAGCAGTTTACTACAGGACCCAAAAGTATGCTCTGATAACTCTCTGTCTCACTTGGGCAGTGTTACAGCCAAGGTTTTACTCTTGGAAGACACACAGGTTTCACTGCTGAGAACCAAATAGCTTTTGCTCTTTTCCCTTCACCAGGGCACCACTGTGCACAAAGCAAGGGTTTCTTTGCTCTTAGCAGATCTCAAAACAAGAACAAAAGTGGGAAATGCTAGTAAAAGCCCTTATATAAGGGCTTTTCTTTTTGTCTTATTTTAAAGGAAACCGTGATGAGCACATTTGGGCAGTATTTCAGTTGTTTGGGTTTTGTTGTTTCTTGGTTGTATGTTGGTTTTTCTTTTAGTGAGACTTTGCAATATGATCAGTTTTGATACAAAATACTTTCAGGGGTTATGATGCAGTTTTCACAGATCTTGCAGCAACTAACAAGTGAGGTATGCTTGAAAATCCTCAGAAATCCTGTCCCAGGGACATGGTCAAAAACTTCAGCCTTTCTGAGGTGCACTGGATCCTTGTAGTACTGACATCCAGTTACAGGTAGCACATTAACAAAAATATAATTCCAATGTCATGCTTCATATCTTCAGTAACATGATGTAAGTGAACATGTGCTAATTACAATGTGAAGCCATCTGTTTCATTTTAAGCTTTTCTATGTTACGTGGCTTCTTTGCTCCTAAACTTTCATTTCAACACTCAGTATGAAGAGAAAAAGAGGTTAAACTGTTGCATTTTGTATACAGGGAACAATTCATGTAATGTACACCAGTCTGTAAAAACTGTAAATGCTATTTTTTTTTATTTTAAACAGTTTTCTTAGTTTACAAAAGGTCAATAGTTGGTACTTTTTTACACTCTCAGATTCCTGAATATTGACAGATCTTCAAAGGGAGTATTAGCATATGAAATCTTAAGATTGACTGTCCTGAAGGTTTTTAAGACACAATAAAGCTAAAATATCAAGTCTTTTAGACAGCCCCTCTTAACAATTTCACTAGAGGAGCGTATCAGAAATCACCAGCAAAGCACAGCAACCCCCCCACCCCCGTGCCACTGTCTGCCTGCACGCTGTTATTTGGTTGCACACTGTTTAAATCCCCAAGGAAAATCACACCTCGCATTCCCTCGCTGGCTGCTGGTGACAGGAACAAGATCCGTACTCATTAATGATCACCAGGGCTCCCTCAATGTGGTTGGGTTTGTAATCAACGTAATACTCCTGGGCTGACATGGCAGCCATTTGATGCATGGTCTGTTTTTGCTTCTGCTTCCTGCGCTGTGTTACAAAGCACTGTCTTAGTTGCCTTAAGCCGGCTGGAAAGCACTTCCAGGAGACGTACAACACTAAAACCACGATGAGGAAGGAAAAAATCAGCGCCATGGTCCCCGTCACCACCTTGTGAATCTGAACGGCGTTCTCCGAGTTCTCGCCGGGCATGGTCACGGTTATGGCGTACGTCGTGGGGTCCCCGTCACCGTCCTCCACGTCGTAGGTGGCGGTGGCCAAGCCATAGCTGAACGTTTGGTCACTGTTGTTGGTTACCGGGGAGAGGGTGTTAACGCTCGTTGGGTCTGCCGCGTCTTCACACAAGTGAAAAGCGTACACGGCGTCCAAAACATCCTCGCCCTGGGCGTAGTCGGGGGTGGCACAGAGCAGATTGCTGTCGTAGCGACCCTTGAAGTTGCTCAACCAGGAGGCCAGGGCACAAACATTACGGCTGCAATCCCAGGCGTTGGCAGAAAGGCTGATGCTAGTGAGGGACTTCCAGGAGTCGAGGACTCGGGAGTCGATGTAGGTCAGTCGATTGGAGTCCAGCTGCAGGGATTTGAGGTGAGGTACGCTTTCAAAAACGTGAGGCTCGATGTATTCGATTTCGTTGCCGGAGAGATCCATTTTCTCGAGTTGCCATATCCAGTCCAAAGTGTTTACTACGATGGTAACTTTATTCCTTCGCAAGCAGAGGGAGTGCAGGGAGATGAGCCTGGGAAAATGAGCTAAATTCACCTTCACCAAGTCATTGTGCTCGAGGTGCAGCTCGGTGAGTTTGAACAAGCCTGCAAAAGAGTTTCGAGCCAGGCTCTTTAACTGATTGTATCCTATGTCTAGAAACTTCAGGCTGCGACAGTCCTGAAAAATTCTCACTGGCACGAACTTGATGGCGTTCGACCGCATGTGCAAAGTTGTTAGTTTTCTCAGCCCGTGAAACAGGTCAGGCTCCAAAGACTGTAGATTGTTGTACGATAAATCCACACTGCGCAAGTTTGGCATGGGTCGGAAAGTGTTGTTGGGCAGTTGGGTTATTTTGTTGGAACTCAGGGTGAGCTCTTTAAGTCGCCGCAATTTTTGAAAGGCATTCCCCTCCACTGAGCAAATGTGATTGTGATCCAGATAGAGCCACGTGAGCTGCATTAACCCTGTGAACTGTCCATCATGCAGCTCTGAAAGGCTGTTGTACCGCAGAGACAAGCCCATCATGCCCGACAGGTTGCGAGGCATCTCTGTAAGATTCAGTGATTCACAGTACAAAAGCCTGCCCTCACACCGACATAGCTGTGGACACCCACTATTCACGGCTGGAAGCATTTTAGAAAAGATACCCAGCGTACACAATATCAACCCCGGGGGCTTCCTCAGCAGCCAGTTTAAACAGAGCCCAATAAGAAGGAAATCCATTAGCAAGAATATTTCCAAATATGCTTGAGAATGTCCATTGAATCTTTTCAAATTCTACATCATATTTTATTTAAGGAAAAAGAAAAAGAATCAAAAAACCCCCCCAAAAAACCCCCAAAAACACGAAGCAAAGCCAGAAAACCAAAGCAAAACAGCAAACAGAACAAACACAGAGGCAAATATTTCACTTTACAGCATGCAGGAGCTGTGCAGCATTAAAGTTCACAGACATTCAAAGGTAAAATGATAGTGATTTTGTTCATGTTAAATGCTGCGGCAAAGGAAAAAAAAATCTTTCTTCATGAAAGAATTTAATTAAAAAGTGTCTTACCCACCCTTTTCCAGAGAGTGACAACCTCCATTCAGTTGCTTCCTTTGTGTTTGGACTAATTATATGCAGAGCTAAAAAAGACCCCTCTGTGCTACAAATTCAGTCCCTTTCAATGTTGTGCAAGGCTGGCAAGCTCACAATGTCTCACTTTGCTTCTGCTCAACGAGCGAAAGGCTTGTCCAGCTAGCTTTTTAGCTGACTCCTAGGACCTGCAAGTTTCAGAACTATGTACATGAGCTTGATCTTCTCCTTCTCCCTCTGTCCTTTCCTCTGCAGTTAACACTGTGGCGTGAAAAAAACTCCAAACTCTTTACTAACGACTCCACAGGATTTGTCAATCTCTTTAATGTCCGTCATTTGCAACGACCACAGACCGGCACAACCTTTACTCCATAGAGAGATTACCATTCATGCACTGACCGGCTAAGGGTAGCTTTATTTCCCATTCTTTGTTCGCTTTGCTTGTTAGGTGATGCTTAGAGCAGAGAGAGACAGCAAGAATCCCTTCCCTTCAGCTGAGCAGTGTGTTGCTAGAGCATGCAGAGGCACCTAGTGTTCACTGAGTGTCGTAAGCTGCTCAGGATTGTACGCCTGCACTCTGCATCTCAGGCATGGGCAGATGGAAAAGGGGTGGGCATAAAACCAATGCTGGAGCGAACCGGGAAAGTAATAGATGCTCTTTGATGAAATGGAAAATACTTTAAGCCTATCTCGCCATTTCTCAAACGGGCACGCACGCACAGCCGCACAAATCATCAAGATCGAGGCAGTGCTAAGTAGGAAGCTTGAGAATTAGGATGCTTTGCTTTTTAGGGTTGTTTTCTTTTCCTTGCTTTTGTTTGAAGTCTGAATTTCTAAGCTATTAGCAGGGAGAGGGAGATACTTGATTCCTTGGTTTGGGAAGGAATATGTAAACCAGTATCTTTGGATTGCTTTTTTCTCTCTAATTCTGATGATGAGATTTGCCTTTTGGAGTCTTGGGGTAGGGGAGTGGTGGGGTGGGATGGAGTGGGGGGGAGACGTGTTTTTTTCTTCTGACATTGTCTAAATAGAGTATGATTTGAAATTCTGTGCATTCTTTCTCATAGAAATGCAGCCAGAGCTCTGCAAATAGGAATGTCTCGTTTCATATAAGCTTTAATTACATTTGGTCTTTTTTCCATCCTGCATATTTTGTGTATGTTCAGCACGTGCCTTTCCAAAAGGCTTTTGTTTTTTTTTTCTTTTTGCAGTATATTCTGTGGCACACAGAACTATAATTCTTGCAGCATAAAGATTACTGTGCTTTTGGAGTAAGATCAATGTATAGGTTGCTCTGACCATGTCGGCAGCATGCAAAGAAGGGGTTTCAAACTCAATCAGTTAATAAGTTCTGAAGATTGTGCTGGTTCTGTGTACCAAGAAAAAAAAAAATCCTTGCCTGATAATTTGCAGTCCTCATTAGCTATGGGAAATGCATCAACAATGAGCTCTCTCTGCAATTTTTACTGACTGAAAAATCTACGATACTTCTGTCAGGAAAATGCTGGCCATCTTTTCCTATTATGAAATAAGAGTCTGAAGCCTATGTGCCGGTGAACGATCAGAGCTGACAGCTCACAATTCTGCTTGAATTCTCTATGAAGAAGTTTCTCTTGGAAATACAAGTGTTGCAGAAGATTTGGGCTCATTCTGAGTCGCCCTTGGTTGTGAAATACTTTCTTTTCCACAACCATTTCATTTTTCACATATCTTTTCAAAGTGTCTGTTGCAGAGAGACAAAATGCTAGAGCTGTTCGTTGTGTTTTAGTGTGGCAGGCTGCTGTGAATGTGTGCTGGTAGAGATCAAGGAATGCAGTAATTTGATGCAGTAAAAGTTGTTTTACAGAAGTCCTGGAGAACTTAAGCTCTCGTGCATAAAGGAGAAGGAGATTCTTTACAAATGTATGTGCCAAAAAAATTCTTAAATAAATTACAAATATAAACCACTATGGCTGCAGTTTCAGAACGTGGGGATCAATGTGCTCTTATGTTCCTAATTCAGCTAATTTACATTTTTCTGCTATTCACAGCCCTTGCATTTCGGTGATAAAAATGTGATGCTTTAATAGTATGTTATCTTCTTCTATGCTTTACCATTTGGGCAGGAACGCTGAATGTGGTTTTCCTCTCCTCAGATCATGCTGTTTTATTCAAAGCAGACTGTTTATGCAAGTGTCCACTGGTTGCAGTACACCTTAATTCTGTTTCTCAGTACACAGATGCAGGAGGGAGAGCAATGACAGAAGGGAAAGAGCATTGAAGCAGAAGAGACTAAGAAACCCTTGTCCAGGGTTATATCCCAAATTGCATTTCTGAATATTTTGATGCAATTAGAAAGAAAAAAATCTCAAAGATAACTTGAACTTTACTGAAAGTAAATACTGAATACTGATACTGAAAAAAAAAAAAAAGCTTACAAGCAAAAAGGTTGTATCCCTTAAACTGCAACCCTAGAAGTATTTGTGGGGAAGGTCCTAATGCCTAGTAATAATAATTTGGGGAGAGATTGCAACAGTCTCCCTAAAAATTTTAACTACATCTTCCAGGAAAGCTGACATTTTCAGCAAATCAGGTGGTAATAGTGATCACTTAGCTACTGTCTAAATGCTATGTATAAGGTGAAGAATCTTTCTAGTAGAGACGAAACTTCATGATACATCACTGTGAAGAGCTGAATGATTTTTTTTGACTGCTTCTTCTTGCTACCACCTGGGATACAGCTTGGATCCTGACCAATCTGCCTGTTCCCACACTGGCATATAATCTATTATCATTTGGTTTCCAGGGGAAGAAATTAGAGCAGACAGTAGCAAACCTATATAACATCATCTGGAAGACTGACAACTAGAATTAGAGACCCAGAATTAATGGCCCTAAGCACTGTCTTGCAGCTCAGTCAGAGGTCTATTGCATGAGAGACTCAGCTCTTGTTTGTCCAAAATTTGTTTGTAAAAAAGAATCCAGGTGCTCTTAAAATGAGAAACCTCAATATACGTGTTGGGTTGTGATGTGGAGGCAGAATAGTGACCAAATTCAAGAGCTGTGGATCTGAAAAGACAAACTTGAGGTGAATATGTGTCTTAGCCCTCAAATACCTTTTGGAAGTTTGGTTTTCTTCTTTGGTTTTGAAATGTACTTTTTCTTTCAATAAAACTAGGAATCCACTTTGAACACGATCGTAATGCAAAGGGCTTAATTTCCACTGTCTGAGCTGTTATCACAGCCAAACTGTTAAGTTTACACATTTTTTGAAGTTTCAAAGCCTCTGGCAAATCTCTGTAAATTAGCAGATTTAAATTAGCTTTATTAAATGTGCTATTATAAAACATTTTAAGAAGCACAAAGTAAGTTTATATGTGTTTAAGGCAGATTGATTAAATCAATGGAAAGTAGGTTACAGAAGAACAACGTGAGTAAATTTTACAAAGTTCAGCTGAGAAGCTATTTCTTGGAGCCATATCAAGTGTAATTCACTGGCAACACCCAGCAGTGGTTGTCAAAATTATTGAGGTTGGAAAAGGAAAACATTTTTCCACCTATTTAGTCTACCCATTTGTAATGTTGCATTCAGATTAATGTCACATGACTAAATTATCTTTCGAGGTGCCTTCCAACCCTTAAGATTCTGTGATTTGACTAGCCCCAGAATCATTTCAGTCTTCCTAATTCCTCATATTACATGTTTGTACCTAGATATTGAACCTGCCTGAGTTTGGAATCCAGTGATGAGCACAGAGGGAATAAGATCAGAATCTGACCACTAATGTCTAACTGTGCATACATAAATGTTTTAATATCTTAACCAGCAAAATATACAAAAAAAAAAAAGACAAAACAGTATATTAAATACTGAGTGCATTTCTTCCTTCTGATGTTTTCTGAGTGGTTGCTATCAATAGAAGAAAAAATGGGACTTTTAGTGGTGATTTTAATTTCCTTTCATGAATGGACAGACTTAAATCTTGATCTTACATGCTAGTCTTTAATTTTCAAGTGCACTGAACCGTAGCATTTTTTATAAAGGAAACATTTAAAAAACAGAAAAGGGAAGGAAAAGATGTGACTCAAAGAAAAGCAAAAGAAATCTGTTATTTCTCTGGTATTTATATCTTGGTCATCCCTGGCATTTGGCCGTCTGTCATTTTTATTCAGGGTTTCAGCTGATAAGAAGTCCATCACCTATTAAAAAAACATGTCTGGTTTAGTAAATATAAAAATGCAATATATTTCCCAAGCTTTGACCAAACTACTTCTGGCGATTCAAGATGTGAAAGAAATAATGGTAATTACCATTAAATTATTGCAGTGAAAAATTGGCCACATTGGATTTGTTAGCACCTTTAAATAATATTGTTTCTGACAATTTGATAAACACTTTTATATCTCATTACAGTCAATCCATTCTCATCATCAGCCACATTCAATAGGAGGTAGTCATGCACAGCTCTATAAAGACCTAAGTGCAGAATGGTCAAGGCAGTACAGAAATGTCAGTGTTTAGGAAAATGCATCAGTGTTAAAAGAAAGTGTCTCTCTCCTCCATTCATTACTTATAGACTACTTGAATTAACTAGAGAATTACAGACTCTCTTAAGTAGCTGTGAAATTACCTGTGGATTTCTGGATGTGCTGTCAAAGCTCTAGCCAGCGTTATTGATTGTGAATATCCAACTATAATGGAAAAATGACAAGTCAAAAGCGTTCTTTTGTGATTAACTCATTGCTAAGTATCATGCAGCATCACGGTTAAGTAAGGACTGGTGTGTTACAGGCAAGTTACTGTGTTGTTGGAACTCCTGGTTTCTTGAAGGTGGAAATTTAAACCTTGATTTTTAATGAACTCTTGCTGATTCGTATCTAAAAAGATGTTGTGGGTATTTTGGGAGGTAGTGTGTAGTATTTGTAAAGGTGTTAGTTAGTCAATGTTTCATTGGAAATCAGTTAGTTCCACCTTCAGAAATGCTAGGCATGACAGTCTAGAAAGGTTCATCTCAAGACCTTCCTAGACTTTTCTGACAGTGTCAGCAAATGAGCTGGAATTGTTTTCCAATTAGCTTAAGAGCAAAGAGGGCCGTAGCTTATCCATGCATTTGAATACCTCTACTTTGTCCTCTTCTGCTGTTGATGGTTCAACTGTAAGGATTATTTTTTAATAAACTATTATCCTATATGGTCTTTTATTTGTGTTTTAAGACTCCTTTGTACTGAAATCATTCTGTTCATAGATGGCTGTTGCTAATCCAAGATGGCTATTGATGCCGTTGCATTGATTGGTTGGTTGGTGGTTGGTTGGTTGATTGGTTGGTTGGTTGGCTGACTGAGTATCGTAGTGTATTTACTTAAATTCCTCAAGCCTGTAAAAGGTTGATTGATAGTGCAACCATGAGTACACCTCAAAGTTACAGAATAGCAGAACTGATTAGGACTGTGAAACATCTCCCCTGTAGCTAAATTGGTTAATGCTCCAAACTCATCATGTGTCCATGATTTACTAGCATTTTGCGTCCCCTGAAATAACTTTTGGTGCTCAGAAAGCTGGTAAGTCCCATCTGGGGATGCCAGGTATAATCGTGTAGACAAACTCCTGCTGTACAGAAGTAATTCCTGTTATTTTGGGATAGCCTTCTTGATGCAAACCAGTTCACTCTTTTTATCAATGGCATAACTTTAATGGCAGTAAACACTTTTCAGACTTTAAGACATTTAAGTAGAGAGAATTGAGCAGAATTTATGAAATCAATTATTAAAAGCTAGGATGAACAAGTTCAAAGCTGTTCTTGGCAGCCTCCTGGAAAGTCTTTTTTACAAATGGATGAACTGGTCTTGGAAATTTTTCCCAGAGCAGAAAATCTATTCTTCTCTGTATTAAACAATCAGTTGTTCTTAATCCATTTCTTTTGCTTCTTCCCAAATGTATTTTAAAGTTCAATCAGAAAAAGATAATAAACCTTATGCTGGCCTTTGTAGGTGTGCTATTGGAAGAAATATGGGGTGGTGGTAAAGTTGCTGCCAAACTAGTATTTTGGAAAAGAATAAAGCCTTTTGTTGAATTCTCTTCCATCACAGAGGGTACCATTTGAATTGGCTCCAAAGGGAGTTTTTACAGGAAAATACTTTGGACTAATGTTACCAGGAAATAATACAATAGATTATAACACTACAATGATACAATAATACAATAGATTATGTAGTCATGGAAACAGATGTTGAACTGTAGCAGAGTGCCCTATAGCAAACAGGAAATCAGATCTTTGACAGACTGTATTATTTTCAGTTATGTGGGCTTCTTGGTATATTTTGACAGAAGAAAAAGGCAGGATTTTTGTTTCCATCCTTCTGCTCTGATGATATCCACAATCTGAAGAGAAAATGCTGGCTGAAATTTGTGGAAGTCCTGGTTGGTTGTCTATTCCACCTTATTGGGAGGTTAGAGGAAATCTGAATCATTAGCTCATGGAAGTAATAATGCAGATACCACGTTGAACATTCACATTTCAGATTGAAGTCATTGTGATTTTTGCAAACTTAAAGGAGACAGTTTGTTGACTACCTGAAATATTTATGGCTTCATTACGCACTATTTGCAACTGATGTAATGTCTAAGAGCAATAATCACGGGTCAGGAGTCTGAGAAGGACATATTTAAAGGCATAGCAAAAGATAATCATGCCTTCTAAAAAAAAAAAATAGGCAATAACCTGACCTTTTTTTCTTTAAAAATACTGAGGCAGTACTGAACAGTTTCATATGATGGGGGTGGTTTGTGTGTGGTGTGTGTTTAATCTTAGAAACTCAGCTTTGCTCAACAGCTGATTTAATTTTGTGAGATCCAATGGCAGTCTTTGACATGTGCCTTCCTCACTCTTGTTCGGTTTTACTTCAACGTATTTATGTCTCTGTGTTAAAGACTTTCTATGTTCTTATAAGGAAAAAACACAGAACATAATCAATACTTTGTGTTGCTACTTTACTCTCAATAAATGCATATAAAGGTCTAGTGAATTCTAATAACATACCAAAGATCCTCAATTAACCTGCAGAGCTACAGAACAAGTATGCAAACCACATTCTCAACATGCATGCAATAATATCAATGTAAGTTTCCCTCAATGCTCTTATGATGTATACTTTTAAAGGTGAAACAGCAGATTTGGGGGGCAAATAAAAACAAAGCCATAGAGTTTGCTTCAAATATGTTTCAGGGTCATATTTTCTCTCCTACCCTGTAATTTTGAATCTTTAATATTTGTGTAAAATGAAGGGCTTATTGTTTCTTAGGACTCAATTCATAATTTTAATGAGCGGAAAGATGTGTAATCAGCTTGAACAGACAGGAAAAGATCATCCTGTTTTTCAAGAAATAGGACATTTTACTGTGTGTTTTGAATTCTGGAGACCAGTTTTAAAGAACACTTGGCTTACTTCTACTCTTTTTTTTGTAGTGCAAATTAATTATAATTTGACAAGAGTATGCTTGATTTTCTTCTTCAGATTTGGTGCAGAGCCAAGCTTTATTAGTTAGAGCTTCTAAATCAAAATCAAAGGTCAGTATCTGTGAAATGCCTGTGGCTCAAGATATATTGTGTTTCTTTCCCCATTATTCAGGGATTTTTTGTCTATGAAAAGGTGTTTATGTATTTAAGTGGATGCCGTATGATGAATGCATGGCTGTGGAAGAATAACCATTTTTCATTGTTACATCAGTAATGTTCCTAACAGCAATACTAAAGATGTAGGGAACCACTGGACTGAAACTTCTCTGTGAGCACACTTCTTTGATGTGGTCTATAATTACTGGCTGAGGGTTCATGTCCCACAGCATATTGTACTCAGTGATTTCACTTCTCCCACCTGCCCTGAGGATGGGGGAAGCTGTTTTCAAATCTTCCCCCATCAGCAGCATCCTCAGCCCCTAGAAACTGAACAGGCATCACCATCTGCATTCTTCCACAGGGATCTATTGGGGAAACCAGCAGGCAGGAGAGAAAAAGTGACTAAGCAAGCTACAGTGGTGATTGCCAAATATGTCACCTGAGATCAGACAGGGACCCAGAATGGCAAATGGGCATCATTTTTGTACTTAAAAAACAAGAACTATCCATGCCAGAGCAGAGAGGTGTTTAAGAAAAAAGGTAATAATTTAATCTTGAAGGTAATCCTTGAAGCAGTACTATGTATCCTGATCCTCACTTCTGCTGCTTCTAATTGTATGGGGTATTTTTTGCTTATTCTATGCCCATGTTCTTCCTGCATCTAAAGGGATTTTTTTTTTTTTATGTTTCCAGCTCTTAATTTCAGGAATTGTCTCTTCCTATGTCCCTGCATAATACCCAGCTTGGAGTATCTTTTACTATGTCCTAATGAATATGATAATCAACCCAACTCGGGTATTTGAGGTAATAATTATAGGACAAGAATTAGTGACTTACAATACTCCCTGATGTGTAATCTGTACAACTGAGATTTGGTCACGTTGTCTTTCTGCAGCCTGTTTTGCTAGCTGAGCTTGGACTGTGACCTTATGTCAGAAGTCACTTCTAGCTTTTTTTCAGGGCCAGGAAGGCCGTGAGCTTTAGAAGACACTGAAAATGTAGTAGGAAGAAGCTTTCCTAAGGCCAGAGGGACAAAGCTGGGAGGTATTTGCTTCTTTACCTTCCACCCAAAGAAAATTGTATTGACAGCAGTTATAAAAGCATTTAGAGCAAAATAAAAAGCCAGCCCTTTGATATATGCTGCCTTTTCATGATTTTCTGTCTGCTGGACCATGGAGCTTGTTGGATACATCTGCAGCGCTGCAGAGTAATGCTGACCTTGGGATAATTCCCGAAACACATTCAGCTCTGAGTCTTTTGAGATGTGTTCTCTGACTTTCTGGATTTGCTGGCACAGTTGTATCCATTAAATACTGATTAGATTTAAGAAATCCAAGAGACCAAATAATGCTATCATCTGTTCCATGCTTATCTTAATAATAATGCCAGTAGTATTCCAATGTATCAGTTATAGGACATTCTATACATAATCTGATGCGTGAAAAGTAGGTACAGTACGCTTTTTTTGTTTCAGAGGCAGGATAAAAACAGTTTATTTATTGATTGAATTTTGCTGTATTACCTAGAGATGAGGTTAAAAAGCAAATTAACTACTTTGAAGGACTAATAGAGAAAGACATCATTTTTCATAATGTTTGATGAATTGCTTACAGTACTTGTTTTACTTAAAACTGCAATTAAAATTGCCCTCCAGTCAAAAGAAAAATGTGATAAAAATGTGACATGAAACTGGACAGAAAATTTTCTAAAGCCTTTTGGGATTAATTCCAGTAATTATTCAATCTGACATGTTCCAAAGAAATAACCCTTTATGCATGAACTCCATTAATCATAATAACATAGTTCACATGTCAAATACTTCTGTCCAGTCACTTCATACTCTGCATTTAGTAAGAGACTAATAAACATTTGCACTAAAGATGGGAGTATATTAAACTGATGTTAGAAAATACCACTCCATGTGTATAGTTCCTAACTAGGATTTGGTCTCATGAGGTGAGACATGTCGTGCTCATGTCTACAAATACACTGAAATTCCAGGCTGTAGCTGTCATCCTGTGAATTTTGTGTCATTTCATTCGCAGCACTTTAAGGACATTCTGCAAATGTAATACTTTTCTTTTTCTTTCATATGAACTTATTACATGTTGTTGGAACTACACAGTGAATATTGAGTAACTGCCCTTGATGATAAGCAACTCGAAGGTTTTTGTTGTGTTTGTCAGTGTTTCATCAACAGAAGATATTTTGTTATATTATCTTGTGATTTAAAAATGCAACAGAGATTAAATGCTCATAGTTGAAGAATTTACCATTCTCTTATTTTCAGATTCTGATGTTGTTTTGTGTTTTTGAAACTGGAAGGGAAAGGGCAATTATCTGTGTTCTGATCAGAAGTGATAAATATAATCCTTTGCTGAAAGTGGATAAAAGATGTAGGCAAATGAAGTTGCTTTAACATAGCCTCCTTGTGTATCTTCTCATCATTTGAAAAGCTAAGAATGAAGAATAATAACTTGCCTTTGGAAATTGGCTGTATATTTATGGCTTTTAGTTATGGAGCAATATACGATGTACCTAGATTTCTAGTGTGACTAATGCTTTCCCTTCATGATTTTTGCATGGCAGTTGTCATTCTTTACACACTCCAGTAGATGGCAACTCCAGTCTTCTTGACATTTAATCTCCATTCAACCTAGAAATATTTTCTCAGCCCCCCCACCCCACCCCCGCATCTCATCTATATAAATGGCTACGAGTTTCACAGAAACGTGATCCAATTTTGATTTTACTGAAATCACCATATAGTATCTTACTTGAACTCAAAAAGACACAAAAAAAGACCTGTAAGCACCAATCCTCCTGGATCATAAAGCACAGACAGATTCCCCTCATAACTTTTAAAAATATTTTAGGAGTTTTCATAATAAGGATTAGTAGTCAAAACTTCTTTTTATGTGAAATAAATGAATGGGCTGGCTGCAAATACTGGCTTTAAGCTTGATAGTTTGACTGTGAAGCTTATGGTCAATACCTCCCCGTTCTTTATGTTAAAGTGTTTGTTTGTGCTATGAACAATAAGTATTTGATCAGTCTTTTTCAAAGTTGAAAATGGCATTTCTTTGTGGATTTGATAACCTAGATGTATATTGTTACCAGTGACAGTGAGAGTAAGACCAGAGGTTTCCTGCGTTGTGTTAGACATGAGAGTACTCTGTGATTCCCCCTCATGCTCTCTTCAGCTTATCTTGTTTTTGCTTTTTTATTCTAATCAATTGTATTATCAAAACATCAAGGCAGAGGAGTCCATTTCTCTGTTTTCCACTGATGACTTCTACAACTTAAATACTTGCCTGTAGAATTTGAAGATGTAAAACAAAGCATCTCTCTGTAAATGAATCCCAGACATCAACAACAGGCACAAAAGATTGTGCTTTCTCTGCCTGGGATAGAGACTAATGATCATAACATTCACAAAGAATCCTTTATCTCTCTGTATCAAGACTGTGGTTTAATTTTCAAATCACTTCCAGAGTGTCTAGCAAGGGTTTATTTTGCTGTTGGTGGTTAAAAAGGGGCACAGTGAGGTGCAGTTGATTTTTACTTTTAGTTTTTAAAAATAAATACAGCCCTAACTTCAGAAGAACACATTCTACTTAACAGGTTTTGTTGTTGCTGTTTACCTGCTTCATCCATAGAGTTTTCAGTAATTTCATGAGGAGCCTTCAAACTGCCACAGTCTGTAGTATCGGTGATGCTATTTGATGCTACATCTTATGGTCACAGACAGATGCAAATATTTATTGTTTAAAGCAAGCTGCAAAAAGTTCTAAAGCACTGCAATGTTTAAGGCCATATTTAGACATTCACACCTTTATTGGTTTATTCAAAACTTTGTTTTTTAACCCAGACTTGATTAGTCTGTGGACATCTTTACTTCACAGAAGCAGTATTAAAATAAATTATGCTCATATAGGACAAGCAGAATATTGGTCCATTTAAGCCTGGCTGATTTTTATGTAACAAATTAGTGAGCAAGGTAATTAAATCTCTTTTGCATGCCTGTTTCATCTCTGGAAAGAATCCCAAGAACCTCGGAAAACTGACTTTCAGGTTATATACAGGTCCTGGGTCTATTGCAGCTAAGTGGCTTGTTTCTCATTATCGCATTTAGTGCTATAGAAACTACTCCACCAGAGTCTTTATTAAAACTTGCTTAAGGCTAGTATTTTCCCTCGGGTCAATAATGACTTTAGAGGAATGGATGTAGAAGCTAGATTTGTTCTAGCTACTGGAAAGAATTATGTGTCATTGGGGCCCCCAGGCTACTATTTCAAATTCGCCACCAGGCACTTCATCAAAAATTCTATTCCAGTATTGAAAAGACCTTGTGCTCCCATTAGTAAATGCAGAATATACATTTGAAGATCTTCCACAGCACCCAAACTATAAGACCGTATATTTTGCACTGCTAAAAGCCATTGAATTGCCACATGTGTCAGTGAGGATGTGGTTTAGAAATGTATCCTGAAGATCTTGTGCATCAGGGAGATGTTTGATAGTTATTTCACAGAATCACAGAATGGTAGGGGTTGGAAGGGGTCTCTAAAGATAATCTAGTCAGATTAAATATGGAGCACAAAACATCAAGCTAACTTCTGTGATGTGCCTGCTGGTAAAAACCATTCATATCCCACAGCTGATTCTCTTGATGTGAACACAGTATTTATGACACAGATAGTGTGGAAGTATCTTTTCCTCTTGCAGGTCCTTGCTCGTGGTAATCCAGTCAAGACCAGCATTGCTTATCATTGTGTGTCATAGAATGGTTTGAGTCAGAAGGAACCTTTAAAAGGCATCTAGTCCAACCTCTTGCAGTAAGAAGGGACAGTTTCAACTAGATGAGTTTGCTCAGGGACCCATCCAACCTGATCTTGAAGATTTCCAAGGATAGGGCACTTACCACCTCTCTGTGCTACCTGTACCCTTTACATTAAAAACCAAAAAATCTTCCTCAAAATGTCTGTCCTACTCAATGAACTTGTATTTCTAAAACATGTGGTTCCTCTATTAAGTAAAACCACCTGGCATTCTTTCTGGTTTGGAAAACCTGCTCATGTTGGTGGAAAGCTAAAATACTGGCTTAGAAAAGACTTTGGATTTGTGATCCCTGAACCAAATTGCTTTTTCCATTACTGATCTGGTTCTTAAAAAAGATTGTGTGACGTTTACAAAAACAGAAGCATTTGTTCTCTTTCACTGTTTTTACAGATTGAAGCATCTGTTGAAATTCAGTGGTATTTGGTATTAAAAAGAGATTGGTAATGGATAATAGGCAGACAGGTATTTGGCTTTTATTTGTGCTTGTCAAGGACAAAGTCTTCCATCATGTTACTTGGATAGCTCACAAGCACATTCACATTCTCATCTTGCTTTTTCTTGCTGACTGGATTTTCCCTGAGTGCTGTGTTCAGAGATTTCAAAATGCAACATTACCTAATAGGTGCCATTAAAATCTGAATCAAATGGTGAATGATAGGATGGATATTGCACTTTAACTGCTTTGTCTGTAGCCCAGTATTAGATATAAATAAATATTTTTTATATACAGTGATTTTTTCCCCATGACCATTTCCGCGGTTTATTTCTAGACCAACAACTGCAGGAACTGATAAAAAAATCTTCTCTTTTTGCCATATACTATACGCTACACTCCTTACTCTTTTCATTCCAGAGTAGATTTTCCAGATGTTCCTCTACAAAACAGAATTGACTACTTTAGCAACTACAGCAGACTGTAAAACTATATCTACTGCCTTGCAATTCTCTATTGGACTTTTGGGAATACCATTGTGGACACTATTATGGCAAGGCTAACTGAGTAAATTCTGTGTATAGGTCAGTTTCTCTTGATAGTTTGTGAGACTGAAGCAGCATTTCAAATAGTAGAAAAAAAATACCCACCAAAACTCCTTCATACGGGCTTGGTGATCTTAAAGGTCTTTTCCAACCATAACTGTCCAAGCATGAACTGCCTCAGTTTAGTTTCTGCCTTTACCGATACTATAGTGGAGTATATTTTAAGTGCTTGTTTTATATTTATATTTTAAAAGTCTTTTTACTATCAATCTAAAATTAGAGTTCAGGTTTTCTTGAATATGGAGAATAAACAGAATTTAAGAGCACATGTTGTGATCTGAAGATCTTGTGAAGCATTTTGGAGACTTCTAAAAAACTGTTCCTTGGAGGTTCCCATTTAACTCATTGTACTCAAAGAAATACAAACCATTGTGAATAACAGCTTAAAAGCTGCTCTTCTCAGTTGCATGGGATTCTTTCTTTTGTTTATAGCTGGGCAAATCATTTGGACATAAAACTTCTTAGTTAAAACAAGTACAATGGATTTAAGAAATCACTTGGTCCATCCTTTGCTCTAAGGCAGTTTTAGTTTTGTTATTCCTCGTATGAGCATTGACTCCTCCTATAAATTCCAGAACCAAAGACTTCTCAAGGAAATCCATTCCAGTGCTTTACTTCTCAAATTCTGAGCATTTAAAAACCCCAATGTGTCCAAGATTTTACCATTGGTGATGTTTGGGTTTTTTTTAATGGTTTTTCATAATTGCTTTTGGTCATTTTTGGATCTGTTTTAAATCGTCCACATATTCTTGATGCATAAGTAACAAAATCCCATGGGATCTGAGCAGAGACCTTGGGTTTTCTGCTTGAGAATAGTGCTTGCCTTTCCTGCAGCTGGGTGACACTGATGACTCATGTTCAGTCTGTGATGCACAAAAGCCCCTGGAACCTTTTCTGCAGATTTTCTACATAGCTACTACTCATTCTGCATTTTATAGCTGGTTATTCCTGACTGAGTGAACATCTTGCACATGACCCTGTTGGATAGCATCTCTTCTTTTATTTTTTTTTCCTTTTTGAGGACATAAGTGCAATTTGTTAGAATCATTTTGAATTTTTATTCTGCCCTCCAGAGTACTTTCAGTGCTGCTCAGCTTGATGTCACCTCTAAATTTAATAAGTGTATTCCGTGTTCTATCACCTAGGTCATTAATGACAATATGAAACATTGATGGACCTGGAAAAGACCTTTCTATGTCATTTCTAAGTGAGTCAAAGAATTGTTTTTAGGTAGCCAGCTTATTATATGGCATGGATAATTATATTAGTGAAACTGTGTAAAAGAGGGACATGTCCACATCTAACAGTGATGATGGAAGAAGAACTCACCTACACCAAAGTTTCCTTTCCTCCTTTCAGTTTTTGCATCAGTTGAAGTTACATGACTATGCTTAGTTGCTATCTAAGGCTCACAAGCAGGACATGGGAAGAACTTGGGAAATTTTACTGTGAGGGTGAGGCAGCAGTGGCATAGGCTGCCCAGAGGGGGCTGTGGAGTCTCCTTCCTTGGAGGTCTTCAAGACCTGCCTGGACATGTTCCTATGCAACCTGCTTCTGCATGGGGGTTGGACTATGATGATCCCTTCTAACCCCACCATTCTGTGATTCTATGATTCTCCTCCACAATGTAGAGCTGAACTGGACATTCACTGGATCACTGGGGAGATCTTATTAACATTCACAAATATCTAAAGGATGAGTATCAGGAGGTTGGGACATCCCTTTTTTTCTATAGCAGCTAGCAACAGGACAAGGGATAATGGGATGAAGGTGGAACACAAAAAGTTCCACTTAAACCTAAGAAAAAACTATTTTACTATGAGAGCGACAGAGCAGTGGCACAGGCTGCCCAGAGGGGTTGTGGAGTCTCCTTCCTTGGAGGTCTTCAAGATCCACCTGGACACGTTCCTATGTGACCTGACCTAGATGAACCTGCTTCTGCAGGGGGGTTGGACTGGATGAGCTCTAAAGGTCCCTTCCAAACCCTACCATTCTATGATTCTATGATTGTATGATTTAAGAGTCCTGTAAAGCAAAGAGTGTTTAGGCAACATTCATAAGCAATGTAAGACATGCATAATTCCTCTGCCTGCTCAGAAAGTCTGTCTAGTATAAATAAACTCTGTTATTTAAATAGGGAGACCTTCAAGGATTACCAATAAAGGAATATTCTTCCTATTTGCTCTCATCTCATAGATGCTTAGACAACTTCATCATTTCAGTTGTGTAGCAGCCTTTCTTCTAGAGCTCAATGATGCTGAGTGTTCACTGCAATGCAAAAATCCTTTTGTTGAATGAATTATATATCTTCTTAACTTTTATTTTAATATGAAATAAGACGGTAAAAAATATTTTTGGTGTTCTACTATGGAGATAGATACATCTCCTCATGTCTAGCTGCACAGTTTCTGTACTACATTTATATATCCTGTCTCTATGAGGTTGACATAACATTTGAATTACTGATTACCTGCATTATATGTAAAGATTCGTGGATCCAGAAAGCTATGCCCCTGAGGATTCTCAAAGGCATGAACTATTTCAGTGAAGTCCTGGAATATATTATATCCATGAAAATGCATGTGTATTTGCCTGCCTTAAACTGTATCACCTCAATATCATCCAAATTAGTCAATAACCATCATATATGTAGAATATATTCAAGTAGGAGACTCATTTACTGCTTTGATTGGCCTACTTAAAATAAAGCTTCTGGGATTTTTTTTCAGTAGTATTGTTCTCATAGGAATATACTAAAAGAGTTTTGTTTTGGTTTGTTAGGATGGTTATTTACAAGCTCCCCACAAACAATAAATGACAAGCTGATATGATTTTTTGTTACCTAAACAGCATTTCCATGAAACTTTGGCTCATGTGGAATAATCTATTATATTATTACTTTCAATTTGTTTGACACCTGTCCAATACTCTACATACTTCTAGCTATCTCAAGGAGATCTGTAGCTTCCATTACAATAGTATTTTTGCACTTCCAGTATTTTGCTTTATGTTATTCATCTTCAAAATACCCATGTGAAATATTTGTGCTTATAAATAGATAGAGAAGGTGGACAGAAACAAAAGTAACTTAACAAACACCACACAGGAATCCTATGCTGAAGCAGAGATTTTGTGTTTCAGAAGTCGTAAAGTGGCACCCCGGGCATCCAACCCTTTTCTTCTGTAGCTCGTGGCATAAAACGCATGGTGCTCAGCTCATCCCCACATAGCGATTTGGTTTTCATGTCTACGAGGTCGTAATACCTTAATGAGGGATGTAAAGAAGAAAGAACAGCTTGTCCAGACCTGGCTTATTCCTTTGTATTTCTCATTCTTTTATTTTCATCGCAACTATTGTTGTGTTGTAACCTGCCTCTCAGAAGAGATTGACTGTCACACATGAGCTGTTTCGCTGACTGTCCCAACACCCAGGCACTTACACGCCCCATTTCGTCAGCCCTTGGTAAATCAGAGAAGTCATGCTGTCTTCTAGGCATACATTTCCAGCACGGGGTCTGTAAAGGGTTGGCAGCAGGTGGACTCAGAGCTATTCTGCTCAATCCTCTTGACATCAGAGGCTTAAAATCTCTATAGAAGTATTTTGCTGAATCATATTGCAGTTTTTAAATGCTCTCTGTGGTATGATATATCCCCCAGTGCAGCTTCAAATCTCATGTCCCTTATTAAATGCTACAGGGATATTTTTCCCAATGTGGTTATGTCTATCATATCTATTAATAATTATGATTTTCTTCTCATTTAATCCTGCTGCTACTCCTTCCTTTAGGGCCTGATCCAATCCCAGTACTTTGTTTTAAGGGGGGTTGTAGCGGGAGGCAGCCACATGTCAATGGCCATGAAGGTTTCATATGATCATAGAATCATAGGGATTGGAAGAGACCTTTAAAGATGATCTGGTCCAACTCCCCTGCCAAAGCAGGTCCACCTACATCAGGTCGCAAAGGATTATGTCCAAGTGGGTCTTGAAGACCTCCAAGAAAGGAGCCTCCACACCCTCCCTGGGCAGCCTGTCCAGGGCTCCCTCACCCTCACAGTGAAATAGTTTTTTTCTTATGCTTAAATGCAACTTTTTTGTGTTCCAGCTTCATCCCATTACCCCTTGTCTTGTTGCTAGTTATCATCGAAAAAAAAGGATGTCCCAACCTCCTGTCACCCACCATTTAGATATCTATACATATTAATAAGATCCCCCCTCAGTCTCCTCTTTTCTAGACTAAACAATTTGAGGTGGATTTGTTTATTTTTTTTTCACCCAAGCATTTGCTATGCAGAAACATTTACAGAAGCAATCCCAAAAGCAGATCCCAAAGGCAATCCCAATGCCTCTGGGATCTGCATATCCCTAGAAACAGATAATGCAGAGTGTGTCTCATGTGGCAGCGTGTCTTGCTTGACTGGCCCAGGAAAGGCTGTTAGAGCAGCTCCTGGATGACAGTTGAATATATTCAAATGCATAATTTCTTGTACTCACTTACTGTTATGGATTACAGATAAAGGAGGAATTCTCTGCACTGTGTATTTTTAACTTGGACCTACCTGTGTCACAGAAATGGGGAAAGCTTAGCTGAGAGGAGTTTTGCCACCACTGCCTCCAAAAGGACTCTCTTGCCTTACAGATGAGTGTGTATTTTTGGCATGAACTTCTCTTATGGATTGCATATTCCCTCTCAGTACTTCCACTAAGCTCCCTTTTCTGTGTCCCATATTTTTGTTCCCAAATTGGCAACCCCAGATATGCTCCTGTTTCTGCCCATAATGGAATCTCAGATCTGGATCTGGACAAAACACTTGTAAATGGACAATTGTAAGTCAGGAACCACTAGCAGCATTTGGAGCCCTTTCTCCTCACCTATGAATCTCAGACACTCATATGGCCAAAACCCAGGGGGATTGGACTGGATGATCATTCAAGGTCCCTTCCAACCCTTAAGTTTCTGAGATTCTGTGATTCTGTGTATAATCCCAAGCTGGTCAAGGTTCCTTGGCTGTTTATGGGGAGTTGGGTTAAAACACTGCTTGTAAATGGAGAGTCAAAATTAGAGCTGCCTTGGAAAAGCAAGAAAGTAGGGGCTGCGAATTTGTGAGGCTGAGATGGTGAGTAATGAGAGAAGAGAGAAAATAGGGACAGAATTGATTCAGAAGGATTTAAAGCAGAAAGTTATTGGTATGGAGAAATACAGTATTGGACAACAGCAGGAAAACAAGAATAAATTTACAGATACTGGTGTTGTGAGAAAGTTTCAAGAATTTGAGAGGACTGATAGGAACAGTTTAATTTTGGAGACAAAAGCTAGATGAATATACATGTCTAGTGATCTAATGTTTGTGATCTTAGGAGAAAAATATGTCCAATACAACTGATTTATGAACAGGTGCAGATCTACTGGAGCAATTATGCAGTCTCTTATAGAGGTACAAAGACCACATTCATTGGGTTTACTCACACCAGAGAGGAATATAGCATATGGATGATACAGTTTGACCTGCTTAACATAGGGAGAAAACAGTATAATGCCAATTTTCTGCTACCTTGGTATGTTGCCTAATATTTTGAGATAGTTCAGTGTGCAATTAAAACCTGTGAACGTAAAGATACTCAGTAGTTTTGGAATAAGGGGATGGGGGAAAGACAGTAGCAATAGTGAGGAAGTCTAATAGTGGAAATTTAAAATGACATTTCAATTAAATTCTTGCCTTTGTAAATGTGGCAGTGTTTAATCCAGTTTTGATCAGTGCAATATGCTATCCTTATATCAGCATAGAAACGAGATTTGTTCACAGCATCAGGTTCTTGTGGGTGGTGGGGGATGTCCCTTTATAACAAGCAGTTGATTTAAGTGGGACAAATGAGTTAGATACAAGTCTGTGTCTATAGACACAGAAAACCAAGCTAAATGTCCGTTTCTGTTCCTCACAGAGCTGATTCAGTGCTTTGTGAGTGCCCCTGAGCCCAGGAGAAATTCAGACAAGCAGAAAAGGTCACTTAATACCCCAAAGAAATTACTCTCAACTGAATAATCTATAGAGGCAACAGGGAAGACACAGGGTTTTTTGATTTTACCCTACATTTCTACTTTGAACAGATGTCTTCAGAAAGTTTGTGAGATGTTTCCAGGAAAGTCTCATACACTTAAATTTTGTTTCTTAAGTCCGGTAATGATTTCAGAGATGACTGATGCTATTATTTTGGCTAGTTTAGAACATTCTGTGTTCCAATTCTTTTTATTGTGTTTACACAAATACAAATAGCTGCAATATTAATCGCTGCACTAAATCACAGAAAAAAAAATACATAGAATTACACTTTAAAAAATAATCTTTTCTTGGGCTTGTGAAATATCCCTGTACAGTTTTTTTTCTTCCATCACAGATTTAACTGATACTCCTGTCTGTCTGTGAGGACAGTCGTACTAGTCATTGATAACATTCAACTTCACTGTTCAAAATAACTCTTTTTCTTTATCCTGTATGTCTGGAGAGACTGAAAGCTGAATAGACAATTGGACCAAACATTTGGGGCAGAACTGAAGTAAAGAAATGGAACCAACAAGGCAGAGGTTAGTTTTAACAGAGATATTTTAAGGGATTGCATTTTCAGCAGAGTAGCTTCAGGTATTTGCAGGTGTCTAGTCCAGAAACTATTTCATGGGTGAAAGAGAATGACTTAGATAAGTGAGAAGGCATAAGAAAACATACTGAACCATGATAGCTTCCTGAGTCAGGAAAACAACTAGAGTGTTGTGGAACTGAGGCAAATCCTTGTAGGTGTTCTACAACTCAGTTTTTAGTGTCTAACAGACAAAACCCACCTTATTTAGTGGGTACATGGAAAGGGGGAAATGAGCTTATGAAAAGGACCACAAAGTTCATTTTGATTCTGTTCTAAAACAGATTGTTCTTACCACTAGCTAAGTGGTCAATTCGAGATTATTTCTACAGCAAGAAATTAGACAATAAACAATAGAAATGCTGCTAACAGGAGCAAACCTTGACTCATACTTTTGATGTGGATAAGACAAACAGACATAAGAGTCTAGGAACTGAAGAGGCAAGTCACTAAACCATCCACTTCTATGCCTTTGACTAGCCCCTCTGACAACACCATTTTTACTAATCTGCCTTCACCTTGCCTTTTTCCACTCCTTGTAATGCACATCTCAATTAGACTCTTTGGGATGGGAGCCACAAGTCTAAGGATCCTGACCTTGATGGAGGGATTTCAGTTTTATTCTGGAGGTGTGTCTATGTTCTCATACATATGGATAGGCATTTGCATGTGTTTGTATAACAGAAAATAAATGTTAGATAGCATTTGCAGGCTTCATCGAAGTGATTTAGAGGGAGTAGGTGGTTACTGCCCTAGAACATGGAAGGGATTTGATGATATGAGAGTAGGAGGATAATTAAGATTGCAAATATTATTTATGTTTTCTAGTTACTGTAACTAACTCTTCTGCTTCTGTATCTCCAAACAGTTTTCCCTAAATTTCCACATCTTTGTTTCATGCAAGATGTTCTTAATTTTGTTTTAATAAAGCAAACTTCTAGCCAATGGGCATGCATAGAAATATCTGAAATGTAGTTCCTTAAGGCATAAAGCCAAAAAGCAAATAAGCATAACGATAAAGAAGTGTTATGTTTTTAAAAGGTTTTGTATTTCAAGCAGATTGTTTTGTTTTCATTGTCTATATTATGATTTTAAAGTGATTAGTCTGTCATACAATGTCTAGGGATCATATCTTTATTGTTTCCAGTACAATATGCTAATGCTATCTGCAAGGGATGTAAAAAAGGGAGTCACTCCACAAAGGTGCTCAGGAGATATTTTTGGAAGGATATTAACTATCAAAATTCATTAAAATTTTCCTGCTATATTTATAATGTGTGTTCTAGGAACCAGTAGAGGAGTTTATACCCCATCCTGCAAGTGGATTAAATGGAAAAGATACTCTCTTGTGGTCATAGAACATTTATTACAGTGAACTGATTAAAGCATCATTTACCTGTATGATTACTCTCTGATGCTATACTAGTTGACATTTAGAAAAAGATTAGGATATAAGAATGTTTAGGTTATTATCTTTTTTAAATAAATATTTGCAGGTCAT
This sequence comes from Colius striatus, assembly GCF_028858725.1. Taxonomy (NCBI): domain Eukaryota; kingdom Metazoa; phylum Chordata; class Aves; order Coliiformes; family Coliidae; genus Colius; species Colius striatus. The sequence goes on along the minus strand of NC_084761.1, from coordinate 95,914,965 downwards.
GTTTTGAAAACAATGTTTTACCCTCTGTTTGTGAAGCAGCAAACAGATCTGTTCATTTTCTGTGTGTTTTTTTAAAAAGATTGGTGTACCTGAATACTGATTTTATAGAGTTCAATTAAATACAATCCAGTACTGTCCAAATTAATTATTTTTATGGTGTGTATCTGCACAGGAAATCACAAAGTGGCTGTTCTTATTATTTACAATTTAGGTGGAGCCGTGCTTCTTGTTTACTGGTGACAGATAAAATATGTGCCCAAATTCTCCTTCAAATTCACTGAATTACCCAGTTGATCCTACCACTGCTGCACATCGATTTCCAATAGAGCACAACCAGGCTCTCATAGATACTACACAGATACTTCTTATAGTATAGGAGAATGAAGAGAAGAAACTTGGGCCATATTCAGAAATAAAACTTTTGTTCCTTAGACTAGTGGATTATTTCTCATTCTGGTAATACAGAGGGCACAACTTGATAAATTCCAATTGCTCTGATTAGGAAAAAGAAATAATAAATAAAAACCAAATACCAGAGTCCCAGTGCCTCATGGAATAGTTTCAGCCAGAAGAGTTCTTTAAGAATTATCTGGTCCAATTTCTCTGCTATAGGCAGGGACATCTTTCTCTAGATTAGGTTGTTCAAAGCCCCATCCAGCCTGTCCTTGAAAACTTCCAGGGATGAGACATTCAATTTCAAAATCTGAACTTTGAAATTCTTAAAGTGTTATGTGTGTGGGGGGGAAATATCTCTGTTTACTCTGACTTTCTGTATTTATTTCAGCACGTCATCTAGGGAACAATATAGCCTATAAATAGTGTAGAGCAACACAAAAAGCAATAGGAGTATTTGTTATTCTTGCCACTGTGTTTTTATACTAATATCTGTGGTGTATAAAATAGTTTGTGATCTCATTCAATGACCTTTGAAGTCAGTGAGCTTTTCAACTCAGTATCATAAACTTATTGTCAGGCACAGGAGATTAGCCCTGATCATGGCTTCTAGTCGAAGAAACTGAAAATCGGTCTGTATTCATGAACGTGCTACATAATAGGCTGATATAAATCCAGTTGAGTTATTAGGATTTATTTCCAAAGGGAAGAATCGTGATTACATTTAACACAATAGAATCAAAGTTTACAAAAATAACGAGTAAGAATAATGTTTCTCTTTTCTTATAAGAAAAAAAATATGAGAAGTGATAGCAAAACTAGTTAAGTCAATATAATTCAAAAGTCAATTTAAATCCCAGGTCATGAGGGTACCAATCTAAAACCTTTTGTGATATTCTACATATAGAAGAAAATATTTTTCTGGAACAGTTTTTACTGTTCTAAGACATTACTCTGCAGATACTTAATAGTCAATTAATGTAACTATTCCATGACTTTTAAATAGAGAGCTAGTTTCATAATTTCATTACTTTTAAATTATTTCCTGATACCATTCCTTCCAGTATCATTCCAATACAAATCCCTCCCCATCACTCCTGGGGAGCTATTTTGTTGGTTTTTTATTCCCTTGTGAGCAAGAATACAGTGGCATCCTGGGATACATCAAGGAGAGTGTGGCCAGCAGGTGGAGGGAGGTTCTGCTTCCCCTCTTCTGCCTTAGTGAAGCCTCATCCAGTTTTGGGCTCCCCAGCCCAAGAGAGACAGAGAACTGCTGGAAAGAGTCCATTGCACGGCTACCAAGATGATCAGGGGACTGAAGCATCTTCCTTATGAGGAAAGGCTGTGGGAACTGAGGCTGTTTAGTCTGGAAAAGAGGAGACTGAGGGGGGATCTCATTAATATTTACAAATATCTAAATGGTGGGTGTCAGGAGGTCGGGGCAGCACTTTTTTACTGTTGTATCCAGTAACAGGACAAGGGATAATGGGATGAAGCTGGAACACAAAAAGTTCCACTTATATATAAGGAAAATTTCTTCCATTATGAGGGTGATGGAGCACTGGAACAGGCTGCCCAGTGAGGGTGTGGAAGGAAAACCTGCCTGGACACATTCCTGTGTGACTTGATCTAAGTGGATCTGTTTTTAGCAAGGGGCTTGGACTAAATGTTCCCTAAAGGTCCCTTCCAACACCTACCATTCTGTGATTCTGTGATACAGTACAAACAGGTCTGAGCAAAAGTGATAATTAAACATTACCATGACACTTTGCATTACATTGTAAGCCCCATGTTAATGCCAACTCAGAACAACAACTATTTTGGTTATAGAAGCATTTACTCTGATATTTCAAAGGAGAAAGTTGTTCTGTACTGCTATGCCTACAATATTAAATACTATGTTTTCTTGCAATTAAACTGTGGATTGGATTTTCTAAGAAACTGTAGAAATATCCAGCAACATTTTTAGATTACTATATTAATGTATGTGAATTTTGCAAACAACATATTTTAGCTATATAAACAACTGAGCAACAAATGAGACTCATCTATCCTGTGCACTTTTACAGAGTTCCTATGGAAAAATTAAGATGTGCTCATATAATTGAGGACTGTACAATAACATGTGTGGATGAAAACAGGGGAAATTCTAGCTGAGCAGGCAGCTATAATCGTAGTATTTATTTTCAACTGTGTAGTTCTGCAATTTAAACGCATTGTGGCATTAAAAAAAAGAAGTAGCATTTGAAATGAGATATTTAACATAACACTTAATATTGGGCATTGCTCTTTTTAGCACTGAAAATATTAAATATGTCAGTCAAGACATTGTGGCTATTTTGAATTTTGTTTCAATTTGATTGTAAAGTCCAAGAAGATGTGAGTGATAATAACATACAGACACTCACACAAATGCATAAATATGCATCATCCGTATTTCTTTTTGTCTTGAACACATTGAAATTATGTGGAATATTGGAAATAACTTTATGAGGCTACAGCTTGTTCTTCTGAGGTTTCTTTCTGATGCAAAAAAAAATGTTTTTGGAGAGTGATATTAGCAGTAGAGAATTTTACTAAGACTAAGTTTATTTCAACTAAGTTACTAAGTTTATTTTAACTGTTTCTTGAAATAAACTACTCTGGAATCCACCAATCAGAATAAATGCTGCTGTAGGGAGTAATTCTACTAGTAGCATTTTCCTTTCTAAAAAAAACACTTTTATTCAAAATTTCTGCTCTTTAGCTTTATTAGATGATTAATACACATTATTAACTTGATTTAGAACATTATCTAAGAAATTAAATGTACAAATATCTGTAAATATGTGCACGGTTGTGCATTTAAGGCTCTTTTTTTAAGAAAAGAAGAGGAGTCTATGAAATATCAATTTTGTTTTGTATGCTCATGTGATAGTACTAAAACATTTTTACCAGAAATGTTTATAGGTATCTCACTTGATGTGATCATGGATTTGAGGTTGTCTGCTTCCTATCTTGTCCATGCATATGAGGGCTACATCCAGCAGTAGGTGTAACACAATGGCCAGACTACCTTCCTGCTTTATTCTTGTTGATTTGGCTTAATTTTCCTACATTATGGGGAAGCTTCCAAAATGACTTGACAACAGTCATTGCATACATTTAAATACAGACTAACCTCACCTTACAATAACTGTACTTGAAATGATATATTTTTTAACTATTTAAATATAATGTAAAATATCAAGATATTAAATTGATGAAATCTATTTATCAGTATTAAGTATTAAAAAAGTAATAAAAATTTGAAATCATAAAATAGAATTTCAAAGCTCTGCACTTCTCGATCCCAGAGAACAAGCTATTCACATACAGATTTTTCAGCAGAGAACTCACTTGATATATTTAGAGGCTTGTTCTGCATCGTTACAGAGTGCTTTGCAACACTGACTTGTTAAATGCTTTCCTGTGGCCAACCCTAGTCAACCCATCTGTCTTATGTGAAGCTCAGCTGAAGGTCAAACTTCAAAGATAGTTTCAGGACTGAGGCCAAAATGAGTTTACACTTCGTAGATACACTTTTGCTCTTTCTCCTGAGCGGGTCACTAAATGGCTCTGTGTGTGTTCTGAAGTCATGCCTTTGCAAAGTATGATTCAGATATCCTTATGATATTCAATCTGAGAAAATAACCCTTTCAGATCTTTTTGGAATGAATCTCTTATGTATATGACTAATACAAAACAAAAGCCTGTGTTGCATGTTCTTGAAAAGAATTATTAAGGAAAAATGTTTTGTCTTATTTGTGCTTGTCAGACATTAACCCCAAACTACTAATCTCTTTTTTAATCTCTGCTACCTCTTGCTTTTGATCTGGGACTGAATTTCACATATATTCTGCATAAATATTTTAATATATGTGCAATTATTCTTTAAAGAGACAGCAGTATTTTAGCCACCTGCTATACAATATTAATTACTACCAATTTGTGTCTTGGAGAAGGCTCTTTTTGATTCCTGTGTGATTCTCCTCCTTCTTTTCCTCAGTCTTTGTCAACAACAAAAAAAGGAAGAATCAAAAATAACCCTTTCTTCATGTTGAAGCAGCCTGTTATGCATCTAGGTATTAATTGCAAGAATCCCCTCTGTTCTCTCAGAAGCAATCATAAGGGTATTTTCCTGATACATGCTGAGATCATAACTCTTCTATTAAACCTTATTTCACCACTGGTTTTAAGACTGGGGAACAGAATAGTTGTGCAGCATGACAGTTGCAAGATGTACTTCAGGGCAAACTATGTTCTGCATTCTTTTACAAATTAATTCTGAACTGGTGTGCATCCCTTAACATTCCCAGAAATACTGTTTTTTAACAGAGAAGATCACGTCTCCATCATGCATTCCTTAAATGGAGAAGGGGAGACTTCCTTGGAGAAGAGGAGACTGAGGGTTGACCTCATTAATGTTTACAAATACATATCTACATAAAGGATGGAGCCAGGCTGTTCTCAATGATGGCCAATGATAGGACAAGGGACAACGGGTACAAGCTGGAACAGAAGGGGTTCCAAAGAAACATAAAGAAATACTTTTTCTCTGTTGAGATGAGGAAGCACTGGAAGGGGCTGCCTGGATGTAGTGTGGAGTCTCCTTCTCTGGAGACATTCCAACCCACCTGGAGGAGTTCCTGTGTGACCTACTCTAGGTGGTCCTGCTCTGGCAGGGGGATTGGACTGGATGATCTTTCAAGGTCCCTTCCAGCCCTTAAGATTCTGTAATTCTGTCAAATGGGAACAGTAGCCAATTATATTTACATTTTATTGGTTGTTTCCTGACAGCTCACAAAGCTCTAGAAGATTGTTTGTCTTGGAGAAGGCTCTTTTTCATTCCTGTGTGGTTCTCCTCCTCAGTCTCTGCAACTTCTAATAATGGTTGGGATAATGGGATGAGTCAGGGTGATGGGATGAAGCTGGAATACAAAAAGTTCCATTGAAATATAAGAAAAAACTATTTCACTGTGAGGGTGACAGTGCAGTGGCACAGGCTGCCCAGAGAGGTCTTAGAGTCTCCTTACTTGGAGGTCTTCAAGACCTGCCTCAACACGTTCCTATGTGACATTATCTAGGTTGACCTGCTTCTGCAGGGGATTTGAACTAGATGATCTATAAAGGTCCCTTCCAACCCTACCATTCTATAATTCTTTGATTCTATGATTCTTCCAGAAGCAGAAGTGAGGTACAAATAATGGAGCACAGCATAGTTTCACAGGTTGAGTCTTTACACTTCTCTCCCACATAAAAGATCATTAGAAAAATAAAGATTTCATTCCTGTGCTTGCTCCTGCAAGATTTAAAAAAAACAAAAAGAGACTGTTCACTTTATACTAGCGAGGTAATATGCATCATGGCCCTACTTTAAGATGAGATACTTCCTACCCGTTTCACACTTTAGAAATAATTACTTAACACAGTGCAACCCGTTTTATTCACAATAACTTTTTCTCGGTAATTTACTTAGTAGTTTTGAAGTGAAAAGCATCATGTGGTGTGGAAAGCTGCAGAGCTTCCCCTGCAGGGCTTTAGTTTATTTTTTCAATTTCTTTAGGCGTTTGATCATCATGGAATTGACTCACCCTTAATGTTAATTGCCATACTAAAGAAAACTTCACTAAAATATAGTCTATTAGAAATGGAACTGGACTGGGAATTGGTAGTAGAGTCTCATTCCCACAGACTATGGATTCAGTTTTTATCTTGTTGGTGTGCATCATGACCATGTGTAACGTGCAGAGTCTATATAGTTGTCTCTATTATACTGAAGTCATTGTTTTTCCTAGGAAGTGTTTATTCAATCATAACTTTGTAGATAACACATGAAATTATAGGGTACAGCATTTAAGAATATATTATAAATAGGAAATATGGAATGGTTCATTTTATTATTACTGAAATTCCTGTTGAAATGACTAAAAATTACTCAGTTATTACAAAAATGCTATTTAAAATAGTTGGTATAATTATATGTTAAAAAGTGGTTTAATTTTGAACATCAAATTTCAAGTTATTCAGGAAGGAAAGAAAGAAACCAGATGTAGAGGTCAGTTAACACTTTACCATTTGCAATTAGTTTCTATATGAATGTTTCAATAAAAGGTATTCTAACCAACTGCAGATGTCTGTGGATCACTTTTGATAGTATATCATTTCTACTGAGATTTGCTGACTAGCATGTTTATCTCAGTGCAGAACATGAATTATTTTCCAGTCAAAAATCTCCTGCAGTGAATAAGTTCAGATCAGTAGTTCACCCTCAAAGTCAATGCTAATCATTATGGGAAGGCATATCCAGGATATCTCAAAAATTCAAAGTCCATAGACTGTCAACTCTTAGGAAAGTTTACACACTTGTTTCATTGGGTGAATTTTACATCTAAAAAATTTAGCAGGTTTTAAATATCTTTTGCATCTGACAAATAAAATCTAAGCACATATGAATGTTCATTGGATGGACTGTCTTCCTTTGGCAACTTTGAAGGCTTGTTTGGTTTCACTTGTGAACATCAGAATGAAGGTAGTGCCAATTAACATCTGTTTCAAAGCTATTTCAGGTCTTGCACTGTAACCACAGGTTTCACTCTGCTGTGATTTCATTTAACATCCTTTAACTTTCTTTACACTTCATTTCCTACAGGAAGTCTTTGTGGCAATCTACCAAAAGAACTATCATGCTTTTAACCTCTTTTGCACTATTTGGGGGATTTTAGTTGTGATAGAAGATGATGCTGTATCTAGGAAATTTGCAAAATAGGATTGACTTTACTTTAAAAGGTTAGGCAGAGTGTAAACTGTGCAGTGGTTTTGCATGTTGTATATTAATATACTTTCCTTCCATTTCCATTAGCTGTGAGATGGGCTGCACTGGCACTTACCTTAACAGTTTCAATGCCATCATTATCAATGTAGCAGAGTTAACTTGTCATATTGCACATTTACAGTAATAACTCTTTTTGGAGGCATTTATGTGGATGTGCAGAGCTATTAATTCAATTACCCTATGGACCAGGCAGGGATGGTCAAATTAATTACTGTCTCATGAATATAGAAGATAAAGGGCCAAATCCAATTAAAGACCTCAGAGTCTGTGAGCTGGGAATTACAACATGAACATTTTAAGTGTTTTTTTTAACCACAGAGGTACCAGGACCTGGGCTATGCATTGTGACTACTGAAAAATGTGACATCACCTCAATCCAGGAAATAAACCATGCTAAGTAGAGTCCAAGCCCCATGGATCTTAAGAAGTAAATTAGGACTGGAAAGGGGAAGGCTTGTTCCACCTTATGCTCTTATCCTGAAGACATGTATTGACAGAGTCCTTTCAAAAAGGCTAGGTGAGGTTCAAAATCACATAGGGTTTTTTTTAACTTCCTTTTTTCATATTTTTTAAATGATAGTTGACTATCACCCAGGAAATGAAGCCTTGTCTGATTTCTTGTTGTAGATGTTTATGAACCTTTATTTCCTTTCTAACTTAAGACTGTTTATATGTTTCCTTCACCTGCTGAAACTGAGCTTTGATACAGTTTGAAGTAAAAGAGTCAGAGAGACACCAGAGCCCACTCAAGCATACCCAGCATATCTGGGAAGTCCAGACAAGGCTTCAGGGATGAGTTTGCATTTATTTGTCCTTTGGAATCTGCCAGACTTGCATCTCTGCCTTCAGGGAGGGAAGGAGGAGTACCCTTCCCTTCCCTTCCCTTCCCTTCCCTTCCCTTCCCTTCCCTTCCCTTCCCTTCCCTTCCCTTCCCTTCCCTTCCCTTCCCTTCCCTTCCCTTCCCTCTTTTCATCCACTTAATCTCAGTCATATGTTTGATGATTCCAAAAACACAGCTTATATTTGATGGAAATTTTGAGTGTTGAGTGTCCATGAAACATGAATGTTCCAATCATTTAATGGAAATAAAGGTAACTCTCCTGCTGACTGGAGAAGGAGCACATAGAGGCTTTGTGAGTGCAGCAGTTATCATTTAGTAAATGTCTTTAAGCATTTTATTCTAAGAACAAAACAAAAACAACAAATTCCAGTATCTACAAGGAGAAATAAGGGCTCTGATCAGTTTGTAGATTTACAGCATTATTTTATGCCTAATTAGTTTGTAATGGAATTTACAAAGGTTTTGGGGTTTTTTTCTGTAAAAAGACTGTCGAGTTGAAGAATCAGGGAATTATTTTCAACAAGCTTTTGCTTCAGATATCCCACATGGACATTCTGCTGTTTTGTGCTGGCTTTTACGCTAATACCCTGTAATTGTGTTTCACTTCCTCTGATTAAACAGACAAGTAATTTGAATGGATATCACTTAGCACATTGATCTGAGGTGGCGACAGGAATAGACCACAGCTTTGCTCTGTAAAAATAGAAGCTGGTCCTTTGCTCTTGCTTTCTTTTGAAAGTCTGCTTGGAGTTTTAACAGCTCTTTTAATTTGTGTTGTTTTATTTCATCATTACTGTTTGTGATGTCCTACAAAGGAACATGTGGACACAAAAATGGCAGTACTCAAAGTGAATGATTAATTACAATAATGAGGATTGAGGGCTTTTTTTCTTTCCCAGGCTTTCCTCTGTTTCCATTCATTCAAAGTGGTAGCTAAAGTTACAATATGTGTCCAATTCAACCTCAAGCGTATTATTTGCTTACAGGTGGGGGTTTTCACTGTAGATGTGCCAGACACACATCACTGTCCTCAGAAAGTCTGACACGTGTACTAACCTGATATTGTGTAGGCTGCACAATATATTGCCAAGTCAGAGCTGGAAGCTAGTGGTGGTTTCACTGACTGCAAGAAACATCAACTAAAATTATTTCAAATGTTGCTTCACTGTAGACTCTATTTGAAAGAGTTCTGAACAGACTGGAGGACAAAGAGATAACAAACAAAATCAACAAACAAAAAACCCCACCTGGGTGGTCTAGAGGGAATGGGCAAGATAAGGGAAAAGAAAGTAGCAATGGATTTGAAAAAGTGTTTAATTCTCTGTTAGAAGTTCACATTGACCAGCAGCTGCTTTCATCAACAAACACGTTTTGATTGTAAAAAAAAAAAATGCAGGATCTAATTTCCTTGTAGAATGTCCAAGGGATATAAGTTTGATGCAATTAAATAGAAAGAAATGCAGATGTAATTATATATTTCTCAGAGAGATCTATTAGATACTGACAGATGCAACCAAGTACTTGAAATTTTACTTTTCAATGATATTTGATAATCAAAGCACAGTCAAGACAACTCTGGGCCTCCTACAGACAGGGTAGATGTAAAAAGGGTTAAACTCTAAGGCTATATAATACCTGTCTTTAAGCAATTCTGCATCTAAATGGAATGGCAGAGTTGGAACTTCAACTTATTAATGATTTTCAGTTTACAGCTGTAAACTGTTATGAACTCTTTGATGTATTTTCAGCCGTCTCTTCATATGTCAGGGACATCTGTGTGTTTAAAAACCTGCTTTACTGAAAAAAATACATAAAGGTCCATGCTACATAAGCCAATGTTATAGCCAAATATTATCATTGAATGGAGACATTTTCTTAAACAACAAAGTCTTGTTGGTTCTTCTATTCCTCCAAGAGGGAGATCTGAACAATACTAAAGGATTTTTTCAAGGAACATGAAGACGTCTCAGGAAGTCCTGCGTTTAATTCAGTGACTAACACACCTCTGTGACCTGTAATATAAACTTTAATCTAAAACCAACTAGGAAGAGATTGGCTATAACTATTTTCCAGTGAGTGAGACATAAAACCCATGGCAATAGTCATACCAGATATCAGTATCACTTCCATTAAGAATTCTAGCAAATATTTCCACTAACAGAGATGGAACAAAGATTTATTCAATAAATTCTGTGACTTCAGATGCATATAGTATTGTTTGTTAGATGTTGTAAGATGTGTTCAACTTCTCTACCACTCCTCTTAGTTGCCTGTTCAACTTTTTAATACATAAAATTTAATTGAAAATATGATGGAAGGCTATAATAATAACTATTTCCTTTCTTAGTACCATTAATTATTATGCTTACAATTATAGAATGGACTTTTCTTAAAAGCATGTATTTAAGTGGGTAAATTTTAACATTTTTTTATTTACATAGTACTTCACTATGGGCTTCCATATCTGAAGGGAAAGAAAAATGTATACTGTCTGCTTTTCCTCCAGTTATTTTAGATTAAGAGAAGCCATCCAGAAGCAATTTAAAAGCAGATTGCAGTTTACAGCTGGAAAGCAGTTGGTGGTTAAATGAGGAGTTTGTAGTGGACCCTTTGCAAGTAGATGTCTGTGAAGAAATTAGAATAATTTCAAATTCTAGAGTAAACATTTCTGACCTGCTAAATGGAAGCATCTGCAAGATTTCATTTAACTGATGAGTAGGGAGATTCTCAGCTGGTGTAAATTAGTGTGGCTTCAGTGAAGTTGATAGTTTATTAACAGATTACACTATACGCATTTCATTCCTCAGAAATTCTGGGTTTTTCATGTGTTTAAGTGTAACAGCATCAATTTTGTGTACTGACATCTTCTGAATAGAAATTTGCAGATGATTCTATGAAAACGCTTGTTTTTGCCTCTTTGAATCCTCTGAGTATGCATTGCAAAGGAAAAGAAATATTCTGCAGATCAACATTCTAATACATATTGTTATTAACTCACCCCTCTCAAACAAGAAGGAATGACAGTAAGCTTCAGAGACCTCAGTTCTCAAGAACATTAGGACAGATACCTGGATCAGAAGTACATTTGCATGGTAGCACTTGTATTACCTGCATTTGCAGTGATATAAATCACAGTACACACCTATTGGAAAGATTTCTTGAAGCCATGTAGGAAAATCTGTCTCAGACTATCTGTCTTGGCTCCTCAAACTGAATTTCCTTGGGTTTCCTTATTATCAAAAAGTTCAATTTCAAATTAGGGTAATGTGTGTTTATGTGTTCATCTGAGAAATCTCAGAATAGAGACATCCAGTTATAACTGCAGTTTTTCTTTGGTTTGTTCATTAGGTTGTGATGTTTCTGTGACCAGCAACTGTCTGTCTCTTAGAGTCACAACTAGAATTACACAGATAAAAGCCAGTTTTTACACAGTATTGTCCTAAGGCCATTGGTAGCGATGACCAAAGTACTAAAGTGTGTCTGTGTGTGTTTTTATATTAAGAGCTTCCAAAGGGTGAAAACGAGCATGGAGAAACAAGCAGGGTTATCATAGAATACCAGGTTGCAAAGGACCTCTAGGGTCATCTGGTCAAACCTTCTTTGGCAAACATGTGTTCTAGACAACTGTCTAACTGAATCTTCAAAAGGCCCGGTGTTAGAAGTTCCCTAAAACTTCCTTGGCTGATTGTTCTCATTGTGAAAAATTTTCCTTCTGTCCAATCACAATCTCCCAGTTAGTAACTTGTACCCATTACTCTTCATCTTTTCCATATGACTCACTGTAAAAAATAGTCTCCATCTTCCTTTTATGTACTGGAACAGGGTGATGAGATTTTCCCTAAGCCTTCTTTCCTCAAGACCGAACAAACCGAATTGTCTCAGCTTTTACTCATACTGTGGGCTTCCCAATTCTTTGATCATTTTTTTGGCCCTTCTCTGGACCCTTCCCACCCTGCCCACAGTTTTTTTGCAAAGTGGGGACAAAAACTGAACATATTATTCCAGGTGTGGCCTAAGAAACACTGAGTAGAGTGGGATGACTTTTATCTCTACTGATGATGCCCTTGTTGATGCAACTCAGCATCCTCTTGGCTAGCTTTGCCAGTGCTGCAGCTGTTCACTCATATTAAGCTTGTGCACCAGCACCCCTGTGTCCCTTTCCACAGAAACGCTCTCCAACTGGGTAGATCCCAGCTTGTGCTGCACTCCTGGTTTCTGTTTTCTCAGGTACAAGAGCTCACTGAACTTGATAAGATTCTTGTTAGCTCTCCCTTCCAAACTACCTGCTTTACTACTCAGTTTGATATCACCAGCAAACTTCATTTGGATAAACTTAATCCCATCATCCAGGTGATTTATGAAGATATTAAACATTGAGTCTGGTATTGATGCCTGGGGGATCAATTTGTGCCAGTTAGAAAAGGAACTAAGATTGTTGAGAACCAATGCCAAATCTAAAATTTATGAAGTGTATTTCTTTTGGACAGTGAGAAGAAATTTAGTTATTTACAGGATCTCAAATCAGAGTCTGAAGTACAGGAATGTATTTTAGGTACCCTTATGATGCTAATATTTTTTAATTTTCTGCAAGAAAATCATCCAAAACACACATAATTTTTCCAAGATGCAGCCTCTACCCTGATCATTACTAAGAAGGTGTTTATCTTGTGTAACTTATTGAAGAGTTACTCGTCTAGCACCACAAGATTCCCTCCACTGTCAATGGAGAGAAGCAACCCCATGTGGTGATACGCATCTCGTGTTAAAACGGGTGCTCTAAAAATGCCTCTCAATATTATATATTGAATACAGAAGGAGATAACTGTACTTGATTCAGTATTTCTAGATAGTAAAATTAAATGAGATGGTCCTACTCTGAACACTATCACTACTTTCTCAAATTGCAGTGTATGCAACATTATGATCTGAATGTAATTAAGTGACACAACTCTTAAATGATAACAGGGTAGTCTTGCCTTGGGGAAGAACTTGTAATAGATGCATGACTTTCCTCTCCCTTTAAAAAAAAAAAAAAAGATAATAGAGCCAATGCATATGTTTTGCCAGTGAAAAATCAATGAGATGTTTATGTAACACTTGTCTTGTAACTTAGTCCCACCAGTTGCCTTTTCTGCATTTTTTTTGCCTCAGTATACTGTAAAATCCAGTCTTGGCTAGCAGCTAGAAGGAAAGAGTGTGTCCTCACCACAGTGATATTTGAAACTTGAGTTCAAAAATACAGAAATATTGAATATAAATCTGCGCATGAAAAAGAAACTCAAGAAATTGCTGCCTTCATGCTCAAGCATTTAAAAGTCCTTCATTATAGGCAACATTTAATATCATTATAACTATAAAGTCTCCAGCCAGTTTGGGGTTTTTTTTAAGGCTGAGATGCCAGTATGTGGTTATGGGTAAATATCAATTAGTAGTAGCAGGTGCCACTTGGGAACTAGTAAGATTAAGCCCTAATCCTAACTGGTCTTTCAAATCAAATTGCTGTAAAGAAGTAGTTATAACAATGAATTATGCAAAACAGGAAAGTAACAACCACAAACCACCCAAAGTAAAATCATAGAATCATAGAATCGTTTTGGTTAGAAAAAACCTTTAAGATCATCAAGTCCAACCCCTCACCTCACACTGCCAAGCCCAGTACCAAACCACGGCACTCAGTACCTCATCTGTATGTCTTTTAAATATCTCCAGGGATGGGGACTACACCATCTCCCTGACAGCCTGTGCCATTGTCTCTCAGGGAAAAAGCTCTTATTATTCAATCCAGTCATTCCTTGGTGCAACTTGAAGCCGTTTTCTCTTGTCCTATCTTGTCCTATTGTTACTTGGGAGGAGAGACTGACCCCCTCCTTACAAGCTCCTTTCAGGTTGTTGTAGAGAATGGTCATTTCTTCCCTCAGCTTTCATCTCTCCAGACAAAACATCCACAGTTTCCTCAGCTGCTCCTCAAAAGACTTCTGCTCTAATAATCCCCTACACAGAAGTTCTCCCTCTTGTGAAAAGATGAAAGAATAAACCACATGTCTGATATTAAGCACACCACTTAATTCACCAATTCACTTGTTTGAAGGCATTTAGATATTTTGATAATGACTACTGCATGAAAACATACATAAAATAGTGAAAGAGAATCTTATTCAACTGTATTATACAGTCAGTATAATTTCTTTATTTTGTCACATATTTAGTTTTAATAATGTACAGATCTAGATCAAACTTGCTTGGATCCAGGCCAAGAACAAGATTTGCTCACCTTAGGTACTGAAATTGTGTCCCTTTATGGTTCATTTATATTTTATTGACATTATTTACTATCAGGGATTGCAAGGATGTGGCTTACCCAGTTTTCTGCTTAGTTGTGATTATTTATTGTACGCTGGAACCAATTACACTCACTGTGATCTGGTCACAATTTTGTAAGGTAATTAAAAACTGCTGAAAGCAATTGTTTTATTTTAGGAGCACTTCTTGTCCGTAACAAACATTTATGAGCATGTTATTTAGTAAATGGCATTCTGCAACTGAGTAATATTGTGGAAGGACCATGAATAAAGCCTGTAATTCAATGTTTTATTGCAGAGCACAAAGATAATATACATACTGGGATCTTTCTGTCTCATCCTTTCTCTGTGGTGACTGAACCTTTCTCTTTTGCAGCTGCATAAATAGAGGCCAAAAGATCTCAGTAGAAAAAGAATCTGTAAACAACCGGTTTTCCCTCATTTATACATTTTTTTTCCTCGAGAAAAAAGTTGACTAAAAGGAAAAGAGTGCATAGAAATTTTCATTCCAGGTGAAATGGCTCTGTTGTTAAACTGAAGATGGAAAGTAGGTGCTTACAGAACCTCCAATGTAATGACAATACTAAAATCCAAAGTAATTTGTAGGAATAAACATAATATATGGATGAAATCACTGAGCTGAGTAGAGCAGTAATTCACGTTCACACCATGCTCCTAAGAGACTTCTCACCATTCATTTATCTTTTATTTACTCAAAGATGTCTTCTTCAACTCATCCATAGAAGAACCATACAGCTTTTTCTTTTAATCCATCTCTTTGTCACCTAGGTAGGATTTTCAACTTCCAGTGAAATTTAGTCTCTACTCACTTCTGTTAGGATATACAGTTTAGCCTGTTCCTGACCCAAAATTAGTCTTCCTAACCTGTCAGAAGGAGACTATGTATTGGTACACTTAAAGCCAGCTTTCTGCTTAAAATCACTGATGAAGCTTTTGTCTGTTGTTCAAAATGTTTTTCTTCTTAGTACTAAGCTTCTCTTCATCACTTTTAAAAGGGCTATTGAACATGAGCATAGTTTTTTAAAGAGTGGTGTTGTTCAACATTTAAAATAAAATATTAGGACAGATACATTTTTGAGCAGCAATTTACACCTTAATAAAACATTGTGATGTTGAGGCCCTGAATAAACTGTAAACAATGGGACCCTCTACCTAGAAGATGATGAAAATATAAAAGTATATCAAGGTTTGGTAGCTTTTGGATCAATAGATAATCTTTCCACCTGTCTCCTGGAGGCTAAATTACTCCATTAATGGCAGTGAGGATGACTTGGACATATACCACATAATATGTTAGGAGACTGAGCCCTCCCAGGTGTTTTGGCTGATATCTAAAGCAGCAGAGAAAACAGAGGAATGTGTGAAAACAGTGGTCCCAATACTTCTCAGGGTAGTAGTATTAGCAGTAGTGGTGGTGCTGGTCATGGTAAATTGAAACACTTAGCTTCTAAACTAGACACTTTAAAGAAAAAGGATAATAGCTCTCTCTAACATCACTCATTTATTTGTCATATACATGACATTTTTTCTATAATATTATGTTGTAGGCCTGCAATTGCTGCACTTCTTGTGTATTCCTTGGCATTCCATCTCTTTCTTTAATAGGTTACTACTGTCAGCTGTGTTCATCTGGCATTGATTATGTATTTTTCTTTAAATAATGTGCTCTAAATAGTGGGTTTGCAGGTCACATAACTAATTAATTGTATTCAGTAATCCTAACTTTTTAATAAAAGCATATTCTTTATCATAATATCTAAGCCATCTTTATAATAATACTTTTGTTAGTAGCAATTTTCACTGTTTCATCTACTGAAATTTAAGCTCTATAATTTCGATATTCATAGTACTTGGAACTATTCAAAACTAGCCACACAGTTGCAGTTGCAACCTTCTTCCAAGGTTGAGTATTTCATACAAAATGTGCTACGTCTCTAGGCTGACTGTCCTGGCTGTCCAATTCTTGGATTCTGTGATTCTTTAGGGTTAAAAAAGGCTGTCCTATTAAGTATCTCATGCTGATCAAAATAGTTCTGTAATGAGCAAATCATAGGATATAAATGTTCTTAATAGTCAGAAAAAATATTTTGGGAGATTTGTATTTGACTCCAACAGCATAAACTGTGAACAGCTCATGAAAACTAGGAAAGGAAGGACAGGTCTCTTTAAAAGGATAAATAGTGCTATATCTTAGCAGAGATCATTCTACCAGATGCTAAAATTTCTTACCATCCTCAAGTGCTTTTTGTTATATTTCTCTTCCTAAATAAATGAAGATCCCTAAGTGCTTACTTTAATATCATGCAGTTTTAACTGTGAAGCTTTTTAGACTTTGCTTAGTATAAGAAAGACAATGATTGTATTCTGTATTTATTTTATTGTTCAAGTAATAATTTGGACAGTGTTTGCAACTGTAGGCATTTTCTAGAGGAATAGAGTAGTACTTAGATTTCTTCCACTAACTGAAAATGGCTGTGTTGGAAAACTACTCAACTTCTCATGCCAGGTGGCAAACCAGGCTTAAAAATGCTTGAAAAATATATTGAAGGAGCTGGACCTTATGTTGTATGATCTGGAAGGGAGACTGCAGCCTTGGGGTAGAAGTGCATTAGAAGACCCATTCCTGAGACTCTACAGACAGCACAGCCTCTGGTCAAGAGCCTGTGGAAATTAGCTCTTGCTGATCAACTGAGAATAAATCAAACAGGCAGGGAAGAGCTTTAAGGAAATTAGAATGGGGGTAGCACAGATTGAGAGAGTCATTTGAAAGTGTCTTAAATAAAAAAGGGTATTCAGATTCTGTTAATGGTCACTGGAAACCATAGACCAGATTAATATATTCTCCTGTAGCAAAGTTCTCCTTATTTCACAATGAACAGATGTAATTCTGTCCACAGGAACTCTGAATTTTGTCAGCCAAGAAATTCTGTGCATTTCTCCTCCTCCTCCTTTTAACTCAATGCCAGCAGCAATTTTTATTTCCTTTTTATCCCATCTCCAAAGTATCTTTCTTCCCTTTGCTGAAAAAGATTAACAGAGAAATGCTGTAAGGCACAATACTAAGCTTTATGGGTTTTTTTCAGGAAAGCACTACATTCCTTTCTATCCTTTCTAGGAATGAAGGCCAAAAATTTATCACAGAGCAACATTAATATAAGAGTATTTAAGGACTTAAATAAATAAACTTTAATAAACTTGTATTTTCAGCAAAGAGCAGATGGTATTTGACAGACCTGCCTGAAGCTATGTAACATCACATGCCATGCTATTTATTTTTCAATAATGTGATTTACTAAACAAATTTCTCCTTCTTTGAAATCATACAGTGTAAAGGGTTTCTGTGTACAGGTTAGAAGGTAGTAACCATTTTCTAAGTAACAGGTGAAGGGCACTTAAAATTCCTGGGTAAAGAAAAACTGTGCAGAAAGTGAGAAGTGTCTCTACAGCTTCATCCGTGTTCATATGTGTTAATTAAATATTGCCACTGAGAGAGGTCAAATGGATCTCTGCCCACTTGGTTTGGTAGCCTGTTTCCCAGCACAGATTGGTTGATATCATTTAGCATCTTGGACAGCATGGAGGCATGATTTAGGCAATTGCACAGAGGAAGGAGTTTTTCGGGAAACAATACAGAACAGCCTTTGCACTGTTTTGAAGGGAGGAGGACTTGGCCAGATGGATATGGACAGTTTGTGTTGTGTCGCCTAAGGTTCACAGAAGGATTGCCAGTTGTCTTGTGTTTCACAAGAGGATGTACCTTAAGGGCCACTGTTTATGTAACTTTAAACTAGATTTCAAAAGTTACGGGATGAATTTGAGGAAAGGCTTAGAAGACGTGCAAGATGTAGGCGACCATGGGCTTATTCTCAGTGATAGTTTTCTCGTAGAAGCAATACAAAACACCTAGGTAGGAATATAAATTACAAACTTTTAAGTCCATCTCAACACTCCTACTTTTTTCCAATGACCATTTAGGGAAGGTCAGGAGCCTCTGATCCTAAACTGTGGAGTTTCTCAAATGCCCAATTTATTCAGTGTCATTCTATCCCATAGCTAACTACCCTGGAAGAAGTCAGAAGCTCCTATTCGGGACAGTTTTCTGATCCCCTAAAGGGGTACTTGACTTGACATGAGAGTGATGAATACAGAAGACATCTGCCCTGAGTAACAGCAGTGGAGAATTAATAACTACTTCTTTTATTTAAAAGCTGTAAAACATCATCACAGGTGTAGCCTTATTGCCATTGTATTTGCTTTTTGATAATTCACATTGTGTTAATATCCACTACATTTTTGATAGTTTAGCACATTATTCCCTGATCTTATTTAAAAAAAGACAGTCTCTCTTTGCCCTAGCAAAACATTTCAAAACATGCTGTGTACTTTTGTATCTTCCTAAGTCAATGCATTAAAGCTTAAACAATGAAAAGGAAAATAACTTAGACAATATTAAAGAAATTGAAGTATTTGTCTGGGAAAATAAAGCATCTGAAAACGCTAGTGTCACCAAGGATACTTGGTTCAGACAGTGCACAGCACACAGGGTAAATGAAAGTTTGCTTGGAATATATCTTTGTAGCTATGTTTTACAACCAATCAACCAAGGAATCTGGCTGCGACTATCTCATCTGGCAGTCCCCATCACACCATTTCAAAACTTAAGAGAAACCTCCTATATCAAACTTACCTGCCTCATTTTCACTGTGAAATTCCAGCTTGAAAAACTATAGATGATGTGTACATGTGACAGCTGCTGTCTTGGACAAAATAGCAGGCACCAAATTCAGGATACATAATACTAAAAGCATGTGCTGACATTGCTTAGACTAAAGAGCCATAGGTATTTAGCTGAGGGCCAGAAGAACTCAATCAAAGGATGAACACAGGAAAGGTGAGATAAAAATACCAGCAGGTTACACAGATTCCTCCTCTTGTATCACAGCAATTACTTTCTCTTAATTTTCTGGTGTCACTTTGTACAATTAACTCCTGAATTTTTGATGGATTCTTTTTTAAAACCAGGAGGCAAGTTTAGATTCTGTGTTGAATTCTGGAGGCATTTGATATGTTTGTGTTTGAATTTCTAAATAAAAGAAGGAATGGGTGTTACAGTTTTCTAAAAGATCATCAGTGTCTTGGTCTCTTCTCATAATTACTGACAATAACAGAAAGCAGGCATTCACTTGAATGAATGCTTAAAGCAGGAGAGTGGAATGCAGGCCACTTGCCAATGTGGCCATATCGAGCTGATAAGAGTGCTGTACATTTGAGAGATGGTTGCTGAAAGGGTATGTTTAATCCCCATCCCACTGCAAAAGTGACTTCTCAGTAGTTCCCAGAAATGTATGCTATTAGGCTCAGCTGGAAACAGAAAATCGTTCTTAATCATATGCAAGGAACAGTTCTAAATAGAAGTATTTGAAAACAGCATTGGGAAGGAAAGAGTACTGCCAGGAAGAATGGAAGATCGTTTTGATTCTTGATGAAAAGCTATCAAACGGAGTTCAATGCGATGAGAGATATGACAAATCTTTAGAGAAGCAGTTTTCTCTTAAGAGAAAGGCAATGCAGCTGACAAAGTCATATAATGCTTTTTGTACCATTGAACCTTTAAAAAATGTTTCTTTTTCATTGCTTATGAGCCACAAAAAGCTGCTTTTTTTTCCCTCCTTTTTAATCTTCGTGAGGATTTTTGCTTTGAGACTTCCTGCAGGAAAGTGTTTTAAGTGGAATTCTTCTTTATACTGCACCTAGTGTCTGCCAATATGATTCCTGTTTCAGGCACGGGGACCATTTTCCTTCTGTCCTCAAGCTGTGTTGCTGCTTATTATCATGTTTAACATTCCCAGTGCCTGGTAGGATGAAGATTAGAACCTCTTAATATTCGTTTTATAGTGAAAGGTCTTGCCAGGTTTTTTGGAGTATAGACTATAATGTATGCACATAGTTTATTGGTGGAAAAGTTCTGAACTCTCCAGTGAGTCACCTTAATCTTTCTTCTTAGGATTTTAGAATTGTTTTAAAGTAATCTGCTATGCTCCCCACACGTAAACATGTTAAAAACGTTACATTACAAGTAAGAACTCGATGGAAGAAAATTAAAGGAGGTACACGGATTTCTTCTGATAAACATGTATTCTTATTGTTTTTCAGTTCTATATTTTCTGGAGTATTTTTTTCTAACTCCAAAATTTCCTTTTTTAACAGACTGGAAGGAAGGAGAAGGGTGATCCACTCAACATTGCTATTGACAAGATGACCAAGAAAACACGAGACCTTCGAAGACAGGTAATCTATGCTTTTTATAATGCTTCTTCATTTTCCAAGGAAGTCATTGCTTTTCAGCTTCAGACTGGTTCTGCCACCTGTAGTGGTATAAAGAAATTGTGGCCATATTTAGATATGACACTACATTACATGTGACATTAAGCAAAGGAATAGTGTTTCCTGAGCCAAAAACAAATGGAGACTGAAACATATTCCAAGTGTAACCCTCAATGGTCTTATTATGTGGGAGGGTAGGCAGATTGGCCAGACCTTCACTGCCTTTGCAGCCCAGCAACCCTAGTCATAAAAACACTGGCATATGTGCTCATTTGTATTTATTTGAATACTCTCCTTGAAATAACAGGAACAATGAGCAGAATATGATAAAAGTTTGTAAGAGCAGAATATTTTCAAATAAAACTTCTAAGGTACTGTATTATATAAAGAAGGCTAATAAAGAACAGGTTGTCCAGAGAGGTGGTAAATGGCTGACCCCAGGAAACATTCCAGGTCAGGTTAGATGGGGCTCTGAGCAACATGATCCACTTGACAATGTCCCTGCTCATTGCAGGGTGATTGGACTAGATGACCTTTAAAGGTCACTTCCAACACAAACTATTCTATGATTCTATGAATAAGTACATGTGTTATGAATATGTAAAGCATAGTTAAAAGCATAAAGGATGACTTTCCTATGTTACATTCATTATAGTGTTTGGTATATAAGACAGAAAGATTAATTAAAAGAAAGCTAGAGATGAAAAAGACTAGAAGTGATACTGGCTGTGGCCAGCAGGTCAAGGGAGGTTCTTCTCCCCCTCTATTCTGCCCTGGTGAGGCCTCATCTGGAGTCCTGTGTCCAGTTCTGGGCTCCTCAGCTCAAGAGGGACAGGGAACTGCTGGAGAGAGTCCAGCACAGGGCCACCAAGATGATCAGGGGACTGGAGCATCTTCCTTAGTAGGAAAGGCTGTGGGAACTGGGACTGTTTAGTCCAGAAAAGAGGAGACTGAAGGGAGATCTTATTGATATTTACAAATATCTAAAGGGTAGGTGTCAGGAGGTTGGGGCATCCCTTTTTTTCTATGGCATCTAGCAACAGGACAAGGGGTAATGGGATGAAGCTGGAACACAAAAAGTTCCACTTAAACATAAGAAAAAAACTATTTCACTGTGAGGATGAGGGAGCCCTGGCACAGGCTGCCCAGAGGGGTTGTGGAGGCTCCTTCCTTGGAGGTCTTCAAGACCCGCCTGGACATGTTCCTATGTGACCTTATCTAGATGGAGCTGCTTGTGCAGGGAGGTTGGACTAGATGATCTATAAAGGTCCCTTCCAACCCTACCATTCTATGATTCTATTAAAAGGGAGAAAGCCTCTACAGGTTTACATTTCCATATTTAAAGTTAAAACAGAGGAGGTTGCCTCTTATATCTCTTTTTTTTTTCCTTTTAAGAGTATCTCAATTCTCAAAGAATCAAAGAAAGAAACAAACTCTACCTGACCAATGAAAGGTTGCCTCTGTGAAAATGATCCCAAATCCACAAATCTTCATGACCATGTACAGACTTATATTTATCTTCAGATACTTGTTTGTAATGTGATAGTTTCAGAAACAATGGCCCCTACAGACATTTTGAAATCAGTGCTCCACGCTGCTAAAACTCAGCTCATTTCCTCTCTTCCTTAACTCTCAGCAAACATATTTGAGGATGATATTCTCAGAGCTTATTTCTCCAAATCGTTAAAATATTGCAGTGGACTTAAAGACAATATGAATCATTGACTCTCCTGTATAAAGCCTAGCATCACATCTGTTGCTTGGCTAATGACAGAAGAAAAATCTCCACTGTTCTGACCTCCAAATTTGTGGGATCCTGGGTTCTGCAGTGGAGTTTGTACCATGTGTTGCCTCCCACCTCTGTTCTTATTGCTTGAAGGAAGTAGCAGACTAACACATGAGTTACTGTTCTGTGTGAGGCTCTCAGCAGTTGCCTGAATTACTCATCTCTAAAGCCAAATTTACTCCAAAACGTGATGTAAAAATGGCACCTTTCTTAATAAACTGTGTGCTTCTCGTGTATATTCAGCCCCATGGGTGTTGAATTTAATCTGAGAAAGGTCGGAACTCTGTATATGTGTAAAGTGAAGCACATAGATGATATTTTCCTGCTTGGAGATGAAGCTTTTAATATAGTTTGTGATATTTGTCAAAGTTCATCACATAAGTATAATGTTTATTAAATTGTGGTAGTTGCTAGTAAACTAATGAAGATCAGCTCATACTTGTGCCAGGCTTTGCATGAGCACAGAGGAAGGTGAAGTCTCTGCTTTCAGCAACGTGTATTCTGACTATAAATCATTATGCTTTTAGAATCACAGTCAGTGTCCTACTCCATCACATGCATCATCACAGTACACATGTGTACACCTACCCAGACCTGCCTATACCCTCTCTGCTGAAGTCCAGAACATGTGAATGTCACTGAGGGCTTAGTTTAATGGCAGAAGAGAGAGGCTTGAAGATTAGGAAGAAATAAACCACAGTTGAGACTGCAATGTTGTATTGTTTCAGTCTTTCTGTTTTGGGCTAAATGGGGGAAGAGACAAGGAACTTTGAATACCATAATGCCTTTTGTTTTTAATGAATCCAATTTAAAGCTTGCTTGTCAGATTTATGAAGCTTAATCCATCAAACTAGACAATCTACAAAATCTATTTCGGTAATGAAGAAGGTATATGTATATATATTTCATTTGGTAGTCAGGCTCCCTTGCAAGGCTTCAGTAGTCAACCATCTAAGACTGATTTTCCTTCCTCTCCCCAGGTTACTTAGCTCTTTATTTCTGAAGACTTTATTTGATTATCTACAGAACACATAGACATGTGGAACGGCTGTGGATGGGATACAGGGTGCTAAAATTCCATCTCACAATTTACAGTCACATCAGTATTTCCTATTCAGATTGAATTACATCTTTTATACTCATCATTTAAATTCTCCTGGGCATTGGAAGACTATCATGGAGATCTAATTATATATCTTGATATAAACTGCCAGTAAGAACATCAAGCTAATCAGACTGAACAAGTTCTTGGAAGCAGATAGGTCTCACCAGCCCATAGCTTACTGCTGTCATTTCTTACCTGATTTTGTATTTGGATTTGACTTTGAACTTGGAAAAAACACAGGGTTCTATATTTGATAACAAATTGTGCCATTTGGCAGGATTTGGTGTCTTTTTGCCCCCTGGACTACAAGCTTGTTTAAAAAAAAAAAAAGCACACAAAAAGACCCCCACAAACAAACAAAACCCATCTAAAAGCAAAACAAAAGCATCTTTCACTGTGTGATACAGCAAGTTAGACCAGCAGCAGGGTGCTTGTTGATGTCAGTTATAATTTCCCTCCATAGAGAAAAAAAATATACTATCCCCATAGTTTAAATACTACAGCTGATCATAAAACAGGAGGCACAGACAGTACTTCAAACATTGCAACTCTGCAGTGACATTGAGACAAAGATAAGCAGGAAGGACACACCAAAGAGTTTGGCTAAGACAGAAACTGGATGCCTGGCGAGGATCAGCATGGTCTATAGATCATTCGGAGTTGCATGAGCAGGGCACCAGCTGTTCTACTGTCACCACCACTGCTGTCCCACCTGGCACTGCCACTTCTTCCTTCCCTGCTGCTGTCTTGTCGTTGCCTCTTGTCCTGTTCCAGTTGATCAGCTGAGCTTACTCAGTCTCTATTAGCCATTCAGTTTCTCCGCAAGGTGTAATAACCAAAACCATTAGTTTTCTCTTAAAGACCAGATATCTGTACTGTTATTAATTTAAAGAGTAGGCTCTGTGCAATATTCTATGCTGTAGATTGAAATAAAATTATTCTTCATTTTTATCCATTTAGGATAGATTAATACTTCCTATATCTCTAAGCAGAAGGAATTGTAAAGAAATAGAACAGTTTTTTACCAGTGATTCTCAGTTTATATTGGAAATGATGCTCTCATATAGCTGTTAACAATTCATCTGTCACCTGCAGACTTAGGTTTATGTCATTATAAAGCTACTTAGAAATACTGTACCAACTACAGACTCCACAAAAAATTCATCCTTTCTTTAAAACTGAAAATCATCAGAAATTATCCAGAACTTTAATTTTGAAAACAAAATCTAAAAGCCTGAAAGTGTTGAAAAGTCACTTTGGGATTTTTTTCACTAGTTTCCAGTTTTCAAAGTTTTTTGAAAGTTATTAGTTTATTCTAGTTTAGCATTGCAAAGATAAATACATGGATATAAAGAAATATTGGAAATTAGAACCACTTTTTCAGAATTGCCAAGGAAGTTTTCCATGGTTTTGAGGTGTTTTATACAATAGTTTTGACAATTTTGAAATATTCAGGTTTCATTCCATGAATAAAGCAAAAATTTAAAAACACTATTTTTTTAAAGTTCTGCTTCTCCTTCCAGTTTTAGGCAATGAAACTTCATTATAAAATATATTGATAGGAACTGCAAAGCAGAAAGTATGGAAATAACTACATTATCAGTTGCATTTTGATAAATACTTTGAAAATTCAAATTGTTGTCACAAGCTTCTGTTTTAATTCAATGGATATCTAATAGAAATGAATGCTATTCTTAGATATCTAGGTCTATGTGTGCAGTACAAAAAGCATTTTTTTGCCATCTGATTATTTTTTAGGAGCCTTAGACTGAGTGTTGTTGGTTTCAGTGTGTTGGGCAGGTGCCACAAAAAGCAAAATAACATTGACATCCTATTAGTAGCTACATGCAGTTAGTATTCAGGATGGTGATTTTGAATATGGAAAGATATCATCATTACTGGACTCAGGATACCTGTGTCTATTCTCATGGCTTGATAAATTCTTCACACTATTCCCTGAGGTAAAACATTCTGATTTAGCATTTTTTTATCAAAAATATCCTCTCCCCACATTGTCTTCTCCAGACAACATCCTACAAACCTCTGAGGAATGCATATTGTATAGCCACAGGACTGAAAACTAAAGTTGTGAACCACTGAATTAATGTAGTCTTACTTTCCATAGCATTGTACTGTGCAGGGCATCCTACAGCAATAACCTCACCCTTATGGTTTCTGATTTTCATACTCCTTTTCATTGTCCCAAATTCATCTTCCTCCTCTTTGCTGCTACCTCATCTGCTGTAGCTCACTTGTTACTCCAGGCTGGTTGGTGAAAGGAAGAGGTGAGGCTGGTTTTGACATCTGCTCTGCCAACTGCCCAGCTGGTACCCACATAGTGGTCAGCAAACTGGACCTGTGTGGGATGCTGGCTGGCTGGCTACTGACTACACAGGACAAATTGCCCTCCATAGGGCTCTTAATTCAAATCACCAGTCTACCCAGACAATTTTTCTATGAAAAGATATTTAGCATCCTCATCCTTTTCTGTCTTTCAGATGGTTTTAAGACTGGCCGAGAGGTCAAAATGTATTTGAAAAAGGGACAGTTACTCTAATGAGCTTCATTTTCTCAATGTCTGCTTTTTCCCAGTAGCCACTGCTGGCCCCCTAGAAATGGTGACACATTTTTGGGTACTCAAGATCAGATTTGGTCGTTTAGGTATAATCTGATATGAATAATGAGTGTGCTATGGTTTCTTTCTAACAGCCACACATTCAGGCTTGTTCAATCATGTACTTTGCAGCAGCTAAATTTAAAATGTATGTATACATATCTCTCTCTCCAGGTCATATTTGCCCTTTCTATACCTCTAATCTATTCTTTATGCATGATGTAGTCAGTACATCCTTTCACATGACCCTTATGTTTTTTTTGTTATTGTATTTAGATTCTCCTTATGCTAAGCTGTGCTCTTGCAAATACCTTTCTAAGCCTCTTGATGGACTACAGACATGGCAAGCTATAGTCTGTTGTCAGGCATATTCTCTAGTATACCCCCATTCAGTTGCACAGCTACAATTACTATACTCCTTGTCTTTTAGCCTTTGATAGAACAGTTTCGGTAGCAGCATTAGGCTACAAGTCAACCTTTCAAAAGATGAAGGGTTGATGAGACAAATTTATTCATGCAAATTCAGTAAAACAAATATCTAGAGGATTACATCTTGATCATACTCAGTTTTTACCAACTTCAGAGATCTGTGAAAGTACTTGCAGTTTGGTGTCTTTTTTTTTAAGATGGGTTGCAGCAGTTGGAATTAGATAACAGCCTTCATAACATTCTTGGGCTTATTTGTCATATCTTTTTTTTTTCCTAGCTCTTGAGAGGCAGCATATCCCTATTTGCTCTTTATGTCAGTCACTTCCACTTAGATTAAGTTGTATCACTACTGTTTATGAATGCTGTTTGCGGTAGAAAAAAATATGCTGTTTAGCACTTTGAAACCTGCCAGAAATTGACATAGACTCTAGAGACTCTCAGAATAAAAAACGTGAATATTAGCTTATGCAATTAGACTAAAGGGACACCTAAAGCTGAAAAAACTTGTTCCATTGGAACAGATCTCGCTGTAGCTAACCCTTACAATGCACATTATATTACAGATAGACACTTGCATCTTGTTTTCAGCCTGTGGATTTAAATCCCTTTCCAAGTATATGTGTGTCTTGCTTCTTTACTGTATGCAAACAGTTTTGAAGTAAAAACAGGAACTCTTCCAAAAGAGGAGATTTTATCCTCATCATTTTGCAGATGAATTACTGCCTCATATACAGACCAGATGACCTGTCAAATGCCTTAGGAGCAGCACCTAGAAATTAAATCCAGTTGCCCTGAATCATGATTTACTGACTTAATTTTGTTGTTCATTCTCACTTACTTCTACAATGCTTTATGAAAAAAACAAAAGTTACTGACCAGTTTTAAAAGAATAATCTGAAACACAGAAAAGTAAAGTTGCTTCTGAAGGGGAAGCTGCCTCAATGTAGGTATTCTGTGTTGTACTAGCTTGAAGAGGCACACAGTGTCTGTACTTTAAGATATGAGCCCAAGGGAAGTATGAGTGCTGGGAAAGCAAAACAAAACTAAAATCTTCAGAAGAAAACAGTAAACCTAATGCTAATCAAACATAATAGATATTAGATAACTAACTACTTTCAGCTTCTTTGAGAAGCTGAACAGCATACACAAAGAAATAAAAACTCATATGGAGGAGGTGAGGGGAAGAGAAAAGAGAGAACCTTGAGAATTCTCACCAGCTGATGTCAAGTATAGAAATTGGGTGATAATATAAGGAGGCTGGTTTTCCTTCAGTCAATAGAGAATTTGTCTTCAGAGGGTGGTTTGGAATTTCAAGGACCTACTTTGCAGAAGCTCTTTTTTTGTTTTTTTTTTTTCTTTGTATATTGGGAGTCATGAACAAACTAATTCTTAATTTAGGCACTCAAAAGATAGGAGTTTAAAGGTAGGTTTGTATGAATACTCTTTTGACTTTGTAGCTATAGAACCAGTCAACACTGCAGCAATAGGTGTGTTTTTAGGAGAGCTGGGAGGGCTAGTTCTGCCTTATGTTACCATAAAAGTAGTTTTTGACATGCCCTTTGATGCAGACAAGAGAGCACTAGTTGAGGTTCTAAATCCTGAAGGTGGTGGGGTTTTTTTTAATTTGAGGTTTGTATAATAAAAAGAGGTCTAAAAACAGCCAGAGAGAGGGTCATGGACCTTACATAGCTCTCATAACACTGAGAATTGGCAAGAGAGTTGATATGGCATTTTGAAGATGCAAAACTTTATGCAAGTGTTAAGTAGTAGCAGAATATCCAAGAAGGCTGTAACTTCTAAAAGTTAGTCTTGTGTGAATGTTTACTAAAGATTTCCTTTGTGAAGGCAATGTTGAAGCAAAGTCACATTTAAGCAGATGATTCACAGGAGTCTTGCTAGGGTTGAGCTGTGTTTCTAAAGATGAAGTATCAGTTGTTCCCATGAGAAAAGATGATGTGACTTATGACATTTCCCTATTCTGTTGCATGAAAAGTCTTCTTGACAAAATGTTGGCATTTTTTTAAGGGAGCCAGCCATAAGTTAATCTAAATGTCTTTGAACCTAAAGCCACCTGTGGTATCAGCTCATTAGAAACTCAACACCTTTTCCTTGTTGCTTAATAGGTTATGTTTTGGCCTAATGATTCTAGTGCTCTTGATTATGGAAATCTGGAAGCAAGGTCTCTAAAAACAGTCTACGAAATGCTAATACAGAGTTGTTTCTGTGCCAGTACAACACGTTTGTTTCTTCTGTTCATTTAATATGGATACACCCCATCGTGTGTACATCAGCACTTCTTTACTGGGTTTCTCTAGCAGCTTATACAAAGGTATTAGACAGAAGTCTAGTGTAATATGGGCTTATAAAGCAGAGATAGTAATGCTCCACTTGATAAAGTCTTTCAGCTTCCACTGAATTTGTAGCTGCTCCTTAAAGCAACAGAAGTAGAAATACTCTGAATTTCACCAGCTTGGACTGAAAGGACTGTAAGCCACTGTAAGGTGCTCAATATTGCATCCAGGTCTTTTTCTGTTTTCATTTGGTAGACTAACTGGTATATTGACTTTAGGAAAGGTTTTTTTAGAAAACTGTCTAAAAATCTGATCTGAAAAATTAGAGGCAATGAACTGTTATTTAAATTGCACTTAGTCATGAGTTGGACTCTCACTTATTTGAGTGCATATATCTGTCTCCCTCAAAATGCAGTTCTTCTAGATGTTTATCACTGTGACATTGAGGGGTTTATGGTGCTCTGAAGTGCTTCAGAGGAAATGGAGAGTGTTTTAATACTGCTGATTTACTCTTTCAGGTCTATAGTAATTTCCTTACTGCCTAATTATAAGGCTTGGTTTAATTTACTCTACATGTAATGTTTACTGATGCACATATGGTGCCATATTTCCGGAAACTATACCCATATCAGGTAGTTTTTTGTAAGGCTACCACATGTAACATTTACATCAAATGAAGACAACTTTGATCTCTAACATGAGGCTTTTGTTGAATTCTTTTATCTGACAAAACCCCAAGAATGTAGTAGCTATAGCTGCTTTTGCTTTTTGAAGCAGGGACTAGATAATTTTTCCTTCTTAAACTGAATGAAGTTGTGAGCACAGAGGGTTGGCTTTTCAAAGTGGCTTGTGAGGAATTGAGGCAAAACTCAGTGACAGCTATATTGTGTTAGAGTAGATTACTGCACATAGTTTGTCTATTATTCCTTAAATAATGAGTCTTCATAAAAGCTCATATATTTCAACAAATCTTTGTACTCACTCCAGGAACTTTAGGAGATGCCTAGCTCTGTAATCATTGCAGAGAAACAAGAGTGGAGTTTTAAAACTTTTTAATGAGACACTGTAAATATGGGAGAAGCCTAACAGAAGTGTATAATGTTGCTTCTCAAAAAACCTCCAAATAACAAACCAAACAAAGAAAGAAAACAACCAAATAAAAACCTATTCCAAGAAATTGCTATTGATGATAGCTCTTCTGTAGTGTCAGCTAGAGAATGAGCTGTAGTCACATCAGCTAAAGAAACTTAAATAAAAGCTTGGATTCTTAAAGACAGCTTCAAAAGTTGGTGTTTATTATTAATAATGCTGTAGCATGAGTTAGGAAGCACTAACTCATGTTAGTGCTAACTACTACTAAGTGTAGATGAAACTGCAATACTTTTTCAAAGACTTTCATAATTCTCCTCCTAATGCATTTATGAGCAATGGCAAAGTAGATAAAACTTAATTTCCAAATGAGATTTTAACATTGCATTTGTTTCTTGACTAACTTTTTCAGTAATACTATTTCTGAAGCATTACAATATATCATTAATACTTGTTATTAAGCAACCAGAAAAATAAAAAGATTTGTTTTCAGATTTTGCTTTGTAGAAGTTACTGCAAAGGAGAAGGAAACAAAATAAAATAAAAACAAATCAGGCATAAAACTAGCAAAAGCTCCAGCAAAACAAAAACAAACCAAAGGAAAAAAACCTCAGGCTGTGATCTCACTGCAATGAGGGCTCTTGAGAGATATTGGATGTTAATCATTCCCTGTTCATATGGCAGGATCAGTTTGTGACTTTGAGTGGCTCTTGGAAAGGGTGATGAAAAATCCATTTTTGCAGAACACAATCGATTTTTAATCTCATTTCAGCCATTGTCTGGAACTCCAATAGATAGATCTACCAAGGCAGCTGTCACTAGCTTCTGTTGGGACAAAATCTCTAGATTTTAGAGAAGCTGATGATAATATTTAGTATGCCAGGCTTTTCATGCAGCTGTGGGACATGGGAATGCAAGTGTGACACATGTAGCACTTACTCTAAACCTTATTGGATCTAACTGCTTTTAAGTGAAATTACTATGCATGCTTATAGTGAGGATAGCTTCATGAAGGGTTTTTATTGACAACTTCCTTCCTAAGAGTGACCAAAGAGCTATCTAACCTCCTCAAAACAGTTTTGTCCTAAATATTTTTCAAAATTTACAATATTTGTTAAAAAAAACCCATAAAGCTCCAAATGTACTCGACTAAAGTATCATGTCAATAGATGCTGGGATAGTAGTGGAAGATACACAATGTTTTACAGTTCTCAGTTTAATCCATAATTTTTCTTCGTAGAATCACAGAACTGTTTTGATTGGGAAAAAACTTTTAAGATCATCAAGTCCAACCACTCTTTTAAATATCTCCAGTGATGGGGACTACCACACCTCCCAGGGAAGCCTGAGACAGTGTCTGTTAACCCTCCCAGGGAAAAAGTTCTTCCTAATCATCAATTTAAACATCCCCTGGTACAACTTTTTTTGCATCTGACCATCTAGACTTGCAA
Source organism: Colius striatus (assembly GCF_028858725.1). Lineage (NCBI taxonomy): Eukaryota > Metazoa > Chordata > Aves > Coliiformes > Coliidae > Colius > Colius striatus. The sequence continues at coordinate 95,883,469 of NC_084761.1, read as the reverse complement.
TCTCGGTGACTTTTTTTGACACTTCATAGTACTCCTTGGTTTTCACAAGCATATGTTTCAAAGTCCCCTCCCTTACAGAGTGCTTGGCCTGTAATATTCATATGTTTAGAGGCTATGTGGATGTCTGTCCCCTAAGCTTATAAATCTTTCTCTGCTATTATGTAACTGCACTGATGTTGTTAGCAACCTTTTGTACAGTCAATATAAACCTTCTGAAAAGACAGTGTAAAAGTTTTAAGTCAAAAATTGATAGACCACCTCTGCCCCTCCAACAAAACAAGTTGCAGAATTGTCTGAGGCTTTCTCTTTAGCAGTGTATTGTAGTAGCTTTGAATGGTCAGTCTCTTATTCTCCAGAACGCAGTTTCCCAATATATTGGGGAAGATACATTTTAGCTGCAGTGAATAAAGCTTTATTTTCATCCCTTTCAATTAAATTAATAATTGTTTGGGGATCTCTGCAGCTGCAAAACTGAGTTTGGTTCAGCTTGTAATGCACATTAAATAAAAAACATTGAATAAAGCTCACCTTGGTAAAATTTTGTTACAGGTTGCTTTACGCTGCCAGTCTTTATAAAGTTTAACAATCTGTAGGAGTCATTAATCTCCTGCTGTTACTTTACCTTCCAGTGTTAGTATTAGACATTTAATTCTGTACTAGACTGTAAGTAGCACTGAGACATTTTGGTTCTGAAATTGTTATATAGCCTTGGAAAACATCATTTCAGTGGGCAGTTTAACCTCTTTGAGCTCTATTATAGCCGTGAACTGACAATGATAAAACAGCCTTAAATAGTGCTTAGAACAGAAGAACATGATGCTATCAAAACCAGCAACTGACTCTGTGCACCATAAACTGTCTAAATTGAACTGGAACAAATTGAACTGCCCTGTGATACACTATTCATACTTGTAAAAAATATTTGCAAGTCCTGATGTTTCCCTTTTATGTCTTTGTGCTGGTTTGGTAAACTAATTATGCTTTCAGCTGTATGCTAACTAATAAAGTTTTCTCCATGATAAAATGAATTAAATGAGACTTTTATTTAATGTGCTTGCTCCAAAAACAAATGGAGCTTCATGTAGTGGAAACTACCCATACTTTGAAGTCACCTCTAACTTAAAAATTCAGTGGGGGGAAAAAAAACCCTAAAGCATTGTCTTATAAGTAATAGTATGTGTCATAATATTTACATCAGAATGATGGGTAAATTAAGGCATTGCAAAGACAATTGTTAATGTACGTGAAGCCTCAAGATCTCATAGGGCTTTTGGAATAGAACTTGACATGGTTTTCCTGCATGCCTTATGACTGTTTAAATTCGAGTCACAGAATTCTCCTGTCCCCTTCTGAACTGATGTCAGTTGCATGAAACTGCAAAATCTCTGCATACATAAGCCATCATTTTGGTTTGACTTCGTTGCAGTATACAGAGGAATATACAAGATTAGTTTTCCAGTACTTATTTACCTTGATGTATAGCCGTAATTGGATCAAATAGATTGGTAATGCTGAGCTAATACTTTTAAATGTCTTATCTGGTGCAATTAATATTACCTTGTCATGTATTCATTTCAGCTATTGGATGAATGTCTTATGTTCATACTCCTGTCACATTTAACAAATGATTTTGTCAAGTCATTCTTTATGACTTTGGTGATGGATAGCAAAATTTGTGGTCTCCTGCGTATATAAAACCTGTTAACTATACCTTTCAACTTCAATGCAAGGGCGTCCTAAAACTCAGATAACCATTTTCTAAAGGAATTATAATGCATGTTTACATGAGGGGTTAGAACTGTGCTACTGACATCTATGATTAATACAGCATAGAAAAACAGAATTTGTTAATTTTATATTGATCAAACCTGTGACAGTCAGAAATGATTTTTTTTTCAGCTATTGCAGCTCTGAACTGTAGAAGGCAATATACAGTTACCAGTAGAAATAAGATATCCATTTTATTCAAATATAACTCTACTATATACTTAGAATGATAAACCCCAAATTGCTAGTTTGCTGATCTTCTGAGTGTCCTTTGTTACAAATTTCTAGGATGTGATTGTAGACTGAAGGTATTTAATACAGATTAAAATAAGCTGTGTACTTAAACATTGTGAGGTTTTTCTTACAGTTTGTTAGGGCATATTGTTATAATCAGATCTACAATACCCCATTAACCTTGATTAAATGGTGACTTGCTTGTTCATTGAACACGACACTTTGAAACAGATACCTCTTTATGGAATGTTATAAACAGAAAAATGTCAGTGTTCATTTATTCAGAGTAGGTTTTTTTCAGTCTGGTGGATAGTAGATTTTACTGATAACAATATTGAAGTTGTGGAAGTACCTTTCTCTTTTTTTAAGGATTTTTCCTGTGAATGAGATGAAAGATACATGGGATTTTTAAAACTTATATATTCCTCTGGAGCTGCTACCATTGGACATGTTTTGGTACAATGGACTTCAAAAAGTCTAACTATAGATGCTAAAAGTGAGTCATCTAACTTGAGAGTAGAGTTTCTCAGCAAGTGCTGGGATATGGACATCTGTAGGGACTGATTAACAAATGTGAGACAAACTTTCTCTAGCAGATTCTATGAGGACTCCTGCTGGCTCAGTAGGGAATCATAGAATGGTAGGGATTAGAAGAGACCTTTAAAGATCATCTAGTCTAACTCCCTTGTTCAAGTAGGTCCACCTAAATCAAGTCACACAGGAAAGTGTCCAGTCAGATTTTGAAAACATCCAGAGAAGGAGACTCCACACCCTCCCTGGGCAGCCTGTGCCAGGGCTCCCTCACCTCACAGTGAAATAGTTTTTCCTTGTGTTTAAGTGGAACTTTTGGTGTTCCAGCTTCTTCCTATTAAGCCTTGTTTTGTCACTGGATACAACAGAAAAAAGAGATGCTTCAATGTCCTGACATCCACCACTTAGATACTTGTAAATATTAATAAGATCCCCCTGCAATCTCCTCTTCTCCAGACTAAACAGCCCCAGGTCCTGCAGCCTTTGTTCATAAGGCAGATGCTTCAGTCCCCTGATCATATTGCTGGCCCTGTGCTGGGCTCTCTCTAGCAGTTCCCTGTCCTTCTTGAGCTGGGGAGCCCAGAACTAGACTAGAGAGTGAGGACTCAGGATGAGGTCTCACCAGGGCATAGTAGAGGGAGAGCAGAGCCTCCTTTGACCTGCTGCCCCCCGGTATGCCATTAGCCTTCTCAGCCACAAGGGCACATTGCTGGCTCATATTCAGTTTATTATCAATCAGGGCTCCCAGGTCTCTCTCTGCAGAGCTGCTTTTCAGCAGGTCAACCCTCAGCCTGTTCTGGTGCTTGGGGTTGTTCCTCCCAAGAGGAAGGATTGATATACATAGTGATTAGAAATCTACTAGCCATATAACATAGAGTGCTACACTGGTACACTGTTCTCTGACATTTAACTTATTTGTGTATTTGTCTTTTCTTTTTTGGCAATGCTTTGATATATTTGTAGCAATTTTAGTGTTTATCTTTGCATTGAGACAGTACTTGTGAAAATATTCATGGATCAGGATCTTGTTGTGTAAGATGCTATACAAACAGACCCAAAGGACAATCTGAAAGAGCTTTCAATTTAATAATAAAATAAGAATCAGCAAGTGGATATCAGCAGATTGATGAGGGAAAAAAAGAATAAGGGACAATCTGATACTAACCACATACCAGCTTCCTAATTCTTAGCAGGTCTACTCAATATATTTCTCTCCTCTTTATTGCCTTTCCTCCCAATGCCCCATTTGTATGTATTAACATATTAGCTATTTTGAGTGCCTTTAATCACTTTGTTAGTGGAAAAATACTTTCCAGGTATAATCTGAGTGGAATTAATTTTTAAGACGAATTAAGAGTTGCTATTCTTGATATATTAGCTGCTGTGATTGTAATAGAAATAAAAGGATTACCTCGTGCAAATGCATAGATGTTATTTTGCTTTGCTTGTTTTTGCCACACCTCTCAGGGGTTATGGAAATACTTAAAGCCAGCTTTCTCCAGTTGCTGATGCCAAACAGCAACTGCATCTTGGATCATGTATTTATGACACCTAACAATATAGAATCATACAACGGTTTGGGGTGGAAGGGATCTTAAAGACGATGTAGGATCAATTTCCAGTGCATCTGGGTGTTTTGATGATGCTATATCTAGCTAGAGCTTTCTCTTCTGACTGCAAATAAAGAAAATTACTTTTCCTGCTGTTTCATCTAACTAGAAATGCATGATTTAAGGAGATCAATGACTAGCCAGACCTCCAGGCTGCATCTTGTCTTTTGAGCCCTCAGTTTTTTATTCTTAACAATCAAAAAGCTGGAGAAAACATACTGGAAACGTTTCTGATCCAAAATGTTTCTGAAACAATTAAGTTTCCAGGAAGAATCACTTCAGGTTTCAGTCATCTTCCTGGCTATCTTTCAAATTTTAGTGAAGTTTGATGTTAATTAGTGTTTATTAGCAAGGTAGAGATGGTAGTGACATCATTCTTACAGTAATATTTTTTCAAGCAGATGTTTTTATGAAATAACAGATGTTTAACCATCAGTAACTTGAAGGATGCTGTTAGTTTTTTCCTTTGGAATAAATTGTAGTATATTTTCTAATCCATCTGGAAAATGCTTAGAAAGATTTTCTGTTTTTACCTGTTGGGGTTATTTGAAAGACAACGTGAAATATTAGGCATGTGCTAAACAAAATACTATTCAGTGCAGAAATTAGAACAGACTTAAAAATATTCAGAGTAATATTTTTAGGGAATGTTTGAAGTTAAGCTTCTTAATACTTGGTTTTTAAATGAGCTGAACTGATTTTTTCAAGTAGTGTGCAGCTTTCAATTCTCATCAGTTTGCAATGTATTATGTGAGTAATCGCTATCATTCTGTATAGATCCATCCAGTCCGGTAGGATTAAATGCATGTCAGCACGAATCTCAGGTTTTTTTCAGGCTCTTAAGAGTTTGATATTTGTATACTTGCTGCAAATACATAACTTGGAGGAAAGAAAGAAAAGAAATCTGAAACTCAGATACAGTGCTGTGAGATGCCACACATCAGTGCTTAAATATAAGTAGCCAATGAATACAATGTGAATGTGCATTGATAATTCTCCTTTTATTTACTGGTCTGTTTTCTTTTGTCACAGCTACGGAAGGCAGTAATGGATCATATATCAGATTCATTCCTGGAGACCAATGTCCCATTACTGGTTCTCATTGAGGCTGCAAAAAGTGGTAATGAGAAAGAAGTGAAGGAGTATGCTCAGGTCTTCCGTGAACACGCCAACAAGTTAGTTGAGGTAAGTGACCATATTGACAGAGCTAGATTTCCATCTTGCCCCTCTAGTAGAGTCAAGAAAAATTCTAAACTGGATGAAATGTTAGAGGTAGCATTTCTGTGATACAAGTTTCAGGCATTTTGGTCAACTTTATCACAGTGATTGCACGGCAAATATCCATATGACTGCCAGAGAGGAGCATGTGCTACATTTCTGTAGTTCATTAAAGCATCTGAGCCTGTTAAAAATGGTACTTCCAGTATTTTATCAGAAGTCATAAGCAGCAATAATTAAATTTCAATTCAGCTTTAACAATATGATAAATCTTAATCCCTATTAAGTAAGAGCCAAATAATTGTATCACAATAATGTATCATGTATTGGCCAAAGATTGCTCTAGATTTAAGAGATTGTCAGTGTGAAGTAGAATAGGAAAAGAACATCTAGAGAAGGCATAGCCTTAAGACCTTATCTATTCTTGAAAGGTCTGTATTACAGAATAACAGAATGGTAGGGATTGGAAGGGACTGCTAGAGATCAACTATCTAGGCCAGCCCCTCCTTCTTGTTCTTTATGAAGACTGGAGGGACACTGGGACATCCTTCAGTCCTCAGACACCTCACCTGTGTACCATACTCATTCAAAAATGATGGAGAGCAATTTAGCAATAACATCAGCCAGCTCCCTCAGCATTCATAAGTATATCCCATCGGGACTCATGGATTGATGGGTGTCCAGTTTACCAACCATGTCTCTAACCCCATCCTCATGCACTAAGGGAAGGTCTTCCATTCTCCAGACTGTCTTACTCTTACCTCCAGGGATTGGGCTTCCAGAGGGCCGACCTTGACAGTAAAGACAGCCAAAGAAGGAATTCAGTAGTTCTGCTTTCTCGGCATCCTCCATCACTAGGGCACCCACCTTATTCAGCAGTGGGCTCTCACATTCTCCCTAATCTTCCTTTTGCTACTGATGTACTTGAAGAAGCCCTTGGTTCCATCCGCACTCTTTTCCAAGGATGGATTCTTTTAGAAGGATCTTAGAAAGAGTCCTTACAGATAAAAGACTATTCAGATAATAAAGTATCTTGAAGAAATTAATATGTAGTGAAGCAGAAACTGGAAACTCAAGTTTCAGGTTCTGCATTGACTTCAAGACTTCACAAGAAAAAAAAATCTGGAATAGATTTATATCCTTTGTAAACTACATTTTGCACTGAAAATAGTTTCCTCATTTTTAACTTAACGATTCACAATAGTACCTTAGCACATGGGCTTCTACAGTTTTGTGGGTCAAGTGTTTTGCAAATAGTAAAATGTAGTTTAAAGATGAGACATAATCAAGTGACTATGAAATGTAAGATTCTTTCTCAGGCGCAGGGCCAGAATTGCTTGCTAATATATGCAAACACTGTTCCACTAAAGTATGTGGAGTGGCACTTTCTTATGTTAGAGGAATTTGTCACTGCAAATCCAATACTAAGAAAACTCCGTAATATTAATCATTAATTTTAAAATCATAATCTGAATTTCTTGGAAGTTTTACCAAGCTCAAGGGAAAGCCTATCAAAAGGTCAAGAAAAATAACCCGTTTTAATACTTCTTTATGTTAAAAGCTACATTTTAACATCTGAGGAAAAAGAAAATTTCTTGGTATTTGATGAATACAAATGACAACATTTTCTTTGCACATCCAATACATTTTCAAAGGTATATGCTTTAAGAAAGAGGCTTATGGAAGTTAACTTTCTTTTATAGTCCATATTGCAGAATCATTAGATCTTTTCTGTAGTGCTGTTTACATGATTTATGCAATCGCCCTTCCCCACCTCTTATCATAATGTTTTGTCTTTTGCTTTCATTTGACTTGCTATGAAATGCCTCATTTCAGAAGAACAACCTGTAAGATGAATTCACATTTTTCTATATATTCACTGACAACCAATTTTATCTGGGTAATGTTGGAAACCCAGAATACGGTGTTATCTCACGAAGCCTGAGGTACCTTATCTGTGGTACCTATGTTTAGAAACCTTGTCTCAGGCTTCTCAGAGCATCTCAAGAAAGAGACACAGCTTAACTATAATGCAAAATATCCAAAATGACTTACAGATACTAGAGGTTAACATTACTAATAAAATAAACCATAATTTAGATGGTACTATTCCAGGCTTGGAAGGCTAACTCCTTTTTCTCGAATGTTGTTTCATCAGTCATCTGTCAACTTTTCTGCCTTCTGAAACTGAAATTAGAGAAATGATGGTACCTTGCTAGGTCATGATCTTTACCCCATGAAACCTTTTAATGTCTTTCAATCATCAGAGACTTTTTTTTTTTTTTAAGTCAATAGATGCCTGAGTTGTATTGCCAGTTAAAAATGTGACCTTGGAAAATCATTTAACTTCTATATCCAAGCACCTTCATTTGTAGCATAAGGTTAATGACAGATAATTCTAATACCTACCACATAAAGGCTTTTGACTGATAAATCAGCTCAGGTTTATTCGATGCATTTATCAAGACCCTATATGTCAGCTAATTAATTATTTTTTATTATTCCATTTAGTAAAGCTTCCTTGGTTTAACTGTTAGTTATCTGGACCGTTTCTTGAAATTATTAAATCCAATCTGTTTTCCTGGGAAATCGTAGAATCATTGAGCACTAGGGGTTGGAAGGGACCTTTAGAGATCATCTGGTCCAACTCCCCTGCAGAAATAAGTTCACCTAGATCAGATCGCATAGGAACATGTCCAGGTGAGTCTTGAAGACCTCCAAGGAAAGAGACTCCATAACCCCTCTGAGCAGCCTGTGCCACTGCTCCGTCACACCCACAGTGAACTATTTTTTTCTTATATTTAAGTGGAACTTTTTGTGTTCCAGCTTCATCCTGTTACCCCTTGTCCTGTTGCTAGATACTATGGAAAAAAGGGATGTCCCAGCTTCCTGACATCACCCTTTAGGTATTTGTAAATAAGATCTCCCCTCAGTCTCCTCTTCTCCAGACTAAACAGCCCCAGTTCCTGCAGCCTTTCCTCATATGAAAGATGTTCCAGACCCTGATCATCTTGGTGGCCCTGTGCTGGACTCTCTTCAGAAGTTCTATGTCCCTCTTGAGCTGAAGAGCCCAGAACTGGACACAGGACTCCAGATGAGGCCTCACCAGGGCAGAGTCAAGGGGGAGCAGAACCTCCCTTGACCTGCTGGCCACAGTCTTCTTGATGCATCCCAGGCTGCCATTGGCCTTCTTGGCCACGAGGGCACATTGCTGGTTCATATTTAGTTTATTAGCAATCAGGACTCCCAGGTCTCTCTCTGCAGAGCTGCTCTTCAGTAGTTTGACCCCCAGCCTGTGCTGGTGCAGGGGGTTGTTCCTCCCCAGCTGCAGGACTCTGCCCTTGTCCTTGTTGAACCTCATGAGGTTCCTCTGTGCCCAACTCTGCAGCCGGTCGAGATCCCGCTGAATGGCAGCTCAGCCTCTGGGGAATCAGCCAGTGCTCCCAGTTTGGTGCCAGCAGGGAACTTGCTGAGGATCCCTCTGTGCCCTCATCCAGGTTGTTGATGAAGATTTTGAACAAGACTGACCCCAGAACTGATCCCTGTGGCCACAGGCCTCCAACTTGATTCTTAGCCATTGATCACCACCCTCTGAGCTCTGTCAGCCAGCTCTTGATCCACCTCACTGTCGACTCATCCAAGCCACACTACTTGAGCTTTCTGATGAGGATGTTACAGGAGACAGTGTCAAAAGCCTTGCTGAAATTCAGCATTCATTGACCCCTTAAGAGTCATGACAGGAAACTATTTACTTTTGTCCTTATGAAACATCAGCGTATTTGAAGTTAAATTAAGAATTGTGAAAATTCAGATTATAAAGTCTAGTGGATTGGATCAGGCTTTCCTTCTTCAGAAGGATGGATAAAAGTCTGAGGGAGTTCTACTAATGATTTAACTTTTGTGGGGGTTAAATATTTTTATGGAAGACTTCAGGTGGTCATTTTCATTTACAAGAGTTAAATTTAGTTGCATTATTCTTCCTTGAAATTTATTTCCAAGAAAATTACAAGAAAGAGAATTTATGTTCTTTAGCATGAACTGATGCAACATCAAATTTGAAAAGGCAAAAAATAGCCTTTTGAAAGACAGTGCCTTACCAACTTTGCATTAATTAATTTTTGTCAAGAATTTTGTGCAGCCTACGTGTATCTATCAGTTTCATCTCATACAAACTTAAAGATTTCTGGAGACATCCAAAATAATCCACATTATCTTCTGAGAACACTTGGCTAGTGAAAGAACTGTGTTAGGCAATGCTTTATGGTGATTAAAGTTTGATACAGTGCAAGTAAATCAATAGTATCACAAGGTTGGATAGTAATTTGTAGCAGATGAAACCCAACAGCAGCGTTTCTGTTTTGTAGTCTCTTTGTCCATTAGGCTTGCAAGAGTCTATTAACTTTCTCCTGAAAGTGTAATTGCCACTTTGAAGTTGATACTGGGGTTTAGGTTTTTTTACTGGAGTTTAGGGTTTGGTGTTTTTTTCTTTTACAGCATCAAGGAAAAAAAAGTTAGTTGTTTGAACTTCTTTTTAAGACACAATGCAGGCTGCCCTTCATCTTCCAAGAAGCATGGTATTTGTAGTGCTCAAATTTAGGCTGGTTTCATGTTTCCCATCATAAATGTGGAAACACGCTTGCGTACTGAAGACAAGAGGGGGAAAGAAAACTCTTCTAGCATGCACAGCACACAAAGCAAGCAATTAGACCTGCTCAGTGACCCCTGCTTACTTGATTTGGTGATGAGAAGAGAGAGGGGGAAAGTGTGAAGAAAAATTTTACTATGGTGATCAACAGTGAATTTAATCTAGATTTACATCAGCAGTAGCAGAGCTAATATCCGACCCAGTAATTTTTTGTACCAGAAATATCTCTCAGTAAAACATGCAGAGTGTTTTGTCCCTAAGAAACACAAAGCTAGACTTTCTGTTAGGGAGTGAAGATCTGTGCAAATCTGCAATGCACTTGAGGTCGATGGAGCTCTGACAGTTTTTACAGGGTAGCACTCTAGCTCACATTCAGGAAGTATTAGTGTTCTCCATGAATATGTAATAGTGTTTTGTTTGTGCTTTTGTAAGTATTGTATAAGTTCATTAACCGAGTATGATTTTTATTTAAGATACGTAAAGCCTACACTAGCAAGTATACAAACTAAAAATTTGTCTCATTTATTTCTGCAACTATAGTTGCAGTAAGAACAAAGAGTGTTCTTGCAGATATATTTCACAAATACTGTCCATACTTGAGATGTTGTATTTTTTTATTTAAGTGCACATCACTGCATTTTCAGAGTATACAACTGTTTGCCTCTGGTAATGAAGAAAAACTGTCAATATTATTTCACAGCTTCTGTATCCAACTTGCATCATGAAAAATGTATATGTCCCTGGATTTCCTCTTACAGACTGATCAGCTTTTATTCTTATATTTTTCTTTCAGTTAACATTAAGCTGAATAAGAGATAATATCTGGAAGATAGTAATCCTTGGTTCTAATCAAGGAGTGTTAAGAAGGTCATAGATTAGTTTAATTCAAGCCCTTCAAGTTGAGAGATTTTATTTGAAATTAAAGCTGTGGGCTACCTCAGTGTCCTAGTGTTTCATCTGCTCATTTTACTCTTAATATCTCTCTCAGGCCTTTCTTCCCTGCATGGGCAACAGATGTTCTTAATTCCTAGTAAACAACATGAGTATGTTGACGATAGCTAAGACCACGAGTCCAATTACCTGCAATGAGAGCATGAAAAGCTTGAACTCCTTGCATTTATTTCTTCCAAGTCCCTGCTGCAGCCAGATCTAGTTAGTCCATCTCTTCACCTTGGAGGTGTATTTGTCTTTGAGGCAAAGAGAACTCAAAAATCTTTCACCATAAAACTTTCTGGTAATACTATGTCATTGGCAAACTCTTTATGCTGACTTCTTTACTTACATAAGCCACTAGATATTCGTTGTCCACTGAGATCTATGCCAGTTTCTTCATCTTGTGTCTAGATTAACACTGAAATAAGATCAAATTGCCTTACAGAAAACGTGAGGCACAGAAGTAACTGCTGCTTTGTGAATTTTTGAGCCTCTTGTGTACCTGTATCTGAAGAAGATAGGTTATTAAAGGAGTTAAATAATTGGTGTCTACATTTTCAAGACTCCTTTCATCCAAAAACTTCTGTGCCTTTAGGCAATGTGGGTCTGTCTCTGTGGCTTACAAAGTCTGCTGTAGGAGGAAGCAGTTGTAGAACCTGTTTGTGATCTGCAGTCTGTAGTGTTAACACAGAAACATGGGTGAAATTCAACAATTTGGCAATGGAGAACTTGGCTATGGTGGATGTTGAAGGATTTGGATGCTGGTCTCTCAGCATTTACACTTAGCAGAAATTTCTACTTTTCTGGTGAAAAGCAGAAATTCAGGATGACTAAAAAGGGAGGATGAGTTCCTATGTGACCTACTCTAGGAAGTCTTGCTCTGGCAGGGGGGTTGGGCTAGATGATCTTTCAAAATCCTTTCCAACCCTTAAGATTCTGTGATTCTTTATCTCACAGTTATTTTGGCAATATAGTTGTTTCCAAAATTTCTTCCCACTAATAAACACCCAGGTAAACAAGCACATTAGAATCTGTGAGACAATTAGCAATATCCCGAGTAAACATTTTCTATTCATTTGCCCTTTATTCTGACATTGTTAACTTTCTACATCTCATGGCAACATCAAAGGATGATTTTATTTGTTCACACATATTTCTGTAATGTACATAATAAGCAAATGCTGCAAATAGTTAGCAACCTGTGGGTAAGGATGGTTCTTTTCACTTTTACTTCTGAGAAAGTACAGGATTAATGTTTTGTTTTCAGAGTGATAAATAGCTGCAGAATCTCTATGTCAACTTGAATGCATCTCTAGCATTGGAACTGTAGCCGGTGTTGTGTTGATTCTCTTATGATTTCCTATAGGTCATGATTCATTAGCAAATGGCTGTATTATGTAGTTTCACAACTGGAACAAAAGAAAAAAAGGAGGATTTCCTACAAATGAAAATGTACTTTGGCCACTTCACCTTTGTTCTATAATTCCTTAACATGTGTTTTCATTGTATACTCTACTTTCATGAAATACACCTGGTTTTCTCCTTGCAGAAAAAGTTTATTACTGATAATTTCCCAATATTTTCCAGTCAACTGGTTTGGGTGTTTTAAGATAATTAACTTTTAACAATGTTTATTTATGGCCTCTGTAAAAGAGATGAAAGGCAATCACTCCCTTTTTAATCACTGAGTAATTTAAAAAAATATATTTTTCTAGTGAATAACACCTGCTCAGCCAGGGACTCACTTCTGCAGTTCAATCATGCTGCTGTGCTATGTGATTCATGTGGTACATGGTCCCAAAATAAAATGACTCCTACAAACTCTAGTATCAATTTATGTCTACTGTCTCTTACAGTCCAATCACATAGCAGTCTATGTGATTTAAAGCTTCTTAGCAATACAATCAAGAGCTTTTGGTACCATTTTAATTAACATAAATTATGGATTTAGCTACTCCTAACCAATTGAATTTAGAACTAGTACACTAAAATGCCATACAACATCTAGGCTGGAAGTAATCCTCTAACTTTTCCATGGGAAGGACTGCTTTGAAGGGAAGGAGTATGTGAACCTTTTAGTGGAAGAGGCCCTCTGAAACACAAGTGTCCTTTTGCCATAAACTTCAACACTTCTGAAAGACATGGTATTTATTTACGTGTCATCTCTTCCATTGGGGAAGAGATGAAAATAAGTGGAAGCTTCTGAGACAGATACAAGCCTTCCTTAATTAGTCTCTCATTAGTGAGAGAAGTAAAACTAGTTGTTATCAGAGGCATTGCACTCAAATTGTCAGGATGAATCCATGGCATCTGTGTGATGACATGGTGTAAAATTCCCAGCTGTATGACTGCTCAGCTCGCTCTGTTTTACAGCTAGAAATTAATACTGGCAGGTGTGTAGCTTACCTACCTTCACTTTCCTTTAGGTTTGTCAGTTTTTAATATCTTCACTAGGCAGCAAATATGAAAACCTCTTCACTTAAAAGATTTAATATATTACCAGCATTTTTCCTTGACCAATCTGTTTTTTGGCAACATGGAAGAAAGGGGTCTCTTACCCCCTAAATGTATTACAATTGGAAATGGGAAGTTCATCAAGTACTATTAATATTTGGGAGAAGTTAATAAAAGAAGGTGCTAACTGCCTGTCCTGATAGTCATTTGATGTGCCTTTCATAATTCACATGTTAGCAAGACATCATGAGACTACTTTTTCCGCTCCCAATGACTGATCTTTCTAGCAATAGGAAGAAGAGTATGTTAGAGCTGATAGGCAGCCTGTAATAAGTTACACAGTTGGAGCTAAAAGGGAGAAAGACTTGTTTGAGCAAACCTATCTCTTTGGGCTAACATGGTTAGAATACATCAGGTAATGCGACAGCTGGCTTCTTTTAGTTTCTTTGTCTTTCACTCTGCTTCAGATGTAATAAGGGCACTGGATAACTTTTCAAGTATAACCCAGAGCAAAGCTCTTTCATTATTGATTGCTTTAAGATTTGTGGTTTTAATATTCAGAATGGCTTCTATCTATTAAGTTCTTAAACTCTTAGTTTCATTTTACTATCCTCAATGTGTTGTATAATGCAGACATCTTCCCTACTTCCATTTACCACCTGTGAGGTGGAGAAGGGCATATGTTCTTTTAAAGACAGAGAGAATGAAATACTTGGCATTTTAGTTATTCAAAGGTGATTATTTTCTAGACAGCCCCACCTGGCTATCCCCATTCTTTATTTTTACTCTCACATTGTATTTTATCAAGTGTTTTATTTGTATCTGGCAAGAAGCATTAGCCACAGCTGATGCTCTTCTCAGTGTTTCTTTAAAAAGGGTACTTCAGCCTATAGAACACCTATACTTGGATTAATTTTTGCTATTCAAGACAGGTTAACATTTTACTATGTAAAAAGCTAAGCATCTAGGCCTTTGTTCCATGATGTACTAGCATGGTGATATTTCAATTGGTGCATATTAAAAACTCTGCTTTTATTAACACATCTTAGTTTTCACTGTAAGAAAGAAGAGTTTAATCAAGTAGCCTGTCTTAGAGCATGAAATTTAAGAGATATAAAAGGAACAATCAGGAATTTAAAAAAAGAATTAAATACAAGAAGTTAAACTCACTACAAAGTGGGAAATAAAACAAACAGCTTGTATGACTATATAGAAAGGGATTTTATCATCCATGACTGAGCTGTTAGCAGCATGCCAAACAGAGGTAGAGGGGCTAGAATTATTTGAGAAGCCAAAAAGTTCAAGCAGGAAGCACTTCTGAGAAAACTGAAAAGTGAATTTACAAGAAAATAGTGAGTCAAAAAGTAAAGGAGAGCATTCAGTCATGCTCAAAAAAATCAACAAGTAATGTCCAAGGAAAAGCCAGGTCAAAGGCTTGAGGATAGAAGGATGTATTTAATGAAATTTTAAATGTAGGTTAAAAAAAATCATAACCAAGAAACGTCAGAATTTTGAACAAAAGTCATAGCAACTTTGACTTTTAAAAGGATTGCAATTGAGAGATATGTGCCAAAATTTCAAGTATAAACTCTTGAGTAATAAAGTTTATTAATTCAGTACAAAATATGCCAATGCAAAAAGCATCATCTTCAAATATTAGCATTATAGGTACACTGGAGTTGTACATGACTGTGTTGCTTTAACATCTTCACATAGGTATGTCATTCTGCTTCTACTAGAGTGTCAAGACTATAGCTGTTCAGTTGGTAGTGCATGAATGTCCAAATAATCCTTACTGTCTAACTGTTTCTGGTCAAGGATGCTGTCTGTGTTGGCTTTTCAAATCTCCTATTGCAGAGTGATACACTGAGAACTTTTGAGAAAACTGTGTTTAGTGGCACCTACATCCATTTCCCTTGATATATTTACAGTAATCAATTATGTCACATAACTTCAACAGTGAATTTGCCTCAGTAGTAAGGTTTGTTAGTCTATCTGTAATCTGAATATGGGTATTTCACATTTTTCAGCCCTCAAAGTTTGCTTTATGTCTTATCTGCAGCTTTGTTAAGAAAGTGCTTTCTTATAATAGATCTGTTCTCCACATAGATACTTACAAATTTTGATCCAACAGCTTCCAAACTTCAGGCTTTAAAATGAGGTTCTTTGGTCTCTTCCTGTAAGCCATTTTTTTCCCAAAAACCTTTGGCTTATCTCAATATCACCTGTTTTTCCACAAATTTTACTAGTATGTCTATGTACAAACATTAAATGTCCTACTTTTACTTAATATTTACTAAATGGAAGTACTACCTGTAGTCATGGTGGGTTTTAACTGTACTTGAATTAAAAACTCTTTTCACATTGATAAGTTTTATGTGTTTTCCTGGAATTCCAGGTAATTTTCAGTAATGAAGTGCACCTTTTGCCATTTTAGATAAGTTCAATACCTGTTGTTATTGTGTTTTCACAACTATATTCTAAGGCTTGGATGGCCTGTGCAGGTTTAAATATTTTTCTGTCAAAGTAACGAATAGAATCAGATAAACCACGTCTTTGTTTGCCCCAGGATACTTGTTATTTGGACAAAATTTACATCTCTTGCTGGAATATTGCATGAAGGAAATGGCAACAGAATTCAGGATGATGGTAGGAATAGACTCAGTGTACTGTGAGAAATAAGAGTCTGGAAGGGCTATTGGGGGAAGAGAAGATTTTAGGGTGGATTTTCAGTGAAGTTCTGTATATATCCTTGCAATACTGCTGCTGATTTTTAAGTATCTGTAGGACTAGATCTTTTTGTTGTTGTTTACTCATGATTTTTCTTTATTTATGGACAACTCATGGATTCAACAAGAAAATTCAACACTTCATATAATATAGATCCAGAAAATAAATATTCTCAATCATAATTTCCTTAGGTAAAAACTTGAGATCTGTTATGAAAAAGAGACATTGGAAAACCTGTAATAATGCAACTCTGGTACACCTCGTTAGATAAATACAATAGTAAGCCCATTCAGAAAATATTTCAATATTACTGAGTAAAATACTGTAATCATAACAATTTCCTCATTATTTGAAAATGTATTTTATACTTTAATTTGGAGTTAAATTTCCAAAGGAAAAAAGAACTTCACCACTCCATTAGAATAACACGACAACAAATGTGTGCATCGTGTTTCAGTAGAAAATCCTTAGAGATATTGAGATAGTAAAGAAAGACTGACTTTATGACTTAGGATAAAAAGCCATTGGATTTATTGCTATATTTCCAAGCTTGGATTTCTGAAAATCAAATAAAATAATTAAGTGGATTTTCTTCAAAATACCAGAAAGTTTTTCCTATGGCCTTAGAGCAAGCGTGAGCAACTTCAGCCCGAGGACAATTTAAGAAACTTCTTCTAAGTAGCAGAGAAAAGGATTTTAGCATGAAAGTGTAATCTCAACAGTAAGTTTAGTATCATAGTATAACTTAGGCTATAAATCTTGTGTTTTGATGGTCCTGAAGTGCTTCCCAGATTTCAAAAGTTCAGGCAGAGAGGTTCTATAAGCCTTAATCTCTTTGCAGTATGTTATGCTTGAAAAGCACCAGTTGGAGAAGAGATGAAAAGTCAAGATTTTGTGAGTGCCCATACTTCTGGCAGTCAAAAGGATTGTAGGACAGAGGTCCTTCTTCTAAAAGATGAGTGCCTTATAGACGAGTGATATCACCCTAATGTCTGGATCATTATACCTAGGTGAGAAAGTCAAGTCATTGCTTTATACGAGAAGCTTTTATCCCAGAGCCAAAAATGGTGGCATGTGTCTCTTTGTAGAGCATTAATCCCAGTTGTACCCTTTGAAGTACCAATTAAGTGACTCAGTTGGATAATTATTCTTTCTGGGATGCCAATGTAGCTGATTAGAGTTTATGTAGGAGAGGGAAAGAACTGAAGCTTTGTGTTAACCTTCTCAGGTAATAACAGAATCAAAGGTCATCCCTTGTTAGAAAAGAAATGTAGTAATTTTGTAGGTTTAAATGATAAAAAATGTAAGTGTACACAAGAAATAATTGAAATGGTTTCTATGGACTACTATTCTTACAATACTGTATAATATTTAACCTCTAATAATATTCAAACTAAGTGCTGGGTTACCTTGACATCCACTGGTTTAAAGACAATCAAGCACTGAAATAACATAAGTAGGAAACTGTAACATTTCATAGTCTGTGTAAGAGAAAGAAAGAGGAGACGAAATTTTGTACCTTGGTTTGCACAGACATATCTCCATATTACTGTGATCTTTGCCCAATTAATTGAATAATGGTAAATATAAAGGATGACTAGATCACTGGTAACCTTATACAAAATGTTCTACATCACTGCAAAACATTAATTATCCTAATTTGTGACACATGATTTTCAAAAGCCTAACAGATAAAAGCATTAAGACCATGAATCATTAATTTAATCTGATTATTTTCAGTCAGCTTTTTATTTACTGTCTACTCAATTAAAAACTGAGGTTAATGAATTTTTTAAATGCACTGCAATATTCTACAATTCATTATTTCTTCCTCCTCTCCCCAGGTAAAAATCTGTCTTTTTTTTTTCCTATCCATCCTTTTTTTGTATTAGAGAGGAACTTGTGAGCAACACCATATATTTTCATCTCTGAAAGTCACTGATAGCAGTTTTCCCATCTGAACTTGTGTACAGAGAATGAGATGGCAAAAAGCCAGAAAGCAGTAGGAGCTCTGGAGTGCAATGTGCAAGTAGAGTTTTACCTTAAGTCTTACCTGACATCTTTCTGTCTTTGTAATTTGCTACAGAAGTTACTTTCTTTTTCATCCATACCATGGCCAGAAATCATCTTTTACATTAGTTTTATGTTTAGTAAAACTCAGAATTCTGCTGAAAAAACTTGCATCTCCTTCCTCAGTTTTTAATTTGCTGATTTACAAATGAAGGAGGTGAAAATTGGTAGCAATCGTTAGAATGAAGCTCTTCCCCAAGTTTATTTTTGCTAAATATGATCCCATTCCTTGTCTCTAACTGCCTTTTTGCCTTATAAAGGCTTTTATCTTTTAAAGAAGAATTATTTTCCACATCTTCAATGTAGAAGAATGGAAGCTTTTGTTCCTTCTCATTTTGTAACGTTTAACACAAAAATGTCTTGCATTTTGCAGACCTTGGATAAATACTGGATGTTAAATTCAAAGTCTTCCTCCACCTTCACAGGTGCAATATCTGTCTCCATCAATCAGGTGTAAGTTCAAGGCTTCTAACTTGACTGAACTAAAGCTTACTATAACTCAGATTGTCTTAACATTTGGGTGATGCTTCTTTCCTCAAACACCTTTTAGTACTCAGGAGCACCAAAAATCTGTGGCAAAAGTTTTTGGCAGTTTTAGGTTAGTGTTTTGATTTGATGATCTTAAAGGTCTTTTCTAAGTAAACTACTTCTATGATTCTGTCTGCATCAGCTTACTTTTTGTTGTTGTGATTGATCTCAAAATACTCGTTAAATTCAATCATTAATATGATGTACACTTTGTAGGAGACATCCTACAAGATGAAATGGTTTGCCTTGATTTTATTAGTGGACCTGTAGCCGATTCAGGAAAAGAATCTGATTACTGTGATGTCTGAGTGGTTTATCAGTGAGACTTTCACACTCCTCGTCCCGTCTTCTAGATTTTAATAGTAGTATTTTTTGCATTTTTATTAACTTGTTTTTTACATATGACTTAAAATAGAAAACTAGATACAAGTGAGAAAAGAGCTTCGGGCACTTAGAAACCATTAGTTACCGCCTACACTTTACTATATATAAACCAGGAAGAGTAAACATAGTATATTTCCAGGATTAATTTTAAATAGCTAGAACCTTTCTGACATGTAGGATGAAATTAATTTTGCTCTACTTTTACCATAGGCAAATCTTTTAGCCCTTGACATGGCCATTGTCTACACCCTCTGGTAGACAAGGTAAAGAGATATAGTTCTAAAAGATGTTTTTTACCATGCCAAAGTAGGGCTGTCTGTCAAAATATGTGGGCTGCATTGCTTCTGAAGATAACTTTCTCTCCTGTGCAACTTTGTACGGTTCATAGACAACTGGGTGGCAAAAAATACCTTTTAGCTAATGTTGAGTTACACATCTATAATGACAAATTTAATGTCTGTGGTAAAAGATTTTTACTGCAGAAGTCATTGCTATTGCCTGTGATGTGCTTCTAACTCTACCCTCAGTCACTTGAAGTGATATTCTTGCTGTTCTTGCTATTACCTTCTCATGAAAGCTCAGAATGCTTCGTTTGCATCAAATTCTTCCCTTATAACAATGCTATAATATCAAGTCTCTTGTGTCTCTTGAACATGAGACAACCAGTGGCACACGTGTCTGAGAGCATAATCATTTTCCACCTCATACAGGTTGGAGATATCTTACTCTAGGCAGCAAAAGAATACTACCACTGCCTGTGGTTGGTTGAATATTCACCTGTTTGAGCTTTGAGCTTATTTTAGTCTGCAGTGTCTGTCAACGATGCTCCTGTTTCTATCTTATGTACATTGAAAGCTATCTTGGCATGTAACTTTAACACAACAGATGGGACACAGTGCAACTTGGCTGACCTCTACTTTCAGCATTTAAATAGCTAAACTGATTTAATTACCATAAAATAAACTTCCAAGAACTTCTTACACTGTTGACCAAGATAACAAGTGCCAGTTGGAATCCCTTAACTGCAAGAGATGAAGAGATTGGTTTTCACAACGGTTTCATGGGACTGAAAGATATTTCCATTGATTTTTAATGAGAGCCATAGGGATGAAAAGCCTAGAAGACTTACGCTTTCTTCTGACTAAGGAAGCCAGAATAACATTGGTAGTAGTGCACATGGACTTCATTAGTGTGTGTTTTCAAAGTCATACTCATATTTTTCTGTATCATTGAAAAGAGCCAGGATAAACAGGGATTGCAACATTCAGAACTGAAAAATTGTCCTTAAAAGTGACCAGCCCACTTCATCTCAAGGCTGAAGGTTTTCTACTTAGTATCATTGTTCTGTTTTCAGTTTCTGATGCCCTGTTTTGCTCCTGTTATTTACCCTCCATTTAGGCTGGATTGTAAGTCCATTGGCTACCAGCTCAAAATCTTTAGTAGGCCTGATTTTATTTTCTGCTAGGGACTTCCTGGAGGAATTTAAAATACTAATGGAAAACTCAAGAATACCATTCTCTGAAGAAAAATAAACACTTTAGGTTTATATATCTATGATGACATGAAAGTCAGAAGGCTGTAGTTGCTAAAAAGCTTGGAATCAACACATACTTTGGCACTGTTTGGGGTTTCAAATATTACCAAAAAATGACATAAATCAATGGGCATATAGCCCAAAAAGTTTGACACATTCTTTACAAATATGGAATATTTATATTTTAATACTTGTTTCCTTTGGATTGCTGGGAATGTGTTGTGCTCTGTGGAAGGGCGTTTGTGTCTGATTTTTTCAGTTATACCGACTGCAAATCTTGTACACATAGTTACAGATATAACACTAATTGTATTATGATCTAATAACACAGACATGAGATAAAACTGATCTTCTTTTACTGAATGTGAACACACTGTTTAAGTCTAGTTCTAAATGGATTAGTTGGGGTTTTTTTACCATTTTCAGAGAAAAAAGGACAAAATAACTATTCAATTAAATAACTATGTCTTTTACAACAGTTATTAGAGCAGGGAGGCAGAAATCTGTGTTTTAACTTTCTGATCCTGTTCCTTACAGTTTTTTTCTGCAGAGATTTCTTTACTTGTTTTCATTCTTCCTGCTTGCATCTTCCTGAGTAATACAATAAATAAAAAGAAACTCTTGTGTGTTGTTCTCTGTATCTTGTACTGTAATTATGACATTTTTGTTGTGATATTGATTTGGAAAAGAGAAAGGCCATCTGTACATCTGTGTGTAAAGAAATGAAATCTTAGGAAGTTTTTTAATCTTTATTGAGGCGATTTGTAGAAGGCTTGCAGGATAGAGAAATGAAGGAAGACTATTGTGATTTGAAACTCTGCTTTTGAAACTTTATGATAAGATGAGGAATATATATATATTATATAAATAACCATCTTCAGTAAGTTCTTGTGATCAAAATAAAATCTCATGTTTTTACTTCACTCTGCGACTCTGTCATACTTACATGATAATTATCATCATTAGTTTTTTCATCTTGATGTCTGTTTAAGAGAGCTTTTCTTTGTGTTATAAGACATTTAAGACAGAATTTTCTTAATTACTTCTCATATAGTATATGAGATCCTACACTTAGCAGGGGAGCAGAATACTTGCTATGAAGGTTCAGGAGGCTGTCTGTAAAGTCAAACAAAAGCAAACAAACAAAAAAGCGTTTACAAATGGTGTTGAACACTGCTTATATGCTGTGTGCTATAGAAATGAAGTTCAAGAATGGTCACTGAGATTGGTAAATCATCAGATTAAATTCCCTAAATATTCAAATATCTAATTTCTTATTCTAAACGGATTTCTAATTTTTGGAAATTACAGAGCTTCTCAAGCATATGTCAAAGAGCTATTTAGAAAGTGATTCCAGAATTTTATTCCCTCAATGATTATAAATCACCTAAATTTCATTTTGAAAATCTAACCAGAATATGAAGCTGTTGTTTTTTTTTTCCTTCCAAGCACTTATCTTGAAAGACCTCACTCATATGACTAAGTGATGTTTTCCAGTGTTTTGTCTGACAATTTAATATATTTGCCTAAATTATCAGGGTTTATTATTTTTCTTCAGCATCTTGATCTATTCCTGTGTCTTAGATGCTTTATCTTTGATCTCATCTGTTTAGCCTTGAAAACTGATTGCACAAGTATGGCTCTTATGATAGCTTATCATCTGTGCTTGTAGCCTGTCAGAGTTGTTATAATTCCTTATGATTGATCAGGCAATATAATTTCTATTTCTGCTTAATCTTCTCCGTGCTCTGCAGTTACTTGGTCTGATAGACTTTGAGGTAATCCATGTTCCTTTGGCAATTCCTCATGGCACTGAATCTAAGCCTTTTGGCCTTGTAGATGCATCTATAATTCTAAATAAAAGAGAAGGAGTGCTAACATAAGAGCTGAGACCATTCAGTAGAATTCTCTTATTTAACAATATAAATAGAGTAAAATATTCCTTTCTTAAAGCAACTGTTTACATCACTTGCTACATGAGTGAATTACATTTGAAAACAAGAAGGATCTACTGGAAATATATATAATCTAAAGAAACATGGAGGCTATGTTTAATCATTTGTGGAAGTCACTTTGTGCCAGATGAGTCTTGTGAAACTGTCCTTGAAAAGAAAGGCTCCTTTCCAGTATACTGTTTGTTGAAGTCTGCACAGGCAGAGCTGTTTTATTTTCCACCTCCTTTTTTAGTTATGCAGTTTCAACTATTTTACAACATACTGACACGTATTTTGTCATGTCAGTAACCCTGAAAAAGTCTTGGGAATTCGTAAAATGTCTGTGAAGCTTGAAGTCTAGGGAATTGATGATAATTGTTTGATAAATATACTTGCACCTACAATGTGTGACTGCGTAAGGCTGAAAAATGGCAGAATGGAGCAGCAAAATGTCAGTTCTGTGAAAAATAAGTAGAAATTTTCAGTGAAAAGGGTTCTCTGTGGAAGAATAAGACAGCTCATTAAATTTTGTTGGTGATGTCAGATGCTAATCTAAACACTACAAGAATAGCCTTAACAATAAAGAATAAAGCTTGTAGGTGGCAGGTAAAAGTAGTTTTATTTGCATGGTAACAGGTGGAGCTGTTCTGAAGCTGACGCAATGAATCCATACAACAAAGTCTTCCAGGCCTTCTAAAGAAATATAGATTGGGGATGTTAAATACAGAAATGCATACTGTATAGTTACGAGTTTGAATTGTTCTAGGGAAATCTGGAAATACAGAGAGGCTGTGTGAAATTGCTCATATGAATGCTTTCACAGAATCTTAAGGGTTGGAAGAGACCTTGAAAGCTCATCCAATCTAACCTCCATGCCAGAGCAGGATCACCTAGAATAGGTCATACAGGAACTTATCCCCCTGCTAAGAAATACAGTTTTAGGTCAATAGAAAGTATTTGTAAAAGCTTACTGAATTTGGCCAATAGGAATATTCCTCGTGTCAACCTGAGACAGCTTTTTGTGATTGTTTTTCATTGCAGCCACTGAACAGAAAAAAAAAAGTATTATTTAAACAGCTCTGATTTTTGGCACACATTTCACATACAGATAGTCTGTCTGGCACTGTTTCTGTGTTTTCATTCTCTTATTATGAAAAAATACTCCTGAATCTGTCATATATGTTTACAATAAATCTCAGCCCTCACCCATGAATGTATTCGACTTAACTAACGATAATGATCTGGAGGAAAGAAACAAAGATAAATTAATGTATTAATAATATCTTTTCAAATGTGTGTGGGAATCCTTGCATATTTTAGAAACTTGATCATGTTTCCTGCAATAGTGTATAATACCAAACATAATGCCCTGACTACTGTTGGAATTCATTTACTCAGTCCCCCTCACTTGTGTTTAGTTAGCTGTGAGTTTGAGGAAAAATAGCATGTAGCTATTAAAGAAAATAAAATTGATCTTGACATTGTATTTAATGCATACATTAGAGAGGAAAAATTACTATAACAGGATGATATGATATTGGGTTATTTCTTGATGTAAACTTATTTATTTAAGGTATTCAGTGAGCCACAGCTGTCCAGGAACAAAGAAGCCATTAAAAGGAAACAATTTATAATGTTATATTTCTTATTTGTCCTTCTTACTTGGAAGTCAATGGACTGAGAAACATGATTGATACAGATCATGGAGCAGATCCTCTGGGAAACTATGCTAGGGCACTTGGAAACTAGGGAGGTGATTGGTGAGAGACAACATGGCTTCACTAAGGACAAATCATGCCTGACAAACTTGGTGACTTTCTATGATAGGATTACAGTATTGATGAATAAAAGTGACTGACATCACTTCTGCAAAGCATTTGGCACTGTCCTGCACTACACACTCATGTCTAAATTGGAGAGATATGGATTAAATGGATGGACCATTCAGTGGATAAGGAATTGGCTGGGTGGTCCGACTCAAACAGTTCCAATCAATAGCTCCATGTCCAAGTGGACTGTAGTGACAAGTATTGTTCCTCAAGTTGGTGCTGGTACCAACACTGTTTAATGTCTTGGGCAACATGCACAGCAGGATTGAGTGCACCCTCAGCAAACTTGCAATGACACCAAGGTATGTGGTGTGATTAACATGCTGGACGGAAGGGATGATATCCAGAGGGACCTTGAGAGACTGAATGGATGGCTGTGTGAACCTCATGAAGTTCAACAAGGCCCAGTGCAAAGTCCTGCACACGTGTTGGGGCAATCCAAGTTACAAATACAGGCTGGGCAGAGAATGGATTGAGAGCAGTCGTGAGGACAGGAGTGTTGGTTGAGGAGTAGCTCAACATAACCCAGCAGTGTGCACTCGCAGCCCAGAAAGGCACCTGTATCCTGGGAAGCATCATGACCAGCAGGTTGAGAGAGGTATTTCTCCCTCTCTAATCTACATCTGTACTGAGTCCAGCTCAGGACATGAGAAGGACATAAGCTCTTCAAAATCAGAAGGATATGGATCTGTTGGAGTGAATGCAGATGAGACCACAAAGATGATCAGAGAACTGGAGCACCTATTCTTTGGAGACAGGCTGAGAGAGTTGGGGTTGTTCAGCCTGGAGAAGCAAAGACTCTAAGGAGACCTTATAGCATCCTTCTAGTATCTAAAAAAGTGGACAAGAAAGCTGAGGACAAACTTTAGAAGGGCTTGTAGTGACAGAACAAGGTGTAATGACTTCAAACTAAAAGACAATAGGTTTAGGTTAGATATAAGGAATAAATTTTTTACTATGAGGGTGGTGACCTCAGAGAGGCTGTGGCTGCCCCATCCCTGAAGTGTTCAAGGGCAGATTGGATGGGGTTTGGAGCAACCTGGTCTGGTGGAAAGTGTCCCTACTCTTGGCAGGGGAGCTGAAACTAGATCAGCTTTAAGGGTTCTTCCAATCTGGACCATTCTATCATTCTATAATTTAAGATAAACAAATCTTGTAAAGATACATTTTACTTATGTTGAAGAAATGTATTATCTTCATTGAAAAAAAAAGTAAACTAGTGTTATAGTGATCAGAAAAAGTATTTATGTTAGTACTTTTAAACCCTGTAGCAGTTTAATGCAGGATCATATACTATAAACACAAAGGATTATATGTAATTACTGTCCTTGACTAAATGCATTTTCATTAAATGTTGGAGAAAAATACCAATAAACAAATGCTGGTATTTTTTTCCTTTTTGAGGCATAAATGAATGGGTAGGATTGCTTTGATTTTCAAGAACTAGAATTTCCTTGCATTAGCACTTTCAACTGCTTTAGCCTGAGTTTTACCAAAGGATGACTGTGTTTTATTTAAAAACTTCCTTTTGAAGGAGATTCTGAATTATGTGTAATTGATTGCATTTCAATGCAGAGCAAAATG
This sequence comes from Colius striatus, assembly GCF_028858725.1. NCBI lineage: Eukaryota > Metazoa > Chordata > Aves > Coliiformes > Coliidae > Colius > Colius striatus. The sequence goes on along the minus strand of NC_084761.1, from coordinate 95,857,484 downwards.
TTCTCTTGATTTTCACCAAAGCTTTAAGGTTTTTCTGCATAGTGTTAAAACTTTGATACAAAGATGGCAAGAAGTGCTTTGTAGCCTTTGTCTGCAGAGGCTAAAGCTGTGGTTTTGGGCAACTTCAGGCAAAGAATGGAAATAATGGCTAAAAATCAAACTGTACAAAGATGGGAATGTGTTAACTGCTCTTCCCAACTTGTTTCAAAATCAATAAGATACCTCTAGTTTGGGGAAGGTGGCACAAGAGAGAACATACATTCTCACTTCCAGGAAAATGTTATTGACTGTGAGCCTTTGGTGCAGAAGATTTTCCCTCGGTTCTCACATTTATGCTATGAGAGCAAAACCAACTTGACTTCTGTAAAGCTAGTTTCTTACAAATTGCTCTGAGATCTTGAAGCCAGTTTTCACTGCTAATGCTGAATGAAAAAGAGGAGTGTTTCTTTAGCTACGGTAGTCAAGCTGAAATCTGAGAGCTTGAATAAGAATAGATTTCTAGATTTTGTTAAAATCAAGAAAAAATATATCATATGATTTTGATACTCAAGTTTTTCATCAGCTATAGCAACCGAGTTTCAAATCTGTAATGTTACAGACAGAAGCTGAGCCCTCCCTGCTCCTCCCTTCCAAACTTCATAACCACCTGACATGTTGAAGTAATTTGTAAAAACTCATGTATCAGAAAAAACTGTTATCCTTGGTGTCTCTGATCCATCTTTGACAGCACTTTACCTTACAGAGAACTTATCTTTTGTCTACTAAAAAAAAAAAGATTGAGACATTCCTGATGAGTTAAAATGCTCACCAAATTTAGATTGGTTAATTATACATTATCTACCCTTTTTACAGAGATTTTAGCTTGTTAAAGAAGAAAATTATTTGATAGCAGCAGCTGTGCTATCAGTGAATATTAAGGAAGATGATTATTTTAGTTAATTTGAAACAGTCTGTGTGCCAGCAATCTAGAGAGGAAACCTCTAGTCCCAAAAATCCTCTCAAATTGTTCTCAAGTTTGTTAAGAGTAGCTATTATTTGGACTGGGTAGGAATTCCTTTCTAATTGGCTCAGCTACTGGGTTTTCCTCAGAATTAGAGTGGAGAAAATAAGAGTTTGTGTATTTAATAAATAAAGAGCTTCTGCCAAGTAAATGCTAGAGAACTTATGAAAGGCTGATTCTCAAGGAGGTGCTTGGAGCTTGTGGTGTTAGGATTTGCATTGTCTTCTCCCATGTTTCAGGAGCTTTGTGGAAGCCTGTATTCTGACATATATTAGCTTTTGTCTGGAAAGCAAGCTCATCAGGTTGGTTTTAGGAGTGATCAGCTTTGCTTTTCTTCATTTTGATACCAGCATGGCAGGGACTAACTCCTCCTCCACACTGTCTGACCTTGATATACAAGGAAGCACAAGGGTCTTGTGGAGGCAGGAACACAGAAGTGCAAGCAAGGATTGTCAGCTTTTGTCATTATATGGTCACCTTGCATATGCAGAGATGATATATAAAGAACTGGAAAGCAAATACTGACATCCTTTGAAAAATAGACCTGTTTAGTAACCAAAAAGGAAAACCGATTCTTCCCCGGGCCATTTGGGAATAAAAGAGCGCAATTCAAATGTGAAGAACAACTCACTGAAGCCAATGAGTGATTCTGAAAGTGAATAAAAATGCTTTCAAATACTTTTAAATGTTTCATGGTAATACTGCAAGCTTGTACTGTTATATTTGGACATCTTTTCTTAATTCTGGTTTGAACAATGTTTCTTGGGGAAAAGAACTGTCACTTGAGCCCTCTCAGCGGTATATTTGGTGTTTTTCTTAAGACTGAAGGGTAGGCTTCAGTTTCACTGCACAAATCCAGAGTAAGAACATGAGTTCAGTCCAGTATGTCTAATTATACCAGTATAAAGGAATGCAGTATCTGCCCTATTTTCTATTTAGGATTTGTCAAAAGAAGATTTATTCTTAGCTGAAATGTTCATTTGAATGTCAGTGTCGAATGTCAGCTGGAGTGTTAAATGTTAGTTTCTCTGTTGTTTGAATTTGAGTTCTTTTAGCCCATGTAGATGAAACTAGCGTTTCTCAGCCTGCTGAAATAGCATAGGGGTTGGTTGGGTTTTTTTTTCGGTTCCCATAAATCATGTGAATTCAAGTAGAACATTAAGACTTTCAACTTGACTGTGTTTGCGTTTAAGTCATTCTCTTGAAATGAGATCGAGATATTAAATGTAAATCACCTCTGTGCTCGCTTCTCAGATTGAATGCTTGCCTAAACTGGGAATAACACAATGTGAAAATCAGCTGTTCCTCTATGAACTTCTAAAATGAGTAAAGCTGATCTTAAGTACACCAGTGTTTTCTCGACATATGTTCTGTTCAAATATTGTCAGTGCAGGTCTGTTTACCATCATTTATATTGGGATTTGACAGCTAGGAAAACAAAATTTAGGAATTTTGGTCTCGAGTGATAAACAGAATCGTATTTTTCCTTCGAATTTCTCATAAACAAAGAATCCTGAGCAGCTGCATGAATACCTCTGTTTCTGTGTGTGGTGTTTTATTTCTTTTTTGGTGGTTTTAACTGAACAGATGAACATGCTTTGCAGAAATATATTCACAACCTAATTCAGGAGGCATTCTAATATTACTACACAATTCTGTAGGATTTTACATTGTTTCTTGATGTATTTCTTAAGAATACAGTGTAATGTTAGTATAACAGGTAGAGGGTAATAGCTTACAGAATATTTGACTGTCATTTTCTCAGAAAAGGTACTTTCTCAGATGGGAACTGCCTAGGGTAGGTTATGTTTCCTTGACTCAGAAATTAAATTGATTTCCTTGTGTTTATGCAAATAAACCCTTCCAACAGCTGTTACCCTCCAACTACTGAGCTCATTTCTCCTGTCACTCATGCTGATATAAATCAGGATTAATTCTACTGAAGCTGATGACCATGTAATGCTAAACATATAGAAAGAAAAGAATCAATGATTTGAAAGCAAACCAGAATTTTTGAAGAAAGAGCAAAAAGTAGCATTAGAAGCTTTTAGCACCAAGAAGTTGCAACGTGTGTTGCCATTTGGGAATCAGTGTCTCTGGGGCAAAACCCCGTCATACGCTTGGTTTGGCTACACGCTGTCAGACCACTTGTGCCCTTCCTTCCCCTGCCCTTTTAGCTGGCAGGAGGCTGTCATCATGGCAGCTGTCAAGGGCTTTAAAGAGCTTAAGAAAAAAACAAAAAATGAGGAAAAGAAGGTAAGAATTTAAAAAAAAAAACGTAAAAATAGTCACATTAAGCTTTCTGACAGTGAAAAAAGTATGTGTATATAACAGCTGAAGCAAGTACTCACCTGAGTCTTTGGCTTATTGTTATTCTGGCTTCATTCTAATGCAGTTTCTCCCTGTTCAATATGAGTTTATAAAACTGTGTTACATGTTCAGTGACCCCTGATAACTAAACAAATCCCAGTGTGCAGATAGATGAATAAATTCCAGTTTGTAGTAGTGCAAATGTATGCTGACGGCTCTTCAGTGAATTCATAACAAATTAACCATTAAAAAGGTGCAGGTTAGAAGAATAAAAAGGGATATAGAAACAATGTATTTTTGTAATACATTCCCCATTATTTCTGGTAGTAATGATATATACATTTTTAATAGAGACTGCAGAAGTTTCCTCAGTTAACCATTGTGTCTTTAATGCCAGTGAAAGAAAAGCTTTGGTGATCAATTTCCATGTTTAGAAAATCCTGTTTGATTTACCTCTTTCTTTATATGAACTGATACTACAGAGACACCATTACATAGAGTCCTTGTAGACATTTCTGGAATGACATTGTACATAGAGTGAAGTGAAAACAGGGCAACATTTACTACCATTAGTGTTTCGTTGGTGGATTGATTGTGGAATTCATTTCTCCCTCAGTTTGTCAAAGCTACAATTTATTGACTAAAGAGTGTGTTATATGAGCCAAGGCTGGAGTAAATCACTGAAGCTTTGCTGAAGCGAAACAAAGCTGCCATACATCAGCTGCTGTACATTACCTTTGTCTCATTGGCTGGATTGAATGAAGAAACTTGGTCATATTATGTTAGAGTTAGTGAGTTTTGTATTTCTACTGTAGAATCATGTCATTGAGTGAAATACTGAATGTGATCTGCATTTCTCTGCTGTCCAAGTGCTTGTTTGTGTTTATAGCTTCACTTTAAGCACCTCTATCTCTTACACACAACTGAGAGAATCTATATTTAATTTAAACATAAGAAAAAGACTATTTCAGTGTTGAGATGAGGGAGCCCTGGCAGAGGCTGCCCAGAAAGGTTGTGGAGTCTCCTTCCTTGGAGGTCTTCAAGACCCGCCTGGACATGTTCCTAAGCCACCTGATCTAGGTGGACCTGCTGCAAGGGGGTTGAACTAGATGATCTCTAAAGGTCCCTTCCAACCCCTACCATTCTATGACTCCATGATTCTATGTTCGGGGCTTCTGTTGGTGTTTCTCACTGTGACAACGGGGATTGGCTTTCAAATAAATAGAATTGAGTTGACCATGGTCCTTTTCAAATAACATAAATAATGATCAAACATTTTATCATTATATTTGTGTCATTAGAGGAGTCTAAAATACTACAGACATATGAGTAGAGACAGCAATAACAATACATTAAACAGATTAGAGGAACCAGCATGTCACCTGTTCTCAAGATAACTTGGCAGAGAAATAAAAATCCTTCAAAGATCTGTTTTAATTTTTTTTGTTCCTTTGATCTTTCAAATGCAGAAGAATAGCATAAGAACCCGGGTAATATGTGGAAATTTAATTTACAAGATGAATTCTTTAGACTCAAGCAATAATCCTTTGTGGTGGTGTTTCAAGCACAAAAATGCACAGGCTCAAAATGAAGTGCAGCGGGACGTCAACATTTAGTTTAGCTAAAAATGTTGCCTACACTGATGTATGAAGCTTCTTGGTAGGTCTCATTTTAAGGGCTTTTTTGGTTTGTACTTCATTTAAAAGTACTAAAGTTCTGTGAATCTGTCATAAGCATGTAAAGATAGTCCTAATGGATGCAAATAGCCTTACTGTTGTGCAACAGATAAATATTTTCTTCCTTGTTCTCGTAATTCACAGTCTAATAACTCAGATTTTGGCTAAAAAATTACTCTGCAAAGGAGAAATATGCAGAGAAAAGAAAAATTCTGTGCTGCTGGTGGGGGGGGGTGTTTTGTTTTTCTTATTGCTGTCATTACTCAGTCTCTTAATATGTATTTTAATGGGCCCTGAGTGCAGCTCAGTGCACATTTATTCCAGTTAGTCTAGTAAATCTGACCTCCTCACACACTGTTGCTATTTGTTTTCTCTCTGTAGAAGTAGAAATGCATACAACTAGTATCAGTGCAGACTCATGAGACTAAGTGGATCAAACATCTGCCAGGAATGGCTTAGTTACAGCTGATCCTGCCTTCCAACAGGAGCATCATCTGTCAAGTTTCCTTTGGCTCCAGTTTCCACAACTTGTAGTAGTATTATATTAATATTGGTGTAGTGAAATGGTTGTTACTGTGTTATCTAGTCTCCTGAAAAAACTGATGAGACTTGGCCAGGATGTTCCCAACACTGAAAGAAACTTTGTTTGCCTATCCCTAAAGAGATAGACCTAGGAAGATGTTAATCCTCCTGCTCCATTAATATGCAATGTATGGGTTTAAAAAAAAAACATTGTTAATGTCCATCACTTTATCTGGGATATTCATGGATGCAACAAGTAATGCTTCTCAAAGCAGCATGAAACTGGTCTGCAAGGAGACTTAATAATGCTCAATTTTATTGTATGTCTTTGCATTTCCCAAGTTTTTCATTATTCTTCTGTTCCAGGATGGTATTTCAGAAACCACAGAGTCTTAAGAGTTGTAAGGGACCTCAAAAGATCATCCAGTCCAACTCCCCTGCCAGAGACTTCCTAGAGTAGGTCACACAGGAACTCATCCACATGGGTTTTGAATGTCTCCAGAGAAGGAGACTCCATAACCCATCTGGACAGCCCCTTCCAGTGCTCCCTCACCTGGACTGGGACCTCTTATATTCCAGTTTGTACTCGTTGCCCCTTGTCCTATCATTAGACATCACTGAGAACAGCCTGGCTCTATCCTCCTGACATCCACCCTTTACATATTTCTAATCAAGAAAGTGGTCATCCCTCAGTCTCCTTTTTCTCCAAGCTCAAGAGCCTCAGCTCCCTCAGCCTTTCATCATAAGGGAGATGCTCCACTCCCTTTGTCATCTTTGTGACCCTGTACTGAACTCCCAGCAACACCCTATTCTACTAAAGACAGATCTTGAAAAATTAGCATGTAATTTGAAGAAGGATTGCTTCCTAATCAACATAGAAGAAAAAAACTACCCTTATAATTAATTAATTAACCTGTGACTAATTTTAAAGTTGATTTACTGAAAAATTCCTATAGAAACCTAAAACTAAAGGGCCAGAGCAGCTCCTGAGTCCAACCAGGGTTTCACACGTCCAAAGTGATATAAAAAGTGTTAGTTTCAACACATCACAAAGGTTAGGACTCCCTCTAAGAGTATGCTAAAACATCTTTTTACTCTAAACTTGTTTTCTCATAATCAATATGTAGCCCCTGAGAAACACAGGAACTCTCCTGCTTCATAGTTAAAGATTTTTCAGATGTGCAACTGTTGCTTTAGTTTTGTAGGAAAAAGGAATTACTTTTAATAAATAATTCTGTAACACACTAGACATTATGAATCCCAGTTTCTTAGAGGTTTCAATATCCAGCTGAAACTTTTCCCACAGAATTTATTAAATCTCTCACCTACTTGGATCCCTCAGTGTGGCCTGTCAGGTAAACTCATTCCTCATTGAGGCATTAAGAGGATAATAAGGTTTGTGTCCTCAATACAGTTGCCTGTTTATATTGAAATTTTGGAATTTAATTTTCACTGGAACATTGAGACTTATCTGTTATTTTGAATTAATCAAAAGCTCAAAAATTATTAAGATGGACTGGTAGGGAGACTTTCTGCAACTTTATCATGGACCCACTGGCCACAGACTTCGAAACAGCAGTTTGCAAAAGAGTACAAATGCACACTGATATTGCCATTAATAGCAGAGACAATGGACCAAGAGGACCATGAATCAAAGCACAGTGGATTAAAGATCTTTGTCTGAACTCCTATTTAGAAGTTTGACGTTGGTTTTGATTTCTTAGATATGTGTTTGTTCCCATTTTGTTTAATGCTAAAAGTCACATGAAAAGCTCTTGATATAAAAACTAATTATTAAAACTATTTGCTTGTCAGTTGCATTCATATGGGTTTCTTTTTTATTTTATTTTTTTTTAATTCCAAGAAAAAGCCAGAAACAGCACTGTAATACACGAGAAATAATCCTGGTTTGGTTCAAATGTTTTTTGGATATTTATGAGCTAGTGATGATCCTTTGAAAAGGTAATCAGATTTCATGCATGGAGCTGCAAATATGTGAGAAGAGGGATAAAATGTAAAGTGGAGTCAGAATGTAAGTTTTTAATGAAATAAACCATAGGATTGAATTTACAACAAAGAGGAAAAATTCAGCATTTTTATTAGCACTATAACAAAAACAAAATTAGATGAAAAATCTCTAACAATGTAGCCTTAAATTAATAGAAAATATAATTTGAGAATATAAGTTCCAGCACACTGGATAATTGATACTGCCTTTTGTCTTTTTTTTTTTAATGAATTCCCTTTCAGTGGAGGAGAGGGAACTAAATATAAATACTTTTTCTTCTCATGTCATTGTCCTTTATTTCGCTGTAAGAACAGCTCAAGATGCAAGGTTTCTCAGGGCCATCTCTTTTGCCTCCATCATTTTAACATATATGAAAGACCATGTGTTATACAAATAAGGTGTCTTAGGATTATGTTCACTGTTGAAATGAGTTTGTGCAAGTACTCAGGGCTGTACCTTGGCTATGGTTACCTCACTGGTATAAATCCAGCTGCTGTTAAACAACTGCATGTAAGTACTCTGTTTCTGATCGTACAAGAATCACAGAATCATATAATGGTGGGGGTTGGAAGAGACCTTTAGATATCATCTAGTCCAACCCCACTGCAGAAGCAGGTTCACCTAGATCAGGTTGTATAGGAACATGTCCAGGTGGGTTTTCAAGACCTCCAAGGAAGGAGACTCCACAACCCCTCTGGGCAGCCTGTGCCAGGGCTCCCTCACTGAAACACTGAAATAGTTTTTTTCTTATGTTTAAGTGGAACTTTTTGTGTTCCAGCTTCATCCCATTACCCCTTGTCCTGTTGCTAGATACCATTGAAAAAGGGATGTCCCAACCTCCTGACACCCACCATTTAGATATTTGTCAATATTTATAAGATCTCCTCTCAGTCTCCTCTTCTCTAAACAGCCCCAGTTCCCTCAGCCTTTCCTCCTATGAAAGATGCTCCAGTCCCCTGATCATCTTGGTGGCCCTTCACTGGCCTCTCTCCAGAAGTTCTCTATCCCTCTTGAACTGAGAAATATGGCTATACAGTGATAGAATAAAAAGGGAGGAGTAATTACTTTTTATAATACAGAAATGGGGAAATACTTCTTATATATACATCTTATTTTTTCAGTTAAATTCTCTGGGTCCTTCTTTCTTGATGTTAGATACTCATATTTTAAAAATAATTACATAAGTCTGACTATTCCAAGAGAAAGTGGGATATATTAGCAGGAAAAAGAGCTACTAAGCAGATGAGTAAACTAAATGATGTTTTGAGCCAACATGAGCTCTCTCTGTGTTGGGGTTAAAACATACTGACAGGAGGAACGGAAAAGGGAACATCTAGTTCTGTTGCCTTGTCTACACATTCTCCTTCTGGGCAGATGACATCATTTTGCATTATTGTTGAACCATTACTAAACTGTTGTAAGAACATTTTAGAGACTAATATTGCACAAAAATTGGATACATGTAAAATCAGTCTTTCTCTGAATGTGACTTTGCAAACCTTTAAAATACTGTTGTAAATAGTATTCACCCCTGTGAAGGCAATCACAGATTTTGTCTATGAGAGAGGGAACTAATAATCTTCATTTCTTTTTAAAAGTAGTTTCCATTCTACTTGTCCTCTACTATGATAATCTCAGTTTTCTTTCACACCATCTTCCTTCTCATGCAATGCCAACACTTTTTTTTCTCCAGTTTTTATAATGGTGAGTCACATTTGTACTTTTGTAATATCTTCAGTTTCTATCTATCCCCACATTCTTTCATCCTCATTACTTTCCTCATATTCGAATTCTCCTTCAGTGTTTCATAGAGTCACAGAATGGTAGGAGTTTCCTTTGATGGCTGGACAAATGCAGCATGAGCTGTGGCTAAGTAAGTGATTGTGCTGACCAGACTGCCAAGTAGGCAAAAAAAAAAAAGCTGAATTCTCCCTCAATGGGATATTCAACACAGATGTGGACTTTCCAAAAGAGACTTGTGGGAAGAGAGGTTGCAGGTGAAGACTGAGGCAGAAAAGTTGTTGGGTACTTCAGCCTTCTCCTCTTCCATTCTTACTAGTTTTCCAGTCTTGCTTATTGCAGGGCTACATTTCCTTGGACCTTTCTTTTCTGCCTGACATACCTGTAGGAGATTTCCTCATTGTTCTGTGCGTCTCTTCACAAGTTCAGATCCACCCACGTTGGTCAGTTAACTACAATTGATTCTCTCTGACTCACAGGTTAAGTTTCTCTTGGGATCAGTAATTATAATTTGTGCTTTGTGTATACACTGGAGTATCTGGTATCATGCTGTGTTAGTATTTTCAAAGCTTCTGTTACTACCCTGAACTTTTTTTAGTTCCTAGCACAGTCCTCTGTTTTTCTTCAACAGCTGCCAAAATACAGCTTCCTGATAAACATAAGTAATGTTATACTATCACAGACATGCATCCCTGTTCTAGGGTCACTGAATAGTTTGGCAAAATAATGGACTATTACTGGAGAGATAGATTGCTTTGGTAACTATTTGCTATTAATATCTATTCATTATAGCATTGTATATTGTCAAAATTGTTTTATGGGATCAACTCATGCACATTGCAGTCTTGTAAATCTTATTTCCATGAGACATCAACTACCCTCTCACCCCTTGAGTATTTCAGTATACATTGTTCATACTAAATTATGAATTTTAATAGCAATGGCCTTGATTGCAGATTGACCAGAAAGGATTAATACACAAACAACCTGAATTTCTTCACCATTTGTTGGAATATCAAAACAAGACATTATTTTGGCCATTTTGCATTCTTTGAAGAATAATGGTTAGTGTTGGTTAAAGGTTCTGTTGGTTGTCTGATGTTTCAGATACGTTGCTGTAGGTTTGATGTTCCTCTATATTCTTTGTTCTCTGTTGTTTTTCAGTATCAATAGACCAGGTATGGAAGAATGATGTAAGAAAGCCCTTATCTATTGTCAGATTAAATAGAAAAATAAGCTGATCCTGTTAACAGAGGTAAAAAGAGCACAGAGTTGGGTTGTTAGTCTCTGACCTATACAGAAGGAATTTTGTAGTAGGACATTTTGCATTTTCTTTGGATGAAAGGAAGAAATTAAATATGTATCATTGCAATGTAAAATGCATTCATACCTGTAACTCAGAAAATCATTAAATCAAACTAATCATTTCAGCTATACTACTTAGATGCAGTAGTCATGTTAGCTATGTGGTTTAGAACACAATAACTAATCCATAGCCCACCTGAATAGGTGGACAATGGAGAACAGATTCCCTATGGCTTTATAAGCTGCTTTTTTTTTGTGGGAGAAAGATTTGCTGCATTTTGACAGTCCAATATTGCTCAAGATTAGTTAAAATTAAAGTAGGAATCTGGTCTTAACTATGTTCTTGTTCTCTTTCCGATTTACTGCACCTGTTTGCTGTTTATCTCTTCAGTGATGGATACACATGTATACAGAAAAAAATCAGAAATTACCTCAGTGTAGCGAGAGAAATCATTGAAGGGAGAGATCCCATATATCTGAACCTGGGAGTCCCATTGTAATTCCCAACTCCTGTGGTAGTGAACCTCTAGAGAAAAGCTCTTTTCTGCTGTCCACATCTCCTTCCCTCCTGCTCATCTGGCATACATATGGGTTCCCCACTACTACTGACTACCAATTAATTGTATTCCAGCGGGATGCCTGTGGAGCACACTTGAGATAACAAGGGAGGATTGTCGGTAATTACTAGGGAGTTGGGGTTTTTTTGTCAAAGCAGGAATCATTTCCATTAATTCCAGCTCTGGGAATCAACACCCGCACCCATTTTTCTAAGTATTTCAATTTCAAACTATTTAGAGGTATAGTTGGACAAAGAACCTCTAGTAGACGTATGCCTAGGCTTTTAATTGTAGGATTGGGTCTTCATGTATGGTGACTGCAAGAGCCCTGAGCATGTTTGTTCTAGCTGAGGACTGAGGTTAATGATTCTGGGCAGCACTCTGATCAAAGTGCCTATCAACACTGCTTGAATAATTTTACAAGGGAAACTTAAGAAGTATCCAGAATTATTTTCCTGGATGAATATTGAAACATGCTCTGAAATAATCACTTTTTCATAATCAATTTGCTTTCCCCCATTTTCTGTAGAGAATGTTTGGGCTGATTCAACTGAGAAATCACAGCGACCTGGAAAGTGGGTCTAAAATCTCAGATACACCTTAGTATCATACCCCTTTTGTTAGATCTTTGGACCACAGTTGGGAGTTTCTTGTGCTTGCAATCAGGCATGTTTATAGTAGTTGGAGTTTGTCAATGTGGTGTAAATACTTGATCTGTTTCAGGAAGAGAGCTTTATGGTCAAATTCCATCTAAAAAGAGAGGGGGAAAAAGTATTTCCTTCTAGTGAACAGGTATTTGTTCATATCTAAAATAATTATTATTGTGTAATATTAAAAGTACAGCATCAGACATAACTCTTGTATTCTTTACTGGCAGATGTCAAATGTAACAGAAGCCAATGTCTTTTATTCAGTTGTGAAAATAGTGAAGTAGAAGAATTTTGAAGATGTTTCATTTTTTATCTCACTTCTATTCCATCTTACAGGTAATAATCATGGCATATACCATAGTGATCCTAGAAAATGGAGGAGATTCAGATTGCATTAACAACACTTCATGGAAACTATCCAAGGCTAGGATTTTGGCATTTTGAATTGAGCTTTCAGTACACATGAAACTTCTAACACTGTTGAGTTTCTATCAAAAATCTCAGCCTAAGAGTCACTGAATTTATTCAAGTCAGAGTTACTTTGAACTTTACCAAAAGCAGAAATCTCTTAAAGCTCTTCCAACTAAATTTGATACAAAGAAAGTCTGAAGGGACTTTGAATGAGTGGAAAAGCCTTATTCCTGTAGTAAGTATGAGTGAATATGCTATTGACTTTTTGAGAAGTGCAAAGAGTTTTTCATCAGTTCAGTGGGCAACATATAAGACATGAAATAAAACATTAAACTGTTACGCTTAAAATTCTTTGTAGCTTTCTCCCATCCTGCTGCTACCAACCTGCTTAGCTATGTCCACAGTATTGTAAATGTTCAAGCATTTTATATTAAATACGTTCAGGGTTTGGTACTGAGAAAGAGACTTTGGTCTGATATTTCCATGGTAGTACAAATTGGCACTGCAGTGCATGAAGAGGAAGAGGAATTTGCTGCAATATGTACTCTCGGTGACATTTTGATTTTTGGCACTTGTTCGTGTATGTGCAAAAACATCCCATCTTCTGATAAATAGTTTTGCTCATAATATAATGCTTGAGTGCATAGAGTGAGGATAAATAAGTTGGAGATCTTGTGTAACTTAGCTTCAACTCTGTGCTCCCCTTTAGAAAAAAATATCTTATTAGTGGCACCATGAATATCACTGGACTGCCTACGCCAATACCAACATTAATATATGTCAAAACTTTGAAGGCTTTGGAGATTGTAATGTTATCTGGATAAATTACTAAGTGGATGGATAAATAATTATAAATAGTTAAGATACTACAGTTCATCAACTTATATTCATCAGCTGAAACACTGTAATTGATTATTTGCTTGGCTGTAGTCCACTGTGAATGTTACAAAGCCTGACTTAAACCACCTTCAACTCAAGTTGAATAACGCAGAAGGTTGCAGTTGCTCAAATGTATGGTGCAGACAGATAAGACTCACAGTATCTTGGGTTTCTTTAAGCTATTCTGTATTTCCCTGAAAAAATTAATAACTGGCTGTGGATTTTTGTCTTCTTAATATTTTCATCTCTTAATTATAGAAAAAATAAGAAAAACATCTATAACAAAAAGAAAACCAAACCAACCAAACTCAAACATATTTCACGGAGTCACAGAATCACAGAATCTTAAGGATTGGAGGGGACCTTGAAAGATCATTCAGCCCAAGAATACAAAGAACTAAGATAGAAATTAGTTGCATTCTCTATCCTAGAATGGTTAAATGGTTGGGGAAACTGAATATAGCTTTTTTATTTTTCTGGTATCATTTCTTCTCAACAATCTATGGTTGGAAAAAAGAATGAAAGGTAAAAAAATCATAGAATACATACATTAGCTGCAATAATCTGCAGCCTTTGTGTTGATATTGCTCCTTTGCTATAGCATATACTGCTCCGTTTTTTTACGTTTTTACTCTAAACGATGAATTTCTTTTTTGGACCTTTTCACTTACATTAAAATCATAGTGGCCATGTTAAATCTTTGAATTTAATTTAGAAGCAAAGTATAGAACATTTTTTTTTCAAGTCAAAATTGGAAATAGTCTAGTTTCAAAACACAATGAAATATAACTACACCTGACTGTCATTAGTGTAAAGAGAAAGTATATTGCTATGAAAGATCTCTGACTGCTTTTCTAACTTGGAGTGCATTTTATTTGGCAGAAATAAAGTTTTCCTGTCCTAAGTGGTATCTGTGGCAAGAGCAATGAAAAAATGCTAATCCATGCTTCAGTTGCTACTTAATGAAAAACTAATGTACGCATTGACTACCCATACAGAACTTACACTTTCAGCTGCCATATAAATATATCTTTAGATAAATCTCATCCTTGGCATGTCCTTTCAACAACGGTAATAAAAATCTGCATTAGAAAGAAAGTCCTTCCCTACCTCTATACAGCAGAAAACTTCTTGAGGCTGAAATACAAGCAAATACATTTTATTGGGACTGATCCTGCATATATTTTGAATAATTGAAACTAAGGGAAGTATTTACATAATTAAAGACAGATACCTAGTGAGGTGCAGGCAGAGGAAGTTAATATGGCATTGACCTGTGTCTTGTGGAGTCCCTCAGGAGCCAGTGCTGGGACCAGTACTGTTCAGTCTATTCATTACTGACCTTCCTGAGGGAACAGAGGCATTGTCAGCAAGTTTGTTGACAATACTAAACTGGAGGGAGTGGCTGACACACCAGAAGGTTGTGCTGCCACTCAGTGATACCTGGAGAGTTGGGCAGAGAGAAACCTAATGAAATTCAACAAGGGCAAGTGTAGTTTTGTGTCTGGGAAAGAATCACCCCATGTACCAGTACAGATTGGGGAGTGAATTGTTAGAGTGTAGTAGAGGGATCTGGGGGTGCTGGTCGGCAGCAGGATGAGCATGAGCCAGCAATGTGCCCTCGTGGCCAAAGAGGCCAATGGCATCCTGGGGTGTATTAGAATGATTGTGATTAGTAGGTCAAGGAGCTGCTTGAGAGAGTTCAGTGGAGGGCCACAATGATGAAGCGAGAGGAGCACTTCCCTTAAGATGAAAGGCTGAGGGAGCTGGGGCTCTTTAGCTTGGAGAAGAGGAGACTGAGAGGTGACAACATTCATCTTAAAATGCATAAAGGGCAGATGTCAGGAGGATGGAGCCAGGCTGTTCTCAGTGATGTCCAATGATAGGACAAGGGGCAACGGGTACAAGCTGGCAAGTTAGAGATTCTAAAGAAATACAAGGAATAACTTGGAAGAAGCTACCCAGATGGGTTGTGGAGTCTCCTCTGGAGACATTCCACACTCACCTGGACAAGTTCCTGTGTGACCTACTCTAGGTGGTCCTGTTCTGGCAGGAGGGTTGCACTGGATGATCTTTTGAGGTCTCTTCCAACCCTTAAAAATCTGTGATTCTGTGATTGCAGGAAAATGCAGCATCACTGGACTTTAGTGTTTCTTCTCATGCTCATCAGTTTTCCATGCCCTTGCAGGACAATTTTACAGTGTTTAGCAATTGTTTTGATGGTGTAAGAGTAGTTTGGCAGACTTGACATTCTGGACAATGATGTTTTTCTAGACAGCAGTTTCACTGATTTTAAGTTCCCTATGCATTTTGAGAAGGAATGTATTCAGTCATATACATTTTCAGACAGTTCACGTTGATCTTAATAGGAACTCAGTTTCTGTTTAGGCAATCAGTGAATTCAATATGATCGAGGAACTTGGTAAACAGAAAAAAAAAAAGAAAAAAGAAGGAAATATTAATTACCTAGTTTCTTCCACAGCCTCTCATGAAGTCTCCTCTTCAATGCTTTGATGGAGACAGAGCACTTGAAGCGTAAAGATAAAGGCTGTCAAATCAAAGGTTTGGCAAATTGGTAGCTATGATAACATGCAGCCTTTTTATTTTCCTTTCCAAGCTATCTGCTCCATCCAACTTAGGAGTGATGTATTAAATGAATTCCCAACCTTGAAGAGTCTGAGTACCTTGCAATATATGTTATATTAAAAATGCACATGCAAAACAAGGTATTATGTACCATTAAAGCCTCTTTTATTTCAGTAATACATTTTTCAACAATCATCAGGGCCAGCTGTAATCTAAATTTAATAATCTAGATACAGCTAGAGGATGAGTTAGTCAACCAAGGACCTGAAACAGTCTCTGGAAGTGCATTTCTCTTTTCATACATTATCCAAAGTGATCCTTTTGGCATCTAACCAAAGTGTCTCAGCTAACTGAGGTGGAATTTGGTCTAAGCTGTTTTGGTCATGGTTTTAGGTAAGAAAAATACTTGAGGTTGCTGAATTTGTAGTAGGCTAAAGCATGGTGAATTACCTTACGGTTTCTGTTGACTGAGAGCATGCATATGGACATTGCTGTGCCAAGAATCTTAATTGATTGTAACTTCACTGTGTAGTTGATAACAAAGTCAATCAAAATAATGAAACAGTGTCATATCTGGTGATTGAGTGCATTTAAACTTGTACTATGTCTCAGATCTATGCTTAAATGGTGGCACTAAAATGTAGACTTTAGCAAGAAATGTCTATTTCTTGCCATGTTTTAAAAATAAGTTTTGGGTGAGGTCATAGTATTTCTGATTTATAGTTCCAAAATTCAATTTTATCCAGATTGCATCTACCTTTGTAGGATTTGCTTATCTCTGTGCTTATTTGACATAATCAGATCTTCCCATGGTACAGGCTAGCATACTCCCTGATGAATTCTGAACGTATCTGACTTTCTGACTGCTGATGATACATGTATATTTTTATGCAAGACTTGAAATATACCACAGAAACTATTTAGATTAGGATTATACATGTTGTGTATCCCCTTTTCCTTTTTAAATAGATAACTTTAATGCTGTTTGGATGCACATTTAATTTAGGAATAGGTTACATTTGTACTCCAGTATTGATGGTAACATTCAAACCAATGTACTGAACTCTAAATTATTTTACATTAAATGCAAAAAGCTTTCTCTGGTTATGACTGTATCCTTCTTTGGAAAACCAGAGCACTTTACAGTATCCACATATTATCTCATCAGATTCTATTGAGTAATTAATAGAAGAAATAAGTTTTATTTCCATTGGTTTTTCCTCTGTCTCTTCCAAGAGAAATTGAAGACTTGCTCGATAGTTTGCCATTTCATGACATGCAGCCCTTTTCAGTTACACTTCTCACTGCTCTCTGAGAAAAAAGTAAGATACATGGTACATCTGAAGCCTTAGGACAGATTTTCATCATGATATTCACAAAATGAAAGGTCAATCTGAAAAACCACTTATTTAAAATACAGGAAGATGGCTTTTGCTGAACTTAATACTGTTTGCTAGTTCCTAAGGTCTGTACTTTCCACTCATATTAATGCAGACTAATTATTATCCTGCTTAGCTTTTGTTTCTCATGAAGATTAAAGTGGTCTGTTTGATGTGTGCAAAGAAGTGACTGCAGAAAATGGTAAATTAATTGGAAGATGTCAGCTTAGGAGAATGGTTTTTGACATGAGCACTGTAAGGCTGTTAACAAACAGACTAACTCATTTGTCTCACCATGAAATGAAAATAAAAATCACAACATTATGGTAAAATCTTGACTAGGAAATGCCTGCAAGACTCTTTGAAGCCTTAGGTTATTTTCTTCCCTGGGCTTTGGCAACGTGATATATGCAAACCACGTTCTACGAAACTGTGAAGTGAAATAGGTTCTATGCAGAACAGATGGACCAGGGCTAATGTGGTGATGTGTACTGGAGATGAGAACAGATTAATACCACAAGGGGAGACTGGAGGAAAATTGGAAAGATGGGGATATTTGAACTAATTCATGAATCATTTCCAACTGATACTTATGCCTTCAGGCACAGTGAGTAATATCAAGGAAGCATGTTTAAAATTGTATAAGTTTGTTTTAATGCAGATTAGAATTAAGAGACATATTTTGGGATGATTAAAAAAAATGTCTTGTATTCCACCATCCCAGAATGTACATTTGTGATTTAAGAATCATTGATGAACTTAATTATGTGCACTATGATATGAATTGCTTTTTTGAAAACCCACGGCAGAATCATGGACTTGGCACAAAGCTTTTGGGAATGTTTTTTTTTCCAAGAAACACTGTTTGAACTAGGAGAATGTGCTCTGTCACTTGCATTCAAGGCATACAGATGCAGCTCTGTAGGCATGGTCTGATCTTATTCAGGTGTCTCTCTGTCTACCCTGTCTTCATCTTCTCTAAAGTCATGTGAGGTTCAGAGTTCCCAAAGCTCTGCCAGAGTAAGAACATATAGATACCTACAGCTTTGAATCTTCAGGTATGTTATAGAATAAGGCCTTCAGAGTCATTTCACATGACCAAGTTACAACACTCTTGCTAATGGACTTTTTAGAGCAGACAATCATGGAGAAATAGAAGTCCACCTGAAACCAATTTTAACATGCATAAAACCATCATCAAGATCTGAAACAATGAAGATTCCTGGGAAATATGTCACTTCCCAGTACCAGAGAAGGTATCAGTTTTGTTCATGGGTGGAAAAGCACAATTCCATATGTTAGGACATTAAAGATTCTTCATTTTACTTGTGTTCATAAAGGACATGGTTAATAAAAGGAAAAAGAAACAGTGAGGACAGGAAATGTATAGAAAATTATCTGCATGCTCTGCATTCACTAAAAAATTCTCAGGAGATTTTTCTTGAGATATAGAGGAGGATGTGAAACATTTGATGGTGAGGAAAGAAAAATCTGATTAAATGGCGAATTCAGTTTACTACTAAGGAAATCATTTACATGCATTTCTGTTCACTGGCACAGATGATGTGATATCATTCTTCTTGTATACATTTATTTCTTTCTAGGCAAGGCTCAATAAAAGAGAAAGGTAAAAAATATCTCACTTGCTTAAAACTTGATTCTCATTTTGCTGATTGCAGGTTGCAAATCTGGCTTGTTCAATCTCGAATAATGAAGAAGGTGTGAAGTTAGTCCGTATGGCAGCAACACAGATTGATAGTTTGTGCCCACAGGTAAGTAAGATTCCTCCTAAAAAGTACTCAGGAATTCTTGGGATCTATTAACTGAGATGGGGAAAACAGCCTAGATGAAGATTATAACTTTACCTTCATCATTCCATTGTTGCCTGCTTTCCATGAGCTGTGAAAAAACCCATTCATATTTTGAGACCTGCATATTAAATGTGGTGTAATGCTGTATTTTTAACAGGGTCTGTAATCTATTTGTTTTTTCCCTTGTTAAAAAATGTTGACACTCCTCATAACAAATGATTTTGAATAACAGGTAATAAATGCTGCGCTAACATTGGCTGCCAGACCCCAGAGCAAAGTAGCACAGGACAACATGGATGTCTTTAAAGATCAGTGGGAGAAACAAGTGCGAGTTCTCACTGAAGCTGTTGATGACATCACTTCAGTGGATGATTTCCTCTCTGTTTCAGGTACTGGGATCAAGGGACTCGTCTAAAAAAATCCATTTCTAAATGCAAGTAATGGCTTGGAGAAGTGAAAAGTTGTAATTACTAAAGCATCATTAGTCCATTAATCTGTCTCTATTGGAGTGCTGATCTTCTACACTTGGTAGAAGACATACTAAATAATCCCTGATAGCAATGATTAATTTTTCACCTCCCAGAAAATAATATCTTATTTCTACTTCTGTTTCTAATGAAGTTTTATTTCAACTCAGCCAAAAAGTAAGATTTTTGACCACCTTTTAAAAATGTATTCCAGACCTGTGACAGATCCTTGTGCAGTCACAGACACGAGGAGGAAAGATTAAGTTTCTTTTATCTTGTAGCTTTGCTCAGATCAACTGTGTCTAAATAGTAGGTTAGATGTACCATTCAGTTGTGGGACCCTGGTCATGCATACCAGGTTGCCAGGCCCTGAAGATGGATATGAAGGAGAGAAACAGACAAATGTTGCATGATAGTCCCATCTAGGCATGTTATCAAGACATGATCAATGTACATACTTCCAGAGATTTGGGAAGCACTTCTGGATCCTTAAATTTTTAATGTAACAGTGC
Source organism: Colius striatus (assembly GCF_028858725.1). Classification (NCBI taxonomy): domain Eukaryota; kingdom Metazoa; phylum Chordata; class Aves; order Coliiformes; family Coliidae; genus Colius; species Colius striatus. The sequence continues at coordinate 95,837,671 of NC_084761.1, read as the reverse complement.
AACAAAACAGAGAGAACGAGTAAAGTAGTATAAGAAACAGCACATCTTTGCACTTCTCTGACCTTGCTAGGAAAGATTACAGTGCAAAGCAAGTTCTACAAACACAAAGTGTCCACATCCTTACATGAAGAAAGGAAATTGACTCTTTGGATCACAGGTTATCCTCCATTCTCCTTATGAAGTGTTGCAACTTCTGATAGAATATGTTACAATATAGTCATATACAACGAGTACTATAATTGTCAAGTGCTGCATGTCTTGGGTTAATTGACGACTGCAGAACAAAAAGAAAAAAAAACCATTTCCCTATTACAGTTTGAAAGAGTGGAATTTCATTGTTGGGAATAACATTGTTGGGGGTTGGACTAGATGATCTTTAAAGGTGTCTTCCAACCCTACCATTCTATGATTCTGTGAATAAGGACATAGAGTGTGCCAAGTGTGCTCAGCTTATTCTAACATCTCAAAAGAGCCAAACTTCAGGAGATAACTTGGCTTTAATTTTAAGTTTCATTTTACATTCTTTTCCATGATGTTTCCTAAGTTTCCTATGAAAAGTTAAAGATGTTTGGAGAAAAAAACCCACCTTATATTTTTTAAAAATCCATATTTTTCTTTTTTTTTGTTTTATTTCACTATTATTAGTAACAGGAAGATGGTTTGGTTTAGTGTAATTACACTTCACTGTCCAACACTGCTGCTAGAGTGTTTACTGAAAGTCATGACAAGAAAATGAAAGTGAGCTCTCAGAATAAAAGGGTACTTGAGGATCTGGTAACAGATAGATTTTTCAGTTTTGAAGCTGGCAAACACTTTTCAACAGACTTAGTTCTACATTGAAAGGGCACACCAAGCTGTAAACTGCAGATCTAGTCCGCAAGCCAAAGTGACAGCAAACTTGCTTAAATGACCATTTAGTTATTTCTTTGAGGACTTTGTTCGTTACAAATGTTTGCTTGGAGTGTAAAACCAGAAGTTGTCTGTAGAGATGACATTTTTATTTTTGTTTTTCTCTAATCCTATTTTTTTCTGACATAGTCTTGACTTCAGAGAGCAACTTAGACATAGTATTTCTGTCGGGCTTAGATTTTTTGTGATACTGCCCACAGACATCTCTGTTCAATGTAAGAAAATATCTGATATATTCAGAAAGCTGGTTGAAGCAAGCTGTAAGCTTAGAAGCCTCCGTTTACACAGGGCAGTTTTATTTTTGGATGTTAAACTAGCATCTGGTTAAATGTACCTCATGAAAGAAGGCCAATGGCATTGTGAGATGCATCAAAAAGAATGTAGCCAGCAGGTCGAGGGAGGTTCTGCTCCCCCTCTACTCTGGCCCTGGTGAGGCCTCATCTGGAGTACTGTGTCCCCTTCTCAGCCCCCCAGCTCAAGAGGGACAGAGAACTTCTGGAGAGAGTCCAATGCAGGGACACTTCCTTATGAGAAAAGGCTGTGGAACCTGTGGCTATTCACTCTGGAGAAGAGGAAGAGAGATCTCGTTAATATTTACAAATATCTAAATGATAGGTGTCAGGAGGTTGGGGTGTCCCTTTTTTCGATGGTATCTAGCAACAGGACAAGGGATAATGGGATGAAGCTAGAATACAAAAAGTTCCACTTAAATATAAGGAAAAACTATTTCTCTGTTCAGGTGAGGGAGCCCTGGCACAGGCTGCCCAGAGAGATTGTGGAGTCTCCTTCCTTGGAGGTCTTCAAGACCCACCTGGACATGTTCCTATGCGACTTGTTCTAGGTGACCCTGCTTCTGCGAAGGGTTTGGACTAGATGATCTCTAAAGGTCCCTTCCAAACCCTACCATTCTATGATTCTATGAAATGCCACCTTCTCTAAATAATGAGTGTCACATTTGATGGTGTTTTGTATCACTGTGGTGGCAACTGGAAGAAAAACAACCATAATTTTAATCAGTTACTTTACATTCCAAATGCCTTGCCAGTGCAAATCCATAGGGCACTGCTTGTTGACTATGCCATGGTAAAAAAATTGCTGATGTTGAGGAGGAAATAAGGAAGAAGTATTTTAGCAAAGAAATTTTTTCCTAAAATATGGATGGGGAGTTTTTTAAACAAAGAATTCTGCCTTGCAAGTCACTGATTCATAGCTCAGGGGACTTTCATTTTTCATTCAGAGTTGTTATAGTCTAAATTTCAACATCATGTAAAACAATTCTGAATCCCTCAAATGATCCAACTGTGGGATTTTTAACAGTGAAGATTAGTATGTCATTATAGTTTTGTGTCCAACAACAATTAATAAAAAGCAATTGGTGAACTGATTAATTACTACTGCACAAACAGCATTTCATTTTCAGTTAAGTGGTGTCTGTGATAGAAAAGGAAGTTGTTTAGAGTCTCTGAATTTCTCAGAGTAACTTTGCTCATATAGGAAATTCAGTCATAGTTTTATTGAAATGTTTTTTTACTCTGCTGGCTACAGGGAAATAATGCCTGGCCTAGTGAAAATATGCTTCATTCCAGTCAAGATCTGCTTCATTCTTTCACATTATCTGTATGTGAGAATACTGCATAAACTATGGTACTGCAGCACATGAGAGTTGATAGTGGCCTGACTCTGAGATGAGAAAAGCAATGCAGCTCCCAAAGTTTCAGTAAAGCTACTTGATAATACATCATCTGAGCAGACTCACTGTTGTCAACTCTTACTTCAGAATGTACACAGTCACATACAATTATACTATGTGTCATGAAAAATTCACAGCTTCATCTGTAGCCTAGGTGGAGTAAAGGAGATGGAACTGCTCATGCACAGGCTCCCTGCTATCTATAAACAGCGTTTGCTGTTGTCTTTTCAAAATGGTTTATTTTCTAACTTACTTGGGCATACATATTATATATTTATGGGAATGTATAAATTCATCTTTAGAAAATTGCCAAACTGTTTATTAGAGCATCTACATAATATTAGACTCCTTTCCTTTTTGTATTGACCTGTGTTATGTTTTCATTATGATACAATTGTGTGTCATGTTTGAAATTATTATGACTGATTGTCAAAGAATTACAGGTTGGTGCTCACAATACAGGTGAGAGGACATAGCTCAGTCCCTTTCAAAGATAAATATCACACTTGGGATTTTTGCTGTTATGCAGCAGAGTATCACAGAATGATATTTGTTTTGCAGACCTGGATAAGGACAGACATCAATTTTTCAATGTACTGACATTTGCAGTTTACCCAAATGAGAAAGGTTTGCTATGAGGAATAACTAAATGTAATGAGCCTTATTTTCTTTTTTTTTTTCCTGCATTCCAGAAAACCATATATTGGAAGATGTGAATAAGTGTGTGATTGCTCTCCAAGAGGGGGATGTCGATACACTGGACAGAACTGCGGGTGCCATCCGAGGCCGTGCAGCCAGAGTTATTCACATCATTAATGCAGAGATGGAAAACTATGAAACTGGAGTTTATACTGAGAAGGTACTGGAAGCTACAAAGCTGCTCTCTGAAACTGGTAAGCTTACCTGAAATATTTTCAGTATTAAGTCACTTAAAACTTCCAGTTAGCTCTGAGATCTGTAACTCAGAGGGGAACCTAAGCTTGAAACAAGATAAAACTCAACAAATTAATGACCATTATTCATTATTTGTCACACAATGCTAGTGCAGAAGTCATGTGGTAAAGAGCTATATAAGAGATGTGATTCAAGACTAGTCTGCATCATAGAGGGAGGACTACCAAGATGATCGAAGGTCTGCAGGATCTGTTTAGACTCAAGGCTGAGGGGGAATCTCCTCAACATTCATAAATATCTAAAGGGTAGATGTAAAGAGGATGGTGCAGCACTTTCTTCTATAGTTTCCAGTGACAGCACTGGGGGTAAAGGACATAGGTTGGAACACAAAAAGTTCCACTTAAACACAAGGAAAAACTTCTCTGCTGCTCAGGTGAGGGAGCTCTGGCCCAGGCTGCCCAGGCAGGGTGTGCAGGCTCCTTCTTGGGAGGTTTCCAAACCCACCTGGACATGCTCCTCTATCCCCTGATTGAGGTGAACCTGCTTTAGCAGAGGCTTGGGCTGGATGATCTCTAGAAATCCCTTCCAACCCCTACCACTCTGTGATTCATCAAAGTTTCAATTATTTGAGTAAATAATGCACAGCTTTTTCTTCAAGTTCTTTCTGAGTTGGTTGATTATATATTATGTGTCTCCAGAAAATCATTACAAACATTACTCTGTGGTCTGTGCAGGCAAATGTACTTGTTGGTGACTGAACTTGTGTTTCTAAACAAAACAATTTTTCATTGAAAATACATTGGAGCAACTGAAAGTAAATTACCTGAATTACCTGAAATACAAAAGTCTGCTAGATTATATAAAATAAATAAATTATATAAAAGTCTGATAGATGCACAGACTGGGAAAAAGCACAGAGTTTTTTAATTTTAGCTTGTTTTTGCCTTCACAGAGCAAGGGTTGGATTCATCTAAGTGTAGGTGATTACATCTACGCTGGTTATTTTAGGCTCCTTTTTGCTCAGTATTGTCTACTGGTACGTGCGTCTGAATTGTTCAGTGCAGGCAGTACTATCAAGTACTCTCATCTTAAAGCAGTGTTCTGCATTTGTTTGGATGAATCATGCTTTGAATTTAATTGACTTTATGAACTAGATCTCCACTCACTATACAAGTGACCAGCTATGGAATAGATGCTTGTAGCATAGATGTCTGAAAACATCTGAGCTGACCTTCTTGTATCTGACTGCCCTTGCTCAGATGGCCTTTAAAATCATCAGGATTATTTTAGTAAGAACAAATGAGAATGAACTACTTCAGGACATAACAAATGAAACATTCAGGAAAAAACAACCAAGCCATCTCCCTATGAGATGGAAAAATAAAACCTGTTGTCGCTCTGGCAGGCTGTGTGTCAGCTTTGAAAACAGAAATCAGGAAAACAAGCTAAAATAATCTTGCACACACAGGAAGTCACACACATTTAGGTTGGAAAAGAAATGTAGATCATCTAGTCCTACCATTAACCCAGCACTGACACTTTCATCACTAAACCATGTCCATAAGTGCCTGATCTACACATCTTTTGAATCCCTCCAGGGGTGGGGACTCCACCACTGTACTGGGCAGCCAGTGCCAGGGCTTGACAATACTTTAGAGGAAGAATTTTTTTCCCACTCTCCAATCTTCCCTGACACAACTTGAGGTCTTTAACTCTTGTCTTGTCTCTCAGAGCTTGGGAGCAGAGACTAACCACTCCTGGCTACAATCTCCTGTCAGGTAGTTGCAGAGAGTGAGAAGGTCTCCCTGCAGCTTCCTTTTCTCCAGGCTCTTCATCAGACTTGTCCTCTAGACCCTTGGGCTTCGGAAGATTTAATATTACTTATTGTGTTGTTCCTATCTCCAGCTTGTTATCATTTAGCCCTAAAAGGGATCTCAAGCCTTATTAGCACAGATAAATCCCAATGATTGAAATCAAGAATTTTTTCTTTTTCTGACCTTTCATTGTGATTTATTGGAAATTACAGCTGAAGTTTGGGTGCTTGCAATGGCGATTATGACTAGAAAGTTGTGCCTTGAAGACCTGAAATCCTTGTAGATTGACATCAATGCTTCAATACTGCTAGAAATTAACTTTCACAGACTTTTTTTATTGTGAGCTGCAGAGACAGTTTTGGGAAGAGATCAGAATCAGTAACATGTTCTTCAGCCTATGATACACACTCTAGCTCTACACAGCTGTTTCCTATGCAGCATTTCTGTTCACTTTACATGAAGTCAGAAGCTTCAACCCAGAGGGTTGAGATTTGGCCATATACAGCTTGAAGATAATTGGCTTATTTTTTTCCTCAAAGTTTAGTGATTCTGATTGTATCATGTTTCTTAGTTGTGAGAAGTAAAAATGAGTCTGAAAATTGTTTTTAGTAGTCTCCTTTTTTATTATTACTCAACAAGAGATCAATGGAATGAGTACTGTAAATTTAGATTATTTGAAACAGTCTATGAACTGGTATTAAAGTAATAAAATTATCTATTGGGTTTGATGGGGTCAAATATTTTGTTGCACTCTTGTGTTAAAGTCTCCTTTTGGTAAAGAAGAGATTTTGAAGAATTTTTCCTATCACTAAGGTTTCTTTATTCAGCAAAAACTATCTTCAGGTTTTTTATTTAGCTAACATTTCTGACCTAATTTTTTGTAAAATTTTTTTATGAATGATTTTTCAAGAGAATAACTGACAGTTATAAAACACAGTTAATGTAGATCGATAACAGGCACAATAAACACTTGCTTTCCATATTTAATGGAATTTTTAATATATTTTGACTTATAACCAAGTACTAGAAGCTCTGAACTATATGCATCTTGACAACATCAGCTTGGTAATGCTGGGATTCAATACTTAAGACCGAGTCCTTGAGCTTTAAAGTCCAAGGTATTACTTATTTTGTATTAAAAATATAAGTAACTTAATGAGTAGTTTAAAATATATATTTTATATGTCAAGAATGGTTTTTCATGTACAAATTATGCAACAGAAGTTCAGAAGACAGACTGGGGCCAAATTCAATGGAGTCAATGAAGCTGAAAAAAATTCATGCCTGACATGAATGTAGATTATTAATATTATAGCACAATTTCTATCTGCAGCTTTTGAGGCCATTTGCAAAGGCATTGGTTATTGTTTCTCTGTGTTGATTAAAAAAGATAGACTTTACTGACTCATTTTGTCACCCTAGAATAAAGTGGTGAAAATGGTATTTAAATCTCTTTATACCATTCTGTTCCCTGCCCATTTATACTCTGCCCTCCCACCCAGAATTGTTAAGTGTAGCTACAAAATGTAGAGGTACAAGATGTGTGAACACTTACAGTTCTATATTCATTCTGTTTATCAGTTTATCAAATACTCAAGAATGGTAAGAGTCGGGTTTCAGCACAGATGCACATAACAAAATCTCTGAGAGAAACACAATGATGAACACTTTATCTTTTTCATTTTTGTTCCTCCTTCTTTTTAGTTGAACCTTTATTTTTAAATCAAGCACTTTTGAAAGCTGAGGGGGAAAAGAATTAGTTAAATGCAATGGAAGGGAAATAAGCACATTACAATTCTCTTATAATTATGATGCAATTGTAACTATCAGCTCAGGGAAGGAAAGCCCTCTGTTAAGTCTTTCTATTCAGGAATTTAATGTTGTCACATTAGTACTGGGTTTAATCCAGAAATGTGGATACACTGTTTTATAAAGAGAAACTCCTTGCTAATTTTTTTCCAGGGTTTAGAAACCCGACCTTTAATGAAAATGGTATCAGTAGGTTCTGAGAAATTGAAACTATGCAGACCTTACTTTAATAACTAGTCTCATTTTAAAACTTTATTTGATTGTTATTTTCATTTACAGCCTTTGGAGTATATGGGAGATGGGTTTTTTTAGTGTTTTAGTGCTTTCTTGCCTTCACTTGACTAGCCAACTGCCTTTATAGCCAAGTGTTTGGTGGAGGCTAGGTTCTTATCTCTGACAGGGGTATTAGGGAGTGACATATTGGTTAATGTATTTTTTAAATTGTGTACTTCTATTTTCCCTTAAAACTAAAACAAAAAATTAACTCTCACTTATTGACTTTTTTATAAATCCAAGATGAAAACTATAAACCACAGAGTCTACAAGTTTTGCTGGGAACAAAAAAAACCTAATCTGTTGTTTGCAGGAGTAAACCAGAGCTTCAGGGTTTAATACTTTTTGGTTTGCTTTTTAGGACACTGTGAAGTTTTACTTTAGCTTAGTTTCCTAAAGAGCAAGGCCCAGTCCTGGGCATCAGGCACCTTCTTGGGGATAGGGATGTCCTGAGGGCAGGCTGGATGTCAGCCCACAGATGGGAGCCCAGTGAGTAGAACCAGGGTCAGATGCAGCCCTGGGATCTGTAGGCAAGACTATGCAAATGTCTCCTGTTATATTGTTCCATTGGTATGCAGCATTTGTAGAGAACTTTGAGATTATCCTGCTATTGAAGGTCCATAAAAAAAAAAAAAGGGAAGGAGAGAAAGATGGAAAGGAAGAGAGAGGAGATTAAAGGGGATGAAAAGTGCAGAAAGCAAAGCAAGAAAGATAAAACAGAGAACACAGTTTATGTCTGAATATTGAGATCTCCCATACTGATCAGCGCCCTGTCTTAGTGACTAAAGCCAGCTGAGAGTATCCCATTGGCTTTGATAAGAAGGAGATCACAGAGGATCTTAAGGGTTGGAAGGGACCTTGAAAGCTCATCCAGTCCAATCCCCTGCCAGAGCAGGACCACCTAGAGTAGGTCACACAGGAACTCATCCAGCTGGGTTTGAATGTCTCTAGAGAAGGAGACTCCACAACCCATCTGGGCAGCCCCTGCCAGGGCTCCCTCACCTCAACAGGGAACAAGTTTTTCCTTATGTTTCTTTGGAACCTTTTATGTTCCAGCTTGTGCCCATCGCCCCTTGTTCTATCATTGAGAACAGCCTGGCTCCATCCTCCTGACACCCACCCTTTATGTATTTGTAAACATTAATGAGGTCACTCCTCAGTCTCTTCCAAGCTCAAGAGCTCCAGCTCCCTCAGCTTCTCATCTTAAGGGAAATGCTCCACTCCATCATCTTTGTGGCCCTGCACTGAGCTCTCAAGCAGCTCCCTGACCTTCTCGAACTAAAGGGCTACTCAGCTGTTGCTCGTAAAGCTGTAACAACTCAAGAGAAGAATATTGAGTTTCTAAATGAGTAAAAGGAATTGTCCATAGGAAGAAATCAAGTAACAAGCTGAATATTATTTTTTGAGGTTTCTGAGATGTGATGAGGACAAAAAGCTGTGACATGCTTTAAAGGTTAGAGGGTTAAATGTAAATTGGCAAAAGCAGAGTAGACTTTGTAAGGTTATAATGAAAGGGAATGAATGGGAAATGAAGGAGAAAAAGTAGAACAAGATAAGACCAAAAGTACCTGAGATGTGAAGACTTCCTGATTTTTATATTTTTTTTCAGTTTGCATTGGAATGTCTGGAAACCATCCTAGAAGAGCAAGTACTGTGGTAGTCACTCATGTGAAGGGCATTGGATATTTGAAATCAACTGATTCAGACTAGAAATTTGAGTTTCAGCTTTTAGCATAATTTAAAAATACCTTAGCAATTTTGTAGCTGGCTGCTTTTAAATAGGTCACTCTCTGACTTCTGTTTTGACTCACATTTTTTATTTTGTCTTTATCAGAATGGACTAGAGTTGAAAATCAGCACTGCTGGCAAATCAGCAATAAACCTGTGAGAGTTTTATCAGTGTGAATAGGAAAAACTTTAAAGATATTTATCACTAGGGAAAGACAGCTCAATGATATTATCAAAGCTAATACTGAAATGTGGTGAAGATGGATTTTTGAGCAGTGATATGAAAGGAAACAAAATATCGAAGCAAGAAGATGAATTTAAACATAGCTGTAATAAAAAATACCCACCATATTGAATATGAGAGAGAGGTAAAAATTGCATAACGGAAACTATTTAAAAGATAAATGATGTTAAATTCATATTTTATGGGAGTTTCAAGTAGTTGTAGTGCAACTTATAGGTATCATCATCCTGAGAACATGAGGTTGCTTATCCGGGGATTTCGATGAAATTATGAGTTTTATTTTGCAAAACACTGTAACATTTTCTTTAAACTTTTGTGAAACTGAAATCCAAAAGTCTAAATATCACCAACAAAAAAAAGTTATGCATTATTAAAAAACAGCAATTTTACAAAAGAACCAGTAAATACTCAACATTATGTTCCAGGAGTGCTTGGTTTGATCCAAAGAATTTTTAACAAGAGAGACTGTGTTCAATATGCAGAGGGATACAATAAGAAATAATGTAAACTCTATCGTAGAAAAATTGAGACACATAAGAGACGAATAAATCACCATGATGTCTAAAAGGTTAAATACTATTTCTTTTCATTTTCACTTTTTGAGAGTTTAAAAATAGAATACAGTACTTAAGGAAGAATATAATGTAATTGGGTTAAATTTTTAAAGGCTTTTCATAAAGTCCTGCAAACACAGCTGCTTGGAAAATAGGTAACCATGGAGTGAATGTTAAGCCTTTTGATGGATTAAGAGCTGGTTATAAGGCACAAGCAAAGGATAAATGACCATTTCTCAGCAGGCAGAAAGATAAATCCTGCGATGCTTCAGGGGTCAGCACTGTAGTTGGTGTCTAATATATTAATTAACAGGTGACTAGACAGAAGCAAAATTTGCAGAAAGGAAAATGTCGGTTTGGCTGAAGAGAGGAGTTTCCTTATCAGAAAGACAATAGTAAAAGATAATTGTATTTAATTTCTCTAGGTAAATGGAAAAAATTAAACTATATTATCTACACTGACAGGAAGGTTCTGAGCTAATTCATCCTCTCAGAAAAAATATGGCATTATTATGGGCAACTGGGAAAAGGTACCTTTTCCATGCACAATAGCTCTCATGATAGGGTTTGAGATGTCAGCCTGTACTTTAAGGAGTATATTCACTAAATATCCAAAAAAGTTGTTTCAGTTTTGATCTCTAAAACCTAATGGGCTTCTGAAAATGGAAGAAGGTCAAGATAAGAATGACAAAATTAATGAAATGTAGGGATTTTTGACAGAAATTAATTCAAGTAGAGTTTAAAAAGACTAGAATTATCTATTTTGGATATGCCAGACATCCTAGGTAATACATAGTAGGTCCATACAATATAAGTGCCCATTTTGATAAACCATTATTACTTAGTCACTGTTCAGTCTTTTCTCAAAAACATCTTGTGTTCCTAAGAGTCATTTTTTAAAGCAAAGAGGATGGTTGTGGAGGCAGAAAAAAGAAATTATACCAAGTCTAGAAATTATAGGCAGAAAAGGCAGTGAATATTGACTAACTCCAGCAGAATGTTTTGTGAATATAAATGTGAATTGTACAATAATCTTTTCAAATAAAAACACTGGCATTCCTTGCACCCATTTGCCTACACACACCTACATACAGATATACACAAACTTATAGCTAAAGCAAGAGAGTGCTTTACTTGTGTTATATAAGCTATTTTGTGTCCCACAGCATGCTACTCTTGAGGAGATTTTTTTTAAAAAGCTGCAGATAGCTTGTATTTGAAGTATTAACCTGAAGGGAGTTTCACTTAATAATAATTATACTTTGATGGTACTAATTGTATGCAGTCCTTATTTGCACAAGAAGGCAGGAGTATGAGCAAGACATCTGAAATTGGTGAGACACACATGTCCCCACAGACATCATTACTTATCCTTCTTTGTATCCTTTGTGATGTACCCTTTCATTATATGCTTGCCTACTCTGCTGGCCATGAGGCGCCTTCCTTCAGACACCACTTACCTTGGTTCTCCTCTGACATTTCATCTGTCTGCAAATGACAACTCTGTCAGGAAAAAGTTTGAAGGATTGGGGTTTCTTTTTACTTTCTGTGCATCCACATTTCACAATACTAGGTAACATAACTCCTGACATCCTATTCATTTGTGTAACATATAGCTCGTAGCTCGTCTGTGCTGCACATGAGCAAATCCAACATTTGCTGAGAGTGTTATCATGTCTGTACTGCAGAAGTTCATATACCAATAGATAAATGATGAGCCCTCTGAAAAGTGCCAGAAGACTTACTTAACACATATGGGTCAGGGCTTGACCATAAACTCAAGGCACCCCGAGAACATTGATTTTATAGTCTGTGTCTAAAATCAGTGATGCAGAGTTGTCAGTGAAGGTTGATTCTTCCTGAAAGTCTTGTGTCTACTGTAAAAAGCTCTAGAGTATGTGTAGTCATTATTTTACATTTATCCTTTAATGATTTAATTAGGGGAAATGCAGATCAGTAAATAGCAAAAAAAGATAATCTTACACTTTGTACAGTGTTATCTCATCCTTTCCTATTCCATAGCACTTAAACCAACATGCTGCAAATTTGCCCTAATTTTGCTTTCCTTCTTTCCTGAGTAACCAATATGAGGTACATAGGGTTTGATATCCAGAACTGATGAAGACTCACATATGTACTGATGAGTGTTTTGCTGTAACAGAAGTCAATGATTGCTTCTCTGAGCACAGAATGCTAAACACTGATAACCCAATCCAGTGATGTAAAACACAGACATCGTTATATGTGGTCATGTCTCCATTCATGACAAGAAAATACGATAAATGTATGTGTGTGTATGCATAATACGACTATACACAATGTATGCTACAGAGATACACAGATAGAAACATACAGCAGCCCAAGCAACAAGATATTTAAATTGAATCTACTTCTCAGAACACCAGTTGCTGTAATATTGTTGTGTCAGGTAATAAAAGGCAGTGAAGCAAGTGAAGGGCCTGTAGCAGAAGTCTGATGAGGAGCAGCTGAGGGACTTAGGGTTGTTTAGCCTGGAGAAGAAGGATAAGGGGAGACCTTCTCACTCTCCGAAACTCCCTGACAGGAGATTGTGGCCAGGAGTGGTTGGTCTCTGCTCCAAAGCTGCAAGAGACAAGGAAATGGCCTCAAATTGTGTCAGGGGAGATTTACATTGGTGAATGAGAAAAAAGTTTCAGCAAAAGTGTTATCCTGGCACATGATGCCCAGGGCAGTGGTGGAGTCTTCATCCATGGAAGGATTCCAAAGTTGTGTAGCTGTGGGGCTGGGTGACATGGTTTAGTGGTAGCAATAGCAGTGCTGGGTGAACAGTTGAATTTCATGATCTTAACAGTCTTTTCCAACATAAACAATTCTATGATTCTATGATTTATTTTCTAATATTTCTATACAGCTTTATAAAGCTATTTCTTTTTAATTAGCAATGTAATAATAGTGACTGAAATGTTGGAAATTATAAGATATGAGGGTAGGGAAATGTCAGAATTTGATTTAGCTGAACTTCAGTTGCTTTCTTAAAGTAGGTGTGATTAATTGTCTAATGGAAACATCTATTACTCTCCATTTTGTGTAGGGAAATGTGTATTTCTAACTTTGAGATACTTGAACTAGAATGAAACGAATCAAAGTTCCAAACTCCCATTGATGCCACTAAGAATTAGAAACCTGGAGGGACCTTGACCTTTATTACTTTTTGTGTCTTAATTATCCCTTTCTAGATTTGTGAACATTCACATCTAGTTAAGACTATGAGGAATTAAAGTTCCTAAATAATAACGCCATAAAAGTGCATTCAATTAGCTAGGCACTCATTTAATCTTGCATAGTAATGAAAAAATATTCTAGTAGTGTGAAGAATAACACACAAACAGTTTTAATTTTGTTATCTTAATAATTTTATTATGTAACCTAACTTTTCCCTGTCTATCAGTGATCTGATACCATTCCCAGATACCTCAATAAAATTTGCAGGTTTAAGTATAATCACAGAATCATAGAATGGTAGGGATTGGAAAGGACCTCTAGAGATCATCTAGTCCAAACCCCCTGCAGAAGCAGGTCCACCTAGATCAAGTCACACAGGAACATGTCCAAGCGAGGGGTCCAAGGGGTCTTGAAGACCTCCAAGGAAGGAGACTCCACACCCTCCCTGGGCAGCCTGTTCCAGTGCTCCCTCACATTATTTTTTTCTTATGTTTACATCTAACTTTTTGTGTTCCAGCTTCATCCCATTACCCCTTGTCCTGTTCATGGCAGTATAAACTAAATTTTATAAAAGAAAAAGTCAATAGAGAACATATTTTTAGGAAATAGGTAACAATTTGGTAATTTAAAGGGTAGAAAATATAGCTGAGATGTGACAAAAACCAAGAAAGCTTTAGAGAAAATATTTTCTGTGGGGAGTAGGATGTTTCACTAGAAAATACAGATTATATTGAGGCATGAATTTACCTGTGGTGCTAGTTTTTTATTATGCTCATAGTAAAAAAAATAGGTAAAAAGTAATCAATAAGTGACATGGAAGTAATTTTATATTTACTGTTTCCCAGTTTTTCTCCAGCAGCCATTCAACTTAGATTTTATTGGCAAGTCTTACTTTCAGTGCCATTGAAAATTCTGCAGAAAAGCTTTCAAATCTGTGTTAGAATGGCAAAGTAAATTAGAAGTGTTGCTATTAACTAGAGACTTGATTCTGTGTATGTTTATGCAGGTGCCTAATTAATTCATGTATTTAGCCTACGTTATAGATGTTAATGGATCATATTTTTCAGTCTAAGTGTATTCATAATTGTTTTCAAGATCTCAACTCAAACTGAGACCAAAGTCCAATTTTTTGTTCCATAATATTGATTTACTTCTGAATCTTAAATCCATAGCAAATCTTTCTATAGTTAATAAATGAATCATCCTCTCTCTGATGTATTTACAACTCTCAACTCCAGATACAGATTTTATGCCTTTGCATGAATTTTGCATGTAGCTTGTTCACTGTTGACATAAGAATATCCTCTGCCCAGTAAATAATAGACAAAAAGATTGAAGGTCTTGTGGGTTTGACTGAGTTAGGTATTTCCCCATACATCACTGTCATGGAGCTCTCAAAGTGTTGCCCACTAACCTTAACTGGAGAATAATACAGTTCTTGTTTGACCTGATCTAGTTGGACTTGCTTCTGCAGGGGGGTTGAACTAGATGATCTCTAAAGGTCCCTTCCAACCCTACCATTCTGTGATCAAGAACTTTACTGCATTAAGTGACAACATATGCTTAGAGAAGCTCTAAGTACGAGCATCTTAGTAGTGTTAGATGATTTTTTCTTGCTAGTCTGATAAAAACCACTGATGTGAAAATGGAATCACCAAGCAAGAAATTTCTAATGTGGTTTAAGAACTATTTTCATTTCAAAATGCAATGTTCACATGTAATAATGTAAATTAAGGACAAAATTATAGCCAGGTCTGAAAGGTTAAAATTGTTAAAGAAGCTTTCACATTCAATGGGCAGTCACCATGGTAATATATGTGGTCAAGAATGAGTACCTCATGTTCACCAAAATGAATAAAATAACTTTCTATCTCCCCACTATGGCCTAATGCTCCTACTGGTTTTTAAATGAACAAATGGAGTAATAACTTTTGGCACACTGAGAAAAATAACTTGTGGGGCTTCAATCCAGAAAATTATTAGTGTTAGGCCTCATTGGCTGAACTGAAAGTCTTTAAAATTTAGATAGAAAGGGGAAAAAAAATCCCATAAAGAGAGAATATGGAAAAATATGGAAGATCCTGTTATCCTGTATAAAATTTGAAAAAAAGCCTCTTGTTACTTCAAGGAATGCCTTAAAACTATTTGAATAAGTAAATAATTGCTTAAGATATGTATTTTAAAATCTTATACCACATTTTATGATACCAGTAGCTAAAATCTATGACTATTTTTTTCTCTGGTAGCTAGGATGAGAGTAAAGAAATACAATGCTCATTTACATGTCTTCACAGAAGTATGACTAGATGATCTCTAAAGGTCCCTTCCAAATCCTACCATTCTATGATTTTGCATTTTGTCCCTCATGCAACTGTTATTATTCAATATGAGCTAGATTGCAATTAGTTACCAAAATCAATAGATGTAATGGCTGTGTTTTGCTTTGATCATTTGATATAAATATGCAGTGTTCATTCCAAGTTGTAAAGGTTTTAAACATGCTTACTGATAGATCAAATATCTGTATATCTTTTAAAAGTTAGTAAAGGAAGCTTTACATTTTTTGTTACGCAATTGGAGGAGAGACTATGAAGATCACTATTTTCATGCTATCAGAGCTCCACATGTGTAGAGTTGGTACAAATCCATGCCAAGAGCCTTCCTGGGTCTTGCAATTGTAACAATAGGATGTACTATGTCTACTAGAAAGTATTTATGCCCAAGGACAGGGAAAAAATGTTCATGACAGAAGGTGACTAATCTCACTGCCTTTCATTTTGTTTAATCTAGTTATGCCACGTTTTGCTGAACAAGTTGAGGTTGCCATTGAAGCTTTAAGTGCGAATGTCCCACAGCCATTTGAAGAGAATGAGTTCATAGATGCCTCTCGCTTGGTTTATGATGGAGTTCGTGACATCAGGAAAGCTGTTCTGATGATAAGGGTATGTAAAGTACCTGGGAAATAAAAGCTGGAACTTACATAAAAGTATCGCACTGGGTGAGAGGATTATAAAAGCTTATTGGAATTAACTTTATTTGTTAATAAGCCAGAAAAGCTTGACATGGAAACAAGTGTAAAACAAAAGTATATGCAAGAAAAAACAATTTTTAAGTGAAGAGATGAGGATGTTTTAAGAGATGAACCACAATTACTTTATTAATGACCTAGGAGAAGATTTAATCACAACTGTCAATAAATTAATTAATTTGCTAAGATCTTTAAAGTTTGTGGTGAATATTGTTGCTTTGGTGGTTTCTTTTTCATAATGTATGTGTGGTGCCTAGGATATGAGGTAAGTCTAGTTAAAATCTAAATGAATAAATTAATTATCTTGCTGCTTCAGTCAGCCTCTGCGGGGATGGTTTTGAATGTTTACTGAGGTAAAGAATGTGTCATTTCAGCATCAACTAACCAATTGATTCAATTTGCTTAGGCATCTTTAAAAAACAACCCCAAACAAATGAAAAACCCAACCACAGGATACCATAATTATTGTAAGAGTAGATATGTGTCTTGCTTTTAGGTATAGTCTGAGGTGAAAGATTAAAAAAAAAGCCCAACAAATAAAACCTACTTTGGAGATCTCTTCAGTAACTGAAACTCTTATTTGAAACCGACATTGGTTTGAATCTTCCCCAGTGAAAGCCACATACAAAGGCATCTGTGGTGAAAATCACTGAAAAAAACTTCTGAAGTAAATAACAATGCTAAAACAACAACTGATCCCTTTGAGCAGAGAGGTAACATAACACTTGTGGTTGTGACTATATTATGGCACTAATGTAAGACTCCAGACGGTTGGAGCAATCCAAAATAGCTTCATTTTAATCATCTGTCACTATATATTAACATTTACAGAAAAAGCTTTTGACAGGCTTAATTCCACATAAATTCCATTCCTGTATCTAGTGCTAATCTCAGGTAGCCTGAACTATAGCTGTAACTATGGCAATATCATCCTGTTTTCTGGGTGTACAACATTGGGGTGCTTGCAAATCTTCAGGAGTGAGACAGAATAAAAAAGAACTTCACAGTAACTGATCTAACTGTTTCCTATCATTATCCAGTTCCTTAGTCTGCAATAGCAGTTTCCAAGTTTCTCTTAGGACAAGAACTTCTAAGCACATTTTAATCTGTTAAAGTCTCTCAAGAGTCCTTTTAAATTGCCTCATGAGGCACAATGAGAAGGTGGAATCTGCTATAGAGCGACACTTTACCATCTCCTACACAAAGTTCTGGCTTCTAGCATCCTTCTATACATCAGAGTTGTCCCAGAGAGGTTGCCATGAGGCTGTCCATACCGGGTGAGATGTTCCTGATAAACACAAAGCACCATTTTAAATTCTGCAGACCAGTTCACTTGTTTCATTGCTGTCTTATTGTTATGTTAACTACTAGCTTGGAGAGCTGATCAGCATACAGATTTCGAAGTCTTCTTAGAAACATTCCAGGTTACTTTTGCAATTGTATCACTACTACTTTTCACTCATTGTATGATATGAGTTAGTGAATTTTGCTTATTCAGATTAGAAAGATGTATTTTTCCATTCAGATAATTAACTTCTGTATGAAGCTAAATGGAATACTCCTTACTCAGGCAGGCAACTGAAACACATAAATGGACTCATTATCCTTGTGAGTTAACTGTAAAATCCATGTATATGAAGTTACATAGACTCGAGTTTGTTGAATCAGAACCTTATTTTGTATAGAAAATAAAATTAGTTTTAGTTTGAGACAATATTTAGCATTCCTATCCAAACACCTCACATTGAAATGGAATGTATAATTAAAGTGTAAAGCATTAAGCTATAAAAGTCTTTAGAATATTTTTATCTAACAATCAATCAAATCTCATGCACCTCTTTAATTCAGGCTATAAAAATTCTTGCAGTTATTAAAAAAAACCCGAAAACTTGTAAACTTTTTAGAGCACCTGACAATTATTTTCAGGCAGTAATTGTTCATGTGCATGCCATGAAAGATAGAATTTATCTGAGATGATTCCCTCAGAGAGGGAAATAAGGAAAAAATAAGCCACTTTTTAAATTAATTTTTGTTGATATTATTACTTCTAGTAAGCTGAAGGAAAGAGGGATAATCTCTGTTCTTCTCTTTTCCCTTGGAAAGGGAAAATTTTATTGTCCCTTTGGTGGAGAAAGGATGCTCGTTTTTGTATCGAGGACTATTATTAACGATCTGTACAGAAGCATCTCTTTCACAACTTAGGAAGCAGTATAAATAAGTTTAGGTGTATAATTATAGAACCTAAAAATAAGATAGAAAATAATAACTTACATCCAACATATTTTCTATTACTGCATAGGGATCAACTTATACTTTGTTTTTTTCATAGCTGCTTATGAAACTCCCTCACATATTACAAACCCTCTCTACAATTAGGAAGAATCATAATGGCAAATTTTCTCATTTTTACATATCTCTGAGGACAGTGTTCCCTTTTCACATGTGACCTTTGTTGTTGACAGCCTCAATGTTAGTTGGATCTGCTTTAGCCTTAGGGTTACATTTGTTTGGATTAGGAGTGCACATTTGGAGCCAGTCTTCAGTTGTTCCCTTTTGCTGTGTTTTAGTTCATGTTACAGAGCAGTCTTAGAGCATATACACTTGATTCTTTGGGGTTTAGATTGGATATTAGGAAGAACTTTTTCACTGAGAGGTTTGTCAGACACTCTCCCAGGCCACCTAGGGAGGTGGTGAAGTCCTCATCCCTGCAGATATTTAGAGGACGTAGATGAGGTGCTGTGGGACACTGTGATGACCTTAGAGGTCTTTTCCAACCCAATGTTTCTATGATGCACTCCAGTAGCATCTTAGATGCACTTCTCTTCCATACCATTGTTAAGGCATTTACAGCCTATGAGAGAAGACTACAGCAAGTCTGAGAATAAAAATTAAGTGAGAATAGTGCAAGAGCGGCGTCCTTAATCCCAACTGTTTGGATATATGAAAACTCTTCTGCTCTTCCACACTCGTCAATGGTCAATACATCTCAGATACTCTGGAAAATTAGACTTGGTGTAGAATACCATCATTTTTTTTTTCAATAACCTGTCTCCAAAGGGTTTTATAGGGTCTGTTGTCTGCATTCACTGCTTGTTGCTCCTCAGGTTGAATTTAAAGAGGTAAATTTTACTGTAAACTGTTAAGACCTGCTGTGAGAGAGACTCTCTACCTTTGCCACTCAGGTGCTGCTTGCAGCACTTGAGTCACTCAGGCGGCGAGTGCCTTTGTACAAAAACAAATGTACAAAACAGTGTGGAGTTGAATGGAAAAGCATATTAAAAAGGCCTTTTTTTCTCCTTAGCTCTTAGAATTAGAGGGTATTTTCCTGTTAAAAAATGAGGGAATACCTTTTCAGTCTTTCCTCTTGTTGCAAGTTTAGCTTGACTTGGTGTTTACAGCGATGAAATTCTTAGAACTGTATCTTACAATTTTAAGTGTATATAACATTATAGCTTAGTGGGGTTTCTGTCTTCATCAAGTATATTTGAATTGGTGAAATATTAAACAAGTAGCATTTCTGAATCTGCATCTATATACCATTTTATGACTTATACATGCATAATTCACATTTTTATGCTGCAGTTACAAGAGATAAGACAAAATTATATTGATGAAAGATATCTTGTTTACAGCAAGATCTTCAGTCTGGCAGACAAGAGAGATTTTTCTTTTTATTTAAAAAGAAAAAGTATTCCAAGCTCAGAGTCGCCAAATTCATATTAAAAATACAGTATGCATCTTAAGAGAGAAAGAAAGTATTTACTCAATGGTGTATATGAGATTGTGAAAGCATGTTCTTCACTGGGAGAATTCATGTGAATTAAATGTGAAAAATATGTGTAGTAGAGATACTGTATTTGAACAAATCCTAGTCCTGGCTAGTCATATGACACAGACACACCTGTGCACAGGTCCATTTTTCTGCTTAAATCACCTACTTACTAAAATACATTACTTTTGAAAATTAGTCTGCCTCCTCCTGCCACTGACGGTTGTCAGAGTTTTGTTTGGAAGCTGTCTCCAATCTCAAATCCAAGTTTCCTATGACTGTGTGACTATAGATTCAGGTATCTGCAAGACTGATTCAGTCATTCTGTCTCCCATTTCAGATAAATTAAGTTTCAGACTTTGTTGTCTTGGAAACTAGATTTTAAATACTGTTAGTTGTGCACAAAAATTAGACTTGTTATGGTATGTTTAGAAGGCCCCACTAAGAGTAAAAATCTTTAAGTCAAGTTATATACCTTTGTGTCTATACAAATAGGAGACCTTATTACATACAGGCTGGAACTCCAAGAGAGCAGAAAAGCAAAACAACACTGCAGGAGTGAATAGCATGCAACATATTCGAAATGGCAGCAGATAACAGTTAATTACTGTTCTTCATCTTTATGAAATGTAGCTATTTTTGGAAGAAAATGAGGGTGTTAAATTCATCACATTTGAAAACCTTAAGAAAGTGATTCTGAAAGTTAGTTTTGAATTAGATTTCACTTGTTCAGAGGGGAAATACTGAGATTTCTTATGCTTGTAGAATATTGTTAACAGTTACTTTAATTGTCCTTTTGGTTTGCACTACATTTTCTCCAAGTCCAACATCAATACCCATTTAATTTCAGTCTTTTAAAGGCCACAAATTTTAAGGTTATGAAGGTCAGGTAGTGAGAACAATACTTTTTTTGCTGAATGTTTCTTTAGAAAAAAAATCCCTGAAATACAGAATTTTCAGAATATAAGAGGAATCCTCATTTCTTTTCTAATTACAGCATTGAGATGTAATAATTTTAGTTTTATGCCCTTACTTTACAGAATCACAAAATCTCAAGGATTGGAAGGGACGTCAAAAGCTCATCCAGCCCAACCTCCCCTGTCAGAGCAGGACCACCTAGAGTAGGTCACACAGGAAATTTCCAGATGGATTTGGAATGTCTCCGGAGAAGGAGACTCCACAACCCATCTGGAGCCCCTTTCAGTGCTTCCTCACTGGAGAAATTCTTCCTTATATTTCTTTGGAACCTCTTCTGTTCCAGCTTGTACCCATTGCCCCTTGTCCTATCATTGGCCATCATTAAGAAGATCCTGACTCCATCTTCCTGACATCCATCCTTTATGTATTTGTAAACATTAATGAGGTCACCCCTCAGTCTCTTTTTCTCCAAGCTAAAGAGCCCCAGCTCCCTCACCCTTTTATCAGAAGGGAGATGCTCCACTCCCTTCATCATTGTGGCCCTGCACTGAACTCTCTCCAGTGGCTCCCTGTCCTTCTTGAATGGAGGGGCCAAGAACTGGACACAATATTCCAGGTGTGGTCTCACGAGGGCAGAGTAGAGGGGGAGCAGAACCTCTCTTGACCTATTGCCCACAACCCTTCTAATCTATCCCAGGATGCCATTGGCCTTCTTGGCCATGAGAGCACATTGCTGGCTCATGCTCATCCTGCTGCCCAGCAGCACCCCCAGGTCCCTTTCCCCTGTACTACACTAACAGTTCATTCCTCAGCCTATACTGGTATATGAGGTTATTCTTTCCCAGATGCAAGACTCTACACTTACCCTTGTTGAATTTCATTAGATCCCTCTCAGCTCAACCCACCAGCCTGTCCAGGTCTCACTGAATGGCAGCACAACCTTCTGGGGTGTCAGCCACTCCCCACAGTTTACTATCATCAGCAAACTTGCTGACAGTGCCTCTGACCCCTGAGGGTCTCTACTAGACACAGGCCTCCAACTAGACCCTGCCCCATTGATCACAACTCTCTACCTTCTTCCCTTCAAGCAGTTCACAATCTACCTCACTACCTGATCATCCGGCTCATACTGTCTCTGTTTTGCAGTAAGGATGATGTGGAAGATGGTGTCTAATGCTTTACTGAAGATAAACCACATCCACTGTACTACCACCATCTATCCACCTGGTTACATCCTCATGAAAGGCTCTCCAGTTGGTCAAACATGACTTCCTTTGGTAAAGCCATGTTGACTGCTCCTAACAACCCTCTTGTCCTTTAAGTGCCTGGAGACAGCACCCAGGATAAGTCGTTCCATCACCTTTCCAGGGATGGAGGTGAGGCTGACCACTTTGTAGTTACCCAGCTTCACCTTCTTGCCCTTTTTGAAGACTGGAGTGACATTTGCTTTCCCCCAGTCCTCAGGCCTTCTCTTTATCCTCTTTCACCAGGGCATCCACCTCATTCAGCAGTGGGCCTACGTTGCCTCTGGCATTTAGTTTTATCTGCAATGTATATGAAGAAGACTTTCCTGTTATCATTGACCTCCCTTGCAAGGTACAACTGCAATGAAGCTTTAGCTCTCCCAGTCACCTCTCCACATCCTCTAACGACAGTCTTATTGTTTTCCCCAGTGGCCATCCCCTTGTTCCATGTTCTATATACTCTTTTTTTCTGCAAATCTGGCTGAAAATCTGAGAAAGGGCTGAACATTATCTTTTATAATGTTTACAGAAGTGGAGACAGAAGAAACTCAGAAGAGTATACTTGGAAGAGGAGTACTGGTTTTGGAATGGCCAGTGTAACTGGCTACTTGAATGAACTGGTTTATGAACAAGGGGGTTTATGAAGAAGGAGTTGAAACTCTTCATCCTGTTCTTCACAGTAAAGCCCAGAGAGATGAAAAGCTGAGCCCTATGATAGAAAATGCTCTCTTTTGCTCAGGAAGGTGTATAATTCTCTTAGTAGCTGGTTTGCTTATGGTAGATTTTAAAGTCACATCCTGCCCTCAGGCAGCTGAGCAGAGAGAATAAAAGTGATTAAAGGCAATTGGAAAGCAAGACCTTTGGACATTACAGCGATGGGTACCAATCTTTCTTCTTTGTTTTTTTTTTTCCTATGGCAGTAGAGAAAAGATTAATTCATTTTTTCACCTAAACTTCATCATTTCTATCCTGTTATGCAATCTATTTGTACATGCATCTCTTCAGAGAAGCAGCCTGTTTCATTACCATACTGTCATACTTGGTTATTTCTTCCTCCAGTACTCAGCATCAAAACACATATTTCATTCATACTCTTTAAGCCAAATGAAGATGGCTGTGTGTTACTCTCCCCATCATGTGCACTTCACCATGTAGCTAGCAAAGCAGCTGATTTTCCGTTACAAACACTGATGTGCACTTCACGTTGGAAACCAGGCTGTAAGATAACTATCTCCAAAAGACTTCTCTGCATTATGTCAGAGGGTTTGGACCAGTTCCTAGTGAATGAGCATCTTTAAGACAGAGCTGTAATGACAACTGGCAATGATTAGCACCTCTGCTAGCAAACTTGACGTTGCCTCCAAGCACGCAATGCTAGCATGGATGATTTCTTCTGTAATGGTTGGCCCTCTAGGTTAACACTGAGGCATATGGATATCTAGTAAGGTGAGGATTTCTCTTCACAGATGCTGTGATCTTTTTTCTATTACTGTGATCATGTATTGTACCTACTGAAGTAATTTGTGGACAGATTTTTGTACTAGATCCTATTCAAGAACAAAAGGGAATATAAACTGCCTTCTAAAGACTAGTTTTGCACTGTCTATATTAAATGTATTAAATATTTTAAGAACATTAAATACATTAAATATATTAAATAGTGATTTAAAATTAAAGTCTCTCTGTTTATACATAAGTATTTTGCTCCTAATTTTTTACTAGAAGGTGAAAAAACACAAATAAGCAGATCTATCAGTTACCTTTTTTTTTTCCTCTTCCCTCCAAAGTTTTGAACAACCTGAAACTAGCATATATGCAACTAGATTTAAACAATCTGCCCAGACACCCTCACTCCATTCCTAGACCGACAATGGTGATAATGTGGTTTCAGTTTAGGGGATGAGGCAAATTCCAAAGCTCTGTATCTGAAAAGAACTATGTGAACCAAAAAGATAAAGTAGGTTATAAAGTTTACATTTGTTTCAAGTACAGTTGGCATCGTTTACATTTTCTTTCATGGGGAAATCTGTTACTTGATAACTTTTTCTTCCAGGACATCATTTTTTCCAGGTATTTATCTCTCATTTGAAGTTTACATGGAGATTCCAGAAATATAATAGTATTCGTGTCCATTTATATATGAAATAACACTATTTTGAAGTACTGCATTCTAATTGTTAGAGTTTCCAAAGGGTATTTGTTCCTGGAACTGCATTCATCATGTTAACATGTTGAGTTAATAAAAATTGCAGCAAGGTAATGATAAATGCCATTTGTAAAGAAAACTAAAGTTGAAACAACTTAATTTTTAAGACAATTCAATTTCAGCTCTTGACTGCTTGGGCAGACAAGTTAATTTAAAAGGAAGGAGAAATAGCATTTCCTAGGCAGGTAGTCAATGAAAAAAGAACTTCCTGTACGTTGGACTTTGTCTATATACTTTGTAAGTTTGTCATCTCTTTTCTTTTTATTTTCTCTCCCTGTCTCTCTGTCTAGACCCCTGAAGAGCTGGAGGATGATTCAGACTTTGAGCAGGAAGATTACGATGTTCGCAGCCGAACAAGTGTTCAGACTGAAGATGACCAGCTTATTGCTGGCCAGAGTGCAAGGGTAAGTATAAAACTCACGTACTACTTTAAGTGTCTGTAAAAACTGCAAATAAAAAGCTATGCCTCGGAAAGCAAATGCAGTCATTTCAAATCTTCAGGATCACTTAAGAAAGAACGGGAGCAAGTTAACTAAGATGTTGAAAGATTTTCACATCTCACCTATTTGAAAAGCACTGACTTTATTGAATGATCTTCTTTTGGCTTAAGTGATGCCTTGTTTCAGCTGTTTTCTCCAGCTAGTGCTGTAGGAGAAGGCCTTGCAGGTTTGGAATGTGCTGAAACTGTGGGAGTAGAAAGCAAATTAAAAGGAAAAGAAAAAATAAATCCCATCAGGGCACCATGTGCTGCATCTAGAGAAATCTTACATTAGTCATGTTTCCCAGTGTGCAAACCTGTCAAGAAGATCTGTTTAAGCTACTGAGTAGTCCCTGTAATTTAATTGTAATTGAAGACATTTGTTACTGAGTCAATGTAATTTTACCAGGGTAATTACATCATGATAAACTGAAGTCATTGTGATTTGCGACCTTAGCTTGTGCATGGGGATTGCAAATTAAGCTGACGAGCGCTTTAGGGGTCACAGGTGCTGGAAGAGTGAAGATGGTTAACGCTCAGGATTATGCCACTGTCTGATGAATATTTACCTTTTACTAAATATGCTGCTCAGCTCAGATTATTAAAAAAACCCAAACAAAACAGAATACCACTTTGGGGACAAACTGCATCATTCACCTTCAGCTAAATTGCAGAGGACACCAAGCTGAGTGGGGCAGTTGACACACTGAGGGATGAGATGTCATCCAGAGGAACCTGGAAAAACTGGAGAAGTGGTCCTAGATGATGTTCATGAGAGTCAACACAGCCAGGTGCAAGGTCCCACACATGGGTTGGGGGAATTACTAGTATCAATATAGCCTGAAGGATGAAGGGACTGAGAGAAGCCCTGCAGAAAATGACTTGGGGATGCTGGTGGATGAAAATCTGGACATAAGCCAACAATGTGCACTTGCAGCCCAGAAGACCAGTCCTACCCTGGACTATCATCACTAAACAGTGTGGCCAGCAGGTTGAGAGAGGGGGAAATCCTACCCCTCTGCTAGCATGAGACCTCCCTACACTACTGTGTCCAGCTCTGGGGCCTCTAGCACAGGGAGAATGTGGAGCTCCACATTGGAGTGAGTCCAGAGGAGGTCACACTGATGATCAGAGTGCTGCGGCCCCTCTGCTATGGAGACAGGCTGAGAGAGGTGATGAACGTTTTAGCAGGATCCGTTTCAATAGGAAATGGGATAATGGTTTAAAACTATAAAAAGATAGATTTAGACTAGATATAAGGAAGAACTTATTTACTGTGAGGATCATGTGCTTGATCAGATTGCCTAGAGATATTATGCATGTCTCATCATTTGGAAACATTACAGGTCAGATTGGACAGGCTCTGAGCAACCTGATCTAGTTAAAGATGTCCCTGCTTATTGTAAGGGAGTTGGACAAGAGGACCTCTAAAGGTGTCTTCCAGCCCAAAGTATTCTATCAAATATATATTTGACTGGAAAGAGCTTTGAAAACAAAGCCTTAAATTTTCCCAGCAGATGAGCATTAGGGAACTAAGAATTATCTGAATCATGAGACATATACTCAAACACTGGCAAAAACTGATAAATGGAACAATGCCTTGAATTTTGAAAGATGATTTTAGGGCTGAGAACCTAAAGACCAAAAGGCAATAATGCTTTGAAATATAAATTCAGAGGACCAGGAAGGAGAAGTTTTCAGCTTCTGTAGGGAGATCCAATTATATTAAGGCTTGACAAAAACACCCTGGAAAGAAACAGTAAAGTAATATAAACCTAAATGAAGCTTATTTAGAAATATGGCAAGAATGGGAGACATGGATATAGTGGATGGGCAGAAGTTTCTTATTTTCTTAAATTAATTTCATTGAATATTGAATAAAGATGGAAAATAAAGTATAGTATGTATGAGAAAGACTAGGTTTCTATCACAACATTCTAATGACAAAAACTTTTGCCCTTGCATATCAAGGACATACCATATATATCATTAGCAGCTAGGCAAGAGCAGGTGGATTGTAGTTCCCATCCAAGACACCTGGGTGACTACAAACTGTCACCGAGAACCTTGCAGTCAGAGGAATTGCAGAATAAAATCTGGACACCTTGCCTTCAGAATGATGACAGAACTGTGTTCTGGTTACAACTGACCATCTTTCAGGTTTTTTTAATAAATAATCTAAAGCCCTGTTTGTTATAGTCAAAGAATTGACTGTTAAACTAAGTCTCAGTTACAAAAGTATTGAGATATGCTACAGTTCCTTCACAGGGTTTGGGCTCTTTCTTTTTATTGAATCTAAGATAATGTAGTATATCATCCTTTCTTGATCTGAAAAACAAGTATAGAATGCAGTAGTACTTTTTGCTAAGAGTCTAGTTCACCAAGGGACTTCAGAATCTTAAATTCTATTACATTTATTGCAGTTATTATCTCTACTGCACTTAAAGCCTTCTGCTTTGATCAGCCACACACTGTATAAACACAACATATTATAAAGACAGTCCCATTCCTGAATTACATAGAATGCAATATATCACAAGAAGCAGCAAATGATGAAAACCTAAAAAGAAAACATACTAAGCAGAAGCCACCCAGTCCACAGTCTTGAGTGACTCATTTCAGTGAGTCTGCTAAGAATAATAGTGTCTGATTTGAACCTTTCCTGTAGAAAAGCTGGATTTTTATTTGTGGAATGTAATGGATTTGTTTAATATGCTTAATCCATAAAGGCATTAGTGTTTCAGTAGAAAGACTTGTATTTGTCTTCAACAGAAGTAAAACTTGAATATGCGACCTGCATTTGCTGTAGGTTATAGCTTTTTTTCAAAACAAAGCAGCAGCTGGAATAGAAATCTTAAAACACTGCATCCCAGTTTAAAGGGCGTGCAGGTGAAGCTGTGCACAGAGAGAAACCACACACAAGACATACAGATGAGCTTCCAAATGTTACTACTCCTATCCCATTCTCTTTATTTCAGTTAATTCATCTGTTCTGGTGTTTCATGTGTATTTTATATATTTATTTATTAGCTTAAATTGCACTTCATTTTTCTGTGGAAAGACTAATATGCTAACATTTGAAACTGCTGAGTTGCATTGATAAGGCCTAATTAAAACTCATGTGTTGAATTTTAATTTGATTAACTTGCATATTTCTCATTTTCTGATCTACTGTTTATAACCTTTTTTTAATTTCAGTTTTGGAAAAGGTCAATTATGAATTTTTAAAAGCCAAGAGCATTTTAAGAACATGTAGAGAAAGACTTCAGCTGATTGAAAGTGACATAAACAACAAAAAAATGTAATGACACTTAAATATATGTCACACCCCATTAAATGCTTAATGCAATCTTCAGAACCCCTAAAGCCAAATAGTAGCTCGACTTAGAAATTGCTATGGGCAGTGTCCATTTGCTCTTCAAATGTAATTATTATAATTTTTTAGGGTTCTCTTTTTCTATTTTTTGGGGAGAGGGCATGGAACTTTTTGCTTTGTTGATAATGTCAACATAGATTAATATCAACCTGTTTAGTGCCTTTCTGCATATTTTCCAAGAGACAATTAGACCACTAAGTATTATTGAAAGGTACACGCACTACAATTCACTTGAAATGAATTATCTTGTGTGTCATAGCTTATTGTACTATTGAGTTAAGCAGAAATCCTCTCTGTCAGATAATGAGAATGAGAAAGCTACTGTCAATTCAGTCTGCCTTTGCTCATGGATTTCATTCATTTTATTCTTCATAAAAGTTAACATTTATCAGGAATCTTCTTAGATCTTCCTGTATAGACTGGTGAGGGAGCAAAGCATTTGACACTGTCTTGTATGACATCTTTGTCCCTAAATTGGAGAGATATGGATTTGACAGATGGATAAGTAATTGACTGGATGGTCACACTCAGAGATCTGCGATCAATGACTTGATGTCCAAATGGAGAGCAGTCATGAGTGGTGTTTCTCGGGTTGGTACCGGGACCAGTGCTGTTTAACATCTTTATGGGTGATATAGACAGTGGGACTGAGAGCTCAGCACCTTCAGCAAGTTTGCCAATGACACCAAGCTGTGTTGTAAGTTCAAGACGCTGGAGGATAGGGATGATATCCAGGTGGACCTGGACAGGCTGGAGAGGTGGGCCCATGCAAATCTCGTGAGGTGTAACAAGGCCAAGTGCAAGGTCCAGCATATGGATTAGGGCAATCCCAAGCACAAGTACAATCTGAGTGGAGAATGGATTGAGAGCAGCCCTAAGGAGAAGGACTTGGAGATGATGGCTGGGGAGTAGCTCAACATGATCCAGAATATGTTTGAAGCCCAGAAAGCCAATCATATCCTAGGCTGCATCCTAAGCAGGGTGTGTAGTAAGTCAAGGGATGCTGCCCTCTGCTCTCATGAGAGTCTACCTGTAGTGCTGCATCCAGCTCTGGGAACCTCAGCAGAGGAAAGACGTGGGTCTGACATAAGGTCTAAGGAAATTTTTCCCTGTGAGGACGATGAGACCTCTGGGACAGATTGTCCAGAGAGGCTGTGGCTGCCACATCTCTGGAAGTGTTCAAGATCAGGTTGGATGGGGCTTGGAGCAACCTGGTCTGGTGAAAAGTGTCCCTGCACATGGCAGGAGCTTGGAACTATATGATCTTTAAGGTTACTTCCTACCTAAGCCATTCTATGATTCTATATCGTGGCATCACATATATAATGTTTTAATTCTTGAAGGTGTAAGACAAGCTATGTTTTTGCCCATTCTGACAGAAATCTAATGTCTACTAGTTTTTGGCTTTTTCAACTCTGATAAAAAGAAACTTGAAGTTGGAACCACTGAAACTGTATATAGTTTATGTCTTCCTTCTTGCCTAACTTGTCCCATTTTTTCTCTAGGCTATCATGGCTCAGCTTCCTCAGGAAGAGAAAGCCAAGATTGCCGAGCAGGTAGAGATATTCCACCAAGAAAAGAGCAAACTGGATGCAGAAGTGGCCAAGTGGGATGACAGTGGTAATGACATCATTGTGTTGGCAAAGCAGATGTGCATGATTATGATGGAAATGACAGACTTTACTAGGTAAGGACAAAATAACCTGCGTGGAGGACTTCGACATCCCACATCTTTTCTTTTGGTTGCAATTTGTAGCCTGTTGAGATGATGTACTGTGTTTTGGGCCATGCAAAGCCAGGTAACACACATCATATATCGTGGGATGAGTTATATACATGATTGTTCTGGATATTTCTCCAGATTAACTGCATGAAGCTTTTATCCTATTTGCAAATCTGTTTTATTTGAAGATCAACTTGAATTTCTGCAGGAAAGATAGTCTGTGACCTTACAGACATCCAAATGACATTTCATTTAGTACCCGTTTAAATGCATGTGCCTCTCCGAACTTTCAACATTTCAACACAATTTGTGTCAATCAAAAATAATGGCAAAACTATTTATATCATTTTGAACACTGAACTCCTTTCAAAATTAACCCAAATGCAATGAAACTATTTTGATCTCGTACTTCATTTGAGACTGTCAGCAGTGATCTTTTTTTTTGCTTTCATCTGTTTTTCTTCTATCCATGTCTTGTTCTTTACTAATTGCAAAGCATCAAAAGGCCATTCATTAATGATATTCGATAAAAAGAATTATTTTGTTTAAGTATAGTCATATTGTTAATCACACCAGGGAGAACATTTTACAAGATTTTTTGAATTACAGATCATCATAATAAATTAAAGGGATTTCAGTGTTTATTTTTAATGGGAGTTCAAAAGTTTAAATGGTATTTATCAAAATGTGATTAGACAAAACTGGACAAAAATCTTCATATTTTCATTCAGAATTTAAATCAGACATCCATTTATTCATCTCACTGAGATGCTCAAATAAGTTCCTTAATCTCCAGCTGATCACACGTCTTGTGTATGGAGCCTTCAAACTATTTTGTAGGAGTCTCTGCATTGACCATATAGGGTTTGCACATAACCTACATATGGGTAGGTAGATAGATAGATAGGGGTGGGGGGTGTATAAATACCGTTAATCTACAAATAACTTGACTATTTACACATGCATAATTAGTTAATTGGTAATAGGCAACAGCAAATATTTCATCCATTTTAAATTGAATTATGCATATAGAAAATTTGCTTAGTTTAATAGATTACAACTGTACTTCTTTCCAAGCAATTATTCTCACAACTTATTTGTTTTTCTCTCAGATCGTGACTTTACAACTGCTGTTTTCAAAGTAGACTCACCACTCCTGTATACCAAATGACAGTGTAGAGCCTCCTGTGAGGGATGATATTTTAGAGGAACCTTAATTGCTTTTGTATTTGTTTTGTCTTTGGGTCTCTGATCCTTCTGTCCAAAACCAGACTGAAAAACTGTCTAAACAGTGCCATTTCATGGAAGGAAGAAATAACATTCTAAAGCAACAGGCCAGAATATGAGCACTTTCTGCAACCTCACAGAGAACCTTTGATACATTGAACATCAAATCGAAAGATTTGTAATTACATTTTCTGCCATCAAAAGAACAGAACTAATATGAGAATGAGGGAAAACTACTGTCATATTAAAAAAAAAAAAAAAGAATCAAAGTGCACCTCTGCCTACATCAGATTTAATAAAAAACTTGTTTAATATATTCCATTAAAACAGAACAAAGCCTTTCACACCTTTTGGGTTGACTGTAACCTCAGCAGTGTTAAAATAGAATAGTTTTTCAAATGCATGGAATTTGTGACAGTCAGATCTACTGATATAATTAATGTAGAAGCATACGAGGTCACTATGAAGGATTTTTGCTACAGTTTAAGTTCAGTAAAATTGAGATACTTGTTATGTTGCAATATTTGTTTAATGTGGAAAAAGCTAAGGAAAAGAAAGATCAAAATGGAAATATGTTTCAATATGTTATTCTTAGCATTATAGATGTTTTTAAAAATCAAATATTATGTTATGCTTAGAAAAAGTGCCTTTAATTTTAGTTAAAAAACCTAATGATTTTCCTAAAAACCCAAATGATTTTCCATCAGTCTTATCAGAAGCTGTATTTCACCACATAATATTAAATAAAACACATTAAAGAAAGGATAAACAGATGACTTCTAAGTGAGCCATTCTCATGAGCAGCAGCAAAAGTCTAAAGCCAACTCTGAGAAGACTGCAATGATTCTTTTCATTTTGTCTGTATACATTCTGATAACTTTAATGACTAAAATCAGAGATTTGTGCATTACCCTAAAAATATAGTGAAAAATTAGTCTTAAGGCTAATAATATATGTTTTAATTGTAACATTGAAGTTTGCAGTAAGGATTGTACTTAATGTGTCCCAGTTTTCTGACCAGAATCTACTACAAAAGTTTTTCTAAAATGCGACATTCTTGCTCTAGATGTGACAGGCTTAACATTTAGCACTGTCTGGGGGATAACATAGTTTAGAAACAGTGGTGTGTTCCAGAAAGAATGTTGGTGTAATGACCAATTAAAAATAAATATACTATTAAGTATAGATCACATGCTGGGAGGCACCATCAGACTGAATTGCTAGTGAGGCATGTTTTTGAGAGAGGATATATAGCAGACCGATTTCTTTATCAAGCTGTATCATAAAGTAGTTAAAAAGTGAAATTGTAATAAATTAAAAAGTCATTCATGTTACTATTTTAAAATCAAACACTAAACCAGGTCACTAAAATTGTTGCCTTTCATAATGTATTTAGATTGTTCGTAATTGTATTGTATTTCACAGAGGCAAAGGCCCCCTGAAGAATACATCAGATGTCATTAATGCTGCCAAGAAGATTGCAGAGGCAGGATCAAGGATGGACAAATTGGCACGGGCAGTGGCTGATCAGGTAACAAAAACAAGCAGAAATAGAATGTTGCCTTTATTAATGAGGCAGAAAAGTAACTGTACTTGGCATAAAATTAACTCTTTAAAGTCCCTGCCTGGATCTACCCACTGAATTCAAGTTCTTTCTTCTATACCGATGGGATTGGGTATCGTAGTACAGAAAAGTCATAAACATGTGTCTCAAACAGAGAAATATCTCAATTTTTCCACAGCCTCACGTCTGTACCGAGATGATTGTATTAAAATTAGACAGATATATTTGCTGTCATGAAAGCAGTAGAGACTTGGATGCTCTGTTACCCTTATTGTATGCCTAGGAATCCTTATATGCTTTACAGCTCTTCCAGCAGTTTCCCTTGATAGGGTACTTTTTCAAGATTCCCCATCTTCCTTTCTGCTTTGCACCAAGGTATTATGGTTTCACCTTACAGCCCCTTGTTCCATGTTCTAGGGTCTATGTCTTCATTACATTTTCTGCTTCAAATAAGCCTATCATAATGTGTAACATGCTGCCAGGGAATATGGAGCAGAGTGGCAAGAAACCTTAAACTGCCCATTTTCTTATTCCTTCAGAAATTTTAGGTTTAGATTGTCTTCAGTATCAGCAAGTATTTTTCCTGCAGTTAGCCCACTCCAATCCTTCAAATGTAGCATCTGTTCCTTTTAGTATGAGAAAGAAGAAATCCATCTGTCAGCTAATGAAATTCCTGATCTATAGTATTTGCAGAGGTGGAATATGTTAAAGAAAGAAACACAAAGAGACTTGATATGCTTAGAGGGCATTGGCTTGAGTAACATTTGAATTTCATAAGAATGTGAGATGCACACTTCAATAATAAACAGTAAAATCACTATGAGAATGAAGTATTTGTTTTAATGCTTGTATGTTAATGGCATTTTACAGAGCTTTGGAGACACTCATGCGATATCAACTTTTTATGGACAGTTCCATTTTTAATTACTGTTACAATGAAAGAGATCTTACATTTTATTTTGCTCCAAGGTACTTGTATTTAAAGCCTTGTCAGCTCTCTAGAAGTATTGCTTTAAAGTTAATTTCTTTCACTTCATAGACTTCCAGAGAGGGTAAATATGTCTGTATTAAATTGTCACTGGTAGTGAGAAGAGGTCACTTAGGGATTCACACCTGAAAGATGTGGCAACTGTCTGAGAAAGAGCCATTATAGCATTGCCATAAGTGTAGAGTAGATTAAACCTAACAGCCACTGTGAACTTCCAGTTTGGTTTATTGCTAGTTTGGGGACTAGAGCAGTCATCTCAAGTCAGAGGTTGTGATGCTGTTGACTTGTGTGTGTTTAATTCCATTGGTTTTTGTTTAAGTGCTCTGATAATGTTTTACAAAAATTGACTATAAACTTTATAAGATACTAAAAAGATATATTCAGAAGTCCTGAAGTCTTTATTCCCCAAAATATACATCCAAACATTCAGATATACAACTCTGTGTTATCAGTCAGTCGTTGGGTTGCTCCAAAGAGTCTTTATTGAGGATATACTGTTAGTAATGGACCATTTTAGCAATGTTTCATTGAGTGAATTACTGAGTCTCTTCTCTTGAGGCAGAACTTTGAGTATTGACTATGAAAGTGGTTTTTATTGTGCTGTTGCTGTTGTTGGGGGATGATGCAGTTTCTATTAAAGGTTCTAAAGGCTATGAATAAATTGTATTCAGACCTTTTCTAGTTACATTGGTAATAAAACCTTCACCAAGCCTATCACCTAGTGTAGATGTAGGTACATTTATCTAATGTTATTCTTATCAAAAAGCTTTTGACATGCACAGTATCCAATATGGTACAGAGCTGTAGATAGCCTTCCCTCTAGTATGAAGAGATTTCCCTTAAAACATGCGGACAGATCATCTTTTCTCTGTGTTCTTGAGATGGACTGCAAGACTGACAACTTTCTGTGAGACTCTGTAACATGTCACTTATACTTTAGTAAATAATTTCCTTCTATCACAGATTAAAGTCTTTATGCATTAACAATAAGCATTCCAAATCTGTCAATACCAAACCCAAGCAGCCTCCTTCCTCTCTGCCTCTTGAGTCCTTCATGTGCCTGTAAAGGGCCTGGCATCTGCCAACCTAGAAGCAGAGCTGTGTCCTCTGAAGTCTGCATAAATGGCAGGGAAGCTGGCTAGACAGTCAAGAGTTGACAGTAGAGTAGATGTAATCAGTCAAAACCATGTTTATCTGGACTTGAACTGGCCCATGCTGCATCTTAACCTGGACACTCAGGAGGCAACTTGGAGTTTTGGATTGAGCTTAGTCTTTTGCCTGGTTAATAGATTCTTCCGTTCCACACAAACTGATATCACAAGTGAACCATGGCAATCATATTATTTGTATTGCCTTTCATTAATGGCTGATAGAGGAGTTTTTTTTTACAAAAATCTGATAGTCCATCTTCAGGTTAGAATTTGTAAGTCTTCAGTTAAATGAGAGGTAGAGTTTGACTTATCACATTTCATCAGGTATTTCCTGTGAAGAGGAAGTGAAATGGACCCCCTCAATACACACATGTTGCCATTATCTGCTCTGATTACTTCTCTATAATCATATAAACTCAGCTACATTTAATCAATCATTTCTTTTGCCTGTAGTGCCCCGACTCAGCCTGCAAACAGGATCTACTAGCCTACCTGCAGCGCATTGCCCTCTACTGCCACCAACTCAATATCTGCAGCAAAGTGAAGGCAGAAGTTCAGAACCTGGGAGGAGAACTTATTGTATCAGGGGTAAGCTGGTATTTGTATTTAGCTGGTTTTGTTTCCCTTGTAGCACTTGAAAGGGAGCATTTTTGATGGCAATAATGTACAAAGCAAAAATATAGTGATTCATAAGCAAGCTTTTTAAAATGTTATTGCCATTATTCCAGACCTTACAATAACTTGTGTGGGGCAATTTGATTTTCCAATTACCCTTTGTTTATACTAACCTTATAAAATCTTCATTCTTTCAAAAGAAAAGTAATTTCATAGCCTAGAAAGTCATTGCCAAGCTGTGAATATAATTATTTGTAGCTTTTGTATATTTACTCATTATAAATCTTCTTTCCTTTGTTAGTGCTGGTAATTTCTCTCCTCTGCAGAAGCCAGCTCTGTATGAAGTGCATATTGTTAAGATGGTGATGACTAATGGAATTTCATTCACTCAGGTTCCAATGCATACTAGGTTTAGCAAAAACTCTGGAAGGCCAGCAAAATACTTATATTTTTGATGCATGTGCTGTTTTCAAATGCCAGTGGCAAACACAAATATGATGTATTCTAATTCCTATCCAGTTATTTCAGTTATTTTCAGTGAACACTACAGACTTTTTACAGACAAACTCTTTTAGAAATAAAGACAGGAATGTGCAGCAGCAGTAATCTTACTAAAAATTAGTTTTCTAAATTTTTTAATGATTTTTTCTTTTCTTCTCCTAATGTTGGACTCAGTGCCTCTGGGAGATTAGTAGAACCAAGCAGCAGCAATTGCTGCTCTTCATGATTTTCTTATTTTGCTATTTTAACTAATCACCTTAGTACAGCCTCACGACACCTTTGCTATTTTTTAACTCAAATACAGGCCATAGGCATGTAAATGTATAATGTTTCACTCTCCTGAGTGTGCTTTAAAAATGATGGTGATTTGTGAGACCCAAGATACCTGAAACAAGATTGTTTTCAAATGTGGTTTTGAAAAAGCACCCTTTCATTGTTTAAGCCCAATCAAGTACGAAGAGTGTTAGGACAACTAACTTTATGCATTTCATCCATAAGATTCCCCAGTGAAATCACTGGCCTTCCTCAAACACATCAAAAGTCAGAGCAAATGTTCTCAACTACATGCCATTTTGATTTTTTGCAAAGCACATTAGAAGGTCTTAAACATTTTCTTTCTTGAATCAGACATTCTGAAGTCATATATGCAATCCTAAAAGGAGCAACTTAAATGTTCCTGTGTCTGTGCCACTATTGGTCTTCACTTCTTGACATATGTACATATGTAATTTTAATACCTTGATCCTCCCACAGCAATGAAAAGATCCTCTTCTATTTTCCTCATATTAATGAAGTGATCTGTCCTTGTATCGCTGACAGTTATGCTGCATAGTAAATGCTGTGATCTTTTCTTACCTACTTCCATCTCGGTTCAGCTTTTCATATCCATTGAATTGTCATATTCATCTATTTATTCCAGTTACCAAAATCAGTGCTTCTGCCAGCTTGGCTTTTGTGGTTGTGTGTGTTTCTTTTTGAAGTCTCTTTATTCAGTGTATGTGGATGCTGAATAAGTCATTGTGAATCTCCAGCATCTATTTGTTATCGGAACATCACCATCCGTTGTGAAATTGAAGTGGCCGAATCGCTTGACTTCATCATTTCCAGTCTGGCATTGTTAGCATCTGCTGCTTACCAGGCTTCATCACCATTGTGTTTCTGTTTGGTTGGGTTCTTTTTACAGTTAGTGACAGATGGGCAAATCTAGCTTCAACCACAAAAATTATCTGAGTCTGTCCCCAAGCCTCAGTACTGACATACAGAAAAGTTTCAGATTGCCCAGCTTGCTTCTTCCGCTGCTGCTCTGAACAGGAGGTGATGTAGAGACTTGAACCCCTGTGCATCCCTTTCTGAGAGCATTGTCTTGTTATTTGGTCTAGCACAGTTACTACAGTGCTTTCCTGATAGTGTTTTCCAAGCTATTTATCTTCAAGGTGCTGGGTACTGTATGCTCTTTTGCTATCCAGAGATCTAGTATCCAAATGCACATCTACATCTGCTTGTCTACTTGCTGCTTCTGCTTCCATCTTCTTATTCATTTTCTCTTGGATAGCCAAGTACAAATAAACAGTATTTTATTTACATTAAAATGAAATACCATTATTTGGCAACTTGCATACAGTACGATGTTAGAAGTAAAATAGACTCCAGAATTCAAGCTTCCTAACCTATGACTATAGAAGTTTCTGAGAATGTACTATATTTGTTTTGATGTGACTATGAAGCATCAGGATAATTATTACAATATTGTAAATTACTACTGTGTTTACAAACAAACACAGTACAATTCATTTTGATTCAAAAGATGAGTTATGATTCTGAACTATTACAGGGAGTACAAATTGCTGGAATTTTTGCATTATGACAACTACTAATCAGTACTTATAAATGAAACTGTTGTGTGCATATATATGTATGAATCTTACATGTGGGCATATGTGTATTTATGTTAAAAAAGAGACATAAAACTTACTAAAACCTGAAATACAGATGAAAGCCACTCCACAGTTCTTATAGTTCTGTTAGAAAAAACTGCATTGCAACAACTTCAAAACTACTGTGTACAGAACATATAATGCACTACATATCTTTTGGTGAAACTTCTATGTCTTTCTTTTTCCCACTGGATTCAATAGTTCAATATGGTTTATCTCTGAAAATGAGCATAAAGCTGATCTTGTTTGCTTTTTCCTCCATAGATTGATATGATACCAGCTTAGCATATGAAGGAGTTCTTTTTGACATCATTGAATTTGCTGGAAATAGAAAAACAGATCAAAAAAATAAGGAAATGTCAAACTCCTGAAGTGTAAATTATTTCAGTAAAGGAAGAAACTCACTGTTGTTTTTTCCTTTCTTCTATTCCTTTCCCCCCACTTTTTTCTGTCCTTTGATCTTCCTCACCAAATTCCCTGCATGCAAGTAGCAAAATTATTTTCACCAGATAAGTAAAATCTGTCAATTCAAAGTTAACAGGCTAACCTCATTAATATTGACTTGGCCCTTTATGTTGCAGAGTGAGACTCTCAATTCCCAATTCCAATTGAGTTTTGAAAAGTAAAATAAAGAAAACTATGTGATACCTGTTCTTCAATAAGGAGCCTTGTAAACTTGAAGATTATTATAGGGAACAAAGTAAATAAAAGGGGTAAGGAGGAAGTTAGATAAAAGTAAAAAAGGAACTGATATGTTTTGAAATGCAAAAGATTTTTAAAATATTTATAATCTGTGTAGAATGTATCCTTGTTCCTAATACAAGTTCCTTTGACCTTGGTCCATAAACAGATACATGATTCTATAGTTTTATATTTGAATATTTAATTTCTAATTCCCCTCTAAGAATAAAAAGCCTCCTTGAATTAAGTCACAGACTAAGAGCAAAATAATTTCCTTTCTCTCTTGTCTTGGTTTATTTGATGTAATGGATATTTGCTTCACAATCAGTTGCACCGTTACATTGGAATAAATCCTCTGAGGTGCTGAGCATAGGCTACTGGAGCAAATACCATTTCCACATTCTTAGCTCTTGCTGATAGCTTTTTTGTGGTAGCAGCTTTTGTTGAACAGAGTTGGTTTTAACAGTGATGTTTGTTGTTTTGATAAAAATTTAGGCAACTTCTCACTCTAAGGATGCTTTATGTTTTTTTAGTATTCCTAAATATCCGATTCTTGTTAGCTAGACCATTACAACCAAATAGAATCTATATATTCATTTCTTACTCTAGAATAAATATCCACCTGTTCTGGTTACTGCTGCTCTGAAGCTGATCAACTCATTTATGTGCAATCCATTTAGGCTGTGAGGTTGCATTTTCTTTTAATTCTTGTTTATGTTAGTAGCTTTTCTACGGTCTTTCCTGCAGGATTAGATTGAACAGAGTCTAAGAAAATCCCTTATCCAAGACAACCCCCTGTCATGTTCAGGTTTGATTTAAAGCTCTACAGACACAATCATCTGTATTATCAGAAAATTTACCCAGTCTTAAACTTCTGAGCCAGATAGACACACAGAGTCACAGAGTAACAGCCATACACCTTTGAACACTATCCAAAAGTACTGAATCAACAGCCAAAGCACACTCCAAATATATACATTAGCTGGATCAAGTTTTCAGGTTTTTTCTCTCATGGTTTAGACCCATCCACAAGCAAAGGACCAGAATCAGCATCTCATTCACTCCTCTCCCTCCTGACAGGACAGGAATGAGAAAAGTGAGTGAGGGATTTTGGAACCCCCCAAGGACAGGGAGGGCTCATCACTTATAGTCCTGGGCAAAACAGACAGGACTACTCAACTTAGGGAAGAAAACAAGACCTGATTTTATCTGCTACCAACCAAAAATATAATAAACAGAAAGCACAGAGCATTGCAACAATAAAGAGCAAAATCAATCCCTTTAAGATCCCCCTCCTTTCTTCGAACACCTGATCCTGGTGTTTTTACCTCCTCCCCTGCTGAGTGGAGCAGGGAGGCAGGGAATGGGGGCGTAGTCAGTCCATTTCCAGCAGCTCCTGCTACTGGTCTTGCCTCTGGGCAGGTGACGTCTCAACATTCCCCTCCTCCAGCTCAGGGTCTCTCACACATTGGGCAGCCCTGCAAGGGCTACTCCAACATGCATTCATCCCAAGGGCTGCATCTCCTCTCTGCTTCATCGGGGTCCACAACACTCACCCCCTCTGGCATGGGGTCCTTCCAGTGCTACTGGCAGCCATTGGTCTTGCCATTACCTTATATGGGTTGCAGGGCAACAGCTACACTCTCTCCATTGGCAGCAAGGAGGTCTTCAATCCAGCACTTTCCCTCCCTTCCTCCTTCCCTGACCCCATGGTTGCCTCTTCCTATGAAATACCCATTTCCCTTCTAAATAGTGTTAACAGAGGTGCCAGATTGGCCCATCTGGGCTGGAGGTGGATCCAAACTCAGAGCTGGGGAACTTTTGGGAACTGTTTATAGGGGCAGCACTGCAGCCCCCTCAAGCAGCTCCCCCCAAACCCAACAGATTTTCTAAGGCCTATTTATCTCAGCATAATGGGCTCAGCTATGATTCCAAGAGAACAATTCTTATAATGTATTGAAGTTACAATTCAGATCAGATTGTGACTTCATGTAGGAGTTCTTACATGGTGAATGAAAGTGAGGACATTATTGGGAAAAGGAAGGTAAAAGACCTGGAGCTACTCTATTAACTTTGAGTAGGACATTATGAAAATTCCTGTAACACTTGGACTGGGAGGTTGGATAGATAAAAATATGAACAGTTGTGGGATACACTGTAAAATAATTGTATGTTTATTCTCAATCAGTGATAAGACTAAACTGGAAATATCTACCCATCAAAAAAAGAATGAGCCTCATTATTTGTCACAGAATAAGACTGCACATCCAGCAGTTATTTCAGGTGAGCTGGCAGTTT
Organism: Colius striatus; assembly: GCF_028858725.1. Taxonomy (NCBI): domain Eukaryota; kingdom Metazoa; phylum Chordata; class Aves; order Coliiformes; family Coliidae; genus Colius; species Colius striatus. The sequence continues at coordinate 95,796,854 of NC_084761.1, read as the reverse complement.
CCCTGTCAATTCTGCCTATGAATCTCGCATTTAATAAAATAAAATGATTTATAGGTCCTACTTTTCTTTCCTTTGAGGCCATATCACTTGAAACTACCTTGTGCTATAAAAGCCAGTTGGTATATGTATGGGCAGTGAAGTACCAGCTATTTATGAATTCTATAGACTCAAAGAAAGGTCAGGTAATTTGAAGTTCACCTAGTATTAAAAGCAAGTAAGTCTGTCTTTCACTGAATTTGGATTAAGAGCATGTGCATAAGCAGTAACTTAAGACTTACTGATATGGTATTTTATTTCTCCACATCAGAAGGCCTCTCTGGGGTTTTCCTTTGTTGGCTTTTAAAGTAGGCAATCAGAACCTTTGCATTTAAAGTACTTAAGAGTATGGAAAAATGTTTTGGAGTTTGGTGAACAAAGTGAATCAGGCAAGAATTTAGTATCATATATTAGAATGTTTTCAGAAGGGAGAGTTGGCAAATTGACAAAACTGTTGGATTCCTTTTCTTCAAGATTCTCAGGAGTGCAAAAGGTTACTTCTGTTACTTAGGTCTATCAACAAATTAAGTTTTGCTATTAGTAAATGGAATAAAGCTACTTGAAACAGTCTGCCAAAACAAGGTTTGTAGATATTCCGGGACGGGGCTTTTTGGACTGACAAGCTGTCAATGTTTCCAGGAGAAAACACCTGAGCTAAGACCTAGCTGTACTTAATGATTAATAGATATCACTAACAGAAATTCTGTGCTTTGTCTGCTAGTGATTCAGTTTCCTTGGAGTTGAGGAGTAAGAGCAGTTATTCCTAAATATTTACTCTGTTCACGTTTGCTGGACAATGTGTGCTCAAGAGTTACACACCACAAAGTTATATAGTCTGATATCTAGACTAGAGTTTTGGTTCTGGTTAATATGACAAGAGGATATAACACAAGTGAATATACTAAATTTCATAGAGGGAAGAGACTCTATAGATACTTGATAAATTACTTCAGAATTTTATTTTACTTCTGTGATTTTTAATTTAGACTTTTTTTTTTTCCTAGTTGTTTTACACATTTACCCACTGTTTCACACAGAAGATTATAGTAAGAATTTAGAACAGCCAAAAAGGGAGTTTGCAAATATGAAGAGAGTATCATATGTACCAATGCTGTGAAAATAATTAAGATAGGACTCATGGAAAGATTTTTGTCTACAATGCATGTGGTGGAAGGCAATTCTGTTACGAGGCTTGGAATGAAAGTAGTGGGTAAAGGAGAGAACTTTGAAAATATAAGTAAGCCAAAGAACTTGAAATATGAGATCTGAAAGGGTCTGGGGAAGAAAAAGCAAACTAAAAGCAAAATAGGAATACAAAATCAAAGAATGACAATGGTAGGATTGATATGATGTGGTAGGACCGATATGATGAGGGGACTGGAACATCTCTGTGAGGAGGAAAGGCTGGAGGATCTGGGGATGTTTAGCCTGGAGAAGCGAATGCTGAATGGGGACCTTATCAATGCTGATAAACACTTAAAGGACAAGTATTGACAATATGGAGCCAGTTTTCTTTTATGTAAAGCTGGTGACAGGACAAGGGGTAATGGGCACAAGCTGAAACACAAGAATTCCACTAGAATATGGGGAAAAACTCCTTTGGTGCTGAGGTGAGGGAGCCCTATCCCAGGCTGCCCAGGGAGGCTGTGGAGGCTCCTTCTCTGGAGGTTTCAGAAGGTGCCTGGATGCATTCCTGTACTTCTTTATTGAGGGGAATCTGATTTAGCAAGAGGTTAGGCTGCATGAGCTCTAGAGGGCTCTTCTATCCTTGACCGTTCTGAGATTCTGAAAAAGTTTGGTTGGACAATCTGTACTGTCAAACAAGTGAGGAGAGAATCTATAAACTTAAGAGTCTTTATTTTGCCTCTGAAGTTACTACTTCCAGTATAGAAAAGCTGTGGCTCAATGGGGAAGGTGAGAGACTTTGATTTATACTGTGTGTTCAGCTAGCTTGTGTCATCAGCTTTGGAAGAAATTAAAGAAATGAAAAATACAGTGAGATGTTTCATCTATGCCTTTTAGAACGGAGATATAATTAAGTAACCTCTGTGTATGTGTTTGAAAGCATGCAGATATATTGATATATGAGAGAGTGAAATAGACCCATAGTAAGTGTCCTCTGTTCCAAAATATATGGCTGTATGGAGCACATGATACTTATAAATATACAGGTTTTGATAAGCCTTTATCTGGAACAAATAGCTTGAGCTTGTGACTAACACAGTAGTCTCCAACTCCTGCTGGCACAGGCTGTATCCCTCGATACACTGTCCAAGAAAGGGTCTACCTGATGATGTGGTAACATAAAAAATTTATCATCCTGACACTGAGTCAATTTACTACTCCTAAAGGATAAAGGCATCAGTGACTTACACAGGTTAATCAAAATGAGTGCCGATAAAATCCCTCATAGTCACATATTCATTATATATGATATATTTTATGGAAACACTGTCATAGGGCTTTCTGAAAGTTAAAACAGGGAAGAATCCCAGTAAAACTAGTGGGGACCAAGACCCCAGAGGGTTTATACAATCCTGAGGGAGATTCAAGCCCTAGGTACACAATGCAGCAAATGAGTGGATCTAATGATGGTAATCAACTCATTTCAAGTCAAAATTTGTGCTGGAGATCTCCAGAGGTCTCTTTGAAGTGACATTGTACATTTTTTTTATTCAGCTAAGTGAAAGGTCCTGTAGGGTCTTGTTTCTATGCCTGTGAGTTCTCACTGTTTTTCCTTTATAACTGTTGCTGGATTGGACAATAGTCTATATCCCGAGCCTTGGGCATCTGAGGGATTGTGTGATCCACATAAAGAATAGCACAGAAGACTTTGGAAAGGTTGATTTATTTATATCAGCGTTATGGTTATTTCTTCAAAGCAGCTGAGTGCAGGTGGATTGGTGGTGGGCAGAGTTTACATTATGTAAGGAAAAGTAGAATGAAGCTTAAGACATAACTGAAAAATGAGACAAGGGAGCATTTAGTCATGAAATAATCTCATTTCTTTTGAAGCCATGATGTTCTAAGTCTATTTCCAGGACTAAGAAAACATTTCATTGTATGTAAATGCACATGTAGACATATGTACACAGAAATATGAAACAATATATCCTGCATAAATGGAAAGATATTGTCTAGAATTTCATTTGCAAAGTAAAATCACACTGTACTCATCTTCATTAGAGTATATTCATGGAGACAAGAAGCATGCACACCATCTATATATCTACATTTAGTAGGTTACCATTTAGACAAGTCAGAATTTTATCCTTATTAAAAAGCATTTTGACTATAGTGAATATGTTCTTGTGCTTTATTGTGTAACAAATATTCATGAATTACCAAAGATAACATTTATTGAACTTTCACATTAGAAGAGTTTTCTGCAAAGAAAAGTATTTCTGATACCAAATAATGTTAAGCCATTTAATTCCTTGCAAAGCAAAGTGTTAGAGATTCAAGACTGAGGCTTGAAACAAATACAATCATAGAAAAAGAGAAGAGAATTAAAGGAAATGTATGTACTTCATTATATGCTGTATTTGTTTTAAAAATAGTAACCACTCCAAAATCCAAATCTTGGCTGCAACAGCAATTACTGCTTCTGTCCAGCTTGTTTTCCTATTCCAGGCCATGCTGAATGAGATGGGGAGAAAATGGAAACACGGCTTTCCGATCTACAAACTGCCCCAGCCCTGCAATAATTAGTAAAGCCTAGAGACCATTCTAACATACCCTAAGGTATGGTTTTAAAGGACTATTCCTAAAAAAGTACTATAAGGAAAGAGAGCACTTCAGTGCTATCTCATGTTCGCTTCTCCTGTCTTCCTAACTTTAAAGGAGGTAGTTTGAGACCAAGCTTCACCATTTTGTATTAAATAAGAAGTCCCCTGGGGCATTTTCAATTGTCCTCATGAATGTACAGCATAGTTGCTCATAGGTACATCCTAAGACTTTAAAAAAAAAAATTAGGCTTGTTTCTTGCACATGGAATTACCAAGAACTGAATTTACATTATGACAGATTTAACCCACAATGGGAGATTTTGGACCATGTTTCTTGTACAGAAAGTACATCTTTTAGCTCTTGCAGATTGTAACTTCCTGGTTTTGATAGTGGTGAGACTTATTCTCAGTTCTAAAGGTACTATCAAATGATGCTTTTGCTGGTATTAAAAGAATAACAACTTCAGTTCAGACTCATCAGTTTCTTTGACTTTAATTATAGTTCTTGACAACCTTACTTGCAGATGAGTAACACACACAGAGAAACACTCACAGGCAAGAAGACATACCCTGAAGGGAAAACATCATCAGGTTTTCCCAGCCTGAGCAGAATCAATTGCAAATACTGAACAAAACAGCTTACAACCATTTAATAAAGCTCACAATAGGAATGTATTTCTATTAAATGTAAGAGGTCATAAAAGCCTTTAGGAAGATATCAAACTGAGTGAGGAAGGTTAAAAGTTGCCTTATATCTTTAATGTCTGAAATAGCTTCATACACACTTGAAACTCATTTTTTACTATGAATGTTGTTAGCTATGAACCTTATAAGAGTAAAAGAAAAAAATGTCTGTTCTCACATTACATTCTTAATCTTAGGTGACCTAAAAGTGGCTGCATCAACAAAAAGCATTTGTTTTGGATGATGTATTCAAGACATTGATAAAGAGTCAAAGTAAAAAAATCTATCCTGTATCAGAAAAATCAATCATAAGCCCTTACTGCTAGATATTCTCTAATGCTTTCTTTTAACATGAGTTTTTCTAATCCTGGCTAATACTTCATCAAAATATCTTGTAAACTAAGTTACGAAATAGATAATAGCATTACTAGAAAATGAGACCAATCATACAAGTGATGTGTCCTAAATCTCATCAAAGACTAAATTAGAACTCTATAAAACTGGATTAGAGCATCAATATCTGATCAAGAGGATGTAGCATTTTCATCCTTTTCTGTACCTGCAATTAGATTCAGCTTTCCCATTGTCAAAAGAAATTAGAGAAGTTACAGTTTTATCCTCTCTCAGATGAGACTTTACATATTTTATCATTACTTAGCTATGACAGATAGTAATAAAAAAGATTTTCCCATTCATCTATCAAGCTGATCCACCTCAGTAATGGGATATCTTTGGGTCAGAGATGTGTCTATGATGGAGTCTCAAACTGTTACAGAATGTGTCACCTTGGCCGATTCAGCTGATATTTCAATTTCTTAAAATATATCCATTCTTACTTACTATAGTTTTACCAATATATTGCAAGTGTCTATGTGATTGGTATTCCTCAGCTTTTCACAGTCTTGCTAGACTCGAGCTTTATGGACAGCAGCCACTGGTGCTTTAGTGGCACCTGCCCATTCCCCATCATCTGTCCACCTTTTTAAGCAAGAAAGCAAGTACTTTTGTTGTTGTTTTCTGACAGATCTTTGATGTCAAACTGAACATGGACTCTGCTTTCAAGTGATTAAATCAAAATTACTTGATCTACATTCACATAGTTTTCTTATGCTGTTAGGCTGAACTGACATCCGTATTAAAGTCTTCATTAAAGTCTCTTTACATTTTCATGCATTCATTTAATTAGTTTTAGTTGTATTCCCTGGAACACTTGGAAAATGTGTTCAAGATTTCTTGACTGCATATACATTTTAAAAATGTTTTCAGCTAGTTATATTTCTCTGCTTTTGTGCACTGTTTAGGTGAGAAATGTGTTCTAGTGTGTGTTCACAAATCAATCTTATCTTACTTGCTCTTTCCTTAGTTTTCTCTTTATCATCTACAGATATCATACTAAGCAGGTCAAAACAAGATTTCAGATTTGAACAGTGCTAGCTCAAAATACCATCTGGGGTATTATCTGCCATCTAATCTATTAAACTGTTTATATCGCATTATCATGATGTAATCTACCATATTTCCCCATATTTCTCATCTTTCATTGTTATTGAAGAGTATTCTTGGCCATATTCAGTCTTCCAGAATTTAATTGTGCTACATCCATAAGTTTCTACTCCAATAAAAAACAAATTATTTCTTTTTAGTAGACATTATAACTGCTACTATAAGTGTGAAATTTCTCATATTTAAAGAAATATCTTCTGAACATTCTTCTCTTTATCAGAAATAACAGGCTTGCTTAGGCTTCTTAAGGTCTGGTGATCACTTGAGTTCGAAATACATTCCTACTTCATTTGGCAAAAACAACTGTGGTGCAATACTCAAGTTGTAGGTTACCTAAGTTATGAATTAACTGAATTCTATCTGGTATATTTTACCATAAAAGCCTTTAAAAGTTCCATTTTTCTGTTCTGTGGCAGACTAGTAGACATACATGTTAATAAAGACTAGACAAAATACAAGGGACCAGAGGTATTTTTCCTCCTCTCTGTCAAATGCACATAGCTTGAAATCAAGAGGATGTCATGAGAAATCAGATAGACATTTGTTTAACTCAATTATTAACTGAAATGTACAGCACTATCATCACTTTGCATTACTCAGACACAGCCTAGTTTTGCATTGTGTTCCTGAAGTTATAGATCATCTCTAACAGTCACAATAGCTCTTCATGTAGTCAATTGGACTAGCTGATTTGTTGTTTAAAGTAACATCAGCAGATGCTGCAGGGTAAGGTTATGTTAAGAATTTTGAAGTTAAAGAAGAAAACCACTTGAATTCTGTTGTTAGGTGCAGTGACTGGTACTAGGCATTAGTAGCAGCCTTTTTTCAATAGAAGGCAAGGAGAGAAAAACAAAGAGCACACAAACGGAGCAGAGAATACACATTAATCATTACTAAGACTTAAAAAATAAGCATGAGTAGGTTACAATTCATATGATCCGTGTAGCAACAAAAAGCCCAAAGGAAAACGTCAATATTTAACTCTGTGTGCTTATAATACATACTCTTAAAAGAGATTTAAAGGGCATTCATTTTTTGTCTTCCAAAAGGCAGGATCTTTTGCTAGCACTCTTTACTGGCACTGAGTAGTCTCTCCTTCTCTGAGCAGTTTTATTTAATGGAGTTAAGTTTAGCAGCATATACTATTTTTTTTCAATTTTAACATACAGCCAGGTTATTAAGAATATCCCAGTAGATAGTACAAGCAATTATATTGACTCTCAAACCTGCTTTCCCAGAATTTGGATGATAAAAAAATCCATTTACAATAAATTAGAATGACTATCCCACTTTAAGCCTTCCAGTTTTAGTTCTTGGGCACCTCTTTGAAAAAAATATGCTTCAACCCATAAGGTGGTCATTGTCTAAAAATGTATGGTCTTTAAAAGCATCACCTCTTTGCAATTTTGTTGATATTTTCTGCAACTTTAAGTGTGCTCTGTAAATAAATGTATGCCCAGAATCTTTTATACTTCTCTCACTTGTTCTTTCAGCACAGTTTGTCGATTCTCATTTTAAAAGTGAGAAAAATGTAATTCTTTCTTGACCTCCTTCATATAGTGGTGTAGGTGTCCTACCCTCTGGCTTACTCTATTCAAGGGTCATCCCAGAGGGCTGGATTGTGTAATGATTATTCAGCACAGGTGGACACAAGTGTCATTCCAGTTGTAGTCACTGGCGTTTCATCTACTTGCATGAGTGTTCATGTTTTGTGCAGTTCAGCTGTTCAAAACCATACACAAAATAATGTGACTTGGAAGTCTGTTACCCAAATTCATGCTCAGTCTGCTGTCAAATGGCTTTTAATGGGGACAGAGCATTCTGTCCTCTCTGACTTTCATCAAAAGGTGCCCAAATTGATCGCTTTCCCAATCAGCAAAGCCTGGAGGTCTTGTATGCTTAACCTGTGCTTTCAGAGCAAGTGAGAGAAACCACCAGACAGTGGGGTTACTCATCGTGGGAGAGTCCCTGTTTTTCTTTGACCAAGCATAGCTCCTTCAGCACACACTTTCCTCTCCTCTCACCTCTACGGCACAATATTTCTCTTGCTTTCTCTCTCACTATCTCTTTTCTGTATCTCTCGGAAATCAGACTGGAGTTCAGAACACTTTCACTACCTTTTATGAGGTAGAATGTGATGTCATAGATGGGGGCAGGGCTAGTCAACTTTCTACCCACCCACCCACCTGTGCTGAGGGAGCTACGCTTGAGACCGGAAGCAGTGACTCCTCGACGGTGAGTAACTTCCTGTCTCATCTCTATCTTTGACTCTCTTTATAGACCTGGGGGTGGAGGGAAAAATCATGAAAAATGGGGGATTTCTTTTTAATTAACCATAGGAATCACAGAATGAATTGCTTATGTTGTCTTAGTCACCTGGGAAAAGTCATTTCCTTACTGTTCCGAAGTCAGAGTTTATGTCAAGTGAAATGCAACGATTGTATTTCTTTGCAGAGGTTGACCGTTTGCTGGTGGTTAAATTGATTCTTCAATGTTTATCTTGCATTGTGAAAAGGCAGAGAGTCTAGTCCTCTTGAACTCTATGGCTAGACTTTCATTAATTTAATTACAGTAGTACTGGGCCAGTATTTTTCAAAACTATTTTGTGATAAAATGGTGATTGATGGTGTATTCTATGTATTTACTATCATTAACTATTGATCATGCTTGTTTATACAGCACAGGATTTTTATTTTCTGCATTCTCTGCTACTGTTTCCATCTGTTTTATCCAGCATGTTGGTGAAACTATATATTGACAATAGGCCAATTACAGGGCTTATTTTATAGATGAAATAAAATTAATAAGTTATTTGTGGGAGATGTAAAATTAATCAGGAAATCAAAACCCCGAGTTGTAACTGAAGTTTAACTTTTGAAATTAGAAAACAAAGCATTTGATTTTTTCTGTGATGAGATGGCCAGGGATATTGCTAAGTAAATTTCTTGGTGTTTTTCTTGTGTCGCTGCCTAAACATTACTATTTTACTTTAAAGCACTGTCTTTTTCCCTAATTTCCTTGGCCTCAAGTATTGCTGCTTCACTGTTTTAATGTCCCTCAGCATTTTAAAAAAGACAAGACGGACTACGAAGATCTTCCCTTCTTGCACTGCCTCTTGGGTATATATTAAAGCTGTCAAGATGCCAGAGCTCTCATACTAAAGGGCAGAAGAAGAATCGTATGAAGATTTTGGGCCCTAGGGATACCACAAATCTAAGGATATCACAAATCTTGCCATTCTTGTTCATTCGAAGCTCTTTAGCAGCTTCATGTGGGGTCGCGTCATATCTCAGTGAAAGGAACTCCATAAATCAAAGACAAAATAGAGTGCAATCACAGCCTCTTCAGCAGAGGTGGTGCATAGCCTGATTGATGAAGTACTTCTATTTTCAGGTGACTAGATGGCTTAGAGAAATTGGGTATAGGATGCAAACCATTCCATCTTCTGGTCAGTGGCATGTATTGGGGATTGGTCCGTAGTGATGGATAGCTATTCCTCCCCTATGACTCAGTGATGCTCTTTGTATCAGTGCACAGGAGATCTGAAAGAAATTCGGGGAGAATGAAAGTCTTGTTTACAAAGCTACCAAAACTTTCATTAATGACTGTTTCCTTTCCTGTCACAGAGAAAAATAAGGACTAAGAATATTAGAATTGGTTTCATGTCAGTGGTGGCTTTTCTACCTTTGACCAGGTGCAAGGTGTTACATTACTACTGCTTGTTCCTTTAGTGAAACAAACATTGAGATCTCCCAATCTCCCTTTGCAAAGCCAAGAACTTGTCCGGCAAATTTAGCTCGCCTAGCAAACTTTGATCTTTTCAGTAGGAAAGGAAAAGCAGATTAGTCAATCTCTAATGTTTCATTGGGTTAACTTTATAGGAATTGCTGCTATTAAAGATAATTTGAGGTTTGTTCTTTTTACAGGCAAATGCTTTGAGGTAAAATTTAATTTAGATACTAAACACATTCTTTGCTGATGAGTTTACGAAATTGTCTTTGCATAATGCAGGAGACTTTATTTTTGAAGGGAATTTGTGAAACATAAGGACCAAGTACACAGTGTCCCTAATCCCACTTCAATGATAAGAAAGGGTTTTGATGGCATAGAGAGGGAAAGTGTTTTAAAAAGTGGGTATAAAGACTGGGAACAGGAAACAAAAATTGGTATCACTTAGCAATTATGGTGAATTAGAGATTGTGATCAACACTGAGGGAATATTGTGGAACAGATTTGTCAATGGATTACTTTAAATTCAGTGAAATTTACTGTCTAAATTTATCTTGTGAGATAAGGTAATTAGTAGGTATCATGTGTATGTATAGGGGGGAGTTTGTAGATGGAGTGGTACTCAAAATGACATAAACTGTTGTGATAATTAACCTAGAATCTACCTGTGCCAAATCTAATAATTTTTGTCCATGCAGCTCTACCATGTCAGTTTTCTTGAGTAACTTAACACTGGAATAATAAATAGCCTAATTTTACATTTACTGAGCTAATTCCCCTGTTAAATTATTTTACTGGCAGCTATGATTAAAAGGTGCACAAATTCCTGTATTTTACAGCTTTGGCTCAAAGGTGTATTTAGTGAATTGCAGTGTTTGTTTTAAATATATATTATTTATATGTACATAAAGTAAAATATAGCAAGGGCTAAATTTCAGCTGATTTTATTTAGTGTAGAATATGAAAACTTTTAAAGCAAATCTCTGAGCAACTTCCTCCAACATATACTAATTTTAAATGAATTGAATGTTCAGCAGTGTTTTGCAAATTGAAAGTTACTTTGCAATAAGACATTGTTAATTCTTAAATGTTCGATGTTTGCAAGCACATTGTGTGTTACTGACTGAAAGCAAAATCAGTAACAGGTATATTTAAACCTATATGTTTAAGGAGACCAGCATTTAAATCACAGATTTGTTCCTCAGTTATACTGGCAAGGGCTGAGCAATACTCTAATGATGTAAGATCATTAAAAGAGATCAAACATTTTTTCAGTACAATTAAGATGGCTGTGTAAAATTCCCAAATTTCTCTGTATTTGCTGGGCTGATTTCTCTTACAACTTGAATTAAAACTTTGTGGGTTGGGTCTTACCTTCTCTTTCTATATGAGAAGTTGAGGGAGAGCTGTGAAACTCACCATCTGTTCGCAAACCATGTCAGCTGGCAGATAGATGCTTGTCACCCTGCCCTCTCTTACTGCAGTTTTAGGCTGATATAACACCATTGACTCAAAATGAATTACTTTTGATTTCATGTTATTTAGGCAAAAGAAGTCACAATGATGGTGCACAGCATTCTAGAGGAATCTTTTGTCTTGATTTAAATTACAGTCCTTTTAAACTTTGACTTCAGTTCATTTGAATTGTCAACAAAAATGCTCAATAGCACTTGGACTGAGTATAGTTCTTGGAGAAAACTGACTTAAACTCCCCAGAGTCTCTGGGGTTTCTGGGACAGTTGCATCTCAAAAGCATTAAACATGATTCTGTTCAATCAAAATGCTGTAGGTTTTTATCAGCCCCATCTGAGGGTCTCAGAGCAAACAAGATGCTGTACTCTCATAAAACTGAAAACAGAAGCAAATATTGTCATTAATTTCCTTCTGCAAATGGAAATACAGAGCCATGCTCAAGGCAGAAAAGATCTATAGAATCATATTGAGTTTCAAATGGTGCATCCTCCTTCAAGAACAGCATTTTTCTGTCTTTCAATCCATATTCCAGTTTCCACTCTGAGTAGTCAAATTAAAATAAAAACAAAAAAAACCCAAACCCAAACAAAAAATCCCTCCCAAAACAGGAGGAAGAATTCACTGTAATTAAGAAGTATGGCTTGAAAAAGTAAGAAAGAAATCTTGCAGTAACAAAGAAAGGCTCAAGTCATGAGTAAGATGAGAGTAAGTCTCATAACAATCATGAACAGGTGAATTAAACTATGTATTCAGACATATTCAGAGCCAGGGGGTTACTTTGGAAGTCTTTTGAGGGTACATATTCAGATCTACTAAGCATCATAAACTTTCTGTGGACTTAGGTGCTGGAGAAAGGACAGAAATACTTACATTATTTTGTAGGTAGCATTTATCTATAAAGTATATCTCTTGGGGCACTAATCTCATTAGTTTCTGTAGATTGGAGAGATTTCTATGTTTTGTAGTATGCATTTTTCCCCATTTGATATTTTGAGGGATCAAAAGAGAAGAATTAACAAAGTCTCAAAAATAATCTTGGACTACTGGGTCAAATCCAAGGATGATTTTTTTTTTCAGATGTTGAGCATCTCTGCCCATTGTACTGTCTTTAGGATTCTAATATAATTTAGGACCTCTAAATATAATTTAAAAGGTGACGTACATATCTCCATAGAAAATAAACCCATGAAAGATCTCAAGTGCTTCATGATTCCTGATCTCCACCAAGCACAAAAGAAGACTAGTATGCCTTGGTCCAGCAACTGGAATTAGGTAGAATGAGTTCAGGATAAGACTTCATTTTTAGTAATGGAAACTGAAAACCTTGCCTAGGTCACCAAACAAATCGTCTCAGTGTTTTTTATGAGCAGCCTTATTTTTCTTGCCTGCATTCCTAGAGAAATAGTTCAATTACAGATATCTGAAAAAGTGCTTCTAGGGCTTCTTGTGCCACCAGCAATGAGCAGCTCTTAGATCCTGACTAATAGTAAAAGACATTCAGTCTCAACTTTTCTGATGCCATGTAACTGCAGACAACTCTATAGATAATCATGACTAAAATACAATACCTGTTAGGTAAGAGCTTTTTAAGAAAAAAGCCAGTCCAAATGCTTTTATATTTCACTGTTCTTCTAAATAACAACAGTGTTTATATCTTTATCTCCTTTACATAAATTCTGGATTAGAGGGAATATGTGGTGATTATTTTTTTTACTTTCTGTAGAGAAGATTGTCCTGAGGTGAAAGCACAGAAACCATTTGGATTATGTGAATCATTGAGGCTATAAGTACTTCTGCACTTGTTGTTCAGGGAAAATGCTATCTGAAGTACTGAATCACAAAAGAAAAGAGAGATCAAGTAAATTAGAATTTCCTACCACAAACTTTTTCTCAATAGAGTAGTACAGGACTTAACCAACCTGAGTGTACTCTCAAACATTTATCAATAATTGGTGATATTTTTTACTCCCTTCTACAGTTACTCACTTTTTTTGTTTGGATAAGACACTTGTTCTTGTAACAGTGAAAATGAAATTGCCAATACCATCTACACTGCTCTTGTAAAGACATTTGCATGTCTACAGAAGAGAAGGCGAAGGGGAGATGTTGTTTACAACTACCTAGTGGGAGGATCTAGAATAGCCAAATCCAAACTTGTCAGAGGTGCATAGTGTCAGGAAAAGGGACAACAAACACAAGTTTTACCATGTGTAATTCCAATTAGAGATAAGGAAAGAAAGATTTACCTCAAGGGTAGTGAAAGGCAAGTGCAAGGTGGAGGTGTCTAGCCCAGAGATATGGGAGACTATCCAGCCTTAGACATACGCAGAATTTGAGAAAAAACCTGAACAATCTCATCTAATTTAATTTGTTTTGAACTAGATGTGACCTCAAAAGGTTCTTTTCATCCTAAAGTTTTCTGTGACTTTGTGATTATTTGCATAATAAAATGTGAGTAGTAAAAATGAGCCTTTACAAATCAGAGCAAGATTTTACTCATTCCAAGTTATTCTTAATTTGTTGTTATCTCGCTGATTCTTTCTCATGAACTGCGAAAAACCTGTTTTGTTCTGTTTCATTTTCAATCTCCAGTAATTTTTACTTGATTTATTGTTTTTCAATAACTAAAGTTTAAAATGTAATGAACAAATGCATTCACAAATTGTATATTCAGTAATTGACCACGTAAAAACCTAGTAAGGAACACTTGATGAATGTTATTAATCATTGCTTGGTTTGGCCAAACAAATAGAACAGTTAATTGGGAATAATGTATTTAGAGTAAAATGTTAGCATTTGATTTAAAAATGATTTGCCATATATCAGTAAGCCAGCTTTGTCAGTACAATGACATTTCTGATGAGCTGAAATGGGTCTCTGTCTTGGAGACTACTGTGGATTTTGTTTCTTTATTTCATTTCTTACTGTTGTAAAGTCCTGGAAAGTGCTCAGAGAATCAGAGAAAGAAATGCTTTTGCTGTTTGATTTGAGTAACACTGCAAGGTCCCTCAAATCCAAGAAAATAAAAGCCTTTTAGCAGCTTAGAAGCATTCAGTATCTTGAACAATCAAGCCCTTTATCTGCATTTGAGACACAGAATATACATGAACAGAAGCAGGCAAATGTTAGGAAGTAAGGAACATTTGTCTTGGTACTATCTTCTATTCTAGAGGAGGATTTTGTTTTATTCTTTTTGACTCTGATGCATTGTTTCCTGAGACAAACCAGCTATGCCTGTAGAGCAGCTATCTTCAAAGTGTGTCTGTGCTGACCTGGGCAAGTGTAACTTTAGAGATATGAAGCTAACTGATGGAGCAAATTTGCCTCAGAATGTGACGGATCCTCACAGTTGAAGACACGGAGATAACTTGCATGCAGATACCATTCTGCCACTTTTACAAATTAAAAAAGAAGTTAGGAAAATACCACATTTCTCAACTTTGCAGTCTGAAGTCCTGCATTATAGTACTTTCCTTTTTGTTTTCTTTATGACAAAATTGGGAGGATTAGCAGGAGATTAAACATTCTCATGTAAAGAATATAGTGTTTCTATTCTTTATTGGGTTTTTTTATTCAAAGTTTCCTGCGTTTTATCACTGAGAGCACAATTTCCAGGCAACCAGACATGATTTGGACTCCCTTCAGGTAAGACTGTAAGAATGATATGCTTTTCTTGTTCTTATACCTATCCTCTTGATAAAGAACAAAAGGTTTGCTTCCAAAACTCAATTTCAAAGAGCATTAGATTATTTTTGGCTTTTAAAACTGCCATCTATCTTCAAATTACATACAACTCAGAACTCAAGTCACGAGGAGAGAGATCAGCATCACAGACTATTTAGACATTCTATCTTTCCTGTTTCAGATTTAACTGTAATTGGATATGAAAGTGGAAATTTGTACTGAGATACTTTTGACAGTCCTGTCTGTATTTTTCTGTCTGTGGCATCAGGTTCAGATTGTGACATATCTTGTGTAGTTTCTAGCAAATTAATGCCTGTATAAAATATTATACACAGTCCTGGCAATACACAGACCACCTGCACAAAATTTTGCATGAATGACTTTTTTATTAGGCCTCATACTGAGCTCTGACAGACTTTTTACTCTCATGTTCTTCAGTAACCCTCCTGGCAATATCAAAATGTCTTTTAGTTTGAGTTAGCCTATCCTGTCATCTTCCTTCATCCTCTGTTGGAGACATTTTATCTCTTCCTTGAAGATTAGGTAGGAGCGTATACTCCAATCATACCTCTGAAAATCCTTTGCCTGTAAATCATCCAAAAATTCAAATCAAAACATTCCATGAGGCAGAATGAGTTTATAGTTGTCAACGCAGTTGTGCTAATTTTGATAGAATTAGTAATGCATCTTTGATGGCCATTAGACGATCATGACATCCCATAATAGGCGTCATCCTCCAGATGTTAGTTCTATGCAAAATGAGGCCAATTTAGAAGAAAAAAAAATCCTCAAATCATCATGGTAGAAGAGATATTCCAATGTTTGTCAATTCTAGGTTGATGTAGAAAGTGTTTCTTCCTCTACATTCAAACTTTGCAAAGAAAATTTGTAGTATGTGCAAACATAGTACTGGCAAAGTTGTGGAGTGAAATCCTTTTCCCATCTAGAAAACTCCTTTGGCTTTGCTGTCTGAGGATTTCTTCTTTGGTCTGTGAGATTGTTTCAGGCGTTTGAGCATTCAGGCTGATGTGAAATATCCTAGTTTAGTAACACATTCTGAAAGTTTTGAGGCAGTGTTGTAGCATGAAAATTACTGATAAAGCAAGTTTGTTTTAAAAAATTTAATGCTATATAAGTTTGCTTGTCCTTACACTGTTTCTGGTGTATGATAGGAAATTGGTACTGTTTATGCATCTTTTTTCTTGCTGTGCACTGGCAAGTAAAAGAACTGGTTCTGAGAAACATTTTATTATAGAATCATAGAATACAGTTGTGTATGTAGGAAAAGACCTTTAAGCTCATTGAGTCTAATTGTTGCACCAACACTACTGTGACCAGCACTAACCCATGGCCCCCAGCCCCACAGCTACACAGCTGTGGAATCTTACTAGGCACTAGGACTCCACCACTTCTCTGGGCAGCCTGTGCCAAGGCTTCACTACCCTTTGAGGGAAGAAAGTGTTCCCAATCTCCAGTCTAAACCTCCCCTGATTCAACTTGAGGCCATTTCCTCTTGTCCTGTCACTTGTACCTTGGGAGCAGAGTCTGACCTAGGCCACAACCTCCAGTCAGGGAGTTGCAGAGAATGAGAAAGTCTCCCCTCAGCCTCTTTTCTTCAGAATAAACAATCTCATTATGGATCAAAATATTCTGACAAGAATCTAAGAATGCAACAATATATTTATTATATATTGAGGAAATAACCTACATTAGGTTTGGTATGGACCAAAGAAGAAATGTAAATGTTGTGCTCTAGCAGAAATGTCTTATTGGATTAATAACGTATTGATTGTAATTAAAGTTGATGAATAGAAAAACTTTAGTATCTATCAGAAATTCCAAAATACATTTTTCACCTTTGAGACCTGTCAGGTTGGAGAGAGATGAGTAATAATTATATTTCACAAAAGTATAATTGAGTAACATTAATTTTGTTTCCAATTGGCTTCTTTTTCAGTTCACTATTACAGTTGTTAAAATTTTGTCTTTCATGCTACCTCATTAGAAAGACAAACCCTGACAATACGGAAAATCAGCCATTGATCTAAAAATGACATTTTGAGTGGTTGGATTTGATGATCTTCAAGGTCTTTTCTAACCAAAATGATTTTATGGTAACATCTAAATCAGAAAGTCTTTTATTGGTTTCCAAAAGTACAACAAATCTTATGTAAAACTAGATGTACTAAAGTAAAAGATAATAAGTGTCTGAGTCCTGCCTGAAACTCATATTAACTCTCATCCCTGAGCTGTGATCCTCAAACTCCAGCCACAATGTCAAAGTGAAGTAAATAGGCAGATGATCATGATGCTGAAGTCCATATTTCTGTCTCTCACCTGAGAAAGCCAACATACATTTTTCCTCAAAATAAGAAATATTGCTAAGCTTTCTGGCACCCACTATGAAATTTAAGCACTGTCCCCACTATCTGAGCATTCCTGAATTGGTGTATAGCTTACTCTTTCAGATGCTTACAGAGAAACAAAATATGTGCAAGGCTTCTGATGTTTCAGAGATGAAGATTTTATGTCCTACAATCAAATTAAAAGAGCTTTTGTGGGACTGTTGGATATGTTTGAGGGCATTTAGGTGGTATTCCTTAACTTTATAAGTTTAGTATTCTTATTTTATAATAAACTTACATTGCTTCTTCAGGTCTCTTCAAACTTCCTACGTTAGTGTATGAAATATAGCCCCTCCCAATTTTAGTGATATCCAGTGTTGAATTGTGTTTTACGATTATATCTATAAATGGTTTTAGTTCCATATTAAATATTCACCTCAAAGCAAATCAATTAGGATATCATTTTATCTTTTATCCTTTCTCTTTTAAAATAGCCTGAATAAGTAAATCAACTGTATGAATGCATCTCTCCACATTTTTTTGTATTATGTGTATTATCTTTTATTGGGAATGCCACTACTGTATTTTTATATTCTTATGCTTTTTCAAACTGGCATAAAGCAGTTGGTAACCTGCTGACCTAGTAAATTAAACAAGTGGTTTAAAATGGCAATAGTCCATAGAAGACTGAAGATACCCGTGGTTCTTGGTATACTTGTGTGCTTTCTGATGTCCTAAGAGATGGCAGCCTTTGTTAAATACAGCCAGATGGACTTGGGAATCCCTATGGGTTTCTTAGCTGTAATTAAAAAAAAACATGCAGACAGGACAGTTATTCAGTGGATTGGCCACCTATAAAACACAGCTACCTCCAGAATGAATTAAAGATTCAATAGTTAATTGCAAGCAAACGTGAAAATAAATATCTAGGAAAAGAGGAGTGCAATAGTATTTTCTCTATGTAGCCACAGAGCCCTTTCTAACACACTTGTGTTTCAGATAATTACATCTTGTTTGTTACAGAATTTCAAATATGTAGGATAGTTTTCTCACAATGGATCCATATCTAGCAAAAACCTTATGTGCATTTTCAAGTGACTGACTGAAATATGTCTTCAGCCACTGCATAGTAGTGCTGACAAATAGCAGATGTCTCCCACCATAGGGATGAGTGCATCTGAATAGCAAATAGCCATTCTTGCATTGACTGTCACTGATAGTATTGTGTTTTATGCAGGAAATGTGCCGGAGAAATGTAAGACATAAGTATTATGAATAAGATATTTTTCTTACATATATCTTACATACATATGCAGGACTGGATTTACTATTAAGCACAGCTGGGAGGAAAATGTTCTGCTGCATAAGAATGTAGTCTGTCAAAATAATAGTCCTGATTCACTGGCCAGATTCATAATAGTTCCGTGTAACCTTAGTTGCTCTAGAGGCTGTTAATTGACTTCTGGTTTGTGATAACAGCAACTGCACCTGTCCATGAAGGTATGAACTTGCTTTGAAAAGCAGGAGAAGCAGGAAATGCACCCAGAATTTGTGATAGCCTCAAGGGTCTGGAAGTATCTAAATTACCTACTAAGGGCATACAAACCAACTCTTATCCAAGACTATTCAAAAGGTTAGAGGTCCTTCTTCAACATATCAAATACATGACATTTGCCCTCCCAAATCTATACAAAATAAACCAGACTTATCTCTATTTTTCAGTAATTACCAACACGAAATTTATGCATTCATACATTTCAAGGTTAAGACAGGCTTTTGTTATCATCTGTGCTGTCTTCCTGCATGACTGATGCATAAGCTCCCTGAATTAATGTGCATTAAAAATGTCCAATAGTTATGCTTGGAGTGTACATATTAAGCAAAGGCATCCAATATTGATTTCACAATTTCTAGAGATAGAATCACCATCTTTCATGAGTTCTTGTGCTTAATTAATATCACTGCTAAATTTTTTTTCAGCTAATTAATAGCTAAAACAACCTTCTTCACCTTTCAGCCATTAAGATCTGTTATATCTTTGTCTAATCTGTTGAAATATTATCAGCTTTATGTTACTACGTTCTTGCTGATTTTGATCAAGTAATTTTTTAATCATGCACTTTATTAAAGAAAAGAAACAGAGCTGCCTGAATCTTCTCTATAAAAGATATTTTTTTGTTATTGAGGTTCTTTCAATTCTTTCCAGGTCCTCAGTGTTGATCTTGCATTGAGGAATCAGTATTTAATAAATGTGGACAGATAATAAGCTAAATATGATAATTTAACTTCTTTGAGCTGTGTTCTCCTTTTTGTCTGCTCAGGGAGTGATTTCTTAGGATCCTGCATAGGACAAAGTTCTTTATTGTATAAGTATGTACCATCTGTTATGAAGTTGGCCAAACTGAAATCTACATTTCTGACTTTTACCAGCTTATTGGATATCAGTCACTTGCCATCTGTAGAACTTACCACTTTCCCATTTGTTATCTGCAAATATCATCAGTTAAGTGACTGTTATCTGAGTTTTTGACAATTATTAATGTATATATAAACTGACAAGTGGTTTCTCCAAGAGCCCACTGCAAAAGTCACTGTGTAGCATTGATTTTTTTTGTGTATACATACTTTTGGCAATTCAACTCTTAGAGAATTTGGAATCATTCTATATGTGCGTTGTTGATTTTGCTTCGGTTGAGTTTTCAATCAAACTTTCATGTAGTAGCAAGCAAAACACCTTTCAAAGGTCCAACTGTATCAGCAGTATTATTTTAAGCAATCCAAAGTTTAATCACATCAAAATATGATGTAGGTTACTTTGAAAATATTTTTACCCACAAAACCATTTGTTTACCATCAGCTGTATTTATTTATGGAGTCTGTCATAGATACTGCATTATTTGATTTGGGACTGCTGTCAGCTGTACTGGCCTAGAATTTCACAGGTCATTCTATTTGTGCTACTCAAATGTATTCAGACCACTCACTACTTACAATTCTTTTGATATCTTCCACTCTTCAAGGTTTGTTAAAACCAATAATAATGATATAGAACATTATTAAACAACCATCTCTTTTAAAACTACCTGTATTATATT
This sequence comes from Colius striatus, assembly GCF_028858725.1. Taxonomy (NCBI): domain Eukaryota; kingdom Metazoa; phylum Chordata; class Aves; order Coliiformes; family Coliidae; genus Colius; species Colius striatus. Next base: position 95,776,577 of record NC_084761.1, on the reverse strand, counting down.
CTTACTGACTGGAAAAGCAGATTTTTTTTTTCTCTCTTTTGCTTACCTTCTGGGATAAGTTTCTGATAATAAATATAGAGATTTCTCTGGAAATTAAATTTTCTCTGTGACAAATCACAGAGTCACAGAATGGTAGGGGTTGGAAGGAACCTTTAGAGATCATCTAGTCCAGCCCCCCCTGCAGAAGCAGGTCCCACCTAGATCAGGTCACACAGGAACGTGTCCAGATGGGCTTTGAAAATCTCTCAAGAAGGAGCCTTCACACCTTCCCTGGGCAGCTTGTGCCAGGGCTCCCTCACTCTTCCAGTAAAGAATTGTTTTCCTTAAGCGGAACATTTTGTCTTCTAGCTTTTGTCCATTACCTGTAGTCCTATCACTGGACACTACAGAAAAAAAGAGCTGCTCCATCCTCATTACATACAGCTTTTAAATATCTGTAAGTCTTAATGAGGTCTCCCCTCAGTCTCCTCCAAGCTGAACAGTCCCAGATCCTACAGCCTTGTCATAAGAAAGATATTCCAGTTACCTGATCATCTTGGTGGCCCTGCACTGGACTCTCTCGAGCAGTTACCTGTCCTTGAGCTGGGGAGCCCAGAACTGGACACAGGACTCCAGATGAGGCCTCACCAGAGCAGAGCAGAGGGGGAGAAGAACCTCCCTTGACCTTGATGTCGTTGGCCTTCTTGGCCACGAGACCACATATATAAGTGGTTTAGTTCTTCCCCATAACAGTGATGTGACAATACAGGGAGAACATCTCTTTGTGCTTTTCTGTTATGGAGAAAAAATTCCAGCATTATTGTCTTCTGATTCTTCAGCTATTTTGGTGGTATAATTGCTGGTTATTTTATTTAGATTACATGTATATGTAAAGGAAACAAGAAATCTTGATTGTCACGAGATTCTGGAAAATTCTGCATGTAGCACAGGAAAAATGGAGCACAACTTATAAGCAGATCAAAAACTCGTCAAAGCCTTAAGGATTTTTTTGGGGGGGAAAAAAACCACAACCCTGAAATTATCTTCTTGGCAGATAATAGGCTCTGCTTCTCCACTGTTCTACCCTTGCATTCACTAATTGCAAATTCAGCTTGTAGCAAAATCTGTAGGGTTTTTTCTGAATGATTTATACCTTCCCTGGATAGATGGCAGTTTTGACCTGGGTAAGTGGCCAGCTCCAGTGCTGTCATTCTCAGGATCTGTATGAATTTTGAATTTTTCTCAATGTTCTCTGTTCTTGGAGTTTTATGGGCCAATAACCTAGATTTATCTCTTATGTTTAAGGAGGTTTTTTTCCCCTAAATGGAGGCAAACATACTTGCAAAGACATCTAAGTAGCAGAACACTATTACTTTGTGTAGCAAGTCGAAGGCTCCTTTAGCTGTTAGCATAGAAAGCTATTGTTATAATCCTAATTCCCTAACCATTTCTAGGGACTCAAGTTTGCCTTATGTACTGTGCAATAATTTCCTAGTGGTACTTTTATTTGAAATGTTAATTTTCCTTCTTATGTGTTTTTTTTATTATTAACATTATCTGTTTGGAAAAGTGCATACATTTCTGTGCCCAGATTTCATAAGGAATTAACACACTAAGGGCTTGATTCACTGCTGCCTCGTTCCAGCTTTATGCCACTGTAGCTCTGCTGATTACAAAGCACAGCTTAAAACTAGAGTAACACAGTGGTGTAGTAAGATCTAAAAGTTAATTGGAATTGTATTCGTTCAGTTTAATTCTTCTTTACTGAGCCATAATGCAAGCAAGGAGCTGGAGGCAATAAGAAAATCACTGGAAATGCTTAGGTAGCCAAATTGGGTACATGGGATGGCTACCAGCAGATTTTGGAGAACACTCATAGCCTAATGCTATTATGGAGGTTTTATGTCTCTTTTCTGATTTCAAGACCTGAAAGCATTTTGCAATACGAATGGGTATTAAGGGCAAGGACCAAGTATCTGCGTGTTAAAGTGTGATTAATAATGATGAAAACAGGGAGCTCTTATCTGCTATAACAGCAGATTGAAACTAGAGATAATTAAAATTAAAACCAGATGTAACGTGGTTTTCTCACAGACATCATTGCAATCCACACTGCAGAATTACATGCTTCTTGCAGAAGTACATGCTTCTGCACACCCTTGTCCTTATACTCCATAAAATTACTAATCTGTTTAAAGACATAGATTGCATCCTTTGTATGGTTTTAAGCATCTAATTTAGGTGCCACCTCATTTCAAAATGCTTCCTTTAATCATTCTGTTCTTTAATATATGCCCCATGTAAAACACCTACCAGAGCTCCTTTCATAAAGAAACACTGGAAAATGTGAGGCTATTAGAAACCCTCAGCAAATAGAACTCATTCAGGAATGTGCCATAGAGGCCTAATCCAGTCACTTTATCCACATTGATTATGAAGTAAATACTGTTTGACGGTATCACTTTATATTCAATATCAATCCACCAGTGTTTCAAAAAGAATCATTTAACAATGAATAATGCTTGATTGTAGATCTCTGCAGTAAATTAGAATATCCTAATTTAATAGAGTATGATCTGTTATTTACCAACAAACATACAGATTGCTTTATAAATCATGCAGTAGTGTGGTTATAGAATAACACTGTACTGAATTATATTTCATTACTCCCTATTGAACAGTCATGTTTCTGCCATATAATGTAATTTTCCATCTTTTAACTTAGTTTCTTTTACTGAGAGAAAATACAAATTAGTCCTGAGGAAAAATATTTACTGGGGGCAGGAAATTAACTGTGCATTTCAGGGAACGGCACCAAGTACGTGGAGATCATTAAAATGGGGTTTTGTTGTTCACCTCACTGTATGCAGCTGTTTACATGTTTAATGAATCATATTGAATATAAGACCACAGCTGAGGAAATAAAAATGGGTAAGTCTATGGATTATGTGGTTCCAGACACAGGCTTTCTGTAACACCTACTCTCGTTCACATCAATCACTGACGCTTCAGAAAGAGGTTTCTCCGGAACAATTCTTCTGTTAATGATTCAAAATACTTGAGGTGAAGTATCATATGGTTTTTGTTATTCCCTTTTGAGTATTTATCGTGATTATCTTGCTTAGAATTTGTGTTAAAGAATCATAATACTCCCAAAATATGGAGCAGGAAAGATTTGGAGAGAAAGAGAGAGTCTTTTTGTAATAACTACAAATAGCTAAGAACTTACTGAGCAAGAGGGGTGGAAAGACTTTTTAAAATTAGGGGCAGCTTCCATGGTAGAACTGAAAGTCTTTCTCATAAACAGTATGCCCTGATTTTTCAGTATTTTGGGAAAGGGATAATTGAACATTTTAAATAGTAAACCTGGGTTGCTATATAAGTACAGGAGAACATATTTTTAGCACCTGCTAATTTGAGGATGTGTGGTTGGATTTGCCAAGTGCCTCATTTACATTTTGGAACACTGAGCCATTGCTTTGCAAGGCCCCATTATCTAGTTAAATGCTTTTGAAAAATTTGGCCAGGGGGATATACTTGCTTTCAGTGTATGATGGAAGCTTGATGACTGGAAGTCCCAATGGTTTGAGGCTCAAGTTCTTAAGGTCTCTAACATGCAGAAGACCCAGGAAACACAGGCAGGCTCATGCATGGGAGAAACACAAGGGTATATGTATCGAAAAGCTTGTAAATTGTAAAGTAAGATTCTTTGTGAGCATAAGCAGCTCAGATATTACAGTAGCTACAAAAGCCTGCAGTTAACTGTTTCATTTTTTTTATTTCTTTAGGGGTTTCAAAATCTCCTTTCATCTTTTCAAATGGAATTCTCTAACAAACTTAGCACTCACCTCTTTGGAGTTGTTATCCTGGGCTTAATAGGAGTAATTAGAACAACCCTGAATGCTTTGAAAAATTCCTGTTGACCTGTTTTGTGGGTTTTGACATGTAGAAATGATTCTTAAAGTTTAAAGTGAGAAGTCAGAGTGTGTTTGGTTTTGGTTTTGTTTTGTTTTTAAAAAGAGGTAACTTACCATTAGGAAAAGAAAAAAATAAAATAACTCAGCCAACACAACTTTTCTGTTGCATTATTAAAATATCTAATGTGAGGTATCACAGTCTTACCTTTACAGTTCGATGCTGGTGCTTGTTACTACTAGCCACTTGATTAATCATGAGGGAAAGGATTTGTCTCATCTTTAATGAAGTCTGAGGCTATCCAGACTTCAGTCAGGAAACGGTCCAGTGATCCAACCATGGAGTAACCATGCTGTATTTCATTTTCTTTTCTATTTGTAGCTGGACAGTGCCACTTCTCTCATCCAGGCAGCTAAAAATCTGATGAACGCTGTGGTCCTTACAGTGAAAGCATCATATGTGGCTTCTACTAAGTATCAGAAGGTCTATGGTACTGCTGCAGTGAACTCTCCGGTTGTATCTTGGAAGATGAAGGCCCCTGAGAAGAAACCACTAGTAAAGAGAGAAAAACCAGAAGAATATCAGACAAGAGTGAGAAGAGGGTCCCAGAAGAAACATATTTCCCCTGTACAGGCCTTAAGTGAATTTAAAGCTATGGATTCATTCTAAATCACTAAGCTTTACCAGGAGGGTTTTATATTCTTTTTGTATGCATACCTGCTGACTTGTATGCGTCTGGCATGGGGTGGGGGGAAGCAGTGTCAATTTGCATGCAATCTGAGACTCTATTGAAGTAATTAACTTTCTGCAATGCCAAAATTTAGGACACTCTCTCCTGATGTTAAATGGACTTACTCCAGGCTTCCTTTTTAAACTGAACTATAGCATAAAATTGGCCAAAGAATTTGCATCGCAGGGGTATATGTGGGTTAACTAATAGATTCAAATCTAAACCCAGAAATTTTTATGCATGCAAGAAACATTAGGTTGGCAGGTATATTAAGTGAATTAAAAAAAAATGGAATTGTAATGGTAGACCATAAAGCTTGTATTGCTTCTGTTCCAGTGCAAAAATGTACTAGCCAATATGCTTAAATGTGTGGCCCAATAATTAAATGATATAACTTTTAAGTCATCTTCATCGTAGTATGTGGATTTTTAAAACATACAAACTAATTCATCTTAAAAATGCTTCTTTTAAACCATTTTTGTTCTTTATATTCCAGTAGTGTTATGATTGCTCACATTGCAATTAATCCCATTAATATGACCAGAGGTTTACTTTTGCCAATTGAATTCCTTATGGTGGAGTATGAAGCACAATATGGTGATTGACATTGCCTTTTATATTATGATTATTATTATATTATTAGTAATAGAAGACCTGGTGGTGGAATGTTTAGAGACACGGAAAATAACAGTGTGAGAATTTAGAGGCAAATACGTAGGTGTAGCTTGGATTACAGGTATCTGACATACCATTGTAACCACTAACTCAATAAACTCATTTAACCTTGGAATCCTCAATGACTCATCTCTTTTAATGCAAATTTATCTCCTGAATCATAGTCGATGTGGACAGTGATTAATTTTGCCTCATGCTTCCTTTTTTGTTTGCTTATTTGTGAAGGAAAGACAACATTAGATTAATTTTCACATTTTTTGTAACCAGGATAACCAAACATGGTCAGTGGGAGAAAAACAGTTTAAATCTGAGACAGATTAAGATGAGACACATCTGTCAAGTGTGGGATGAAACTGTTTGTTTAAATACAGCGTCTCAGAAGTAGCATAAAGGTAGCTGAATTTATTAAGTTTATAAGGTTAGCATCTCAGAACCTTGGAAAACATCTATTGTGCCACACTGAATAAAATCATAGAATGGTGAGGTTGGAAGGGACGTTTAGAGATCATCTAGTCCAAGCCCCTGCAGAAGCAGGTCCACCTAGATCAGGCTGCATAGGAACATGTCCGGATAGGTCTTGAAGACCTCCAAGGAAGGAGACTCCACAACCTTCCTGGGCAGCCTATTCTGGAAATTACTTGTATAAAGACCACTGTGAAAAGAAATGTAGTGCCTGCTATTTTTTCTTTTAATCCCAACAGTTCAGCTACAGAGATTGTATTATTGTTAATGAAATGGTCTTGATATATATAAAATTAAAACAATGATCAATTTAAGTTTCATATAATTAAATACTACCAATTTAAAAGGACATTTGTGACCTCATGAGGGATTTGAAACACTGTGATAAACAGTGAGGTATACTCTAAGTGACATATATAACTCTTACAAAGTTTGTGAGAAATGTTTGCATGCTTGTCTCAGATACACTGATTATTCCTCAGAATAGCAAAGCACCAAATTTTGTTCTATTGCCTTCCTACACATTCTATATAAAGAAATGTACTCTCAGAGGGCTCTTAGGAAATTACTATTTCTGCTTTGTTTAGTTGCAGCACGTAAAAAAAGTTTCTCCAGTCAGAACTGGAGACTGTATATATGATCTAAATACATTAGAAGGTGTGGGGAAGTCCTTGAAGAGCTTTCCCTCTAATGGCCTGTAGTCTGACATAGACTGGGATGATTTCTGGTACCAATAGACTGCTTGAAAGTAACTGGGATATTTACAAATGAATTTACAGAGATGCAAGAGGCATCTCGTACTTAAAGATGCTTAGAAGAAAGCATGTAGACAATAAGATCTCTGAACATGAAGAGTCTCCACTGGTTAAGGCTCCATGGCTAAAGAGGAAAACTGTAAAGAAGGAATCCATTATCAGCCGATCCATCAATATGTCTGCAAAATGCTCTAGGAATATAAGAGTCTCTGAAGGTAAAACTCAGACTGGTATTGGGCAACTTAGTTCACATGAATAAGAGTCCTACTTCAGGATGGATTATTTGCCTTTGAACGGGTCTGAATACTCCTAAGTCTCTTTATGGTAGGATGATAACAATTAGTGTTGATACAACAATGCACATGAAAACAAGATCTAAAACACAAAACATACCAGTTCAGTGCTCAGCTTATGTAGTAAAGTCAACAGAATGTTAAGATTAATGGGGAGGGGTTTAATGGAAAATATTGGGTGATGCTTTACATCGAGGATGTGTCTATGTGACTTCATGGAGTTTTTGTCAACTCAGCTGAAAGAAGAAATGGTGTAGAATGGAAACGCACATGGAGACATAAGAAGCATTGCTAAGGCTGATTCGTGTAAGGATGGAATAATAAGGTAAGAGTCTTTAGTTTCTTCAGGGTCATCAATAGTGAGTCTATGAGATCATTAAATAAGGAATAAGTAATTATAAATCAAAGCTTAGGGGTGACACAAGGAAATATCAAACAGGAAATTCAATATTTTAGGAAAATATTTTTTTCTTAAACTCTGGAATTAATTTTCACAATGTTACAGTTCCCACAATGATAAAAATTCCATTGACTACACCAAAAGTACACCCCACAGACTTGTCATTTTAAAATCTTGCAGATTTTGAAGATCTAGAAGCCCTTTAATTCTAATATAATATGTAGGCATAAAATAATGTGTGTGGATTTGGGAATATTTGCCACAGCCAATCCTCCCCTGAGGTAAGGAAACTCAGAGCTCCAGCATAGTGTAACAAAGAACTGCTGGGCCTTCACAGCCTTCAATCACAAAGCCACATTTCTCATGACTGTCGTCTAGGTTCAAAAGTCAAATGTAGAGGTAACATACATATTCCTAAATATGTTACCACCTTGAAAATTTTCTCTCCAAATTCCACTTACAATGCAAGATAAGCAATTATATTGCTGTTTCTATAAAGTTCAGCTATGTATTTCTTGATGGCAGAACTTAGTTACTTTTAAATAATCATTATGCGACCTGATCTAGGTGAACCTGCTTCTGCAGGGGGGTTGGACTAGATGATCTCTAAAGGTCCCTTTCAACCCTACCATTCTATGATTCTGTGATTTGCTTTCAGCAAATGACAGGTTTGAAGATCAGCATGGAGATGAGACTGAGCTAGGAGCAGTTTCTGTCTTGAGTCTTCAGTGCTATGGTCACACTTTGTGTTATTCACAGGCCAGGAATCGTTTCTTCTGCATGAGCAACTGGAAGCCCAAGTTACAAGAGTGAGTTATATGCTTCTTCCAGGAATGGCTGCTTTTTTTGATTTGTGCCTATGAAGAAAAGGCTTAGAGAAAGGATTTTTGGCTTGCTTCCTGTCAATAAAATATGGAAAAGAGGCTAGCAGAATATTTCAGTTTGATATAGTTCTTCAGTAAGAACAGCAGCCAGTTTCTGAATTTAGAAGTCAGACAAAACAACCTGAGAACTTTTAGATAACTTGCAAAAGAATGTGACTAAGATTCCTTATTGAGTTATTTATTGAATTAGGAATTTGAAAGTGAGAAGAGTTAGAAGAGCTAAATATGTCATGGAGATACTGAGCAAGCCATGTTACTGCAAAGGAATAGAAATGAAACTTGAGTGTAGTAAAATAACTTAGCACATTACTCATACATAGTACTTTCTTATCCTTAATACCTAGTGGTCTCAATTACATCACTAAACTTATATACATGAGTTTTAAGTGCTTGCCTGCATATAAATGATAGTATTCATATGCTTAAAATTGGACAAATGCTTTGATAATAAGGAAGCAGGGGATAAAGCTCAGCACAGATTTGCTTTGATCCGGAATTTTCATGTGACTGTGTCCTTAGAGTATGAAGTGCCGATCAATAGTTCAGTTATTTTACATTTTAAAAAGAGGTGGACCAAGGTGTGGAAACAGTGGGAAATAATCCACAAAGACAAAAATACTGGGGGCGTTATTTTATATTTAGCACAATGTCTTACATGGCCAAATGAAAGCTGGCCAAAACAAGTTTCCTATCTCTATGAAACTCGACTTTAATAAAAAGGATGTGTATTTATAGGCTTAAAATGACATTTCTGCATATAAAATGTAAGTTTCAATGGGATTTTCAAACAAAAACCAAGTGAGGGTTGGTTTGTTGTGTTTTTTTAATGAACCCCTTAGTATGAATCTAAATTAAAGGCTTATAATGGAAATAAGGCAATGTATCTCCTTTCACTCTATTTCTAAATATGTCTTCAAGCAACCTTTCAGATCAGACTTGGTTATTGAGTTATTTTTGCAAGGCAGAGGATGAACATGTGTGTGGAGAAGGAAGGAAGCTGGAATAGAAAGAGAAACTGGAACAGAAAAACTTCTCATCAGTAGAGTAAGGTCACAGCTGAAGCTGTGTCCAAGGACAGAATATCCCATGCCATCTTAGCAGTGAATTCAAATATTTCTTTGGAAGTTTAGCAGATACTGAACTTGCTGCTGACTTGCACCTGCAGAGATCAAGAATAGTCTCAAGTATTTTTCTGGCTTCTCACTGAAGGACCAAGTGCATCCTCAGGCAAGAGTTCACACATTTCTCCTGCTTTCGATATTTTTCCCTTTATGACTCAGTTAACATCCAGCTATGGAGAACTTGACAGCTTGATAAAAGCCGTGGGAGGCAGAAATGTATTTTTGTGCTCTAGTTATACCTTTAAAGGAATAAATATTTAATTACTTGAGCAGTGTTTCCTTCTTTTGATAATGTTAGGTGAGGTGTTGTAGGTGAGTAACTGCTGCCCAATATTAGCCTCTCCCTTTGGGTAAAATTTCAAAGTTCAGAGTTGTCTGGTAATTCCTGCATAATAATAGACTTGAAAAGAGATGTATCTTTGCAGAATGGGAAATGTTTTTACTTATCTGCTTTGTCTGAGCTCACTAAAAATTAAATATGAAGAAGAAAGAGAAATAATGTTTCCAAAGCCTCCTAGAATATTCAAAGGTAATGACTTTGCTAGAAAGATGTATTCAATCTATTACTCTCATTTTGAAACATTCCATGCAGAGATTATAAAAAGAAGGTTCGTTTGCCTGCATTACCAGATCATATTAAATTGTCTTAATGGATCTGTCTCCTCCCTGAACCATAGATTTGGCTGCTAACAGGAGGAGAAATGAGAAAAACTCCCTTAGTTTCTCTTAATCTATTTGATGATTTTACTTTAACCGTATCTGTTTTTATTTATGTACACTTTGTGTGTGTGCATATATGCACACATAAATCTTCCTGGGATACACAGACATTTAGATGGCTGAAAATACACCAATTAGATGTGTGCTGCCCAGGAAGCAGGTGTTGCTTTTATGTAGCTAGAATATCACAAGGATATCACTAGACCTTCTGTATGGAATCTCTGAAGATCCCATTGCTTGACTTTTCAAATACATATATTCATATATATATATATGTCAATAGATATGTGTGGTGTGGGTTTTTTGGGGTGGGCTTTGGAGGATTTTTGGCTATGTGGAAGTCAAGTCTATTTCAGTGAAACCATAGGCTCCTTGTATTCATTAGCTTACCAGCAGCATCACTGCCCAGCATTACTCAGAGTTAGGCAGTCCACTGTCTGGAACCTGGGGAAGCTGACACAGACACTGGTAGTTGTCATATACAATTTTCATTATTAATTAGGCCTTGGTCTACAACTGAGACCATAAGGAAGATCCATTATTTAGATCATAATTAGGAATAAATTAAGATCACCAGACTTTGTCAAAGAGCTATGTGAAGCCTACGTGCCTCTTAGTTTCATTTGTCCCTTACGACAGGGTTTTAAATCTGCAGTGTGCACAGCTGAGAGATTGGAGAAGCTGTGTGGTATTTCAACACAGTCATTTATTCACCTTGTGAAGAAAAGCTCCTCTGGTTTTCCCTAGTGCCCTGGTCTGTGATTGTTTGAATGATCACACAATTGTGTATGTTGAGAGGGCAGGGGGAGACATTTATGACCTTCACTATTAATGATACCTCAAAAATCACATTAGCTGGATCTCACACACTGTGAGAGATTCCTTTAACTGAGAGCAGTTTAAACTAAGCATTCCCTGCTCTCTTTAACTGAGAGCAGTTTAAACAAAGCAATCCTTGCAACTCAGTGCTTATTTTGCATGTGTGCAATATGAGAGAAATGTCTATGGGAGGAAGAAGGAGTGATACAAGTTCTTAAATTATAGGTATTTTCTTTACTCACAAAAACTGTATTTGATAAGACCCCACTGGTTGCTTTCTGTCTTTGTCTCTTTATGTTATGCTTTGATTGATCTGTTTCTACCTATTGGTTTATAGAAAGTCTTTCATCACTTCAGCATGAACAAGCTATAGCATAAGTGTAAATACAAGTGGCATGGATGGGAGAGTTATCTAAAGGACTGCAACAGTGCAAAGTCTTATGATTAAAGGAGACTTGGATAACTGTTTTAACTACTGACATTTCAGGGCTGGTATTGGAGTTTTGCACAATTAAAGCAAACATTTTTCTAATTACTTCAAAGAGAGTCATGAGAAGGGGATTGTATTCCATATCTGTATGACAGTGTTGGTGTGAAAGTCATTATACTTTGTACCTTGTAAACTTTAAATTATCTTTGGGAGGAAAAGGAGAAAGAAAAATTGACACTACCATCTCTGAAAAGACACTCTGGAATTAAGCCTCAAAAACTAAATCCTGAGATAGAATAAGAAATTGACAGGTATAGAAATCTTAAAATTCTGTCAGGGTCATGTTAGAAATGACTATTTCCTTGGAAACAGCTGAAGAAAAAGGACAAAATAACTTTAGAGAAATATTTATTTAGATGTATCTCATGTGATGTTAAATTTTAAAGAGAAGTAAAGGTGTTTGGAAGCTTTATGGTTTAAAATTTAATGAAGCTGAAGGAAGAATGTAGGAAACACAAGGTTTCAATCAATCTTCAATGTCTCTCTCCATACCTTTTCATTGTCCTGAGGACTTCTCATGGCGATATCAGCAGTCAGACGAGCACATCATACTTACCCAGACAGATGCAATGTTTCCCATTTGACTCTGTGTAAATATCATGAATCCACAGAACAGGTACCAGCATCTTCACCACAAGAATTGTCTATAGGAATTTAGGGTTTGTTCAATATAGACATGAACAGCTTTGACTCCTTTAGCTGGTGTGTGGCCATGCAGGGTCAGGACAAGGTATGCAGAGACCTGGGCTGTAGCATGCACACCATCACCCAGTCTGTGATCCACACTCGGGGAAAATGTATTTTTCTGTATATTCAAAAAGAAAATATAAGTTAAAAAAAAAAAAAATAAAAAGTTTGCAAAGGTTTTATATGAATTCTCACATTAAAAAAATCCCAAACCACCATGGCTGCTGTGTCTCCTGAATGAGAAGCAGATGATGGAAACTCCCACTTCACCCCAATAATCAGGTTGATGGTAAGAAAAACAAAACAGAGCGTCAAGTATTAATCTAAGACTACACCCACACAGATACTCAGATATAAGTCAGTAATCTGTATTAACTTGTTAACACATTTCATCAGTGAAAACAACATTTTTTTTCACTGTTGTGGGTTGAGTTTTCAGACACGCTTTGCTACTACATCCCACTTCATCACTATCAGTTTCCTCAGATAATTTTTATTTATCTAGTGCAATTACAGAGAATCATAGAATCTCAAAGGCTGTAAGGGACCTTGAAATATCATCCAGTCCAACCCCCCTGACAGAGAAGGACGATCTAGAATAGGTCACACAGGAACTCATCCAGTTGGGTTTGAATGTCTCCAGAGAAGGAGACTCCACACCCCATCTGGGCAGCCCCTTCCAGTGCTCCTTCACCTCAACAGGGAAGAAGTTATGTCTCATATTTCTTTGGAATCTCTTATATTCCAGCTTGTACTTATTGCCTCTTGTTGTATCATTGGCCATCACTGAGAAGAGTCTGGCTCCATCCTCCTGACACTCACCCTTTGTGTATGTGTAAATATTAATGAGGTCACTCCTCAGTCTCCTCCAAGCAGAAGAGCCCCAGCTCCCTCAGCCTTTCATCATAAGGGAGATTCTTCACTCCATCATCTTAGTGGCCCTGCACTGAACTCTCTCCAGCAGCTCTGTGGCCTTCTGAGAAGTCCAGAAGTGGACAAAATACTTCCAAATTGCCAAGAATCCTTAAAAGAATTTATTTCTGGTTTGTTGTTTTTTTTTAATTAAGTACAAGTAAATTAAAACCACTAAAAAAACCCCAAAACCCAAAAAGAAAACAAAAGAGAATCCCTGATAAATATTTTGTTATCTCTTGATTCTTCCAGATATCACATCTACTATTATGTCATAAAGCAAATAAGGAACATCTGCAACTCAAGTACTCTTAAAGAGCTGTACCCTGTGGTCACCTTCTTTCAAATTACTTCAGATTTTCCAGGAGCAGTTTTCAAATTTAAGTCTGAAATTACATGATACATGTGAACTGACTTCATGGATAAAGATTTTCAAATTGACAGGTGTATTTGCCAGGCTGGATCTAGGTGAAAATATAAATTAGATTGAGAAAAAAACCACCCTGACTCTTTTTCCCCTATCAAGTACTTGTATATAGCTAGTCATAATGATTTTTAAGTTCTTCAGCTACAGAAAATTAAAGCAGAAAGCTTTCTAGACTCACATATAACTGTAAAAGCCTGGCATTTGTCTCAATTTCAGAAGCTCCTGCCTTGTTTTAATGAAGATGTGAAGAAATCGCTCCTTAAATGACTTTTTTTTTCCTTAATCTCCTTCTCAAATGCTTTTCAGACTTAAAGAAAAAGAAAATTACTAGGGCTGTTCCAAAGCCTGTTAATTTATACTGTTCTTACTAACAAAAATGTCTGACTGAGAATATGGTTTGTTAATTGACCTTATAATTGACCTGTAGAGCATCATGTGTTGGGCATACTAAGTCGTCTCATGATAATGTCTTCCTCATCAAGGCTTATTGCTTTAGTGCAGCTCGTTAGGAAATGAGAACATAAATTAAACTTGAAAAGAGAAATGGAAATGCTGCAGTTGATGTGGGAATGTCTCAGGGTATCTTGCATGCTGCAGAGGGTAAGCTGGCCTTTGCTTCCTGATGCCTTGGCTAAGAAATGCATTTATTTAGGAGTTACGCCTCCTATTAAATTTAATTGCTTCCCCTGAGGCTCTGCTGGTAAAAGCCTACTTAGTTGAATGAAAGGTGCTTCCTATCTGAGAGTACATGGCAAAGGTGTGGCTATTGGCAAGGAAGAGTTTCACATTTATCTGTTCAGCAGGTGGCCTCCCTTTCTGTAAAGGTGATGGTAGGGGCTTCAAGGGCTGGTGGTCACAGAGTTAGATCTAGTTGAGTTGGAAAGCAGAACACATCTTTTATGACATGGCAAAGGTTACTCATGGTAAGTAATATGTATTTGTAACAGTTTTACAGGAAACAATGAGCTAACAGAACTCATTCAAAAGCATTTTCTATTTTTTATTAATGACCCATTTTAGATTGCAGAGAAGTTTTGTTTTTCTTTTCAGATTTTGTGTTTGTCATTTGGGAAACCTCTTTTACATTATTAATTCAATCATACAGAGCACTTTGCTTGTTAATTTTTTGCTTTCAGATTCTTCTCCCTCCTTCCAAAGCCGTGGAATTTTAGGTTTGCAGTCAAACTAAGAAAGCTTTGCTCTCATTTAGATAAATACTTGATTACTGAGGATTTTATGGGTTTAAAACTTTCTAGCATTGTGTCTCAAGTATAGTCACTTTCACTTTTTTCTTCTTCTCCTCTACCTCAACACTTTGTGTTCAGGAGGAAGTTCCATTACTTAGGTTAACCTAATTGAGTGGGCATCTTATAACCCCATGTGACAATAACAGAAAGCTTTTTCAGTAGCCTGAGATGAAGGAAATTTTGTTAAAGAGCTTTATCCTTTATTACACACTTCTGCAAGAGAAAGCTTGGACTAAAGGCCTCTGAAAAACAATGGCTTCTATGACAGAAAATGCTCATGGATCTTCATCTTGCACTATTCAGAGGAGTCCAAGCTCTTCTCTAGTTCTGCTTTATTGTCTGTGTTGTCTTCCAAGATTGTGTCTATCTACTATTGCACTGGCTGAAAATACCCATAAGGCATTTGGGGTTTCAATGCAGAAAATATGTCTCTTCCCCATAATAATCTTTTCAAGGCAGATAAAAACATCTGTAAAAGTCAAGTTTTATTAGAACACATGCCATAGTATTTATTAACATAAATAAATTGCAAAAATGTCATGAGCAAACAGGATAGTCATTAAAAAAAAGACAATGCAAACAACTTTACCTTTGTCCACTCCACTATTGCAGCTGCTTCCTTGCACTCAGGTTTAGTTTACATCAATTATTGTCTTTTTGACTGATAGCAAACACAGTCCTCAAAGAATCTCCTTTCTCATCTCCGTTGTTGCCTGGATTGGATGTTTGCTGCCTGCATCACACCACTGCCCTTGTCTTTCTCTTTTCTTATGGCCCCATTCTGGAGCCTGATTTCCCCTCTTCTCCAGGGAGAGTGTGCTTTGTGCCACCACTTCTCCCAACATTTCTGTGTCTACTCAAAGCTGACTTGAAGGTCTCTGCCTCATTCTCTGCCGTAGGGTGAAGATGTACTCTCTGTTTCAGGTATGTAAATTATGATTCTTCAAAGCAGGGCACTCCCAGACTGTCTTCAAAATGTAATTTATCCAAAGTAAGGTGTTCCTTCTAGATTATACACTGTATGGCGATAACATTGATAAAAGGCATAATAGCTTTTTCTGTATTGTCTTGTTATAATGCACTTGGCAGTGACCCTTGAGATCCTTTGTTCAGGTTGGTACCTGAGAGGGGCTTACTATTTCTCTGCAGCAATTCCATACACCTTTGGGACATCTTTCATTTCCCAACTACTTCAAGCTTGAAATTGGACTATTTTCTCCTCAGTTTGGCTATGTTGGGGTTTTCTGGGGGTTGATTTTTTTTTTTTGTTTGTTTTCCATGTGGCCAATGTTCTGTCAAGATACAACTTCTCTGAGCAGGCTTTGATAAGAGAGCTTAGTGTCTAAGTTTACATGACAGGGATGCGTGTGTCTTACTGAAGTGAAATTGGGCATTGCATGGTTCAGCTCTTACTATGGGAATCATAGAATGGTAGGGATTGGAAGGGACCTTTAGAGATCATCTAGTCCAATCCCCCTGTAGAAGCAGGTTCACCTAGATCAGGTCAAATAGGAACGTGTTCAGGTGGATCCTGAAGACCTCTAAGGAAGGAGACTCCACAGTTGCCCTGGGCAGCCCGTGCCACTGCTCCATCACCCTCACAGTAAAAGAGTGTTTTCTTATACTTACTTACTTTTCTTAACTTTTTGTGTTACAGCTTCATCCCATTACCCCTTGTCAAGTATTCAACATTGGTCCTGTTAGCAAGAGCTTCCTTTGCCTGTAAATCTTTTTTTCCTAGGCTTTTAATCTATTATAAGGACAGACAAATTAAAAATGCTAGTATGTTTATTATGATCATGTGATTGGCTCCATTTCTGGGCTAGTGAATTTGTAAGACTCACAAAACTTGTTTGCAGTCTGCAATATAGAAACATGAATGCTGGATAACAATAAATGGTTGGATTGCTTCCTACAAGTAGGGCATACGAGGCAATGTTGGAGCATCTAACGTAATTATTTGGATTAGGTTTAATTTGGAGATGTAACTAAGCTCCTCTGAAATGTCAGATCAGTTAAGAAGTGAGCAGAAGTCTGTCAGACGTGGGAATTGCTGGTGGAAGTGGTGAAGAAAACCAGTCCATCATTGAAAAGTAAGAGTAGGAGATAAATTTCATTGATTTATTCAGAATACGCAAAACTTCTAAGTGGAAGTGTTTTGAGTTGCCTTTTGTGGTCAAGTTTGGTGTTGAAGTGTTTCGTACTGCCCAGCCTGTGTGTTCAGAATAAATCCATGACTGTAGTGCGTAGAGTGTTAGAGCTGGTTGAGTAGCTTGGATGCCAGAAGCGGCCTCTGTAATGACATGAATCTCATTGAAGTTTTGCTTAACCTAGTCGCTTTGCTTTTATTCTCACTCCTGTCTCATTAACCTGCATGATCTGCCTGTGTGTCTGTGTGAGGCCACTTGAGCACAGAAGCTCTCTGCCTGAGGAAGCTCCAGAAACCAATTTAAATTTGACAATAAGTGATCAAGAAGTTGCAAAAGACTCACTTCTGAAGTCATAAATACATATCAATGAATAGGAGCTTCAGAAATATGCCACGTAAAATCTTCTGTCCACAATTAATTCTATATTAAAATCCATACATTGGCAGACTAGGCATCAGTAAAGAATGACTAATAGTAAAGCAATGATTCATAGCACCTGTGCCTCAGCCCCTTGTGAAAAAAATTATCAGGAGATTAATATAATCTTATTTGAAACTGTCACAAACATCCTTTACTCTAATTATCTTTGCCTGAGGTTCTGGTAAGAAAACATGTATCAATTTGTAACATAAATGCTTCATAACTGTGGATTCTTGTCCTGTGCAGTAACATTAAAGTGACTTTATATTCCTTATATATACAAATTTAACTGAAGAAAATTCAAAATACCCTCTCTGTAGCATAAATTGCCTATAATTATTTTGTCACAATAACTCTTCAGTCATAACTTAGCTTAGGTTATAATATACTGTTATTGAATAAAGATCTTGTTCTTATACATTTATTTTCTTGAACAGTAGTGATTTGGCCCACATTTAAATTTACACTAGCAAAGACATCTTTTCCACCAGCAGTGAAGTTTTTCTTGTTTGTTTTGTTTAAGTTGGAGTCCTGTGTCCAGTTTTGGGCTCCTCAGCTCAAGAGAGACAGTTGCTGGAGAGAGGCCAGCGCAGGGCCACCAAGATGATCAGGGGACTGGAGCATTTTCCTTATGAGGAAAGGCTGCAGGAACTGGGGCTGTTTAGTCCGGAGAAGAGAAGACTGTGGGGGGATCTTATTAATATTTATAAATATCTAAATGATGGGTGTCAGGAGGTTGGGACATCTCTTTTTTCTATTGTATCTAGCAACAGGAAAAGGGGTAATGGGATGAAGCTGGAACACAAAAAGTTCCATTTAAATATAAGAAAAAACTATTTTACTGTTCCAGTTGAGGGAGCCTTGGCACAGGCTGCCCAGGGAGGGTGTGGAGTCTCCTTCAAGACCCACCTGGACACATTCCTATTTGACCTGATCTAGGTGGAACCTGCTTCTGCAGGGGAATTAGACTGGATGATCTCTTAAGGTCCCTTCCAACCCCTACCATTCTATGTTTCTATGATAAGAGAATATTTCTTTATTCAATTTAATATCAGCCAATAGCAGCTGAATGCCTTCTTTTGAATCCTGGGTATTCTTTGTATTAAATTGAAAATGCTAGCCCATGTTTTCCTGTAGTATCTTTTGCAGGCAGCTCTGGGAATGCTTGACCGCTGGAGCTTGGCTGCTTGCTCATACTGGGCAGATAAATGTGCTGGAAGTTTAAGTAACATAGTGACTAATCCATATCATGTAAGAAGCCAAAGAATAGGAGTGAGGAGGTGAGAAGCTCTTGGGTAGGAGTAGCCGAAGGACTGTTTTGCACCATGTCAGGGATCTGTGGAATGCAAACCATGTTCAAAATGCTTTTCTTTTTCCTGACAGCATATTCAATAGCTCCCTTTAAAGAGATCACCAACTCCATGAGTCTCATGCTCTTTGAATTCTCTATGAGTAAAACAACTTGAGAAATGACTTAGCCCTGTTGTGACTCTCACAGGGGAAAGGACCAACTACTATTTAACTACACTAATGAAGCATCAGGCCCAGATTCACCTAGTAGATGGGTTTTTATTTCTTTTTACAATTTGTAAACCTGTATATCTATATAGACTTGGGAGATGCAAGTAGGAGCAGAATATGATTCTCCAGCTTTGGTTTTAGCAGTAGACTATTTGAATCAGTGAGTTCAGATAAGCTAAAAAAGACATTAACAATTAACAGCTTTAAGTTTCTGGTGAACTTCTAAGGTATTCAAACTGCAGGAAACTATTTATTTGATGAACTCTCACTAAAAATTATAAATAATAAGAACCTAACAGATAATCTTATGCAAGCAAAAGGAGAACTGTTCATCAATAACTGATGGCTAAGGGTTTAATTTGGCTTCAACTGTGCTTATACATGTTAAATATCGTTATTGCACTGTAACTTCACTGTGATTTCTGTTTTTATTGAAAGAGGCATTCCTGTAGGCATTTAAACCTACTCTCAGAAACATACAACAGGTACAAGACACAGTATTGTCTCTGGTCATAGCTAATAAAGAAATTGGAGAACTATGTTACTAATGAGTACGTGTTCATGTTAGAGTCTGAGTATTTATGAATAACTCCTGAAACATAGCGCACCTTGATATCAACAGAGTAAAATGTCAAGCAGGCAGAGAAAATGAAGTCTGGAAGCACTCAAGTTTCTGTATTTTACAACATTTTGGTGAAAATTAAGGAGGCACTTGACACTTTATATTTCCTGGACAGTTAAAGACTTGTGATGCTCCATGCAAGAAACAACCATTGACAGTTCTGATCTCTCCCTAACAAACTCTGACCCATATTAGGCAGAGCCTGGTTATTATTTTTTCTAGAGTCAGACATAAAATTATATTTATCAAATAATGTATCATATCAACACCTCTGCCATAGAAATTAAGAATAAGCTGGAACAAAAGAGGTTCCAAAGAAATACAAGGAAGAATTTCTTCCCCGTTGAGGTGAGGGAGCACCAGAAGGGACTGCCCAGATGGGTTGTGGAGTCTCCTTCTCTGGAGACATTCAAACCACCCTGAATGAGTTGTGTGTGACCCACTCTAAGTTGTCCTGCTCTGGCAGGGGGGTTAGACTGGATGGTCTTTCAAAGTCCCTTCCAACCCTTGAGATTCTGTGATTCTGAGAATAAGATTCTAAGAACTGCTGGTGAAGGTTTTAGTTTATATATAGTCTTGAAAGATTTCTGTGCACCATATTTTCCATATTTTTTAGATTTTTTCCCCCCCTCAATTCTGAAGAAAATTGTGGATGGAATTAGCTTCTTACAAGTAGTATTGTCATGTACTTCTGATTCTGTAGGGGTTTTCAATAGTCAAGGTAGCCAAGTAGTTGAGATCTCTTGATCAAACAAAGCAATATTGGACTCTTGGTTTCCATAGTAGTTGGAACTACTTGGGATTTTGTCTTTTTTTCTTTTTGGAAATAAGGTCAGATTCAGACTGGAATTGAAGATCTCCTCTCTCTCCTCTCTCTCCTCTCTCTCTCCTCTCTCTCTCCTCTCTCTCTCCTCTCTCTCTCCTCTCTCTCTCCTCTCTCTCTCCTCTCTCTCTCCTCTCTCTCTCCTCTCTCTCTCCTCTCTCTCTCCTCTCTCTCTCCTCTCTCTCTCCTCTCTCTCCTGTAATTTGTTTCATACATATCTTAGGTTTTCTGTGGGACAGCTCTAAGTGGAATCATAAGGAGCTGTTCCATTATGCTGATAGGTAGGATATGCATGTGGGGCTTATGCACCTGTAGACTGAAGAGATTGTGCACCCGTTTCCATCTCAGACCCTTGGGTTGAATTTTCATTATGGCTTGTAAACTCCTTTTTTGATATCACCAGTGGTGTAGAGTCAAGTGCCTTCTCCAGATGCACTTTCTGGGACTGGTCAGCCTGGAGAAAAGAAGGCTCAGGGTACACCTACTAGCTCTCTACAACTGTCTGAACGGAAGCTGTAGCGATATGGGGGTTGGTCTGTTCTCCCTAGTAACAAACAATAGAACAAGAGGAAACAGCCTCAAGTTGCATCAGGGGAGGTTCAGGCTGCATATGAGGAGAAATTTCTTTCCTGCAAGGGCTGTCAGGCATTGGAAGGGACTGCCCAGGGAGGCACTGGAGTTACTGTCACTGGAGGGGTTTCAGAAATGGGTGGATGTTGCACTTAGTGAAATGGTCTAGTGGTTGATAGGGCTGGGACAAAGCCTGGACTCAGTGATTTTAAAGATCTCTTCCAGGTGAAACTGTTCTATTAGTCTATGACTTCTCTCCACTGTCTGGAGCCAAATCCACAACTCTTGGTACTGATTTACCTGTGACCATCTCTGAGGACCACTACCCAGTGTGAATTGTGTTCCCTTTACCATGTAAAAGGAGCATTACAATATGCCATTGGGGTCATGAGCTGAAATGGTTTCTAGAGTAGCTTTATATAGATCAGCGCAGCTTACATTGTCTCTGAGGAACTAAGTGTGGGCAATATGAACAGGAATAACTTTGTATTAAACATCTTTTCAGTGATAATACTTCATGTATACTTGCCTTTCAGTGCAGAGGTAGGCCACTGGAAGGCTAGTTTTCAACATATTAAATATTCTTCCTCTCAGAGATTATTATTTTTTTTTTAACTCAAATGGTGTATGATCTCACGAAAAAATGCCTGCTGGAAATCTCAGTCTGCAAAACTGACACTTGTACAATCAACCAAATGTGCAATTTCATGAAAGAAGGTATCAAATTAACTTGATAGGATCTATTTTCGGAAGAAAATATGGATTATAGTACCCTCCTTCAGGTGTTTATCTTCTATATCCCATGTTAACCATTATTTTCCTCAGAACCAGCGTCAGGCTTGATGTGCCTGTAACTACTTGGTTTATCTAAATATTAACACAATCTCCATTTGAAGCATGTGGATGCAGGACACACAGGATTGCTGTGTATTTCAGATTTATTTTTTCAGAGATTGGAGATCACACACATTCATCTAGCTTAATGTGGGTGCATAAATCTTACAGTCAAAGATGACACTGCTAGGTACAGCTGAGCTCCACTTCATTACGTCCTAACACATAATCATGAAATATGTGAGATTAACTGAGTGCCTGGAAATGCCTATTTCTCACTGTTGGTTATGAAGGCAGTTTAGGATGATTTGGTCATAGGTGTCCACACTGTCAATTTCTCAAATTCAATACTATTCAAAGAAAGTAAATAGAAGAATGGAAGCAGACCAAAGCCTGTCAGTTGAGCAATGTTTCTTAGGGAAATGCGGTATGATTACTGATTGCCAAGGAGAAAATTGCAATGCTTGGATGTAGAACAAAATATAGCTAATAACATACCTTTAATACTGAAAAATTAGGGAAAATTCAAAGTTGAGATGCCTGGCTCTCCGTTACTCACAGGCAAATTTCTGTTCCCTGCTTGGTCTAGACTTTGATTTAATCTTTAATTACTTAATCACATTTTTTTTTCACAAGATCCTGTCCTACTCCACATGTCTGATGGACTTCTGGGGATTTATAACAGCTACATAGTAGAGGAAGCTGTCTGTCAGACTTTCTTCTCACATTCTGTCAGAAACTGTACTGAGTAAGCCAAAGAATTGAATAAAGAAGTGATAGCCTCATGGTGAGGTAACTGGTTGCTGCTCTGGAGAGACAATTGTATTTCATAGACTCACAGAATCATTTTCAGTTGGAAAAAATCTTTAAGATCATCGAGTTCCAGCCCTTCCTTCACGTTGCCAAACCCACTACTAACCCATGGCCCTCAGCACCTCAGTTCCATGGCTTTGCAATATCTCCAGGAATGAGGACTCCTCCACCTCCCTGGGCAGCCTGGGGCAGTGTCAAACAGCCTTCTCAAGGAAAATGTTTTTACCTATCTCCAATCTCAACGTTCCTATCACAACTTCAGGCTGTCTTGTTTTGTCCTATCACTTGTTACTTAGTAGAAAAAAACAACTCCCACGTTGGTACAATGTCCTTTCAGCTAGTTGTAGAGAGTGTTGACATCTCCCCTCAGCCTCCTCTCCTTCAGACTGAATAGCCCCAACACTCTCAGCTGATCCTCATCAGACTTGTTCTCTAGCTCTGATGCTCATCTCTGGAAATGCTCCAGCTCCTCGATGTCCCTCTTGAAGCCGAAAACTGAACATAATATTCAAGATGTAGTTTTACCATGACAAGTACAAGGGCATAATTACTACCCTGGCCCTTCTGGCCACATTAAATTTCAACTTCTGCATTCATCTTGTGTGATACCTAGCAAATCACTTAAAGCAAACTTTGCACAAATGTTTGTTAATTGACTGTCCCTCTCTTCCTGGTCTCACAACTTGAGACCTTAGGTGATGACTGGCAGGAGTCTGAGCTTCTGCAGTAGTAGTCAAAGTACTGTGCATGTGAAAAACCATGATATAGGGATAAGTACTCTGAAAAAATAACATTCCAGGTATTTCAGGCTGGACACTCCCAATTACTGTGTGTATTTGAATTTAATCCATTTATGCTTCAGTTGCCCATCAATAGACTGGCGATGCTGTTATCTACCAGCAAAGGTAACATAATATTTATGAGATGCTTTGTTTCTATAGTGATGAACACCCTAAAAGGATCAGGAAGAAATCCTTAACTGGAGTTGACTTGGGCAAAGCAAATAAAGGGAGGGTCAGTAAATTAAAAGATGAAAGTATCAAGTGACAGCTGATTGTGAGCATTCTCCTTCCTGCTCTGTGAATGAGGTATGAAACAAAACCAGTTTGCTTTCTGTCTGTCTTCAGCCCTAAGCAATCAGGAAAGTGTAAAACTGGAAAATATTTTCTATGGAGTTTTATCATGAAAGCTTTCTTTTGAACATTTTGTTGCCTTGTGAAAATAATTTACATTTTCTTATTCAAATAATTTTACAATTATTAAGAATTTCTCTCTCTCAACTGAGAAAAGAAGAAAAAAAATCATTAAAGCATTTTACTCAAGATAACATATTTTAAACTTTTTCAAAAGTGGAAAGAGATGATGACCAAACTCCAAGTCTTTGTATGTTTTATTGTGCAGACTTCCATGAAATCTAAAACCAGATTTAAAGATTACATATTAATATCTGTAATACCTGACTATACCTAAGAAATACAAGTATCTATGTCAGGTCGTTCTTGTGATATGGCAAGGAACAAGGTTGGGTCAGCTAATAATGGAAGCATAGATTTGCTATATTTTGAATCCTTGACATTTCATTTATTCAATGTGCTTGTGAAAATCTTGTCCTGTAATAATTGCAAATAATAATTATATTGTTTTGTTGTGGTTTTTTTTAACTAAAATACAATTGCAATGAAAATGTTTCAGGGTTAAAAACTTTAATTCTCACACAAAACTTTTCACCAGTGTAATTTTTGTTTTGGGGATGGAGAAAGACAAGAGAAAGAGAATAGGCACAATCACTGTCTCAGTTTTACAGATAGAGAAATTGAGGTCAGTTATATTATAGACAGCAGAAAGCGAAGTGTCATAAAATGTCTTTTCCACAGTGTCATGCATCATAAAGGTATGCTAAGTAAATTAATGCTTGTTTCTCAAATAAATAAACAAGTAATTGTTAAAATATACAGTAGAGCAACCATTCCTCTTGTGCCAGATAAGTCATCTGTTTTCAGTGCAATATGTACCAGCAAAAGAAGATTGAATAGGACGCTGTTACTATTCTTAACAGTGCTGTTTGAAAATGCTGGAAAAAATGACTTAAAAAAATTCAATAGAACAATCTGACAAAAAGGGAGTTTGAGGGTGGTTTTTTTTTTGATAGTGAGAATTACAAAGGGTTTTTTTCAGCTTTTAGAAGAAAATCTACATCTTCTGAACAGACAGATCTAAACTAGTTAAAGTGAGAAAGTACTAATTTTGTATCACCCTTTTCCTGAAAACGTTTTATTTTTGTAAGTCATACTTATAAACAAAACTTTTGTTTCATTTGTTAAAATTTAAATTGAGATATAATTTTCCTACTCACTATGGAGATTATCATGCACTTTTTTTCCTGTTGACCCTAAGATTAAGCAAATTACTTATATATAACAAAATATTGAGGGCAAATTAACATAGATTCATAGAATGGTGGGGGTTGGAAGGGACCTTAAGAGATCATCTAGTCCAAGGCCCATACAGAAGCAGGTCCACCTACATCAGGTCGCATAGGAATGTGTCCAGGTTGGTCTTTAAGACCGCCAAAGAAGGAGCCTCCACACTCTCCCTTGGCAGCCTGTGCCAAGGCTCCCTCATCTGAACAGTGAAATAGTTTTTTCTTATGTTTAAATGGAACTTTTTGTGTTCCAGCTTCATCCCATCACCCCTTGTCCTGTTGCTAAATTCTACCATCTTTACCCTGAGAAGCACAAGACTATTTGAGAAGGTGAAAACATTGTTTAGCAGGAGCATAGGTTGAGGAATCTGCTCACTGAGACATCCATGAAATGTTGTGACTAATTGGAAAAGCGACTCTGAAATTAGCATTTGCTGAATGGTTTAATAAAATCAGCGTGGTATGAAAAAAAAATATAACAGCAATTATAGTGTTGCATAACTCCCAGGAAACATCTATCAGACATCACAGACTAGCTGAAGATGTATAATTTAGCATTGCCCTTCCTCAGAACTGCTTGTTCTTGCTCAAGATGGTCTCTTTCCACCAAATCCCCCATCTGCTCCACCCCCGCTTCCTATCCTGTCTGATTGCTTGTACACTTTTTCTTTTTTAAATTTTATTTTTTATTACTGGTATTCATTTTAAGAAATCAATATCAGTTCTGCTGCTGAATCTTCAATCTGCTGAAGGCCCCTGACAGTTAAAAAGTGATTCCAACTCCTATTAGCTTCAACTCACTGATTTCAATTTAATCTACCAGTTTATTTATCCAGGCTGATATTACTGTCTACCAGTGCTGTCAGTGCTCGGATTCCAACTGTGTGTTGTTAGGAAAATTTCACAGAGGAGTCCCTTCTTTTAATTTCCCGTGGACAGTGCTGACTCTTAATTCATTTGTGATCATAGGAATAAAATGTCACGGTTCAGAAGGAGAATGGCTGGGAGACACCGGTGTGTTCTCAGGTTAAATCCAATCCCATGTAGAGTATTTCTGATTATTTTAAAAAATTTCTTTAAAAAAATGATTCTATTTCTGGAGCTGTGAAAGTTTAAAGTTGTGAGGTTTATGGCCAGGGTTTGGAAATGTTTGATGTCTGATGAGAGAACTTATGAAGACTTCACTAAGGCTTCAGTGCTTTGCGTCATCACTCACCATCAGTGTTAAGGACTGCAGAGAGCATCAAGGATATATCTGAGACACAGTTTTATGAGGATAAACGGTATAAACTTCTTGATCCAACACCGTTGTAGTAATGTAAGCAGGTAATGTAGCGAGAAGGCTACAGGGATAAAATCCCTCATTCCCAGCAAGGTCCCTCTTAACTCCAATAGCCCCAAACCCTCTGACTCCCCTTAGCCTTTCATAGTCATTCAACAGCTCTTCTATATCTCATGACTCCTGCCTCTCACTTTTGCAGGTCATTTGACCATGCAAACTATTTGAAATTTAATTTCAAGGAATGGTGCTTGTAAAGATGTGTAAATCATCTAAGACAAGACATGTAAGATTGAAAATTTAGTAATAGGTTTGCTGACTTGAAGAGAGAATGAGTCTTTCAGGTGAAATTTGGATCGAATTATCTGGTGAATTTAGATACTTTTGAATGCATTCATTTTTTTTTTCCTAATGGTGACTGACAATCTGTGAACACATAAAACCCTACTTGCATATCTTCAGAGGTCTCTGTTACCAAAAATTCTAATATGAAAGCACATCTCTCCCAGACCACACAGCCTCCTCTTTAAATGTCAGCAACACATCAGTTTCCAGCTCTTACAGGAAAGAACAACTTCTACAGTGCATGGATACTGCATGTAACAAAACAGACGGAAGCTTATAACTGCCTGGTTTTATTTTATTGACATTTCTGATGTGTGTAAAATTACTGTAATATAAAGTAAACTAGCCACAGTCTTTACCTGAGTGCTAAAAAAAGTGACTGAAAACGAGTGGCTCAGTAATAATGACAGGCAATTAAAACAAAAACAAAAACCAAACAAAAGGGTAGGAATCTTGCTTAATAAATAGGTCACTGGGGAAAAGTCCAAAAGAGGGGAAAAAGAAATCAATAACTCCAACACGAGTGGAAAGGTAAAAGCCGTGGAGGAATAAATTTTCTAACCTGGTCTGACAACATCACTTCTCTTGATAGTGTCATAATTGTTTGTGCAATTTAGTGTGACAACAAAATTCTAGTTACGCTGAAAAGTTTTATGACCTGTTCAATTTCCCATCAAACAGTCACCTCTTGAATTCTCCTGCAATTTTTAGCTCTCACTTCTGACTACAGGTTTTGGTTTTGACTGGGATAGAGTTAATTTTCTTCCTAATAGCTGGTACAGAGCTGGGGTTTGGGTTTACACTGAAGAGAATGTTGATAACCCTACCCTGCCAGTAAGTGAGCTGGGAGTGAACAAGCAACTGAGAGGGATCACAGCCAGGACAGTTGACCCCAACTAGTCAAAGGACTATTCCATACCACAGAACATCACAATCAGTATAGAAACTGAGGATAGTTGGTGGGGAGAAGCTGCTTGCTGCTCAGGTATTAGTCAGAGGATGGTGAGCAATTGCATTGGACATCCCTTGGATTTTTTTGTTGTTTGT
This sequence comes from Colius striatus, assembly GCF_028858725.1. Classification (NCBI taxonomy): domain Eukaryota; kingdom Metazoa; phylum Chordata; class Aves; order Coliiformes; family Coliidae; genus Colius; species Colius striatus. The sequence continues at coordinate 95,749,215 of NC_084761.1, read as the reverse complement.
TTGGGCTTTTTCCTTGGTTTTGTTTCTTTTTTTATCTTTTTCTTTATTGTTGTTATTATTATTAGATATTATAAATGTTATTGTTGTATTTTATTTTCATTTCAGACAGTAAAACATTTCTTATTACAACCCATGACTTTTAATCTTCTTTTCCTCAGTTTTGCCCCCCATCCCTTGGAGGGGCAGAAGGAGTGAGTGAGCAGCTGTGTGGTATGTAGATGCTGGCTAGGGTTAAACCCTGACACCACAGAAAGACCTCTTCTTGTTGTTTTCTGTTTCCTTTCTATGTAATCATGACAATTTTGCACTTGTCAGTAGCAATGAAACATGGTTCAGCCTTGAGGACAATAGACAGTTCTGTTCAGTTCTTCATTGGAGACAGAACATATGAATTCTCGAGGGAAAAGGAAATGGAAAGAAAACCTGATATTCCTACAGATAGGTAGGAATATGAACCCCATGAAGGCCACATGAGGGCTTGTTTTTGTGGAAGGAAATGGAACTAGATTACATGCCTCTGTAAGGCAATTTAGTGAAGCTGCTGTACAACAAGGAGTAGCAAATGACATATTGGAAAACAAACCATAAGAGTCTCTAAAGAGAATAAGCTCCCTGAGCTGTGCTCATGGGCAGCACTGTGAAGAAGGTGTTGATTTGTCCTCTTGTGAAACTTTTGTCTATTCTTATGTACCGTGGGAATGTGGCAGCTGCACTATTCTCATATTCCTTGGGGAGATGAGCAAGTGTTGGCATCACTGGGATTGATTCAGATGTCCCCTCTTTTATTTATATTTTTATTGTCTTCACATTTAAGTCAAAGTAATGAAAATATAAGGATTCACGTGCAACAGATTTCACAGAACACAGTATAGAACTGACTGGTTTGTTCAACGTATTAAGTTTTGATGTCCCCAGTAGAAGCCTAAATAATCAGAGATTACATGACTAGTTTATGAATCTGGTATCAGGGATGAGATTTGTCTGACCAAAGAAGGACCTATACAGTGCAGATTTTTAAGTTGTTATGTTGAGTCACTGAAGACTTCACTATAGAAGTAAAACAAGCAAACAACTGTAGGGTGCTCTTAATTGCATGCCAAATGCCTTAGTCAGGCAAACAACGCTCTAAGATATTTTTTCCTTTTTTCTCTCCTAAAGAGAGCCTAAGATGACTTGCTTAGGAGTTAGATGAAGTTAGGAGACATGAATCCTAATCCACACAAACTAGAAGAGAGAGCATTAAGGAATACATAGGTAGATCAGGGATTAATATTATTTCATTAATGAATATTAGAGGACAACCACAATGCCTGAATTATAAAAGGAGAATTAAAAAAAAAGAAATCTTTATTGTGATTCTTCCTGAATGTCAAGGTTATTTTGAGATGAAAGTGAACTTTCTATCAACTCTTCCACTGAAGGATAATTTAAGCTTGATGAGCACAGAGATGAGTAAAGTATGTTCCACCTTGTGAGAAGGGTTTCACTGTTTCAGGCCTTTACACAGCTAGGGAGGCCAGGATTAGCATTACTGCAATGTTGGGGTTTTTTTAAGTCCAGCATTTCCTAGTGAAATATTGTCTAAAAAACGAGAAGAGTGTGAAAATTAAAAAGGAGAGATCTCTGCCAGCATTTAAAGAGCTGCTTGCTTTACCTCTTGGAAACAGCGTATGGTTTCTAGTATGCTTTCTGGGGGTTTTTTTAGGACAAATATGTCTCAGTCTGCAGTCTCAGTTGATATAGCTTTTCTCTTATTGATTGTATCTATTCTTCTTTAACCTTTAAAGATTAGAAAGATAAATATTTCATGTTATATAGAACAAACACACATAAAAATATTTTCCTGTTCACTGCATTACTCAGTCGTTTAACAGTCTCTTAACTGCAAGTTGGATAATACTGAGATGCCATCTGAAGATTGTTAAGGTTATTGTTACTGGAAGATTATTCTGGTCATATGGAGGAGAGGAACAGTATATATTAACAAACTATGTTGTAATAGAATATTGCTAGGCAGATATTCTAAATGAGGGATACAGGAAGTATAAGGTTCTGCTTTATGCATATAATATGTCTGAAGCTTAAATTAGCCATATGTCGCCAAAAAATGCAAGAGATATGAGGAGTTGTTGGAAAATTTAAGCTAAACACATACATTTTTCATTGTTCTCTTTATTCTTACCTCCATACACCACATTCTTCAGAAAGAAGATAGTAGAGGAAAAGTTCACTCGGGATGATATTAACATGGCTATAGAAAGAGTGAAGTTCAACCTTTTCAAAATGTTCCTGGCTAGCCTTAGGCAAGGTCCAACTCCACTGTCTACCATCAAATACCAAAGTGTCTAAGCCCTGCCAGAAGTTATTAATAAGCAATAATTCCTTTCTCTATATTGCTTGAATGCCCTGATGATAAACTACAATGAGTTCACTTCACATAGCAAGGTCCTAAGAAGTCACTGCAGCAACCATTGCTTTCATGTACCCTCAAAAGGCCATAAAAGGAGCACTATTTCCAGTTCTGGGCTCCCCAGTTCAAGACAGGGAACTGTTGGAGGAAGTCCAGTGGATGGCTACAGAGATGATGAGGACACTGGAGCATTTCTCTTATAAGGAAGTGCTGCAAGACCTGTGACTGTTTAGCCTGGAGAGGAGAAGGCTGAGGGGGGATCTTATCAACACTTATAACTACCTAAAGGGCAAGTGTCAAGAGGATGGTGTCAGCCTTTTTTCTGTAGTGCCTAGTGACAGGACAAGAGGCAATAGGCACAAGCTGGATCACAGGAAGTTCCACTGGATCATGAGAAGAAACATCTTTCCTGTGAGGATGAGGGAGCCCCGGCCCAAGGCTGCCCAGGGACAGTGTGGAGGCTCCTTCTCGGAAGGTTTCCAAACCTTCCTGGACACATTCCTGTGCCCCCTGATCGAGTAGATCTTGCTTTAGCAGAGGGCTGGACTGGATGAGCTCTAGAAAGCCCTTTCCGTGACTGCCACTATTTTGTGATTCACTGGAGGAGAGGAGATGAGGTCAAGCCCTTGCATAGAGCATGCTGTTAAAGATATTGTGGATGAAAGCAAGTTATCTCCCTTCTGTCCTTCATCTTCATGCCTCCATGACCTATATATAAGGTTAAAGTCTTTTTCAGCCTTTTATATATGATATACAGAAAGAAGTGGTTCATCTGAGAGAGTAGGAAGTGAGAGTAAGAGAAAAAATTGATAATTGCACTATTGTTTATAACTTAGTTTCCTTTTCCTGTCAGTATCTAAACACCAAATATTGATGATGTCTTCACAATGAAAAAGTTACCATATAAATTACAGTAAAAAATCTTTGGAGCAGGAAACATAAATCGGAACTTTCCCAGCCAAAGAAATCAACCACTAGACAATGAATCATTAATTGCATTAAATGGAATGAAACAGACCCAGAAGAAAAGAGTTGAGGACTTCCTTCTTGCCTTTCACCCTGGGATAGTTATAGTCTGGTGGTTAGTGCATTCTCCTGGAGAAAGATGTGGTTTTCAATCCTCTCAGGAAAAGAGTAAATCAGGCATGTATTCCACATCCTGGCTGAGTGTACTGAGTTCTGAACTGTTAAAGAAAGCAAAGACAAATCCAAAGATTCAGGGTTATGCAGACTTGAAGGGATCTCTGGAGGTCATGGAGACCTGCCTTCTGCTTAGACTAGGCCACTAAAGTTGCACCTAGCTTTTAAATTAGACCACTTATTCAAGATCTGGTCATGTGATTTCTTTAGAGAGGGAGATTCCACAATTTCTCTATACAACTTGTTACAGTGTTTGAAAATTGTGATTTATTTTTTATTCTTTAATATTTAGTTGGAACTTCCCTAGCTGTGATTTATGATCACCATCCTCAGTCTGTTGTTATGTTGATCCATAGGATAATTTCTAATTGAAGAGATTAGGAACCAAATCAGTGACAATCTTCACTTTTTATTCTCCAAACACCTAAAACTTCCAAGAGGTTTCGATCTGATAAAGAGATATCTGATTCATGCCTCAAGACAGATAAGAAGTCATTACCTGCAAAAGTAATGTAATTGTGTGCTGACCCACAGGACCATTTCTCATTCATGACTAACAAGGTTTGCAGGATTTCACACCTTTAGGGGCCAGCAGTGTGCCTCTTACGCACAAGATGTCACCTTTACATGTTGTCTGCACATATTTATTTCCCAAGGGAATACAGAAAGAGTCAGTATCTCTTCTGTTTCCAGAGTGTAATATCAGTAGATATTTTATATATGGAATATAATACATTTTTATATGTATATTAAACAATACAGTATAATATATATATGGAATATAGTAAAGGATGAAGATTTCCTTTGAAGCCTGGAGTTGTATGTACAAAAAGGTAACAGTTAAGTTGCATAAGCTTTAATAAATGTCATAGAATCATAGAATGGTAGGAGTTGGAAAGGACCTTTACAGCTCATCTAGTCCAACTCCCCTGCAGAAGCAGATTCACCTAGATCAGGTCACATAGGAACATGTCCAGGAGGGTCTTGAAGACTTCCAAGGAAGGAGTCTCCACAACCCACCTGGGCAGCCTGTGCCAGGGCTCCCTCACTCTCATAGTGAAATATTTTTTTCTTATATTTAAGTGGAACTTTTTGTTGCATCCCATTACCTTCATCCCATTACCCCTTGTCCTGTTACTGGCTACTATAGAAAAAAGGGATGTCCCAACCTCCTGACACCCACCCTTTAGATATTTATAAATGTTAATGAGATCTCCCCTTAATCTCCTCTTCTCCAGACTGAACAGCCCCAGTTCCTGCAGCCTTTCCTCATATGAAAGATGTTCCATTCCCCTGATGATCTTGATGGCCCTGTGCTGGACTCTCTCCAGCAGTTCCCTGTCCTTCTTGAGCTGAGGAGCCCAGAACTGGACACGGGACTCCAGATGAGGCCTCACCAGGCCAGAGTAGAGAGGGAGAAGAACCTCTCTTAACCTAATGGTTACACTCTTCTTGATGCATTCCAGGATGCCATTGGCCTTCTTGGCCACGAAGGCACATTGCTGGCTCATGTTTAGTTTATTATCGATCAAGACTCCCAGGTCTCTCCCAGTTGAACAAGACTGGCCCCAGAACCGATCCCTGTGGAACTACACTGCCCACAGGCCTTCAACTTGATTCTGTGCTGTTGATCACCACCCTCTGGGCTCTGTCATTCAGCCAGCTCTCGATGTCCAAGGTTTTGCACTTCACATAGGCCAGATTTAAACTCATAAAAAGTGGGGTAGATTGAAAAAGTGTTTAATATTTTTTGAGAGTTTAATATTCATAGTTTCTCTCCAGGATCCATTTCTTAAGTAATATTGTTGAAGCTGCTCCAGAAATTAATCTTTCTGATGACTTAATCACCAATGTCTTCTCCAGATCATTCATTAGTACAGCATCTAACAAATTCAAAAGGCTTTAAGTTAAACAAAAATACTTTTGTAAAATCTAAAGAAACATTGAGTAGATGACTGCAACACCTTAAGTATTTAATACTCTATTATTATGAAGAATTAATCTCTTAAGATTGACTCCACAATTATTATATTTAACTGTCTGGGGCTAGTTTTAATAAAGTTAGTGGAAAGTTGTAAATATTTTCTTATGATAAAATTTAGTCACCTTAGTTATCGTGTTTTATGGATAATTAATGATTTATTTTTATAAGATGGCTTCCAAACATGCAAAACCCAATTTTCATAAGTATCAAGAATATCACAGTCTACAGAAGTCCTTTGCTAATCTGGGTATAATAAGTAATACTACAGAAGCTATAGAGAGCATGGTCAGAAAATTCAGAAGAGGTACATTCAAAGATCATAAGAAATGCATTTTCTCTTTCTGCTGCTTTTCTAATACTTTGTTTTCCTATTGGAAAGCTGTGGAGATAGTCTTCCCAATCTGTGCAGTACCTCTCATCATTACTTCCATGGTTTTGTTTGAGGACTGCAATTGCAACTGCATCATAATTAGTAACACTAAAACAATGACAGAAGAGGACAGAAGGTGGGACAAAACCAAGACCTGATTTTATACTGTCCAAAATGGCCATATTTCAAAGTGAAAAAGATGGCAGAGGGAGGAAAAAAGAAAAAGGTACAGTAGAAATACTACTTGGAAAGAAATACAATAATCTTGTTTAATCCTGAATCATTGTTGCAATCAATTCAATTTTGTAGGCAAGCTCCCATGACACATCTATTCCAAGACTAACAAGAGACAGAGCCGAAATACCAACAACCCCAATAGGAGATCAAATTTTCTCTTATGATGAAAATCTCTGCTTGGAGAGGTTTCAGATCAGCATGATCAGTGTGAAATTGAAATTACTCCAAGTGGTTCTGATGAGTGACTGTCTTCACAGACGAATTGATGTTAATGCAAGAAAGGAAACAGAGTGATATGAGATCAAATAAAAACTTTGGGAAGGGGGGGAAAGAAGTTTTCCTATGGGTTTTTTGACTAATCACCATCAATATATGATAGAATAAATTTAAAAAAAAAAAAAAAGGAAAAAAAGAAGACTAGAAAGTTGAGCAGGATTAGGCACAAATGTGAACTTTATTCTTTGTACAAGAAAAGAAAAATTACATGACAGCAGAAGATAATGTTCTGCATCACATCAATAGCTGAAATGTGTGTATCAACTGAAACCTTTGCTTTGAGTTAAAGGAGTATTATATTAAAACAAAAGGGATCTTATGCAATTTCTGTAACTCATAATAAAATTACTGCTTTTAAACGGGATGAGACCTTTTAATCATGAGCCAGTAATGTGCCCTTTTGGTCAAGAAGGCCGATGACATCCTGGGATGCACCAAGAAGAGTGTGGGCAGCAGGGCAAGCGAGGTTCTGCTCCCCCTCTACTCTGCCCTGATGAGGCCTCATCTGGAGTCCTGTGTCCAGATTTGGGCTTGTCATCTCAAGAAGGACAGGGAAGTGCTTGGGAGAGTCCAGTGTAGGGCCACCAAGGTGATCAGAGGATTGCAAGATGTTCCTTATGAGGAAAGGCTATAGGAACTGGAACTGTTTAATCTAGAAAAGAGGAGACTGAGGAGTGATATTATAGATATTTACAAATATCTAAAAGGTGGGTGTCAGTAGGTTGGGACTTCCCTTTTTTCTATTCTATCTAGCAACAGGACAAGGGTTACCCTTAGGGTTGAAACTGGGACACAAAAAGTTCCACTTAAAGATAAGAATCCTGTTTCTGCAGAGGGTTGGACTAGATGATCTCTAAAGGTCCCTTGCAACCCCTACCATTCTATGATTCATACTGAAAAATAAGTCAACTCATTTACATTAGGCAATTGTTCATCTCCTTATTAGTTTGTGTCTCTAGCAGCTCTGACTGAGACAGGGCCACTTTGATGTCAGGAGCTGGTGTTGTGCAAAGTGACACATGGTCCTGCTTTCCTCTTACTTATTATGCCATAATTAACCCTTAAGTCTCTTCTATCCCTAGAGATATTAAAAAACTCGTAGATGAACTGCTGAGGGATATGGCTTAGTTTAGTGATGGGCTTGGCAGTGTGAGATTAATGGTTGAACTCAATGATTTTAAAAGTCTTTTCCAACCATAACGATCCTATGAGTAGTCTCACTTCTCTATGGGGAGCCTGACATTTTATGGTGCATTTGATGTATAGGGAAACTTCAGTCTGATCCTCTGAATGTAGGTCAAGTACATGTGAGATGATATTTCTAGGATTAGGCTTGAGCTTTCCAAAAACTGAAGCTTTTCAGTTTTTAGAGCTATTACTTACCAACACAGCATGTTGCATTGTCTCTGGTTTTTAAAATGAAAGGTCACAGAATATTGGAATTATGCAATAAGTCTTCTGGTGTTTTTGTATATTTTTCATCTTAATTTGATTATTATATACATACTTTCTCCAAGATGCTATTGTCTACTGGGTTATAAAAGTACAAAATACCTTTAAATACTGCTAATCAAGCTAAAGGGGCAGCTAATGGAAGTAATTTTAGACATTACTGTGGGGCTATGTACAATTTTGCTGCCTAGCAAGCAAAGCTGCATCAAAGTTTTGAACTTCAGGTGTTCAAAAAACTCGATCCTTGCTTCACTGTTATCTGGAGGATAGAAAACTATGCCAGCTCCCTACTTGGCATGGCTTAACTCTTTTTACATGCTCGGTCAGGTTGGCTTAGCTCCACTAGGTGATGTATTGACAAGATGGAATCAACACTTTCTGTGTTTGTTCTTTAAAATTTGATTTTTATGTTGTCCACCCTCAGTAAAAAAAAAAACCCATAAAAAATAAAATAGCCTCCCACAAGCATACACTGCTGACATAGATACAAGCACTACAAGGCTACCTAGTGCTCTTTTTTTCCTCCTTATATTGCTGTGCAAGTGACTTGGAAAGAAATCTTTATATATTCTTGTAGGGCCTACAGTAAGATTGCTGTGCAACTTAGTCACATAGTAGAAGTGCACTTGAGTTGGTCTGGGACACGTTTTTTTTCAACTGACTCTGGGAAGTAGGAGTTTCACAGCTATTTCTTTGGAAAATGGATTTCCATGACAAACCTGAAAGAGTATTCTTTCTTGCAAGAAAATACCCAAGTCTGGTTCTTAAGGTCTTGAATGACTCGTTCCACAGCAGTTTATCTTCAACATTATATAATTGTGTCATCTTCCACTTGGAGGACTTCTTTTTAAGAGGAAAGGTTATTTGGTTTTGGTGTTTTTTCTTTAGGCCAGAAAGCAATACAAATTGTTAAGTTCTTCATCTCAGGATATGTGGGACAGCACTGTTTATGCCATGTAATTTATACTTTGGTTGGTCTGGGTAAACTAAAATTCAGAGTGAATGGAAATTTGATCTGTGTGTTGTATAGAACATACATATATATACAACATACATACATACATACAGAACATATAACACACAGAGATATCTATTGTGTTGTTTTCTACTTGGAACAGTAAAGGACCTGAATTGTCAATATGTTTGGGTATCTGAAGATGTAAATAGGGATTTAGGAAGATGAACAAAGGCAGGTAAGTGTCCATGTTTGTCAGGTGTTTTATAATATTCATTGTATCAAGTCATACAGTAAGATGTGCATACTACTTCTGCAGGGGGGTTGGACTGGGTGATCTCTAAAGGTCCCTTCCAACCCTTACCATTCTATGATTCTATATATGTGCCCCATTAGAGATACCTTCAAAAATCTGGTAAAAAATGCCACAGGAAACTTCATACCTCTCAAAGGCAAAGAAATAAAAAATTACAGGAACACTATGACACTGGTGCTATGGAATGCAGGGGAATTGGACTACACAATCTCTAGAGGTCCCTTCCAACCCCTACCATTCTGTAATTCTGTGAATGGAAAGTAAAAAGTGATAGAAAGCTCTGTGAAATAACTTCCAGATATCCTTAGCACACTCAGTTTTCTTCACTTTGAAGACACTGCGGCTTTTTTTCCAAAGCTTGTTCAAGGAATTAATGTCATAATTTATTGCTATTTCTCTTCCCCAGTAAAGCATAGTAGGATCCGTTCATATTTCCTAAATCTCTCTAATGCCAGGTTGTCTTAAAGTAGATTTCAGGTATTAAAGACATTTACAAGAGAGTGAAAAAAAGGGGACAGATGTACCTTGAAAAGGCTGAGCATTTATACTCTAGATCTTCTGTGTCCAGTGGCTGAATAATCGAATTCCAGTCCAATTTGGGCCTTTTCAGAAAAAAAAAAAAGTAGAATTCTTTTTTAAGAAAAAAGTAGTTGTCTTCTTTAAAAAGAAATTACATTTCCGATGTTTCTTTTATTCTGCTGGGTACTAAAATGTTTATTAAATTGTCTATGTGCAGAAGTCGTTGACATAAGGTTTATGTTCAGTTGTGGACTGAAGCATCCAAATGTTAAGACCAGAAGCTATCCTGTGGATGGGTACGAAATTTAATGTGTTTTTCTCTCTCCTACTATATATAAAAATAACAGCAACCATCTGATCTTCCTAAAATACACTGTGTAAATCAGAGTGGTCTTGCTCTGGCAGGGGCATTGTACTGGATGATCTTTTGAAGTCCCTTCCAGCCCCTGATATTCTGTGATCCTGTGAACATTTGAATGTGTAAGTCTCTCTTTAAAAATTGCCTTTGAATCAAGAGTTATCTGTTTAATATGAAGTAAGTTTCAGGGATATTTTATCTCCAGGATAGTACTCATAATTACTGGTAGATTTTAGAAAAAAGCTGAATGGCTCATTCTGAATGAATCTGGAGTATCTACTAACTGGTCTCCACAGTGGTAGTGGAATCAAGAGGTCAGTGAAATACATTACTGAATCAGTGACTGGTTTTGTTCTTACTCAGGGTAAATCAAATAACCCTCCTGTCAGCTGCAGATACCACAGTGCTTAGAAAAAAAGGTCACATCTCACTTTTCATTTTCTTAGATGTACTTATAGGGCCACCTAGCTTAACTTGTGAGTGGCAATGGCAGCCTGGGACAGTTTGGCTGCGTGCACCTCATCAGCCTCTGTGGGACAATTAGGTTCATCAGAACAGAATCCTGTTGCTAAAAGTACAATCCAAATCGCTTTGAAATAACTGGAAAAGCTGCCACAGGTTTTGGATCAGACCCCCTAGTGCAAGCTGGATGCAAGAAAAGCTGCTAAATTCAGCTGGTATTCTTTTCATCCAGATAAAAGATAAGCTCTTACTCAAGCTGTGAACTCCCAGAGGGAGAAAAATGAATAGAAGAGTTGTTCAAACACAACGGGTTTGATTGTGCCTGACCCTGTGTGGGTGCTGGGGAAATGAGAGATGAGTGCAAACAATCTTTCCCAGCTCTCTCTAGAGAGCCTACTCCAGGCTAGACACGGTTGTGGTCCCTGAGATCAGGGAGTCCAGGGGCTAACACAAAAGATAATGCCTGTAGCAGGGAAGAGGAAAAGGATGTCAGGATGTAGAGCGGCTTACCCCGTTAGTACATTATGAATCCTTTAAAGCGGGGCAGCTGCTGTTGCACACTGGGTGAGATGCTGGCATCAATAAATCAGTTCAGTTTAGCACGTGCTTGGAGTTGCACATAAACTGATCTACTTAAGGAGATTTGTTTTTGTGCTCCCAGGAAACCTTGCTGGGATGGTACATGTTGCAACTGTGTGTTCTACACAGGGTTAGCACTGAAAAGAAATCAAGTAGTTCTATAAAAAAAACCCCTCAATTGATAAAAGCTCCACAACACAGTTTAAAAAATATACAATCTTATATGTCCTGTCAATATACATATACTGCTCTTCTGTGAGGACATACTGGCTTCTCCACTGCAAAACAAGGAGGCCCAGCTAAATGGAGTCAAGATATTAAGGACAACGTATAGTTCGTATTTACCAGAGCAGCAATCCACAGTTTGTCAGACTGGATTATCAGGCAGATCTGGAACAAAGTGCAAATGTGGAGATGCAGGTGACAAATCCAGGTGGAAGAACAGTGTAATGACCAAATCAGTTATAGAGGAGACTGAGGAGGGATCTCATTAATATTTACAAATGTCAAATGGTGGGTGTCAGGAAGTTGGGACATCCCATTTTTCTGTAGTAGCCAGCAACAGGACAAGGGGTGATGGAATGAAGCTGGAACACAAAAAATTCCATTTAAACATAAGAATAAACTATTTTACTGAGGGTGATGGAGCCCTGGAACAAGTTGCCCAGGGAGAGTGTGGAGTCTCTTTCCCTGGAGGTCTTCAAGGCCCTCCTGGACATGTTCCTGTGTGACCTGATCTAGGTGGATCTGCTTCTGCAAAGGGACTAGATGATCTCTAAAGGTATGATCTCTATGAAATCTGGATTCTATGTAACCTGTTGTGAGTGGTCAAAAATTGTAGTGGTCAAAAATTGTAGTGGTCAAAAATGGTGGAATATCTGTAACTTTGAGGTTACTTTAAAAGCCTGGACTCCACTGTGTGCTCAGCAACATCCCTACGGCAGTGTCATAGGAAAAAACAATGATCTCTCTTCAGAGTATTATTCCCTTGTAAAAAGAAAGAATGATCATTCATGACTCATCTGGTGCAAGCAGCAATAATCCACCACAGCCATTCAGAAAGGACCTGGGGAAAATACATGCACATCATGATATTTCAGACCGTGCTTCCTGTTGCTGCATTTTTGTAGTGATGTATGGAAATAAATTCTGGCTGTTTTATCGATTCAAAAGATCAGATTATTATTTGGAATAGTGTTTGTAGCAAGAGATGAGTCAGTATCATTAATATATTGTTACGGTTACTGGGTAAATAAGACCAGAGTGTTGATGCAAACTAAAGCAAAGCACTCAGTGCCAGTGATAGTTCTTGGGCTCTTTAGCAAGGATAGTTTTTCTCTGTCCATTTGCTGTATTTTTTCTTCAGACTTTTGACCTTTATAATCAACAAGAAAAGGCAGTCAATACTGCCTGTTACTGAAAGAACATTTCCCTTTATCACTGAAAGGGAGAAGTCAATGGGCCATTTTTTTCTGAGCTGGCATAACTCCACTAACTAATATTTTTACAGCAAATTCGGGACTTGTGATGATTGATTCACCCTTTTAATGACAAAACAGGCAAGTACTGCACAGATGATGGCAGAAAAATTGTCTGTGTACTTCATGAATGATCTGGAAGGACCATGATGAGAAAGCCATTATTTCATCTTCCATTTTAATTTCTTTGTCCTGTTGAGCTTGCTGTTCAGTGCCAGTTGAATATAAAACTCATATCTGGAGCTATGCAAAAATCCAAAAAGTTTCAGTTTGTTTCCATGTGACCGCTTCTAAAAACCTAGTTATGTGTAGCCTCTTTTCATAGAATCATAGGGGTTGGAAGGGAACTTTAGAGATCATCTGGTCCAACCCCCCTGCAGGAGTAGGTTCACCTAGATCAGGTCAAGGAGGAACATGTCCAGACGGGTCTTGAAGACCTGCAGGGAAGGAGACTTTTGAACCGTTTCACGTTGATTGTGGGTATAGTGGAAAGGAATACTGTTTCAAGGTACAAAATTGAATGAGTTTGTGTTGAGTGTACCAAAAAACACTAATATTAGGGCCTTTCTGAAATGTACTTTATTTTTTTTCATACTGAAATTATTTGAGAAATGTGATGTGCATTTTCAAACCTTTGGGGTCAAACATAACTAGAATTTTTTGGAGATCATGCTGTCGGACTCACTCAAAACTGATTGAAGACAAATAATTTAAAACCATTAGTAAAATTTCTGTGAGCTTAATTGAGTTTAAATCTGTATCTTCCTAAGAAGATAAATCTTATTACCAATTGACCCCCTCCTTTCTCTGCCTAAAGTATAACGTTATAAAGTACTTGCCAATATTGTCAGGTCCTTTTATTTCCCTAAACTCAAGCCAGGGCTTAGTCAGCAGCATTTGCTTTCACTCCTAGCTTTCAGATGCAAGGAGGAAATCTTAAATACCGCAAAACTCTTTCAGCATAGCCAGATTTTCACTTTGAAATGTGGAATCTTTATACAACTCGAAGGCTCAGTGACATTTTGCTGTGTCACTAAATCCAAACAAGCAGAAGTAACTTTTGCCAATGTGAAGAATATGAAGCTGTTACACACAGTTAAGCTTTAAGGGTTATGCCAGAACAGTTCCTCGAGTCTTTCTAAATCCAGTTCAAGGTGGCATCAAATTTATCTTCCTAGACTTTACGCAGGAGGGTAAGACTAAAATATCAAATCTCTCTCTGAACCAAGTCTCTATTTAGAAATAAATACTCTGGTTATCTAGACAAGGTGTTTTATGCACACATATGCAAACATATATATCTCTTCCTTTAAGTTAGTGGGAGTTTTGTGATTTGTTTCACCATGTTTAGATGGATTAGATCACCTGAGGTTACTGAATAAATGGTTCATCATACATATTTCATTTCCTGTTGAAGAATTCATCACTGCACACAAAGATTAGATGTTTTAAAACAAACTACTGTAGCTTTAGCAGTCACATCTCCTTGACTAATTTAGGCTACGGTGGTATAATTCAATATCAGGAAGATTGTATCTTGTGCCACTTATTATTTGTTGTCCCAGATAAATACTCTTTAAAAGTGGTTTATTTGTCATCCCCCTTTAGAACATTCTGGCAGAATGACATTTAAGTTATCTGAGCAACTCAAATAACTGTATGCCCAATTTTTGGTCAAAAATAGCAAAAATTTTTTGGATTAACTGAATTTCAGTATTTTCTCTTATAGCAAGTTTATAAAAAGACTGTAAAAATCCCCAACTATTGGATTAGAACAGGTATTCAAAGAAATTAATGTAATTAACACTTACTTTTAAGAGGAAGTTTAACATTGATTTAATAAATCTGTTCATATATCATGGTTTGGTATCACAGAATATTTATTAGGCTTCTATGTGAGACGTAGTTCAGATAGTCAAGGATTCTGGGTGAGGTTGTGAAGATGACAGTTTCACCTATTTGTAGTGAAATGTTCAAGAGTTTTAGAAGCTGGCAAGATCTCTGAGGCTTTCTTGTCTATAAGTCATGGCTTAGCAGTGGGAGATGATCTCCCTCATCATCTGATTTCAAATCAGCACAGTTTGGTGCTCTCCATCAAGAAGATTATGCCTGGTTATACTTCCAGATCATTGAGTTTCTAGTGGTTCAGCTGGGGCAAAAATCTAGCTCTGTCTTCTAACCTGTTACAGAGGTTGTGTGTAAGTGCAACATGTGCCCAGGTAATTAAAGATTGTCACAATTGCTCAGTGGTTTGAAATACATATTTTCATAAGAATTACACTTGGGACTGTTTTTCTGGATTTGCTGTATCAATTCCTGATGCAGACATTTGAATAAATAAAACATAGCCTGGTATTACTTAATATCATTTCATACAATTGGTGAAAACTAATTTGATGATCTTGTAGCACCGTTTCTTATTTCCCAAAAGAGACAACGGATGACATCCATCTAATTTGACAGTTAAAATTTGTACATGGAGCTTATATGAGAAAATTGATTTGAACTCACTTGCCTATTGAATGAGATTCACATCAGAAGATATAGTGACTGCATTAGTATTAAACTTCCGAATTGCAAAATACATTTTGTCTCATTTTGTTTGTAGATGAATGGCACAATTATTTGGTGAATAATCAACTTCTCAATTTAGTCACAATTACATCCTGTTTATTACACTCATATTTAAATTATTTGATGGAATAATTCTTAGCTTAAGTTTTAACTAATCTTTCTTTTTGATCCCAACCTTCAAAAACCAAGATTATGTTAAAATCTTATCTGAGTTCTGCACTTCTGTTCAGTCTTCCTTTGATTCAATCCACAGTGCCAAAATATAGTTACCTGAATGCCAATGACTAAAATTCTTTAACTGTCTTATATGAATTGCTCTTTGTGAAGAGACTTTGCCATTGGGCTATTCACAGAAAAAGAGGAATTTCCGTCAGGTTATGACTGAAGTCTCATTTACTTCAGCATCTTGTACTTGTTGGTGACTGGCAGATAATGCAAAATACTGTACAGTAGACAGTTACTTTATGCATAGCATCAAGGAAATCTCCTCAGGAAATGTCGAGGATTTATACATAGTCCCTAATCCTTATATGTTCACTATTTAAAACTCTTAAGTCTAAAGACTTAAATATTTGCTTTCTGTTCTTAAATGCACTTTGATCCACTTATGACTTTAGAAATCTAGTTTCTGTGTTTTTCCTACATCCTGTATTTTAGTAGCAAATGAAGTCAGTGGAATATCTGCTCTGATGTAAGCTTCAATAAAGATACGTTCCCTATGTCCCTCGCCTTAAGAAGAGGGTTTTCTCAGTAATCCTTTTGCTTCAATCACGTTTCTGTGCAGCATCTAAACAAGGCAAAATACAGAAATGACATACATATGTCTTCTCTCCTTCACTTTTGGAGATTTTCTTCCTTTTCTTTTATCCATGAGTGGTCTTGTTCTCTGCTAAACATCAGAACTCATATTTCAACTCTCCATGTGCAAACCAAGAACAGGATCTCTGCCAAGCCCAATCCATTATAAAATTTTAGCAGATCTGACACATATGGGTTGATGAATCTTCTGATGGCTCCTACTGTCACTTTTCACAGCACCAACAGGATGAAATGATTGTCTCCAACTCCCCAGTTTCAGCTCACACAACTATTCAGGAAATTGCCTGCACCAAAATAGCACAATGTGTAAGATGATATTATACAGAGATAATGTTTTGGGGAACATTAATGTTTATGTGAAGTAATTAAAGTAAACTTAGGAGGTTTCACTAGAGCAAGTGAGCTGAATAATACTTTATTCTGTGCTTTGATCATAGTTCTGTCCATCACATAAAACCTTAAATGTGAGTACCGTTTCAATATTCGTAACAGAACTGTGAAGACATTTTGTACAAGAAAAAACATCCCTGCAGTAAGGATGAATGCCTACCACTTGGTGAAAATGGTGGGTATAATACTGGATTATAAAAATTTAGACCTACCCTGAGAAAGTGCTTCGTTCTGCATCAGCAATCTCAGTGCCTTTCTAGGTACAACTCACAGCTTAGTAATAAATAAGCTGTAGGATACATTAGTATTCTATGATACCACACAGCTCTTTTCACATGCAGAGATATTATATTTTTCCATATATTTTTTTCACAATTAAATAACTTATAAAGGTACATTAGAGAAGAAAGAGAGTTAAATTTGTTGTTATCCTTAGCTTCACTGTATGAAAGTGCACAAAAAACCCCCTCATAATAGTTAAGACATTAAATATTCTTCTGAGGTCCTTTACACCTGGTCATCTGTTATTTGAATAATTTGAAATCTGTGTGTAAAGTATCCAAACATCTGTACTACATTCAAAGAAACATCCAGCAGTAATACATAATCAATTAGTACTTCATGTATCAAGAAGAGTGTGGGCAGCAGGTCAAGGGAGGTTCTTCTCCCCCCTCTACTCTGCCCTGATGAGGCCTCATCTGGAGTCCTGTGTCCAGTTCTGGGTTCCTCAACTCAAGGAGGGCAGATAACTGCTGGAGAGAGTCCACTGCAGGGTCACTAAGATGATCAGGGGAATGGAACATCATTCATACGAGGAAAGACTGTGGGAACTGGGGCTGTTTAGTCTGGAGAAGAGGAATATGAGAGGAGATCTTATTAACATTTACAAATATCTAAACAGTGGGTGTCAGGAGGTTGGGACATCCCTTTTTTCTATAGTAGCTAGCAACAGGACAAGGAGTGATGGCATGAAACTGGAACACAAAAAGTTCCACTTAAATATAAGAAAAACCTATTTCACTATGAGGGTGAGGGAGCAGTGGAGCAGGCTGCCCAGAGGGCTTGTGGAGGCTCCTTCCTTGGAGGTCTTCAAGACCTGTCTGGACACGTTCCTATGCAACCTGATCTAGGTGAACCTGCTTCTGCAGAGGAGTTGGACTTTATGATCTCTAAAGGTCCCATCCAACCCTTACCATTCTATGCTTCATGAAAATGTTTTTTGCTTAGCCATTTGTATTTGAAGCCTAGTGTTGTGGTTTCAATAATATAGCCATTTCAATTTCTGACCCTGATGAAGGTTCATCGGGCTCATATTTCTGTATCTCAATCATCTCTACAAAATAAGAATAATAAAGTTTATCTGTCTCAAAAAGGATTTAAAAAGTACAAGTGTAGAATATATATATGAGAACAACCTGATATAAATACATTCTCTGGCTTCATTCTCTTTGTTCATTACAACTGCACTCAGTTTCCAAGCCATTTCCAAAACTTTGTGTCTTTTTAGAGGAATTTTGAGCCTCAAGCCACGAGGACTCAAGCCTTTGCAGTATCAGCGTGTATTTCTATGGAATTCCAAGAAAGCAAGTAGGTCTACCCTAGGTTTATCTAGATTCTATCTTTGCACAGTAAAAGAAGTAATATTTTTATATGATCATGGCTAGTCCAAAAAATGAAAATAATATAGGATTTTACTGCACACATTTATTGATGTCCTAAATAATGCCACAAATTCCATGCTTAATTTCTTTTCAAGACTGAACAAGCCTGAAGGCTCTTCTTCTAGACTATTATTTTCAACTCTGAAGTACTCATTTTATGGCCTGTGTATATTTTTATGTTCTGTTATAATTGCTGTTAAAAAGATGGCAACTAAATTTTGTGCAAACCCAAGGATATCACAAAACTTGCACTGAAGAAGTGTTACCTGGATAAACAAGATGGGCAGAGTATGTGATACCCAGCATTTGAATTAATTGCATGAACAGTACAGGGTATATTAAAGTTTTGGTCATGGTAAAGAGTAAAGGCCTAAGCTGCAACAATGGTATTTATGTAAGGGGAATAGCTTTAAGAAAAGGAAACATGAAATGGGCAGATCCTATGAGGACTGTAAGAAAAACAGGTGTGAGTAGTCTAAGAAGGACTGAGACGTAGTGGCATAGATGATCAATTAGCATGGGAGAAAGACTATTCAGACAACACTGTAGGTATCACTCTGTAAAGGAATAAAGTTTTTTCATCCTTTTAGCTACTTTTATGCCCATTTTTCTAGCAAGTGCAAGTTCTCTTTACTTCTCATCATGTTTTTGTTCATCTGTGACAATCTAGGAAGAGAGGATGTCATATAGACTCTGCTGTCAATAACTCACAGATTCTACACAGTTTGGGGTTTAAGAACCCAGAAAAAGATTTTACTCTGTATTTCTCTTTTCCCACTGCAATGATATCTATTTTTCTTGGTCCTGCTTCTTAGACTCTCAGCAGCATTTATTTGCTGGCACTATTACTCAAAGCTGTGAGCTTGTCATCTCCAGTTTGAGAAAACATTGAGGAAGTCATCAGCTGTTTCTGCTTCAGTTGAATTCTAAATTCTACCAGGTTGTTTGCACAGACATTGCCTGCCTGACCCAGCTATATGCTTTATGTGAAGTGTTAAAGTAGATATAGTTGCTTTTCATATCCCAGTGAATTTAGTAGATGGGAAAGGGCATGTCAAAGGGATTAGGAGCTTCAGTGTGGGTCTGCTGGAAGGTGGTATGGTGGTACCAAGAGATGATGTTGAATATAGCTAGGAAGTTACTGGAAAAATCTAGAAAGCAAAATAGAAATTTAAAAATGAAAACCCTGAGGTTTTTTCTGCTTCTGATTACTGTAATTTCAGTCTGGCACCTGCCTAATTTTGAAAAAAAGTCATGAGTCTGCCTGTTAGGACACAAGCTCCCAAGAACATGATTGTTTGTCTGTCGTTGTTGCTATAAATAAAACATTTTCTAATAGCAAATATCTTGCTGCTTCTGAGAGGATTTTTTTTTTTTTTTAATGATTTGGACTCAATGGGGCTAATTTGATGAAGCAGATTGCTGCCTGCCAAACTGCTGGAGTTACATGGATCTGGGATTCAGCTACATACAAAGCTTTGCCTAGGTGGAAAAAGTCAGCAGAGCACTGGAGCTTGCTTTATGCAGGAGCTGCTGGCTTTGTAACTCTGACCCTAGGCTGGAAACCTGGCTCTGACAGGGGTCTATAAAAATCCCTGAATTACATGGTATAATATTGACTATTTTCATTTCAGCTGTGAAGTCAGTCAAGGGAAAGTTCTTTGGCCTCCTAAAATTCCACCAGAGAACCCAAGCTTTAGGCAAAAGCTCATACCCAAAAGCTTCTTTTTACCTCTGAAGCTCAGCCGGCGCAAAATCCCATCCTAATTTAGAGTAGCTGAAACCTAACTGGGAAAAAGATTACTATGAATCTACTGTAACTAAATGTCTTGTGAATTAAGCTTTTGTCTGTATTGGACTCTAATTTTTAGCTATTTACTTTTGAGGGTTTTTTAAAAACTTTTATTTTTAAAGACTTTGTGTGTCTTTGTCCTTTTTCTCCTTCACAGTAGCTGAGTCCATGACTTCCAATTCGAATGTGTTAGATTGCTATGACAGATTGACACTCTGGTGTTGATATGGTTTGAAAGTAATAGCCACATTTCTAAATGTGGGGTTCACCTGGGGAAAAAAGGCACCCCCCCCGCTACCCCCACCCACCAGTTCTTCTTGCTGTATGGTTCTAGCACTGAGTCTTTGTTTTGAGGGATGAACAATTTCACTTCAAATCACAAAGCAGAGGCAGAGCAGGACAGAAAGCTTAGTCATATGAGAAATGCACTAAGTTCATTCTTTACACCTAGATGTATAAACCACTTACTAATAAAAAAATGCATTTAATAAAAGTTGTCTATTTTAATGTCTCAATAACATTGCTTCCCACCTCTTAATTGTAAATCTGTGTTTTCAGCTCTTTATAGCTTCATAATATTTAGTGGTTTTTTGAGGTGAAGTTTTATCTTCTTGATGACTTCTCTGTGATTAATTTCTTGGGGTGGATTTTGGAGAAGAAAAGACACAGAAGTTTCTGCTTTTTTCCCCCTACAGTAAATACAAAACATACACATGCTAATTTAGACTAAACTATTTGGTTAAAGCATCTAACAGGATTATAGCCTGAAATTTAGGAATAAATAGATTATGGTGAGTATCCTCAGAATTGGAGAGTAAGCAGGAAAAAGAAAAGATCTGGGACTGATTAGTATTAGGACTGGGGCTGCCTGGTTGGACCATGAATGAAGATTGTTATCTCCTGAAGAGATAACTTCAAGTGCTAGTGCATCAAGAGGGGCACTAGAAAGCAAGAGCTGGCAAGAGAAGGGGAGAATAATCAGGTGAGGAAGGTGAAAGAGAAAACAATAAAGAGGGAAAATGGGAATGGATGGTCTGATTGTTGAACTGTGTATCAAGAAATTTTCAAGAAGTATGAAGAAAAGAGAAATAATAGAACTCAAGTCTGGGAACAAACATTCAGGAGTGTAAAACAGTTTAAATAATTTCTTGGTTTCAAGACTCATCTGAGTTCTGTTTTTAGCAAATATCTGAGAATTACACTGTGTCCATACTGCTTTTCTGTAGATTCCTGTAAAGGATAAATATCCCCTAGGGTTACCAGTAACTTTACTAGCTTACTTAACAGAGAGTCATGTGATGGAAATGAATCACCAAGCCCACTTGTGAACCATGTGGTTGTCAGAAGAACTTCTTATATGGGGGTTGGATGTATTTTTTGTTTACAGTTAGCTGTAAACACTAGAAAACTGCAAATGTTACTTTTCTTTTTAGATAGATGTGCTGTGTCTCAATTCAGGCACAAAAGCCAGAAACTGTCAGCACCAAAGTTGTCTCTGCAACCTTAGTTTCTGTGCCTTTATGCACCATAATTCAAATTAGTGAATATAAGACACGGAGACACTACCCTTTCTACCTTCTTAGGGCCTATTTTATTCACTATGTGAGTGGAAAATTCTTTTGTGAGAGATTTAAAATTAACCCAAGACTGTTCCTGGATGGATTTACCAAATGAAACATTGAGCTGACTATATTTTTTCATGATTAAAAAAAAGTAAAGGACTCCCAGGAGATGGATTCTCCTCAAGAAAATCTTAACAACTCAGGTAGTGCTAGGACAGTTTGCTAGCTGTCATGTCTGTGAGTGCTGGTTGAGTTTTGAGATTGTCAGTTCTTTGGTACTCAAGGAAAAACTATATCTCATAGAAAAAGAAACCTGAAGATGGAGAAAGCTATTCTTTGAAAAGACAGATGCCAATATGCCTAAAATATTGTACAAAGGCTTTTTGAAAGGGTCTTAATCATATTTTTCACAAAATAACAGAGCAATTGAGGCTGGAAGGGACATCTGGAGGTGATCTGGTTCAAACACTCTGCTCAAGCATGACCACCTGGAGCCAGTTGTCCAGGACGATGTCCAGACAGCTTTATTTCCACAGAAATGTTTTGGGAGTTAATTAATCGTTTTGGACATCTTGGTTTCTATAGTAATAAGTATCTCTTAAGAACTCAGGAGGAAATTGAATACTATTCACTCTGTGGAAAGCAACAGAAAAGAATTTGCATGACCTCAAGGTATTAGAAAACATATTATAATGCACACTGGAGTACATTGGCTGATTTTCATGGTTTTGATGCTGTGACCTTTGGAAACCTGTGGTGCAATTTCTTTGTTTCTGTTTTATAAATGCTTTAGTGGCCAAACCAGCAAGTCCTGGCTAGAAAATATTTTATTATGTTGATACTTAAGTTATCTTTTATTAAAGCTTTGTGAGAACTCTTTGTGAGAGTGCTTACCCATAAATAGCAGACAATGATATACTGCTTTACCTGACATCTTATTTATTATGTGCATAGCATAAGTATTGGTCAAGTGAATCAATAAACACTGAATATGAAGAATATGAATCTAGTAACCACTCAGGCTGTATTATCTCAGACTTCAGCCAAGTTTCTCTTTTGTTTAGCAGCATAATTCTGTGACAGCAGATGAACTTTGTCCTGAGGATGTGATGGGAAAGTGTTTAATTAAGATCAAAATAAATGCTGTACTTTCTCTTCAATTTCATAGCTTCCATTCACTGAATGCAAACAAAATTCACATTAAATTAAGTGGAACAAAATTAAGTGGAACACAAAAAGTTCCACTTAAATATGAGGAAAAACTAATTCACTGTGAGGGCGAGGGAGCCCTGACAGAGGCTGCCCAGAGGGGTTGTGGAGGCTCCTTCCTTGGAGGTCTTCAAGACCCACCTGGACATGTTCCTATGTGAACTAATCTAGGTAAACCTGCTTCTGCAGAGAGATTGGACCAGGTGATCTCTAAAGGTCCCTTCCAACCCCTGTCATTCTATGATTCTATGAAAATTAATTATCTTCGCTATTTTAACAGTATTCTGTGAATGAACATAAAGAAAGGGATAACACTTCCTAATTTTCTTTGATGTAAAAATGAGGAATATAAAACCTGAACTTCCAGCACCTTATCGCCTCAGATATTGTTCTTTCTTCATGCCTCTATACATATTTCTGGATTTTCAGGTAAAGATTTTTATATTCCTACCTCCACTTTATCCAGTTAGGAATCAATGATTTGAATTCTACTTTCTGACTCTGAACTGAATCCTTACTTACCTATGACTATTTTCTAACTCTAAGAGTGTTTTGTCCACTTCATCCAGCATTAGACACGCATTGAGTGTGGTAGGTTCTACTGGTGGGCTTGCTCTAGCGTTTTGGAGTGCAATGAAAAAGTTAAATCAAGCAGGACCATATCCATCTCCATTTTTTATCAAGTGGATTCCATTTGTCTACATTTGCAATAGTCTTTGCTGGAATACCATGGTTGGTCAGGAACCTGTATAGAAGAAAAAGAAATATTTTATAAATGTGGGGTTTTGTGGCTTATAGGGAACTGAGAGGTAAAGGTATATGGGAGTCATTGGTATATGAGGAATGACAATTTAATGTGTAGGTGACACGTGCATATCCCGTGTGGGACTGTCAGTTTTTTGTAGACCCAGATTATCACCAGATTGCACTTAATGTTGTGATCTTGGTCATTACATCAGGGCAAGGTACATAATTATATTAAGTGGGTGATGTTTTTTATTCTCTTTTAACTAACAGTGTAAGAGGGTAATGGTCAGTGCAGGTGGATGGTCACTTATTGGGAATCATAAATGAAGCAGAAAATAGAGGGGGTCTGGGCAATTTACAGTCTTTTTCTGGGCATTGAGGCAAATCAAATTAGGAGTTGCAAAATCTCAAGGTCACATTTTCTTCATGCAGCTCTACACTGTTTAAGGACCAGAATAATAAATCTCTCCAATATTCTGAAGAGTCTGGTTTTGGCTTCCACTCAGCAGCCATCCATCTAAGAGATGTACAGCCCACATCACCTCAAATATCTGAATGCCTTGCATCCTTAATGTATTGATCCACCCAGAATTCCTCAGAGGCAGAAAAGTGCTATTACCCCTATTTTAGAAACAGGGAACTAAGGCACAGGAGATAAAGACTTAAAGTGCACAGAAAGTCTGTCAAGGAGCAGGGAACTTAACCTGTCTTAAAAGTTGCAATGCAATGCTCAAATGATCTTAAAGGAATTTACAATCTCTACTACAGCAAAGACTCAGTTGTGTTTTTAAACATTTGCTGTTCTTCAAGAAAGCTTTAGGTCAGAAAAAAAACCCTTGGGACTTTAACTTCTAAACCTTTACACCTTTTTTTCTGGTAGCTGTATAAAGATATTCTTGTTTTCTCTGCTTCTAAACAAACCAGAAAACTTGCATATTCCTTTGCAGGCCTTTGATTTGTGTTCAGAACTCCTCACAAATTATCTTCCACTAATACAGTTCACCATTTCCAAAGCAGGCAAAATCTTGATCACAGAGAATGCAATCAAAACATTTTTCTTTTTATTTGGTAATCTATCTTGAGACACTATTCATTCAAAATGCTATGTAACAGTTTTTACGTCATCCTACTCTTTTCTTCATTCAACTCCATTATACAACATACATTGAGAAGGAGCGAGCATGTAATAAGAGTATAAAAGGAGCTAGTCATGTACAAGTGGATTGCTGGATAGTGTGCTTGTCTCACCTGTCATCCCATTAAACTCCATTTCAAACTATTTTGCTAGGTAAGAGAGTGTTATCTGTGCATATGTGTGTATGCGGGTCTGAGTGACAGCAACTGGATTCAGACTATGGGTCAGAGGGATCTGTATGTCTATGTTGACAGTAATTGGAAGAATCAGAGTGCGTGCATATAGTGTGGGTGCACAAGTCACTGTATAATTGCTAGAGAACATTAAACAGAACTAGCCCTCAAGAAGAGTAAGAGAGCCAGATAACAAGTAAAATCTGAACCTGAGCCAGATACGGGAGAGGCCAGAGAGTCTTCAAGTTGACAGCTGGAGAGATCAGAAAGATCAAAGCCAGATTCAGAGGGAACTATGACATCTGGGAGTCAATTGAGACTTGTTTGCATATGTATGTGTGTTTATAAAGCAAGGGGAGATGGAGGATGAAGGGGCCAGTTACTGAAAAGTCTGTTTCAGCCCTGTTACTGTAGAGATCTGTATTGTAGACAATATGTCTCTATTTCACACTAATGGATCATCATCCTCATCAGAGAGAGGAGGGAGGCAGAATCAGGATGTTTGTGCCATCTATGTTTGCATAAGTTTGTCTCAATTTGTGTGGCCAGGTGTGTTTAAATGTGTATATGTGTATTGTGTATCTGTGTCTCTTGGGAACGCGTGTTTAACCTCACTGACTGGACCAGATTTGGCTCCAATAATTTTTAATTATGCGTTTTGATCTAGAGTCCAGAAGTCTTTTTTATAGCCTAATATCTTCTTTAAGTAGTCAATTTATGATCAACAGTCTAAACCCAGTTTTCTTAATTATAAATTTTGAAGCAACTTTCCCTACAAGGAATCTATTTTCTCAAAGCTTCATCTTTGACAGTGATTGGTAACTTGGCCATTTAATGTAACAATTCTCTATTTCTAAGCAATGCCTCTATAGCATGGTCATCAATGAAGTTATTTGTGTCAACTCGTTTTTCTCTCCCTCTCTTCCTCTCTGTCCTGAATCACAGTTTCCCAAATTGTTCTATATTTGGTTAGAAGGGAACTATTCAAGCTAAACATATTCCAAACCTTACTCAAACAGCATTGCTATTCTGAAGTATACTCAAGGCTGGTTAACCTCAATGGGACTGGTACAACATACAAAGCAAACAAATAATGTTCCTTATTGAGTTAGAACCATTATTTGGTTTGCCACTAATGCAATTCCATTGAGTTAAACTGATTTCTGACAACTGAAGAGAGAACAGAATCAGTGTCAAGGTCTCACATTACTCTCCACAGCTGGTAATTTACTGGGTGAGTACTGGCACGAAATCTCCCAATGCCTTTAAGTTCTTTTGAGATCATGTTCCAAGACTGAAATGGGACTTCCCACAGATGCCTAATGCATATGGATTATGGAATTACACCTGGTGACAGTGAAAAGGTCTGTTTGTGAACAGACTTATATTGTTTGGGCTAACCTCACATCTGCAATAAGCTATCTTGGGAAAGATACAGTCATACTGTGTGATTTTGCTGTTGTGTGCTCAAGAAAACTTATGATAAAGACCTGAGAGATTAAGCAGTTGTTAAAAAAAAACAGAGTAAATCCATTATTTTGATTTGATTTTATTTTGAATGAGACTAAAGCTTTTGATTCTTTCTGTCCTGTATCTTTGCAGAAAAAGTTATGAAAGGAGTCAAGGAGTCTCAGGAGGCAAGAAACCTCAAAACAGGAGAGTAAGTCTCTTTCACCATACAGAAAATCTAGCTGGAAGAGCTAAGGAGCATTTCTGAAATAAATTTGCACTGATAGAAGGCAAAAAAAATTGAAAATTAATTAACTTTTGACAAAGATTTGGTGACAGAAACAATGAGAGGTTACTAGAAACAGGACTGGTTGCATCCCGATAACTTCTTAGTCTTTGGTATCGTTATTTATCCAAATAGTCCTTCAAGCAGTTTACTTTTCTTTTTTGTGTCTTTAATTAGATTTAGAAAACTAAACTTTACATGTAGTTGGATGGATTCTATCCTGGTTTTTTTGGAAAGGTCAGTTAAATTTGGTTAAGGTCAAAGTGAAATGTTCAACATGACTGGTAAAACCGGAGCTGAGATCTTAAGCCACCACTCTTGCCACACGAGTTGCGAGATGGCACAAGTGAAGACACGAGTCATGACGTGAACTACTATTAAAAGAACTTTGGAAAAAAAAATTCTATTCCACTGTGATAAAAGCTAAAAGTAAAAACATATTGCAGATTTAGAATTTAAACATTTCACAAATGTGTTGTGGTTTAACCCCAGGCAGTAACCACACAACCTCTCCCTCACTTCTCTCCCTCCCAGCTGGATGGGGAGGAGAATCCAAAAACCAGTAAAACTCGTGGGTGGAGATAAGACTACTTTAATAAATAAAATATAATAGCTAATAGTAGTAATAAAAATTATTATAACAACAACAAAAAAGGATAAATAAAACACAAGAACAGGTGATGCATTATGCAGTTGCTCACCACCCACTGACCAATGCTCAAGCAGCAATTCACTGCTCCCAATTCCAGTAGTTTATATACTGAGCATGATTTTCTATGGCATGGAACATGGCTTCAGCTAGTTTGAGTCAGCTGTCCTGGCTGTGCTCCCTCCAAGATTCTTGAGCATCTCCTCCCTGTTAGAGCATGGAAAACTGAAAAACACTTCACTTAGCATAAGCACTACTTAATAACAACTGAACCATCAGTGTGTTATCCAAAACATAGCACTGTAACAGCTACTAGGAAGAAAACTAATTCTATCCCACTTGAAACCAGGAAAAAATTCTAATAAAATTCTTTTATATGTTCTTGTCCTGCTGGGTGTTCTCAGCCTTTCTAAGTTTGACATATTTCAGCAGTATTAAGACAGGTTTTTTTTTTCTTTCCTTTCTTCTCATAAGCTTATATAATGTAGATATTTAATAAAAGTGATCAAGAAAAAAAGAAGAAAACCACACCTAGTTTAAAATTTTTTGTTTACTCTCCCCTCTTCTTCCTGCAATCTGAAAGTCACTTGCAAGATCTATAAACAATAGAACAAAACATAAGGAACAAAACTTTACAAAAGTATCATCAAATTCTCTCCTATCAGTTGAAAAGAATGAGTTTTAGCAGTGAAATTTTGTTAGCATTTGAAAATATAGAGCAGTTCTAAGATCCAGCAAAACCCAGGATTTTGGAGTATTAGAGGCTTTACTCCTGCACTCCTGTTTAACATATTCATCTAATTTTCCTCGTTTTCTGAGATTACATGGAATGGATATATATGCTAGTATATAGGCTGTAAATAACATTTCATGAGGTATTACATCCAACTGTCTTTGGTAAATTCCAACGTGGATGTGAGATACAAAATAAGAAATCATGGATCTCTCTATGTCTTCATTAGTGGAGCATAATTTACCCTTCATTCCTTTCTTTTATGAATCCAATAATGTTTCACTAATGATAATTTAGAAAAAAATAAGTAAATTACTCCTAGAGACGAGAGACTGAAATAATAACTTTTAGCACAGAGGTAGGGTGATTCCAGACTTCACTGTGATAAGTCCTCTGAAAACTAAATAAAAAGATGTTCCCTTTGCTGAACTTGGTGATTGAGGAGTATATAAAATAAACTCTCTGACACTAAATTTTTGAACTTCACTATTTTTAAGGCAGACTTGGAGGGCAGCAGTTTCAAGGTATTTTTTGATAATCTCAGCCTAGAAGTCTTTGTTTTATTTTTAGCTTGTTTATGTCCTTCTTCCAATAAACCACAGGTAACGTTTCGTGTGAATTTGTTCTCTGGAGCCTGATCATTTGTGCTGTCTTTGTTACAGTGGCTACAAAATGTCACACTGAAGGTAGGTATTGATGGGAATATAATAAGTTTTTTAAAAGAACTGTCATAGATGTTAGCGAGGGGGAAGCTGAAGACAGATGAGATAAGGACAAAAAGTCACTGCAGAAACTTCATAGAAAAAGGAAAAGGTTGCCAAAGTATTATAGGGATAGGTTTTCCTTGCTCTAGAAATGGAGACAAGTGGATTAAGTAAGAGTGGGGAGAATTGCCTTTTTGGAGAAACAAACATAAAGAATTCAAACCCTAGCTATTAGAAGGAGATAGGGAATGAAGTTACCCACAAGACAGGAAACTGAGAGGATGCTCTTCTGCTACAGCTGTTGCTCTTTGTGAAATACATAGTCCCAGCTCTGACTAAGAACTTCTGGGATCAGGTTGGGAAATGTTTAATTAAGGCAGTAATTTAAAGATCATTGCCATCAGGAAAAGCTCATTTTCTGCCTCTTCCACAGTCATTGGAGAATTTCTAATTCAGTACTCTCAAGGACCTGGAATCCTTCAGTGCTTTCAGTTTTATGAACCTTCAATGCTTTCAGTTTTATGAACCCATTATCCTATGGAGAGAAAGCAAAAGAGACTGTACAAATTTCCCAAAAGGATGGAAAGTTGGCTTGTTTGTTACAACAGGTGCAATCTATTACACATAGCTGCAGTATGTAACACCCACGGGGTAGCCAGCAGAAAAAATAGCTTCTCAAGCAATCAACATGGGCAGGCCTGTCCCCCAGTAAAAGAGAAGGCAAGATGGTGGGTGATGGGCTAAGAAAAGTCTGTGCAAGGAAAGACAAAGGAGAGGTAAGTTGTGTTATTCAACTACTAGAGATATAAATAATTAAGCTTTGATAGTTTTGTTTTTCATTCAACTGCTTTTTGAAATGATATTCAATGTTTACAGTTAAGCTGTAGGATTTATTCCTATAGCTAAATCTGTAGATGAGAGGTTGGACCTCTTTATTTTCAGAAGATGCTTACAGATTTATGGTCAGTAAAGGAAATTCTGTGTAGTGAGGGGAAGGTCTAATTGCAGAGAAGTCTCAGTCCTTTTTTCACTTAGATATCTTTGCACCTTTTGGAATCACTTCTGTTAACTTGCTGGCTGTGTGTGTGTTCCACTGTTTGGCTCTCTGTACTGATGTTTCTGTATATAAACAGTATCTATAATACCAGCAATTCAGTTTAATACTAAATGTCAGATTGGAAAGCTCTGTGTATAACTATGACTTGAAATAGGGAGTATGATTTTTCAAGTGATGGTTATTAGAGATATGGGGTTTTTTTCTCAGTGCTATTAGGTTTGATTACCCATATTGATACTGCTATGAGTCATTTACTTCTCTGTAATTGGTGTCTGAGGAGCAGCCTTTAAAGAATACCCAGTTATGTGCTGATTGTGCTCCTCTAATGTTTGCTGCTGGGGCAGGTGGAAAGCATGCAGTTTGGATGCCTCCTTTGAAGACAATTTCTTACAAGGTCTTGAGGTGTGATTCCCATCAAGACACCACTTCTTTTTTTTCCCATGATTACTTGGCCTTAAAGTTATGTGAGACATACAGCTGAATTTCTGAACTTGAACTCTTTGAGATAAACTTTCCCTAAACTCATTAGAGACATCCCAGTGACCAGAGACTAGTTTAGAAAAAGTGTAAGATCTATTTTGCATCAAGAGTCATGTCAGATCTGGAGGGGGGAGTTGGTGGGGTGGATGAGGAAGATACAGTGTCAATATATCACTGTACTGCTTGTGATAGAGCCCCATTTCAAAGGCAGTAAGGAAAGCAATACATCATGAGCTGACTCTTGAATTTTCTCTGTGTCTCTTGTGTTATATTGCCTGACCCCCAAAACTGCTGATGTATGCTCTCTTGAGATGCTCTTTTCTTCCCTAGTTGACCTTCTTCCCGCTAGCAGTTTAAAAGTTGGGGAGTAGTTCAGATTTAATCAGGACTTGAAATTCAAGTGGAAAGATTTAGAAGCCCGAGTTAACAGTACTACAGTCTATTCTCACTAAGCTTTTGTCTGAAGGTTGATGGGGTAACAGGATAGATGACAAAGAAGAATGTCATATAAAACTAATTCAAACAGACTTACACTTCAATCTTGAAACTAGTACTGCAGTTTACAGTTTAAAACTCAACTAGCAATGCTAAAACTAAATATAATAAAAGATATCAATATCTGATAAACAGTAGAAAAAAACCTGAGAATATATATTTTTATGGATCATTTAAATAGAAAGTGATCACTGTAGTGGCCTCAAAAGAGAAGGACATGTAGGTAAATGAGAAAAAGAATACAAAATATTACGAGCACGTTGAAAAAAACCCCACTATACAGAGAGAAGAGGGGAATGGCTGCAATAGTAAGATTTAAAAAGCCACAAATAGCACTGCAAAACCAGCCAAGAAGTCAGAGTGTCACTCTCTTAAGTCTTTCACCTGTACTTGTCATTAGAAGCGGGAGTTGAAATGTTAATGAATATGCCTTAATATAGTAGCCTCAGGAAGCGCTACCTCTACCAAATTAAAGGTGAAGAAAATGAAGCAGAGAGGCACAGGTTCTGTAACTTTGTGCATCTTGTCTAACCTTGTCATCTAGCTTCCATCTGTGGTTCCTGGAGAGACAGTAGCACTTGCAGAGGGCAATTCAATTTTCCTCTGTTGACTTCCTAAAGCCATTGAAAAGCTTGACTATCAGTTAGTTTCAATGAATCCTACTTTAAGTGATGCTTTCAAGGACATGCAAACCTTCTGTGGCTATTTGGGGAATTGAATGCAGGGCTTTTTTTTCTTATGCAACTCAGGAAAGCATATCATTTTCTACAATAGTGCCATAGATATTGGAAAGTACAAGCACCAATCTCTGAAAGCCACTGAGGGTTTCAGCAGGAATGGGGTGGAGAGATGCAAAGCGGCTGACTGTCTGTACTGTTTACGTGGGCTCCTAAGGCTTGCAGTTCAGTACAGAGACCAAAGCAATCCCCATATGGCAAATGAATCTTCCAAAATCATAAAAAATATTGTTTTTTTTTTTTCATTTCAATGAGGGAGAAAAAAACCATCCATCTGTACATTAAATACACCTATTTAATCTGATGTATTTTCATTCCAGTGTCTGAACCAGAAGTCTATTATTTATCTCATTCTTTTACTTCACTTCCTCCAATTAAAATGAATAAATGAATTTCTACTCTTCTGCAGTCTTGGATCAATATAAATGTTCCTTAGCATCTACAATCTTGCTAGTGATAGCTTTGTCTCTAGTATATCACAGGACATAAAATACTAACCTAAACTGTTCAGAATTAGTACCTGTTGTCTGACATAGTCATCTTTCTGCTTGGCACTTTTACTCTGTATCATAATTAATCAAAGCTTTCAAAAATCAGTGTAATTAAGAATAACAGAGTTCTAATGGACAAACTGCAAGCTGTCTGCACTATGTCTAAATAAAGCAACCAGTTAGTGTTATCATTTCCTTGACAAAACAGAAAGTATCTGATCCTTCTCTGTCTTGTTTCAAAAAATTTGAGTGTCTGTGTGCTCCCGCTAGACATTGTTTCCCCACTTTTTAGAGAGAAAATGAAATGCCAAAGTACTGAATCACTAGGGAAAATGACCTTGCTGAAAAGATGAAATCTGAAAACTAACTACCTTGCCACTTGTGAGTGTACAGAATAAAACCTGCTATTTGTGAACCTCTCAGGATAAGAAGTACTTTAGCAGGAATGGCTTTAGCAGACTGTAGTGTTTCTTAAGAAGAGGGGAAAAATCACTGTTCTGTTTTGATCACTTGTTTTTCTACTGCAGTAATGCATTCAGCTCAGCAGTCAATCTTACAGTAATAAACTTAGTGCAAGCAAACTTAACTCTTGAAGTGTTCTTAAGGTGAGCTGGTAGGTAAAATCTATATGTGGATCAGTAACACGTACGTGACGTAGCTTCCTCTAGTTGAAGGCATGTCAGTCATCAACCACTTGATCTGTATTGCAGGATTTGGAGACTGAGGTGAGGTAAAAAGTGATATGAAAGAGAAAGGTGAAACCTAATTAAGCTTCATGGAGTTTCAAAGAAATGCCGGTTAACATGTATAGAATCATAGAATGGTTTGGGTCAGGAAGGACCTTTACAACTAATCTAGTCCAACCCAGAGGCAGAGACATAGAATCATAGACTCCCAGAATGTTAGGGGTTGGAAGGGACCTGTAGAGATCATCTAGTCCAACTCCTCTACAAAAGCCTGTCCACCGAGATCAGATCTCACAGGAACGTGTCTGGGTGGGTTTTGGATCAGGTTACTCAGAGACATGTACAACCTGAGCTTGAATGTAGCCTTCAAGATGTTTCAATGTCAACTCTTGACAGGAAGGATGTTTGGTTTGATTAGGGTTTTTAAGTTTTGTTTGGTCTGTTTGTTGTTTGTTTTGTTTTTTTCTTAAACGGGTTTAATTTATTTAACTTTCCTTGAGCTGGCTCTAAATGGTCAGCTATATCTTTGATCACTATCACCTCCTATAAATATCCAGGTCACTCTGAGTCTACCACAGCAGAGCATCTCGTATTGGACAACACTCTCTGTTTAAAAGTGTGACCATGACCCAAAGTTACCAGTCACAGGTAGAACATGACAGACAGGTGCTGCAGGGACTTGCTGAAGGATGATGCTCTATTTACATCACAGTGTTTTCCATGACAGGTGCCTCTAACAAAGACTTAATTAGGCAGGCCTGATTCAACTGAGGGAAATGACAATGGACTGCTTGGTATTTTATGCCACTCCAGAACTGTTGTTTACAATATGTGTTTAAAGATGAGCTGTCACAGTAAAATGGAGAAAAATAAATCCTTCCAAACTATTCTGAAGTCAAAATGGATTTGGAATCAGTTTAACTCAGATCTGTATCTCTTCTGTACTGGAGGTAATACAATAATCTTCCTATAAGACCTTCATATACTGTGATTATTGGCTGCTTTACTCCTGCTGCTGATTTTGATCTTTTCAACTTGCATAGCTGCACATCCAGGAAAGCTGTTCAGTTATATCTTATTTTGATGTTTCAATATCTTATCAATGCACTCACACACGCAGTCAGAAAACTAAAAATATTTGAAGTACAAAGTTCCATTCTAAGCCATAATGTGATCATAAAGCCAGTTTTTCAAAGAACAGTACAGGGCTATATTTTTAATGCATTTACCATTTATTTCCATTATGCTGTATGGTACAAGTCTGATAAAATTTCTTGGGATGTATTGAAGCTTTAAGATATTGCTATGAAATGTTAGCCTCACTCAGAAATCCAAATGCATTCCATGATTTGTTTACTTGGTCTGTATTGACAACAGTAATTAGCATTAAATATTAATGTGAATGCAGAAGTCTGCAAATCCATTAGATACAGTATCAGTTTAAGCCTTTATGGTGTTTAAAATTCCAGAACGTGACAGTTGTCAGTTGCATATGCAGAAAGAATCACAGAAAGATCATTCTTGATGGGGATGAGACTAGTATGGTTTTTGACAGAGGAAGATAAAATTGCTAATGATTATATACCAGTTTTCATATGAGTCTTGGAAGAAGCATGTGACCAAGCTGAAATAAGAATAGGATACATTAAATCATACTATGGTTCAATATTTAATTACTGAAAGTTGGAGTAACTGTGCTTTTTTTAACCTTCCTTTTCCCCTCCTTTAAAAATAAACACAGTAATTAACTCTCCATTTAAGATTGAGTGTCTTCAATGCAGAATTTGTTACCTGGGAGTTTCTGATTGACAGCTAGAGAATATAGTCTCAGTTATACACTTCTCCCTCAAAAGCTGTTCCCTCTTCACACACTGCACCTTCCAAAAACACCCCAAACACCAATGGTAGAAAAACATGTAACGGCCTCCATATGGGCATTGTATGACCTGAAAGATATTAAAGGAAGCTGCTGCTTTTTTTACTGATGAAAGCAAAAATGTCTTAGACTCTTGGGAAATAAATAGGCAGTGAATGTGGAAGCACACCAGGGTTGTAATATTACAGATTCAGTTCTTTTCTAGTTGACCAGTAAAAATATAGTTCTTTTTATGAGTTTGAATTTCATTTCCTCGATACAAAGAGACTGTTGTAATATCATTGCAGTTATCGGGGGGGAAAAAATAAAACCTTAAATTTAAAAGAGCACACTACAAACCAGTTCTTTTATGCATTAATACAATTCATTAGGTAGAGTTCAAATTGCTCTATTTTATCTACCTTTCCAGAACATCAGCAGGTGACACTCAAGTAGACTGAAAAAGAGAAGACAGATAAATGATAAATACTAATGTGATTAAGACTCTTTCTACCCCCAAACTGGTGATAATTCCAGATGTCGACCTGCAGTCACCAAACTGCTTTTGCTTTGAGGGAGTGGCAAGAAGTGATATGTGAGAGGAGGAAAGCTGTGCTAACAGCTACTGGAAATGCTCTGCTGCTTCTGTGTGATTGAAGGTGCTTGTCAATATTGTGAGGCTCAGAATTTATCTCCTGAATATTGCCATTGATGCTGTCAACTGTAAAGAGTAGTACTTTTGCAGTCTCTAGTTGCAGTAGTTGGCAGGAGAGCACAGTGTGGAATAATAGACAATGAGTCACAAAAGACATGTGAAGATGATCCTAGGAGAGACCTAGGGACTGAGACTAAAACAGGTACTTTCTCTAGTAGGGTTTGGCTAGACTGCTTTTCCTTTTCAAGGGAAAGGTGATTTAAGTGCTAAGCAATAATTGTCATGGACCTTCTTCTCCATAAAGTGCCTAATCTGCAAGTGCTATATTTGAGCTTTTCATTAACTACAGTCAAGATATTGCCATATAATTTGTATTCCCTAGCTGGAAAAGTACTACTACGAACAATCTTCAAAGAACACAATCTAAGTTCCACATTAACAAAATTCATGTGATGGTGCCTTTTTCAAGTTATTGTCTGTCTTAATGACAAAAGAATATTTACTTCGGGGAGTAAGTGTCAGTCAAATAGGTACACAGGCTACGTGACTTGTAAAGTTAAAGAGTATCTTGATCTCTTGCAGTGCTTGTTATAAGCAGATCATTTTCCTTTGTAGAGGTGGGAAAGGGAATTTGTGGGAAGAGGCAAAGTGATTGCCGTAGGCCACCCTGCAGAGCAAAAAGTAAAGCTTGAGGCTCTTGGGTCCTGACTAAACAACCTGTTCACTGGCAAAGCAGATATTTTGTGACTGCAGAATATTGTCTGCTTTACCTCCAGTGGTAAATTTGTTATGGTATAGATAAAATTTGCAATTTGATATGTTTGGAAACTTATTTCACTGCAGTAACAGAATGAATGGCAGGAACAAGTAGAATTCAGGTTTTCTGAAATTTAGCCTAGTAAAGAAAGTATTACATCATGAGTACAATATCATGTGTGTGAGAAATGCCTGCTGGCATATTCTTCTCTTTTTTTCCCCGTATTTAGATTATATTATAGGTTTTAAAATAAACCTTGAGTGTAAAATTCTTACAAATAATTCTCAGAAGTTCTTTAAGTCTAAAACCTATCTTTGGCAGCATATCAGACAGATATATTGATTATAAGCACATTCCCTTGACTCATCTAGGCTCGTGTGAAAACTGACTGCTTTAAAATTCTCGTGGCTGCTAATGTTGATGTGTAACTTGCAATATATTGTCTATGTATTGGTCTGTTTTTTTTTTCCCCAAGCCATTTTTCAATCTTGTCTCCTCAATTGATTGTTGGACATACTGTACCGGAAGAGCTTAATATTCAACAACTGAAATAATTTCAAGTATGATCAGAGCCATTACTATACCCTGAAGTATGAAAAGTACAACCTCTGTGAATTTAAGGAAACTGTGGTTTTGGCTAGGAACATGCCAGGATGCCATGTGCAGGGATTAGCCTGTGCTAAATCAAGTGGTAAATACTGAGAAAGCCGTACTTACATGGTGCAATCCCTAAATCTGATGTAACATGACCACAGTACCAATAAACTCACAGTTGGATGAACTCACTCTCAGTTTTGGATACTTAGCTTTCACTGTACAACCTATTTATTTGGACACAGCTGCAATTTGCTTGAGGCTTAGTTTTGAAGCTTTGTGCCTCTGTTTAGGTCTCACAGCATCACCAATTGTTTGCTTAGAAGATATTTTGGATTGTTTAACATCATTTGAGTAAAAGTTTGCTTTTCTTCCAGGAGACATAGATCACTGGGAATCAACACAGGCATTTATTTAGATTTTGACATGTTTAATGAAAACACTGAAACAACGAGCTTTCTTACCTTTCTGTAGGAAAGCTATTGCTTTCCTCAGTGCTGTCTGAGTGTCATAGCAAATACCTCCCTTGGACTAATATAGGAATTGATAATACTGGATATCTGTCCATATTTTCCTACCAGAGCTGTCCAGGTCTGGATGGCCATGAACACCAAAGAACTTCTTAACACCAGAACTGACCCATCTAACTCATGGTTCAGTACCTTATAAACATACAGAAATACAGGGAAACTGCTAAGGTTTTCTAATAAATACTTTTCTTCAGGTTCTGTTGGCAATTGTTAAAAAAAAACCCCTATACACAGCATCATAGAATGGTAGGAATTGGAAGGGGTTGGAAGCTTAACCCCATTACCCCTTATCCTGTTGCTAGATACCATAGAAAAAAGTGATACCCCAACCTCCTAACATCCACTATTTAGATCCTTGTAAATATTAATGAGATCCCCAATGGGTATCTCATTAATACATTGCTACTTGATGCTGTGGTGCAAGCAATTGACTCCTAGGATACAAAAAGATCATAGAATCATAGAATGGTAGGATTGGAAGGGACCTTTAGAAATTCTCTAATACAATCCTCTGCAGAAGCAGGTCCACTTAGATCAAGTTGCATATGAACATGTCCAGGTGGGTCTTGAAGACCTCCAAAGAAGGAGCCTCCACAACCCCTCTGGACAGCCTGTTCTAATGATCCCTCACCTCAACAGTAAAGTGGTTATTTCTTATATTTTAGTGGAACTTTTTGTGTTCCAGCTTCATCCCATTACCCCTTGTCCTGTTACTAGATACAATAGAAAAAAAGATGATATATATTCTTTTGCTCTCTTTTGTTCTGCTGATATGATGACACAGATTCACATAAATCACTGTGCTTTTTGATGATCTGGTCTCAATAGATGAACTGAATGTCAATGGGTTCTTTTGTCATGAGAATATGAGACTGAGAATTTTAGGGGATAAATCTGAAAAAATGTTGAATACATTGCAAAAAGTTCCATTTAAACATAAGGAAAAGCTATTTGACTGTTGAAGTGAGGGAGCCCTGGCCCAGGCTGCCCAGGGAGGATGTGGAGGCTCCTTCTCAGGAGGTTTTCAAACCCACCTGGACATATTCTCCTGTGACCTGATCTAGGTGGATCTGTTTTGGCAGAGGGGTTGGAATAGATGATCTGTAAAGGTCCCTTCCAATCCCTACATATCACTATGATTCCATGATCACCTGCCACTAAAATAATGTGATTTCATACATTAAAGCTTGAAAATATTTTTTACCCTTTTTCTTCTGTATCTGAGAAAATTAACAAGGTAATCAATATTCTTCTTGATTTATTTAGAGAGATACACTCAAACCATCAGGGTGTTTGTGTGGGAATTTTTCCTTCCACATACACATTTTCAGAGCACTTTAAGATATAGAGTTTTAATCTCTTGTAATAAAGTCACAGTACTCTTGTTTTCAGTCAGAGACTACAGTCTTTTGTCACTGCAACACAGCTTATGGCTTGCACTCAAATTGTGTTATCTTTCTTTTTTTTTTCCCCTTATTTCAAAGTGTAAATTGTTTCCTGCCACTCTACAGGATTTTTCTCCCTTAATGATATGGAGGGAGATAACTACTCATAGTGCTGACAGAGGTAAGAGTACTAGAATAAGTAATACTTCAGATACAGAATGATATACTGCTAGTGGGAGTAAACTCAACAAAGATTCATATCCCAAAACACTTGTTAGTCTATCAGTAATTCTGCCATTATCTCCTAGGCCACAAATCTGAGAGAAAGTTTCAAGGTCAGCTGTAACTATATTGAAAATCTGTAGATCTAAGGAGAGACCAGTGAATTAGCAACTGTTATCTTGGATTTTGTTTCTGATGTGAGGCCATTTAGATGCCCCCATTTGTCTGGGTCAATGTAATAGGATAAGGGTAAATATAAAACCTACATAAAGATATATTTTAGGGAGGGGAGAGGTAGTATTTGAGAAAACCATCAGGTATTTTAGCCCACAGAAATATGAGGTCAGAAGGCATTTTGTGTTGAGGCTTATGTATTTACCTGTGTAAATACACATATGTCATTAATACTAGCACTGTGTCAATTTGTCCAGAAAAGACTGATTGAATCAGTTCATTTAAACTGTTTTAATTGCTTCAAAGCCTTTAAAAAGAGGAAAAAATAAAAGCAGAGGCGGGGAAATAATGTGCCTAAATTTAAGGCAGAGTTTGTAACCTGCTAGCCATTTATCCCTCAGGAATATGAAGTTCTTCTGTCTCTACATAATTAGTCTGAGTAATCATCATTATTGGAAAAGGATTGTTCCACAATGGTAATTTGTAGTCTATTAATATTGTTTTTCACTGTCTGGTGTGAAAAATTTGCTACTCTGATCCTTAGCAGAGACTTCTCGAGTCTCTCCCTTCAGTTTCTGGCATTAGCTTTATTACAAATGTGAGTACAAGCTGCCTAAAGCGGTGGAAGAACAGAAAATACAGCTGAGATTAACTTAATTACATGATGAAGCTAAAGAAGAGTTCATATGTACAATTAAAAAAAAATAAACTGGAAACTAGTCTTGTTGATTCAGAAGAGATCAGAAGGGTAGACTAGGAAAAGCCCAAGCCAACAGGAGAGGCATTTTATGGCTTTTGTGTGTGGTAACAGGAAACTTTCTGGAGAGATTTGTTACCAGTAAAAGGAAAAAAAAATCTATGAAGCTGTTGATCTGCAACTTGGAGAAGAGAAAATACTATTGACAGATAGAGAAGGAAAAGGCTTAAAAGTTTAATGGTATTCTCTATCAGTCCTTCTGGGAAGGAAAACTGCAATTACATCAGCTAGCATTTGCAACAGTAGATTTTTCTTCCGCGAGAGAGAAAATACATACAAATATATACAAAAAATATATATAAATTTTTGAATTGGCTGGGTTTGATCTCCAACTGCTGTATGTCTCATTCTCAGAGGTTTTTATCTTCTAAAGGAAGTATCAGCAGGAAGAATCAACAATATTTCATACAAATCATTCTCATAAAAAAGCGTGTTCCAGACCACCACCAAAACTGATGCCATCCACCACCATTATTTATAATAATATCCTCTTCCAGGACATGTACCCAAGGGAAATAATAATAATAATAATTTTTTAGCAGGGCTTGTTGCAACAGGATGAGGGATAATGGTTTTAAAATAAAAGAAGGTAGATTCAGACTTAATATAACAAAGAAAATTGTTTACAATGAGGATGATATGAAACACTGGTAAAGGTTGCCCAGAGAGGTGGTAGATGCCCCATTGCTGGAAACATTCAAAGTCAGGTTAAATGGGGCTCTGAGGAACCTTATCTACTTGGAGATGTCCCTGCTGACTTCAGAGGGGTTGGATTAGGTGACCTGTGAAGGTCCCTTCAAACTCAAACTATCCTCTAATTCTATGAAAATAAAAAACAAACTTGTGACTCCCTAGTACATATAAAATGACTGTTGGGGAAGGCGGGTTGCAAAGCTGGTTAATGATCTGTTTTCAGAGTATTTAGCATGAGTCACAAATAGAAATGGAAGCATGAATCAAGTGAGACTCTTCAGGG
Organism: Colius striatus; assembly: GCF_028858725.1. NCBI lineage: Eukaryota > Metazoa > Chordata > Aves > Coliiformes > Coliidae > Colius > Colius striatus. The sequence continues at coordinate 95,708,945 of NC_084761.1, read as the reverse complement.
ATATGTCCTAGCGTGGTGCTATTAAATCTTTTCATTAAAATCCAGATGATGGAATAGAAACTTTGTTATTGAATATCAAGCTGCGCCAAGCTGGGGGAAACTGCAAGTACATGGGAGGACACATTGAGAATTCAGAATCATCCTGTCAGATTAGAGATATGGTATGGAAAAAAAAAAAAGAGTTTGGATTTGTCAGAGAAATGTTCAAAATTCTACACTTAGGTAGATGTATTCAACACTAGTGTGGATCAGCTGAGGAAAGCAATAAGAATTTTTTAGGAGCCTAGAAATATCTCCTCTGAAGAAAACTGGAGTGATCTGGGTTATCCCTTGTAGGAAAGAGGAGATATAATGTGTAATGTGAGTGCTACCGCAGAGAGGAAGGAAAAGGGTAATGAATGGGAAGCCAGTGACAAACTCAATGGCACAACTGATTTGTTGGCCAAACTTTCATTGTGAGCTCACATATGCACGGTCTTGCAAACTGGGTGGTTTATTGACTGCATGGTATAAACCTGTCTAAAATAAATTTCCCACTGGTATCAAAACCTGAGTCTCTCAGCAAAGCAGATCATCTTTTGCTTTGCTGTTGTTTCTCTGCAATCTATTAGCATGAGCTTGGCACTAATGCTTTTTCCTACATATGAGATCAGGAACTGTGAAGCTATTGTATGGGTAAACTGTTCTTCTATCTGTATCCATCAATGAATTTGACACTGAAGTGTACATGCTCAAAGTAGGCTTTAACCTTCATCTTAACTTCTTGAGTAGCTTTTTACATTAATATGCTGTAGCTGTCTCATAGTCTCATATTACTATCTGCATTTAAGACCGAAAGTACATCTAACTTGGGCAATTGCTTGTCACTCACCTGTTGAAATCTGCATTTATATTGCTAATTACAGCCAGCAATTTCTTTTCCCTAGCACTATGCCCACTAGACTACCTACCACTTACCTGAATTTTCAGAAACCATTTTCCATAATAGGTCAAGAGAACTCCAGAATAATATCCTTTCTGCTAATGCAAAAAGTATTTTCTTTTTTAAAACAGTAATAGTTTCAGCACTTTCTGCTTTTTGTGTTTGTTCATGCTCCCTGGAGCTTGGCTTTAGATGAAATGAAAGTGTATTGGATGGATGCTTTCTTTCTTATGACCTGAAATTGGCTTTAAACAGCCGTTTAGGAGCAATTCTTGCTCATTCTTATGAAACTTTAAAGACCATATGTGATTATGTGCTCATGTAACTTCTCAGATTAATCATTTATACTATGCATTATCACCTTCAAAAGTGACTCTTTGGACATTCTGCTGCATACAGCAAACATAATCCTGTATTTTCCAAAACATAGTTTGTCAGCTGTTGTATGACTCTAATGAAAACAGCATGTTTTCTTTGAAATTAACTGAATTTTGCCCTTATTCATGGGATGCTGACCTGGAGTTGTTAAATAATCCACTAAGTGTTGATTTGGGATGAGATGCTTTTAGAACATGTTGCCGCACAAATTCTATAAAGGAAAATCTTTGTGAGAGGAGAATGTAAACAAATCTTAGAGATAGGTTGGCTACTGAAATTGCAAAATGCTTTTTCGTAGTACTTTGAAAAGAATTAGAGATTAAGTAGGTTTTTGTCTTGTTTTAGGTTGCAAAATGTGCTTTTTATGTTGCCTATACAGTCAATGGGAATGGGTTACCTGAAAAGTTCTTCATCTTTGGCAATGTTCAAGGTTCAGGTTGAATGTTGCTTTGAGCAACCTGGTCTAGTGGAAGATATTTCTGCCCATGACAGGGGGCGTGGACTAGGTGATGATTAAAGGTTCTTTCCAATCCCATTCTACATTTGTATCTTCATGGGATGACTGATATGTACTTAATCTGTAATTTCAAGTACAGGGCCTGAATAATGATGTTGAAGATTGCTTCTCTGCCAAATGTTTCCCCAGTGCCACTTTCTATAAGAGTATACATTGTTCTTTTTGTATTTTTAACTTTTTAACACTGCCCATTTACACTACAGAACAACTTGTTATCTCTCAAAAATGGATGATACATTTAACTTTTATAAGAAATGGGAGAATCTTAATCCCAGCCTGAAGACTTCTGTTTTAGATGAGTTATGAATGACTGAAGGAATGCATGACAGAGGTATGGACTGATTTTGCTGTAGAGTTGAGACTGCTGTTCTCCAGTGATCAGATGATCCTTGGAGGTTGTGGAGTCGTACATAGATCTGGACATTTATCACAGATTATAGTGTCTTTGAGCTCTTGAAGATCAGAGACTAGAAAAATAGTTCTAATTTTCTTTCCACTTAACTCCAAGCTGTATATTTTGATAGCAGCTGGCATATGGAAAGCTGAGACAAAAAAAATGCGTTGAAATATAAGTAATGTTTGTCAGAAATAGAAACCTTATACTGATATGATGATAACCAAAACAGGTTGCATGGCCCCTTAAGTGTATTATTTGCTTTGATTTGACTGCAATAGGAAACATCCATCCACAGCCTCAGTCTGGATTGTCAGTTATTTAAAATCACAAGCCCTAAATCAATGCTATCAGCTCCTGCTTTCTGCTAAACGACAGCACAATCAAATGCTACCACCTGCAGACACTGGCCTGTATCTCAGTCCACCTTTTCTGTTGAAGGCAGTGAGCAAGAACCATCTACAGAGTTCAGCAAAAGCCTAAAGATGTTCTATATGCTTATGTGGATTTACCTTGTACATACTCAACCCCACTATTGGTTGGCACTTTTGTATTATTAGAGTACAGACTATATAAAACTTAAGTTGTGAGGGACCTTAAGAGGTCTGTAGTCCAATCTACTGCTCAAAGACCAGAACTAACTTCAAAGTCAGAGCATATTCCTCAGGATTCCATCCAGCTGAGCCTTGAAAATCCCCAAGGATGAAGACTGAAATGACTCCTTTGGAACTGTTCTGGTACTTAACCAGTCACACTAGGAAAATCTTTCTCTACCTGTGCACCTTGTATGCAATTTTACTATTATCACTTGTGCTTTTACTGTGATCAGTAGTCTTGAATTTTCCTTCTTTTAGATAAAGACTACTTTAATAAAGTTATCTCTCGTCCAGGCTAAACAAGCTCTCAGCATTTCTGTGTTACTCTTCAGATTCTCCATGCCTTACACTGGGACAAAAGCACAAAGCTGCACAAAGTGCTGCAGACACTTTCTTCTAAATGCTGGGAAGAGGAGAAAAAAAATTCCCTTAATTGACCGGTCAAACTCTTTCAAATGTAGTTAACTGTGCAATTTACCATTGCTATGGTTAAGGCACACATTAACCTATGTTCAACTTCTCTGCTGAGATACCCAAGTCTTTTTTGACTTTATCTAGTCAAGGCACCAGCCTGTTTTATCATGGACTTACTTTGTCGAGGGCTCATATTGTGGATTCACAGAATGGTAGGGGTTAGAAGACACCTCTAGAAATCATCCAGTCCAATCCCCCTGCCAGGTTCCACTAGATCAGGTCACACAGGAACACATCCAGATGGATTTTGAAAACCTCCAGAAAAGGAGTCTCTACATCTTCCCTGTGCAGCCTGTACTAAGATTCCCTCACCCTTTCAGTAAAATACTTTTTCCTTATGTTTAAGTGGAACTTTTTTTTTGCAGCCAAAATATTTGTCCAACTTCCTAACCTACCATCTAACCAAGAAGGACAATAGCATCTAGGCTTAGATTAGAAATAGTGTGACTATCAGAAGTAGGAAAATTATTGTTAGCCTGTACATGGCACTGGTATGGCCCTACCTCAAATACTGCGTTCAGTTTTGGGCCCCTCACAACCAGAGGCACACTGATATGCTGGATCATGCCCAAAGAAAGGCAATGCCGCTGGTGAAAGTTCTTGTGAACAAGTCTGGTGGTGAGTGGCTGAGAGAAATGAGGTTGTTTAGTCAGGAAAATAGGAGGCTGAGGGGAGACTTTCTTTCTCTCTACAACTCCCTGTAGGTTGTGTTAGGGTGGGGGTTAGTCTCTTCTCCCAAGTAAGAAGTGAAAATACAATGTGAAATGGCCTCAAGTGGCACTAGGGGAGATTAAGTTTGGAGGTTAGGATAAAGTTCCTCACTGAAAGGATCATCAAGTCCTGGAACAGGCTTTTCAGGGAAGTGGTAGATTCACCATCCCTGGAGGTGTTTGTAACACTTGTAGATGAGGTACCGAGGAAGACGGTGTAATGGTGGTCTTGGCAGTGCAAGATCGGTGGTTGGATTTGATCTTAAAGGTCTTTTGCAACCTAAATGTTCCTATAATTCCAATAGTTGTTTCCCAGATTTGTTTCATGCCTTTGCTTGTTGAGAGTTTCTACTGTCACTAGAGGCATAAGCTAAAGCTAATTTTTCTACTCCTTTCCTGGAAGAGTTGGCAGACTGCAGAAAAGAATCAAACGATTTGCTACACCTCCAATGGCAAGAGAATGGCACGTGTTGGAGTCTTGGGGTGCAAGGTTTTTTGTGTTCAGACATTGTACTGGTTCCCAACAGTTAATGAATACCATATGGAGGGAAGGATAGTATTCAGATGCCCTGCACAGATAACTACTTGATTGAAAAACTGTCTGGAAGTAATGCATGTGGAAAAGATTTAAAGAGCAGCTATGAAGGAAAAGCAACTAATTTGTAGTGGAAGCTGCACTCAAAATCACCATGTCCTGGTAAATCTGATCATGGTTCTCTCTTCTTCAGATCCAAGACTCTATATCTGAGCTATATTTGCTTGGAGAGAGAGAGGCACACTTAAAAAATAAGCAAATGTGTTTAATGTGAGATATATATTCAGAACGAATTTTCTGCAGAAGCTGAGAAAGCAGTGGCTTTGCCTGATAGATCCTCCCAAAGGAACTATTGCTTACAGCAGTATCATACTTGTCTTCATCTTTACAAAGAAGCAATCCTGGAAGCAGATAAAGTGCATAGAATGAACACATAAAAGAAAAACGTAAGTTTGCCAGAGAAAAATAACATTCATTCAAAGCCTGTGAGAGTTGTTCCGGGTGCATTTCTTAGCCTTATTTTGTTAAACTTCAGTCTGATAGCAACTAGAGCTCGACAGCAGTTTAAAAGCCATGACAGGACAAAACCAGTCATTCTATTGCCCAGCTTATGTCAGCTTATTTTGATTCAATAGAAATGTTAGAGCCAGACCTGGGTACTGCTGTATGCACTATGTGGATATAGTTAAGTGCTCAACCTTTCTTTACACAATGCCTAGACTTAAGAGGTTTAACAATAAGCTAGCTGAAGGGAAGGAAAAGAAGGAAGAAGGGAATAAAGCCCACTTTTTCACTTGCTCTGTGCATCCATATGGTTTCTGAGGTGAAAAAATACAATGTTCATGATGGTACACTTCCTAAGAAAAACACCTCCTTCTTGGTTTGATCACGAGGGAAATAAAGTGCACAACTTATTTTTAGATTCAAAGCAAGTGGCTTGTAGACACTTTGTTTGATGAGTTTCTGTTTCATACTGCAACAGGGGCAAAAATCTCATGTGCCAGCCTGTAAATGAAGAACTCTTCTGGCTGAGGTATGAATAACTGCCACTACAGTCCCTATGTAGGTTAATTCCTAAACCCAAAGGACTGAGGTGTTTCCAAAAGTGGATATCCCCAGAATGATAGGCTTTCAAAAGTGACTTAAGCACTTGAAGCTACAAGTAACTCCTAGGTCATTTTCCAATGAACTATCAAATATTTTTTAACTATCGTTAAAATCATTAACTGTTATGTGCCTTTCCTTTGTGACCTCCAGGACCTGGAATATAGGTTACATCCACATGGTGACCTGAACCTAGACCTTGACTTGCTAACAAGCTTTCTGTGAAGCTAATTCAGGATATGATTTAAGAGTCAGGACACCACTGAGGTTATTTCTACCAGTTTACAACCAGCTATCATTTTTCAGACCCTATAGCCACATACTCTTTCCAAAGCATTTAGCTTTTAGTGTTGTAAATGTTAGCAGGAATACTGAATTTTGGGATATAGCTGGAACCAGTCTCCTTGACTATCTGTAGAGTTTATGACACAGGTCTGTAATTATTTGTAGAGATTCAGATGATAACTGCTTACTGCAAATTTCAGCTTGCTCTACATTTCTTGGCTAAGCCTCTTAAAACATTTAACACATCAGATGGATGATTGTGAAGTCTAAAAAAATATGAATAGTACCTGATTGTTTGAAGCTGCAGAATAATAAACAGAATTCTGAAAGAAGCAGAAGGTCAGAAAATACTCACTGGTATGTGATGTTTTGTACATGCAAAACCATGGACATAACCAAATTAATTTCTTTGGGCAGCAAGGTAAGGAGCAAAGGAAAGAACAAGTTAGATGGGAGAAGAGAGTTCTAACATATTGTAGAAGAGTGCCAGTACTGCTATAGAACAATAAAACATCTTCCCGAGTAAAGCCTAAAACTTAGGGCTGGAATCCTCTAAACTATTTTTTTAAAAATTCTATACACTTCATTTATTTAGATTGTAGAAATTACACAAGAAATGGTCAACAAAATGTTGTCGTCAGAATTATCTGCAGAAACTTAACTCTGTCATAGAATCATAGAATGGTAGGGTTGGAAGGGACCTTTAGAGATCATCCAGTCCAACCCCTCTGAAGAAGCAGGTCCACCTAGATCAGGTCACATAGGAACATGTCCAGGTGGGTCTTGAAGACCTCCAAGGAAGGAGCCTCCACATTCTCCCTGGGCAGCCTGTGCCACTGCTCGCTCACCTCAACAGTGAAATAGCTTTTTATTACGTTTAAGTGGAACTTTTTGTGTTCTGGCTTCATCCCATTACCCCTTGTCCTGTTGCTAGATACAACAGAAAAAAGCGCTGCCTCAACCTCCTGACACCCACCATTTAGATTATTTATAAATATTAATATGATCCCCCCTCAGTCTCCTCCAGACTAAACAGCCCCAGTTCCCCCAGCCTTTCCTCATAACGAAGATGCTCCAGTCCCCTGATCATCTTGGTGGCTCTGTGCTGAACTCTCTCCAACAGTTCCCTGTCCCTCTTGAACTGAGGAGCCTGGAACTGGACACAGTACTCCAGATGAGGCCTCATCAGGGTAGAGTGAGGCTACACAAGCATGACAATGGAAACTTAAATGACTTTAACTTCAGCCCTGGTTATAAGAATACTTCTTTCTTATACAAAAAGGAAACGTAAGAGCTTCATATTTAGCAGGGAACAGGAAATTATGAATGCAACCTATACAATGTTCTCCTCTTTCTTGATCATACCTTAAATTCTATAGGTACTAAATGAAGGGAAGAAAATAAAGGCTCTCCAGTTGTTTGAATCCATGATCAATAGGATCTCTCATATAAAATTCAGCAGCACATCAAGGCTAGTATCTCTGTTCTTGCAGTGATTAAGGGTCATGTCAGAGAAGACATATTTCTTTGACTGTTTTTGTTATTCACATCTAATTTGGATTGAAATCATTCATGACCAGTCAGATGATCCAGCCTGAAGCAGTTTAAATGTATGCTGTGACTTCAACAATGGATAGAGTTCAACTTTTGCTGCACATATCACATATATATTGTGTGGGATTTTCTGAGAAATACACCAAGGTTTTAAGGATTGGCTGTTGCCAGTGGGCATGTTCTCCTGGTTTGTCTATTTTGATCTTCCCTGTCGGAAACACTTCAAAGCCAGTCTGAGGGCAAGAAACACTTGGAGATTTCCAGCTGCCCTTTTCTCTACCTGGGCCTTTAAGGAAGGTCTCTATTATACAGATTTGCTGAGAGGGAACAAAAATGTGTTGATAAGTGTATAAGAAGGTTATTATTCAAACATCGCAGATCATTGGCAGTAGCACACCAATGGACAGTAGCCTATTTTAGCTGCTACTGAGGGGGTCTGTGGAAAACCTTAGCCCTAAGGCTAAGAAACTGTCTCTTGTACTGGGACTGGAGTACAGGATGCTTGTGAATGAGAGACGATAAGTTGCAAAGGCAGTTATAGTAACCTTTTCTTCCACTGGGTATGGGTTCATAGAGAGGAAATAGGCTCTTCTTGAGGTTGCACAAGGACAGACCAAGAGGTAAAGGCCACGAGTTTCAGCCATGTCAACTCTGACTGGCTATTCTTTTTTTTGGCACATCACAGTGCTTATGCACAGGAGCACAGTTCCAGTAAAGAAGCAGCAGAATCACTCCACAGATTTTCCTAACTCACTTGCACAATTTCCCAAGGAATTTGATTTATTTTTTAGGTTCTCCAGTTTTGAGCAAGAGTTTGCAAAACAGACATTCAGAGGTCACTTACAGACACAATTATTACCCAATTCTTTGATTCTGATTATATGTAATCTCTCCTGGAGAAAAGGGAGATCGCCTTTGAAATAAAAAGTGGCACTGGAGAAGCAGGCAATGCAATGTTTTTTTTTATTATGAGGATGATCTTAAAAGGCTTTTGTCAGCTCAGTTCAGAGTAGTTACATATGATATAACACAAAAATCAAGAAAATAAAAGTTGTAAAGATCTATAAATACTTTGATAATTTTGAGAGGCATTGCAAAGTCTATATATCTTCTGTTAATAAACCAAACATTTCTAATTATTGTAAGTGACCACAAAACTATAATGAAAGAGCATAAATTAGAGAAAGCATAGCCTAATTTAATGACTCTAGAATTTATTACCTGCCTACATGAAGTCTGGCGTAAGGCAAGTATTGACTGAATTATGTGGATTGAATGGGAAGCCACCAGGCTTTTGTGCCAAGTGGAGGAAGGGGTGTGGAGTGAAGGAAGGTGGAAAAGAAAGGAAAATTTGGCTTATGATGGAGAAACTCATTTACCCCAGATCTGAAATCCATATGCTTGTTAACTAAGAACTGGCTACATCTCAACATGAAAAACGAAGTTTACGTTGTGTGTGTGAACCAACAATTTGCATTGATTTGCACATGATTTGTCTAATTTGTTAATCATTAAATTTTATGTAGTATGTAAATAGGTAGAAAGTGAAACCTGAGGTTTTACATTCATTCACATTGACAACTTAATCTCGTTGGCAGGAGTTGCCTTCTCTCACATAATCTGAGTACAAAGGAGTCCATCCTGCATGAAAGGCAGAAAGGTCTTTCACTCAGATTGTTTCCTTCTATTGCTACTGTCCAAAGGTAGATTGACCTTCTTCAGCAGTGACCTGTTTCTTAGGATTTTTAAAATACTTAGATTATTCCACAGCCATTTATATGACTTGTGGTCCATCTACAGGTGAGACTGACCAGTACAGCTAATTATCACTTTGAGATATCTGAAATACAGGTGGGATACAGAGCAGCAAATGTAAGAATGGCAAAAGTAGAAAAAGCTGCCTGCAAGACACTCTAAGACTGGTGTTAATGTGAGCAGGATCAGGCCAAAAATTTGCAAGCAGACCTTCTAATATTTTGGAGAAATACATATTTTTATTTTAAATGGGTTTAAATGCAAAAGGATGATCATTGTATTGCAACCCTTAAAGAAAATAAACTAATAACTTCCATCTTTTTTCAACAGAAATAGTAATGAGATGGTTACAAAGGGATATTATCAGTGCTTCAATCAGAATGATTTCAGGATCATGAGGGAGGTGTTGTTATAAAAGCTGTAACAAGGAAACATAAATATGTTTCAAAGACCAAATGGAATTTGACCTTCTGTTAAACAAGGCCTTGTCAGAAATGCATTCAGTACTAATAGTGTAGCAACACTTTAAGTTTTCCTGATGTCCTAGGAAACCAAAATGGTACATAAATTAACTTGTTTCATGTGTGTGCTTTTGGTTAATTTCTTTGAAAAATGCTATTCAAACAAAAAGCATTTTATCAACACAATAATTAACAAATCACTGTGACTCAATGAATGGAACACTGGATTAATTAAAAAAATGAATAGATTTTCTCCAACTTGCTTTGTCATCAAGGAAAGACACAGTTAAAAGGTATAGGAAAATGCTGATTTTTAGCTGAAGGATGTCAAGATAGTACAGTCCCCATGTTGTGTGGTGTATGTATGCTAGAATCTGGGAGCCTAAACTTGTTAGAGGTGGCAAAGTCTAATGGTGCATAAGCAGATACTGAACAGGATGAAACACAAGAGAACCATTTATTCTATGCCAAGGATACTTACAGTTCATATGGGCTTGTACTGAATATACAGCAGCTAAACACAGCTTCAGATAAAACTAATGTGAAAAGAATCTGAAAAGTTAGCATAGACTATGAAGCAGGTAAAGTTTACTATTTCAGTCTGTAGTTAAATATAAGTTTTGAGGTTTTTTTCTCTGAAATATTGTTTCAGAGAAAGGTGCAGCATGTATAAGGCATCTCACTTAAGGGAAGATGCTTTTCACGGTCACACACCATGACTCTTCTTGAAGAGTGTTAAGGTTAAGTGACCAGGGTCCTATAAACCCTGACTGGAACAGTGCCATATTGAGACTCTTACTTTTTACTCATTTCCTTTTCCCCTTCAGGTAGGGAATATACATGCTGTCATACAGTCCTGAACACCAGTGAAAAAGCTTTTGTATCCAAACTATGGAAGATCTTGTTTCTGTTCCCCTGGCAGCTTTCTAAAATCTGGTTTGTTGGTTCAGGTTCTAGCTGTCTTTGGTAGAATTACTTGGCTCAGATATTCCCACAACCTACTCCTCAAAGAACATGTGACTTTCTTCAGCTACTACTACTTAAATCATAAGTGGAACCGTAATTCCAATGACACGTGTGAATATCTATAAGATTAATTGGAAAAGTAACACCACGTAGAACAATTTTTGTCTGATTTCAAATTACTCTGTGTCAAAATGAGTCTAATGAAATCAAAACACAGAGGAATAAGCACATAAGGTTAATTAGACTGTCTCCATTGATATTATAGAGTTTAACATGCTTCCTAATCCATTAAAAAACCAGACATTTGCTCTTAAATCTAAATATAGCAATTAGCATTTTCAGTAAGGTTGTAACAGTTATAGCAAAGACTCTGTTTTTCCAATGTCTTTGAAAATTAGACTGAATTATTTATGTCTCCATAACATTTTGAATTGAATTAATTTAGGCTAAAGGAAAATATTTATCAGATAGGTATAGATGTCTCCATAGAAAAAGAGAGTAAATCATTAGCATCCTTTCAATTTAACTGAATCATGTAACATTTTAAAAAATCTTCAGCAGAGGTTTTGCAGGCATTGCAGAAGTGTTGCAGGTTTTGTTGTGCAAATGATAGAAAATCTGTATTGTGTAATAAATACAGAACTCCATCTGAAATCAAGAAAGCTGAGAGGATATTTAATAATTCTTTCCTAGTCACCTGTTTTCTTCACCTCTTTTGTTAGCTATACTCAACACAGGTTTTCTAATGTAGGACAGAAGTAGCTACTGAAGAATGTGACTTAGTAAATTTTTCAGCAGGGATCATTGATTTCTTATCAATACACCAACATTATCACCTTCTCCTGTTCAATAAACCACTTTTGTGCACCTGAAGTAATCACTTTTTTTTTTCCACAATAGTTTCAATTTGTGTGAAATGAAAGAAAGCAGGTGATCTGATCTAGGTGAACCTGCTTCTGCAGGGGGGTTGGACTAGACGATCTCTAAAGGTCCCTTCCAACCCCTACCATTCTATGATTCAAATACAGTACCTGTACATAGATATACCACCTATGTTCATTTATTCAAAGCTACCTACTTGTGTTTATTCCTAACATAAAAACTAGGCAAAGGAGTGAAAAGAGAGTGAACTACCTGTGCTGAGTACCTCCCCATTCAGAAATCATAGAATTGTAGAATAATAGAATTATTTTGGTTAGAAAAGACCAAAAAAATGTCCTCGTGGTGCTAAGGAACCAAAGAGAGCTTAGAATTTGTTTTGCATAATACACTTACTTGTGTAATGGAAGGAGCATTAAGCTAAGGTTTGAAAAACTGAGTCTACACAATTTTCTCATGTCAGTGCTCCTGTGATAATAATCATGTTGGACTGAGATGAGTAACCTACACATTGTTCTACTCTGTAAAGCAAGAAATACAAGGGATCATGACGACTAAAGGTGAGATTTTTAAAAACCTCATTAACTTCATTAGAAATGATTCTAGATTTGACCTGTGAGGCCAAAGGGAGCTAAATCTTTGACAAGTGTTTTGGAGGTCAGAATTTTTTGCCTTTTGCTTATAAGTTCACAGTTTTCCACTAGTTGATGGGCTACCTCATCTAGTTTGCAAGACAAAAGGAGCTGGGCCCATGCAACTGTTTACCTTTGAAAATAAAAACATATTTTGTCAAAGCCATATCTGATGTCAACTTTTTCTAGAGTCCTTGTTTTCTTTAAAGAAAGAATAGTCCTGGGAACTGCTTTTCCAATACCAATGTGTTGTGATCTTGAAAACTGGGGACTAATGAATTGGATGAAATGAGGAACAAGACATCGAGAAAGGTTAAAGTACTGCTATTGCATGGAGAGAATCTTCAGTTCTTAGTTTCTGGTCTCTACTGGTTCATTATGTTTTATCAGGCTGTTGGCTCCTCTCTTTCTCAGTTAATTCAGTCTATTCGTTAATGCTCTCAAGTTACATAATAATAATAATAATAATCCCTGTTATAAGTGACAGGACGAGAGGAAAGGGCCTCAAGTTGTGCCAGAGGAGACTTAGATTCTAAACTGAGAAAAAATTCTTCACTGAAAGGGTTGTCAAGCCCTGGAACAAGCTGCCCAGGGCAATAGTGTAATCATTATCCCTGAAGGTATTTAAATAAAGAGTAGATATGGTGCTTAGGGACATGGTTTATTAATGGGTTAAGGGTTAGACTTGATGCTAGAGATGTTTTTCTGTGATTCTTTAATTCCTCAGAAGGAGAGAAGTAATTAAGCACAATAGAGTATGAGCAAGAGGCTTCAAAGTAGACTTTACATAGCTAATGAACACTAATAAATAGATAACATATCAATGGACCTAATCCTACACCACTAATGTCAGGAGAAGCATTTGTTTTGCCAAGGGTTCAACACCTGATCTTTGAGTCTGAGGTCAATTTGAATCCTGCCAGCAGTGTCTTATGAATCTTATGGTTGTCCTTCCATTTCACTGCCTTGTGCCTTGCAGACATCAAATATTGGACTATGTAATTAGTTCAACACTATTTTGCTTGTATTATGATGTAAATTCTGACCTTGATAAGGGAAGGCTTTTACTTTTTTACTTTTTTTTTGTAGTTGCCAGTGTAGCAATTAATATGTACTTAATAGAATCCAAAATTAGCCACTCCTGAAAGTAATTATGTGCTAATTATGTAATTATTTTATTTTATATAGGCAGTAGAAAAAAATAGCAAAGTACTTCAATTACAGTTTCTTCAAAAAAATCAAGTCAACTGCTACTTGAGTTAAATAGACATTTATGAAATAATTCGTCACTTGACATTTGAAGACTTTAGGTATTTTTACAGTATTGTTATTTTGTACCTAACAAAGCTGCTCTTTTTTTTTAATCTGGGATTTTTTTCCAGTATTAGAAATTGGACATGATTTTGTCTTCTGTATTTTTCTGGCAAAATTCAGTCTCTTAAGTAATGAATGACAGGACAAGAAGAAATGGCCTCAAGTTGCAGTCAGGAAGGTTTAGATTGGAGATCAGAAATAACTTGAGTGAGACACTGGTCCAGGTTGCCCAGGGCAGTGGTAGAGTTCCCTATCCCTGGAGATATTGCAAAGCCTGGTAGCTCAGGTGCTGAGGGACATGCTTTAGGGGTGGGCTTGGCAGTATGAGGGAAGTGGATGGACTTGGTGATCTTAAAAGGTCTTTTCCAACCAAAATGATTCTATGGTTCTGTTAAAATCTCCAGACATAAAGGTCAAAATGTTTGTGACAAGTCTGTCTGAACAGGCAAATGATGCAAAGTAGTGTTTCCAATCAAAGAGCAAATACATAAGCTCAGTTTATTCTGTTTGTCCTGCCAGTGAATTACCTACTGCTTGCTGATTGACATATAGGTAACTTAAAACCAAGTACAGCTCCCCAGAGAATAGTCCATAGTATATGGAAGATTGCCATGGCTTGCCCTGTTGAGTATTGCAACAGAGAGAAGGTTTTAGGAGCAATTGATGAGGAAAAGCAGTAGGAGATAGGGCTGAAATTCACAGGAAAGCAGGTTTCTTTAGTTCAGGTGCATATGTGTTATTTATGTCTCTATATTGCCTTACCTCCATAACAATATTGTTCAAGACAGTATCTACTGTGCTCAGAAGGGACTCTCATTTGTGTACAGGAAACAAATATTGTCAATCAAATAGTATTCATGACCCTTTCTACACAGTACTACAATAATGTGGTTCTGATTTACTATTAATCAGACTACACTGGTAATTAGGACTCTAAATGACTTTGAAGCCTTATTGTTGTAAGCAATATAGGAAAATATCCAGAGCACATTTGCAAAATAATTTTATGCTGTTTGGTAGTTGAAAATATAAGGCAAAGAGGGGTAAGTTATAAGCCTGATATTTCAAGTGCTTGTTGACTCTAGCATTTAATAAGTCTTGGTTGATTGTGAGTTTTCATCAGTGGCAAAAATCAAGAAATATTAAGATGTTTACATTTACTGACAAGGATTTTTCCCAAACTTTTGTACATTTTGGATAGAAAAGCAGGATTGAAATCCAGCCTATCTTTACAAGAAAACTGTCTGTCTTCTCTTCCCCAAAGAAGAATTTTTATCATTGTCCTGAGACGTGGTTAGGTGTTCCTTACTGTTTGCTCTGAATATGGTCACTTTTGTAAGTTTCAGCACAAAAAGTTTTTTGTCATTCTTGTCAGTAAGGGGCTGGGAAGAAAAGAAGGAGTCCTTGATCTGATCCGGCTAGCAACTAGACACTGTTCCCTGAGGACCTATATCCTATAACCCAGAATTACTTCTTGCTCTTTCCTAAAGGGATTGTGTGGGGTATAGTGTGTGTCTCATCTGAGCTTGAAGTGTAAAGATTTAAACTTGGACTATAGGGACTGGATCTTTATAAAATGCTGCATATAAAATTATATTGTAGACACTCTGATAATACTGCTAAATACAAAATATTCCCCACCATCTATCTTTTCCTTCAATGCCTTCTGTAATCAGCTCCCTTATTCTGTTTTTATCTCACTGTCTCATACTGTTGTGAATGACAATGCTGTGGTCTGACAGTCAATTTACATTAGCAATCAACAGAGCGCTTAAATTTCCAATGACAGTATTAACATTCATTTAATAAACATCAAAATTAACTCTCAGCTGACATTTATGACTATATACTGAAGCAGAAACACTTAACAATGTGATTAGACAGAATTCTTCCTTGATGCGATTGTCTTATAAGCCTCTGTTTTTCAGTTTCCTTCTCAGACACTGCTCAGGACTCCTAATGAAAAGCTCTAAAATATTTTACCTTTTGACATCAGAATGTATAGATATATACACATATAATTTTAACTGAGAGATAGAAAAATATCAAGGAGCTCAGATACAGTCATAAGGATGAGGTGCAACTTCCTTAGTTTGTACAGTTTAGAAACTTTTTAATATTTATTTTAGAGTATATTTGCCTTGCAAAGTCACTTTAAGTAATTCATCTAGATTCGAGCAGCAAGGGTAAGCTAGCATGTTACTGAGCAACTACACTGTGAAGTATACTTGCTCAATTACACACAAGGAATTTGCCCTTCTTCCAATCTTAAGCCATCACAGTGGTATGAGAATCTTGTCTTTGGTCTGCTGGGTCAAAAGTGGAGTGGGGACCTGCTATGCAAGTCCAGCTGAAGATAGCACATCTCTTTTTGTGACTCAGATGTGCCACCTCTATAGGAAATGAATCAGGAAACAATATGCCTGTTCAAGGGAAAGCAAGTAGAAAATAGGAGAGAACAACTGGAGAGGTGTCAATGCAAACAATTCATTTTCCCTCATTTCAGAGTGGGTATGCTATTGTTTTGAACTATAACAAGCTGTCTCAATTTCATACTTCTAGCTAGATTGTCTATGACACTACAAATGCAGGCTGAGGTCTCTGCTTGATCAAGGGAGGCAAAAGACCTGTGAACAATTGAGACTAAGACTCAAGTTACATACAAGAAATGTTTCATGAAGCTCTGTAGTGAAAATATAGCTTTACTTCAACATGAGGTAAGTAGATAGTAGGGGAAAGAACAAAAGAAAAGCTGGTAGGAAATGCACAGGATGCATATCTCCTTTGTTATAGGTTGCAGAAGCTGTGAGAAACAGTTGTATTGGGTTTGCATGAGAAGGTTTTGGTTGTGGGGGGGCTATAGAGATTGCTTCTATGAGAAGCTGTTAGAAGCTTCCAGCATATCCAGTAGAGTCACTGGCTACTGCTGAGTCCATCAATGACAGTGTTATCACCTTTATGATAAAGCATTTATGTAGCAGAAAAAAAACCCCAAAAGTGCTGCAGGACAGGAGTCAGAAGAAAGAATTGAGAATATGTGAAACAGCTCTGCAGACCCCAAGGTGTGCAAAAGGAGCAGAGGTTCCCCCGCAGCCTGTGATGCAGCCCATGGTGAGGCCCTGCCCCTACAGACATGGAGGCCAAGGGGGAACAGAGATCCACCTGCAGCCTGGGGAAGACCCTACTCTGGAGCAGATGGATGCCCAAGGGAAGCTGTGATCCTCTGGGAAGCCCAGGCTAGAGTGAGTTCCTGTCAGGACCTGTGGACAGAGAGGAGCTCATGCTGAGCAGATTTGCTCCATGCTGGAGCAGTCTATTCCTGAAGGAAGGTACCCCATGGAAGCAGTTCATGGAGGACTGTAGCCTGTGGAAGGATATGCTTTTAAGAACTTCATGGAAAGCTGTCTCCTGTGGGAGACTCTGTGCTGTAGTAGAGAAAGTTCGAGGAGGAAGGTCCAGTAGAGATAACATGTGATGAACTGAGTGCAATTGCCATTTCCTGTCTACCAGCACTGCTCAGAGAGGAGGTAGAGAAAATTGAGAGACAAGTCAAGCCCAGGAAGAAGAGATGGGTGGGGGAAAGGTGTTTTCAGATTTGAGTTTATTTCTCATTGCAAATCAGGAGTCAGAGTAGGGTAATAAATTAATTTCTCTCAGTTGATTCTGTTTTGGCCATGATGATTAATAGATGAGTGATCTCCCTGTCTTATCTCAAGCCACAAGCCTTTCATTATAGTTTCTCTCCCTTGTCCAGCTGGGGAGGGGGGAGTGATAGAATGGCTTTAGTGGACACCTGACATACAGTTGGCACAGGGGCTGGCAGAAGTCTGTCAGTGAATCCCATATTCACTACTTTGGACTTGTAGCTTCATGCATACCTATCATACTCAGTCTCATATCACTATAAAGAATTATATTTTGTCACTATAAAAAATTAGTCAATACCGTGTTTGTGCTAGAAAACCAGTAAAAACATAATTTAAAATGGCTAAGTGCTACATGGACATTCATAAGTGGAATGGGCACTAAGTTAGGGCTCATTTTGCAGATATTCCTCTTTTTCTGTGGGGTTTTTATTTTTTTAGAGAGAAAGAAGATAGGTTTTCCAGGGAGATTATTTAAACAGCTAAATTATTGGAGGTTTTGGCACCTGGGATGGCACAACTGGGATATACTTACTAGTTCTTATGAAGTTATGACTGAATAATTAAGGTATTTACATCACTCTTTTTTTGAAAGTTCAGCATTTATCTGTAAACTGCAGAATCACAGAGGTTGTAAGGGAAGCAGTAAATGAGACCATAAAACCTCTCTGGGCAATCTATTACAGTGTTCAGTCACCTTCCCAACAACAAAAGCTACTTCTTATGTTTAGATAGATTTTCCTGTGTTTTAATTAATGCCTTTTGCCATTCACTGACCACCACTGAGAGGATCTGGGCTCTCTTTCCTTCACTACCAACCACCAGGTATTTATACACGTAGATAAGATCGTCCTGAGCGTTCTCTTTTCCAGACTGAGCATCCCAAGTGATATCAGCTTTCTCATACGACAGGTTCTCTAATCCCTTAACCACCATCTGGCCCTGGACACATTCTGGTCATTGTTGACTCTAAGCTGTGTTTTCAGGATTTTTGTATTTTTGGGGAAGAAAATTTCAGTTATCCTTTATTTCCTGTTTTGCCATTGCTACCTCTTTTGAAAGCACAGGAGAAAAAATGCCTGTATATAAGCAGCCTTAGAAGGAATGATAAGGGGGGAGGAGAAGCTTCACCTTAGTGTAGCAAATTTAAATCCCAATACTGGAGAGGAAAAGAACCTATTTTTGTAGCAGCAGGAGGATTTCAAAGTTGCCAAGATTTAGGGAACTTTTATGCTTTTAAATATTTAAACTTTTGCTTCTTTTAAAGGCCAAAAAACCCAAAAAAACTGGGGAAGGAGAATGGAAAAAAAAAAAACAAACCTGCCTAATGTGAAATTTCTCTTTTAGGAAATATCAGGAGAAAGATTTAAAATCAGAAAACAAAATTCAGAAGACAAAATAACCAAGGGAATTCAGTGGCTGATGTTTTAAAAAGACTCTCCTTTTTACAGTAGTAAACACAGAGTTGGATTGAGTATCTGAATTTATTTTGCAGTTTGTTATTTTAGGGGCATGAGTTATTCCTTGCTGAAGAAAGACTCCAAAATTTATGGATGGATGTTGGAAATACCGGAAAAAAAAAGTTCAGTACTAAATGCACTGTAATGAAGAGTAAAATACATTTTCATGTTAATTCTTGCTGGCATTATTTCATTTTCTCTATGTAAAAGTTTTAGTACTGAGTAGACCAGAATTGCATCACAATGGAAATAAGTAACTATGCTGTCCACTAAAAAAGGTTGTTTTCACTTGCTGATATTAATCATTCAGACATGAAATCAGATATGCCACCTGCAATTCCTGTTATTTGGACTTTTCTATTGTTAGACTGCTCTATAAATATATCCCTAGGATCCTTTGAGTCTTATGTCTTCTTAACAGTAGTAATTAGAAGCTTAAAGTGTGTTCCTGGGTGTCACAGTTGGAAAACGAAAATAAGAATTGGTTTTATTAACATATGGGAAAGGAAGACAAAATTGCACTTTGACAAAATAGGAGCCTGACTTTAAATGTATCGAAAAAGAAATCAGAGAATACTATTGCAATGCTTATAATTTTGTGTTAGGAAGTTATACACTTACTGGCAGAGTAAGAGCTTATGGCAAGTCCAAAGACTTGGCTGAGTAGAAAGGATGCACATTAATAATATTGAAATCTTTTAGTTGTGAATGGTGTCATGGAGTAATTAGATTGGCTGAAGGTCTCTAAAGAAGTTGGCAATAACCTCACCTTTGCTAAATCTAGTTTCCCAGCTGCAAGGTCATCTTTCATCTCAAGAATAAAGAAGTTCTCTCTATTCATAAAGAGAAAAACACAAAGACATAGTCAAAAGACACAGACATTGTATAAAAATAAGTTTTCTGGCTTCTGAACTTTTTTTTTCCCCTCTCTACTGTATTATTTAAATTGAAATTTGGGAACTTAAAATTCATTCTAATACCTGTGCTTGTCCCTTCAGTGAAAGAGAAGAGGAGACAGGGTCCCATCCTTATAAATTTTTCTCTCCCAAGTGCTAAAAAGACTGTGTTTTTACGATTAGTGATAATCTTTAAGATGTAAGTCTATTCTCCTGAGTCACTTCTGATTTCTTTAGTTTGGTCTTTTAATCTATTTTTTACTGAATATTGATTTCAGTTCACTGGTTTTCTGGAAGTATTGTACCAAAGATTATCTTTCAATAGACTCCAAGGATGAGTAGCTTAGTAAAAGTCTCTCATCGTATTAGAGGTTTATATTCTTATAGTAGGCTCCTTCTCTTGTAACACATAGGCTAGTATTGCAGACAGTATATCTCCAAAGTTTTTTTTAACTCTTCAGATAACTGCTTGCCATGACATGGAATCCTGCACAGTTGTTAAAAAGGAGACACAGACTTCATGTTTGTATTTTGTTTCATATCTTATATCAAGTCTTCATTAAGATATTTTCTACCAGAAGAATTTTGGAATAAATTTAATGTAATTCTTGTTTGAAATCTGCAGGAAAAAGGAAATTTTTTTTCCAGAAAAAATTTGTGGTAGATAGTGGAAAATTAATTAAGTGCATTCACCTAACTGATCAGATAGGCTGATGTGTGATTAAACAGATAATGTCCAGGGAAGCATTCTAGTTACAACAAAATATTTCTTTAATCCCAAATAAATCTAATCAATTCTCTCTTACTCCAGTCTCTGAGGTCACATTTCAGTTTTGTGTTAGTGTGACTGTGAGATGACAGAGAGAGACTCAACATCTTCAAATCAAATGTTCAGAAAAAGTATTTGAATTGTGAGAAGAAAAAAAAAAAAAACCATAAAAGCACCAAGGTGCTTTATGTGAGGTTTGCTGACTGAGTCCAGTTGCACTTCTCAATACCTATAATCAATTTACTAAGGATTGTCTGTGTGACTCCATGTTGTATTTGCAGAGAAATGCCTGAGCTATCTGTGAAAGAAGTAATGTGAGGACTAGAACCAACGTGTCTATTAGTGATGGAATGTTGTTGAAGAGCTGGGTTAAATAACTTTGGTCTGTCTGCACAGTTTTGCACTGTGCCAAGTCTGTAGCTGTTCACCTGTTCTAATGGATCTCTAGTGGGGCTGGAAATCTTAGTGCTTGAGCCTCCGTGCTGTTCCTTTTGTCTATCTGATACAGGGTCTGACCTTGTCCCTCTGAGCTTGCCTAAAACACTGCAGGAGTGAACACTGCACACCCAGCCAGGATTCCATCTTCAGCTCACTTTAACTTAAAAAAAATAAAAAGGTTAAAATTTTTCTCAAATCCAAGTAAAGCTGAGAAGTATCATTGTGCAGAAGAGATTTTAAGACTCTTTGGAGGGATAGAAGCAGAAACTTGCTTCCTTGGGACAATGAGAAAACCTGAATTCAAACTCTTTCTTTCAGGACTCTTTGTGCTTTGCAGAACACATCCTCACTGGGCTTCCCATAGGGTGCTTTACTGTATAGATGAGTCTTTCTGGCTCCTGGATGGTTTTGCAAATTCTGTAACTCACTCGTAGAGACAGTAAGATCTGGCTTCATGAACTGTGACCTTTCCATCACTGAACTCCTAAAACTCTAGGAAACAGCAACTCCCACGATGGAAAAGTTGGACATCATTGTGAGATAGCATTTCTGAGGAAATCATCTAGATTGTAGATCTTCAGTTTGCCACGTGAGCACTGGAGTCCCAGAGACAGACAAATTTACACACATCATTTGTCATATCTGTCTCTGCTCAACTTGGACATAATTAAAAATGCTGTAGGGAGGAAATTTATAATTAGGAGACAGTGGGAGTGTGAAAAAGCCTCTGCACTAGTATTAGCGTAAGTAGTCTGCGTGTCTGGATGTCCATATAGTCTGTACATTGCTCATTTTTCCATTTAGAAAAAAAAATAGAGCAGATGTGAGGATTTCCTGCCTTGGTTAAAAATATTTGGAACTCTAACAGTCTTAACAGTGCAAGAGCTACAGCAGTCTGCCAACTGTCTATCAAGAAACTTCAGAACATCCATTGTCATGACAGGAAGAGAAAAGCCACTGTGCATCTATGAAGAAGGTTGAACATATATGTTAAATGAAATTGCTACATGTGAGCTGTGTGTGATGTCTTAGGTAGGTATCTCTGGCCTAAAAATTGCAGCAGCAATGTGAGTATTTTGCTCTGATTTACAGTTGCATAAGTTAAAAAGGTCCCAAATGCCTCTGCAGTGATACCTCTACTGAATGACCATCAAGGATTACATTGATTTAGTTTTGTTTATAGGCCTTTTGTTGAGTCAAAGACTGAATTCTAGAGACAATGTAACTGCATAGCAATAAGCCTCTACAGCATTGCAACTGTCTTGAAAGCCTTTTGGGAATGGCTTAATACAAAATAAGAATATACATTTATTGAGAAGGAATAAAATATAGTTTATCTGTTTGAAAATCCAACTGCTTTAAGAAACAAAAACAAAACCAAAAAACACCTGGGGATTTATTAAGAATTCATGAAGTATCCTAAATTGATTTTATCAAAGAAATATCAGTTACTCTTGCTTTTCACAGCTCTCTTCCCCTGTAGAATGGAGGCAAACAGTGGAGAACAAAATCCTCATCTTTAATTTGAACTTTAGAAAGTCCTAATAGTTCCATCTGCTTCAATCTTTGTAGGAAAAAAACACATGCTAATGATTCTGACTCCATTAATCATGAAAAAAACAAATTATCTGAATTCTAGCACATCACAGAATATAATACACAAAAGATTTCTACATAAGCTGTCTTGCTCTTAGTTAATATTCTGTTTTCTGTGACATTAAAATAAACATGAATTTTTCCTTTGCCAGTTTTGGTTGTATTTCTTCATTTGTAGTTTCATTTTATTAATTTTTTAAATTATTTAGGGGACTGTATTTTGCTTTTTAAATCTTCCAATGTAATTGGCTTTTGGTAGGGCTCTCTATTAAAATCAGACAAATGACACCCAAATAAAATATGCCCATTGGTTCTCAGAACAATCTTGATTGGTAAACTTTTTTATCAAAACTCTAGTTTTGATGCTAACTTTCTGAAAGATTGTTAAACTCTTGTTAGGTATAACTAGTATTGTGATGTCCAGGTGTATCTGATATATGGATTTAAAATGAGACTAACTCGGATTAAACTGAGATTCCCACTCTGCTCCAATCTGGAAACAGCAGGATAAAGAAGTAAACAGTTGTGTGTTATTATTCTGATTTCAGATTTGATAATTGATCACCTTGGGAGATCAAACATCAGATAGTTAGGTGCAGGATTTTTTGTAGTTTTCTGATTAGGAAAGAGGACTTGAGTAAAGAAACAAAGCACATGGCCTCTTATCTCCTACTTGCCAAGGATATTGCAGTATATATTAAAGGAAAAAAAACCCCATATTTATACCATAGATGAGGAAAAAGAACATACTTCCAGACTTAATGGTCTTTGTTCTACACGCAGATCACAGCATTGCTGGTAGAGCTGACTGAAGATTTCAAATAATATTCGTGAATCTCATTGTCTGGAATCATCTTCATTACCACAACCTCCTTTTCTCATGTACTGGACAGTGTCTTACATCTAAAAATTGCTTCAAAGGCTCGTGTAAAATGTTCTTACAACCTCATTACTCTGATTGTGTTAGAAATTTCCCCCACATGTTCTATCTGTCTCTGTGTTTGCTTGTTTGTTTGTTTGTTTTAAGGTCCTTTCTGATTTAGCCTCTACTGAGGTTTCTTATTTTTTTCATAGAGTGCAAAGTAGTAATTCTAGGCTAGCTAGAATTAATATTTCATGATTTTCTTTTAATTCTTACACATAATTTGAAAATAGAAAGTGAAATGGTCATAGAAAATATACTCTGGACTATTCTCAGTTCTACATCATCTCCAATATAATCCACATAGTGTTTATACCTGTTCAGTTTGTTTTTGTCATCTAACTCTTATTTGGTGAACACAATGTTCTAAAGGTTCGATATTTTAAAGAAGTTCAGATATTTTATCTTCTTGATTGTGTTCTACATTCCCTGTCCTCTGGATTGCTCATAAATCTAAGCTGGTGGGTTGCTATTTTCTCTCTGTTTTGCTCCAGTACTTCCTGTAGCCTTTGTGGGACAAAACTGGATAGTTCATCACATTTCCAGTCCATTTGAATGTAACATCTGTCACTGAACATAAGACTGTTTACTGTCCTCAGCTGAATAAGATATTCATAACGGGGAAAATAAAGGTTTTCTTTAAGCTGAACGAGATTGCTTTATTTTTTTTTTAATTAATCACATTAATCATAGACTTGGTTTTGATTTCCTGATGGACTGAGCCTGTCTTGGGAGTAATAGCATCAGCTATTTCCCCTTTACTCTGCTCTTTGGTGGGAGAAGGCAGAAGGGGCGAGAGGAATAACAGCATAAAGTCATACTCTAACAATAGACTGAGTATGGGGAAAAAGAAAACCCAAACCCTGAATGAAAATGTTTCACTGCCCCTGATAAAGAGAATAGTACATAAACTGAAATGTTCCATCTCTTCTCCATGCTGCCTAGTAGCACATGGGAAAATGTATTTTCCATCCAAGAAGAATTTGTTGATTGTTTTCAACTTCTATTGCTTTTGAGGCTCCATTCATGAACAATTCTCTTCATCTGATATGTCCATGGTATGTAGGGCAAGTAGAGATTTCCTGAGATGTTGCAGCAGCCCCTTTTCTTTTATGTGCAAGCAAACTGGAGTTTATTCTGAGATTAGTGAAACATTGTGCCATGTCAAACTATTCCAATGTATTTTCACTCCACGCTTGAGTATATTATCATTTAGGTTTCACTTTAACATAGGTTTTTATGCCATTTATTATTTTTGAAACAGTATTATTTATATTAGATTACAATTATATAGCCTGCTAGCACAGTTAATAGAAAGATGATAAGACTACCTTGGTGGTCTCAACTCCTATTGAAACTGCTTTAAATAATCTAATTTCTAAGGCACGCACTTAAGAGAATGTAAAAACTGTGCTTGAAGAAGACTGAGATTCACAGTTTTGTATGCCAGGGAAATGGTATTATGGTCTTCTAATGTAACCTTTTTCATATCATAGACTGTCAGCCCTCACATGATAAGAGCTAAATCACACCCATGTGAGAGCAGTGAGAGTTACTATTACTATCATTGCCCAATGTCTGACCTTTCTCCGGGCACAGCTGTCCATTATATCTAAGATGTATCCAGACAATCTGATTTCCATACTCAGGAAGTAATCCTTTGATTTCTTTTAAATACGTTTTTCATGTTGTTTTTTGTAGCCAAATTTGCAGAGATTTTCTGACTACTTTAAGAAGTTTAGTCTGAAGACTAATAACCATTTGATATTGAGCCCAAAATTCTCTTTACTGTATTGCCAGCTATGGATTTTTGTTTTGCTTTGTTGAGTTTTTAAATGAAGTCGGTCCTCTCTCTGCTGCCTTAAAAATTAAAAATCCTTTCTTGGTGCTTGGTTTTCAAATACACTGAGATAGTTATCTTCTTTTTCCCCCCAGCCATCATTCAAACATGCTGTACATAATTAGTTCTTTTAATCTTTGTTAATAATGCATCATTTGATTAAAAGCTAGCAAAGCATTTATTATCGAATGTACTTTCATTTGAAATCAGCAGAGTTATGTCATGTCCTAGAAAATCATATCAGAGCAGCCTTAAGTTTTTAAATAGTCAAAAGGTTCTGTAAGTAATAGAAGAAATTGTATACAATGATAGTTAAGCGAGAATCACTGTTTTAGTTCAATGTAGATATACTCCTTGCATTGTCCTATAGCTGAAGAGAGAATCTAGTGCTTGACTTCCTTTTCTGTTCAGAGAAAATTAACATACCATCAGGTATGATGGTATTTATGATATTAAGTTTAAGACTACCTGGGCTGGTTTTTGCCTTAGGCATTTCCTCATGCATTTTGGCAGAAATACACAGTGCCACAGTGCATTAGTTTTCATGGAACAGTTTAATGTGTAACTGCAAGATATGTGCCATGCAGTTCTGCACACACATAGGATGTTCACATTAAAAAAGAAATTAAAATATTACTATATTTTGAATCCACTGTATTTATATGCAGGAAAAAATTAGGAGGTATTACAGAGATACATTAACTGTAAGATCGAGTCAGTTACTTTCGTAGGTGGACAAAACAATAATTCTCTTAAGTCTCAAAATACATGCCTGCATTGTTAACTTATTTCTTATTTTGTTAAAGATTAGGATTTGAAGAATTTATGGGATTGTGTGAAATAATAGCGTCACAAAACAGCATATAGCATGGATTGGAAGAGACCTTGAAAGATCATCTGGTTCAAATTTTGTGGGAAAGAGAGCCTAGATGTGATTAACTAGCACCCTGTCCAGTTATGTCTTGAATTTTTCCAGTGGTGGACACTACCACGCTCTTGGGGAGTTTGTTCCAGTGACTGATTGTGCTCATTGGAAAAATTTCTTTTTTAATATCAGGATAAATACTCTTCTGGCACAAGCTGTACTTGTTGTCCCGTGTCATGTCCATGTGTCTCTTTTTGAAGAGAGAGACTCCATCTTCTTTGTAGCCATCCTTTTAAGTAGTGAAATACTATGATGAGATTCCCTGGAGCCTTTACTTTTCCAGGAAGAAAAGACTCAAGTCCTCCAGTATTTCCTGAAGGCTTTCCAGCTCTTTGATCATATTCGTGGTCTTCCTTTGGACCATATCTGTTTTGTATACATCTTTCTTCAATTGTGGAGGCCAGAACTGGACACAATACTTCAGGTGCAGCCTGTCAAATGCTGAGTGGGATGATCACAACTCTACCTCTGCTAGTAATGCCCGTGTGGATGCAGCCCACGATCTGATTTGCCTTTGCTGCTGTGGTTTACTGCTGACTCTCATTCAGCTTCTTGTCCATCAGGATCTCCGGGTCCCTTTCAGATAGGCTGTTCTCTAGCCACACAGATGGTAGCCTGTACTGGTGTCTCTAGTTATTCCATCCCAGGTGCAGGACTTTGTTAAACTTCATACAGTTCTTGCTATCTTGCTTTTCTAGTTTCTCCAGATACTGTAACATGTATTTCTCTTGTTTATCTTTTTTATTTGAATTAATAAGGAATTGCCGTTCCTTATCCTTGTTACATTTCTTTATGAAAAGAACATATAGGTTAATAATGTTGCAGGCCTAACAAGATGGATTTGTTTATAAGTTTTTCAAGTTCAGGTGTGGTTTGGGTGGGTTTTTCTTCAGCATTATTAATCTATATTTTGCTTGTTCATTGTGTTTGAGCATTTTCAAGAGGAAGCTTCGCTATTGGCTTCTTCAAACTTTTTTGTCCGCAGGGAACTATCTGTTTCTGTGTTTTTCTAGCCTGCTACTAAGTGGAATATGAGACTATAAAGGGTTTCTTTGAGGGAAATTTTGCCTGGTTCGTTATTCATTTTCCTCACCTCTGCTGATGGTGAAAAATGTCATTACTTTAATGATCATCGTTACCCATTGTCATAATTAAGGAAGATTATTTAATGAAACTGAATATAACATTACTTAATGCATCAAATTAAGAAATATGTCATGACTGGGTACACAATATCACCCATCATTTTTAAAGGTGAATCAATAAATTAAACCTTTCCTCCTTACTAATATGACAACATCATCCTTTTAAAGGTTCACAGCAGAAAGAGGGACAGATGGTCCTTTTCCCTTATTTCTTCCCAATTCAGTGATGACATGAGAAGCTGGATTCTTCTGCCATTTTCTGGGGCTTGCCTTATGCCTGGCTTGTGTTTATCTGTCCATCTCTAAATAGCTTGTTAGGCATGTGATCCCCAAGTATTGCAGCTTAATATTGCTACAGCTAACAAACATTTCCTTAATTTAAGTGGCAAGCATCTGTATCTCTGCAACAGATGGCCATGAGCTATGTATCTGTGGGTGGTCTGGCTGGACCAGTCTCTGTACCACTTTTTTTTGCAGAAGCCACTCTCTATGAAGTGCCAGTGCTCCATAATAGGAATAGCAATAATCCTTCATAACAGAGAAACCCACTGAAGGTCCAATCATGGTGTCAACTCTTTCCATTTCAACAAGTGAAGCCCACAATTGAGAAAGCTATTTTACCTTTTGTGGGCAGATGTGTACTAGATGTCCAGCACACTCACTTTGGACTGTGTACTGATGATCTATCCTGTCTTCGAGATTCTGTAAGCCATCTGTGCCAACACAGCAAAGAATATGTGCTGATCATGGGAGTTTGGATTTGGTATGCTCAAATATCCATATGGTAAGTGGGCAATGAGGAAGAGAAATTTAGAGACGGAACAGAGATAGAAAAAAGGACAAGATCGAAAGGGAGGGAATGAAAAGATCCATATATGTGGTTAGACGTGTCAGGAGAAGCATTTGTCAGGCATGTGGGAAGGAGGCTTATCCATGGATGTTTGTGGCTTTGCCATAAACAAAGGTCTAGACTCACTTGTACAGTCTACATTTTGTCTAAGCAATTGAGGACAAGTCAACTCATCTCTTTGAAAAAGAAAAGACCTTTTCAAAAGGTACAAGGTTCATTTGGCAGTGAATAAATTATATTCATATCTTACAACATCTATGTTTTAAGCAACTTGTGCAGATGTGTGTATGTTAATAAGCTTCTATTTGAATATTGACAGGTCTTGACTTAGTTTAGCTTATGAATCCAAGGAAATCAGACCGGTAGCAGAGCTGCAAACTAATTGTTTACCTTGCAACTACATTTACTGATACAAGAGAGAATAACCACAGGTTTGCAGTTCTGATTTAGAGCTGAGCCTTAATGTTGACAGTGAAGAGTACAGCAGAGTCCAAAGCATTAAAAATTATGTCCTTCTGGGCTGAAAAATCCTGAACAGCAGGTTGGGGTTTTTTTTCAGGACACGCAGTCATTTCTTAAATATTTATTGGTGGTTGTCAGTAAATCAATGGCCAGTTAGGCCCACTGATTTGGATTGATAAACTGTAAAAAGTGTTACTCTCTCTAAGATTTCTTTTTTTTTCCTCAGTCATAGGAATAACTCTTTGAGAGCACTTTCAGCCTCAAGGACAGAATGCATAACTGTGTTCATGAGGTACATCTATCACAATAGGGAAACAATTCCCTTGTAAGTGTTAAATGTGAGATATGGGGACAGAAATACTTACCAAAAAAAAAAAAAAAAAAGATTAAAGCACATTCTACCTTCCCTTCACAAGCTTTAGATCACAGCTTCCACTATAATTTAAATCAGAAAGCTGTAAAATAGGTAATCTGTGTCCAGCCGTTTTACACATCTCATTGATTCTCGGTCCATGCTAAAGCATGACAAAGTGTGTGCATTTGTGGCACCAAATAAGAAAATATGAATCTCATTTAGAAAAAGAGAAAAAACCCAACTCAAACACCAAGCAAAAAAAGACAACACAAACAACCCCTCAAAAGTAGTTACTCCTCA
Source organism: Colius striatus (assembly GCF_028858725.1). Lineage (NCBI taxonomy): Eukaryota > Metazoa > Chordata > Aves > Coliiformes > Coliidae > Colius > Colius striatus. The sequence goes on along the minus strand of NC_084761.1, from coordinate 95,679,867 downwards.
AGAAACCTATCCCTCATTTTCTCTCTCTTCTTTCTGAAACTGAGGAATAGATTAAAAGTGTAGTGATATAATTTACAGTTACCCTTAGCCAGTTATGAGTTATACACTGTTCACATCTTAAATAGCACAAGGAAGCAGGCAGCACTAGATCAAAACATCCACATTTTCTTCACTTTAGTTCAATTCATGAATATGTACTCTATGGTGCGTTAATTTATCTGTCTGAAGAACAGTTTGGGGGGAGGAATAACAACCATCAAAACAAAGAAAAAAAATCCTCACTGAAAAATTCCCTCTGGGAACTATAAATATTGCATGTTTTAAAACTTCTTTAGGATTTTAACCATTATTGAGGGTGTGTCCTTTTATTAATGTTACAGTTCCAGTTATTGACATGGGCATCAGTGCTATGTGTCTGCAAAATGCATGAAGAGGCTGTCTCCTTCCTAAATAGCTATTATCTCCTTAAACAAAATAAGTCAATACTGATGGAAAAATAAGGCTTTAAAATTTACTCATATTTCCAACTCATTTCCAATCAGCCCCCACAAGGCCATGTTTAACTTATTGTTGTGTACAGTGTAGCATATTTCTTCTTTCTCAGTGGAATTCTTCTTTCTGGGGTTTCACCCTTCAGTATCTCAAACTTAACGCAAGGAGTTTGGAGAAATTTTACTCCAGTACACTGAGATAATCCAAAGGTACTTCAACCAAATCAGTGGAGGTATTGTAAAGTTATGTTAGTATTATTCCATCTCAGTGGACTTAATTTCATTGTTGCATTTTTTTTGTGAGACTGTACTAAAGAAAAAAACCTTGTTGTGATACTGAACTTCTGCACTGAAATGAATTGAAATCAATCAGATTTGTAAGTGTAGATTAATATGTATTGGGACAGAAGTGGTACTAGATATTTGTTTTTCAGCAAGATTCTCTGGATTATCTGAATTTAACATATTTTATTAATTTAACCCAGCAAACTCACTGTTTCTGTGATTCTATATTGAAAAATCCTATTTAAGACATTTGATGGATGGGTTATATGCCTGTTCAGTTCTGAGAACTGTAACATTTAAATGACTGTTTGGAATAGAGAAGAGATAGCAAGAAAGTAAGTCAATTAAAGCAAAACATTTAGTTTTATAATTTAATAGACAATATAAATGTGTCTTCTCAAAGCTTCCAGGGTATCTCTGAGTACTTGCCATTATACATAACTTAGGATATTTGTATTCAGGACTGAAGGGAAGAAATTAGATGTGTGGAATTCTTTTCCTAACCCTCGTGCTGAGTTGGCTTTTAATTTCAATGTACCACTCTTTAAAGTGGCAACTCATGATAATTTGCCTCTCAGGAGTGCTGTAAGATTTCATAAATGTTTTTAAGAGTTTTGAGATCCTTGGATGAAGTGGATGATAAAGGGAAAATGAAAAAATGTATAGAGTTCAAGTGTGCTTCATTGCTGATGTTTAGTCTTTTGACTGCTATTTAGCTTAACTTATCCAGTATTCTGCCTGGTTTATGTATTGGAACCTGAAGCAACTAAAATATCTACTTCAGTTTGCTGTCAAGTGTCTCTGTGCTTCCCTTTTTTAAGATAATGTAGACTGCATGTAGAAATAACATTTTGTTTATGAGCAGAACCCTCGTATGATCAAGGAAAAAGGGAAACAATGTGAACAGCTGGGAACTGAATGCTGATAATGAGTAAAAGTTCAAAGCCTCTTATCTCCGATGAATAGTTCTAGAATAGAAGACAGATTCAGCCTGTAGATTCTGGAAGTTAGATGTCAGTTACTTGCGTAAGGTTTTGAAGTGGTATAGAATTCAAATGTGTTGCATAGAATCACACAATGATAGGGGTTGGAAAGGACCTTTAGAGATCATCTAGTCCAACCCCCCTGCAGAAGCAGGTTCACCTAGATCAGGTCGCACAATTTGATGCATCTTCAGGTATGCGTAATTCAGAGTGACAAGTGGCTACTGTGCAGAGGACAATGCACCACACATCTCAGCAACTCCTTATCTAAGAAATAATAAGATTAGGTTAGAAATTAAATACTTTAATTCATGATCAATTTGTTAATTCTCTGAAAGCACTGAGTTGTAAAGAAGTTAATATATAAACTAGAAGGTAAAATGCTTCAGTTACTTAAATACTAATAGAATAAAGTGATTACTGTAGCAATAAGCACACACCTCAATATAGAAATATTTTCATAGAATCATATACTGGTAGGGGTTGGAAGGGACCTTTAAAGATCATCTAGTCCAACCCCCCTGCAGAAACAGGGTCACCTAGATAAGGTCACATAGGAACATGTCCAGGTGGATCTTGAAGACCTCCAAGGAAGGAGCCTCCACAACCCCTCTGGGCAGCCTGTGCCAGAGCTCCATCACCTGAACAGTGAAATAGTTTTTTCTTATGTTTAGGTGGAACTTTTTGTTTTCCACCTTCATCCCGTTGCCTCTTGTCCTGTTGCTAGCTACTGTAGAAAAAAGCAATGTCCCAACCTCATGACACCCACCCTTTAGATATTTGTAAACGTTAATAAGATCTCCCCTCAGTCTCCCCTTTTCTATATTAAACAGTCCCGGTTCCCACAGCCTTTCCTTTTATGAAAGATGTGATAAATAGGAAAAAAACATAAATTCTCTTATTTGGTGGATAGCAAAAAAGATTTCTGCTACATCTTCCCTAAGAGGAGTTGTAAATTGCATTTCCTTGTCTTTACCTGCATCACCACCTCAAATAAAGTGCTTGGGAGTTATTCCATGCCTATCCACTAGTGTCCGAAGTGAGTTAAGACACAGCAAATTGGACTCCTTTACTTGTTTTTACTACATAGATCATTGCATGTACTCGGATCTAACCTGTGTAACCTTGGGAATATATTTCATGATTCTACATTTCAATTCTTACTGTAAATGGAGATGAGATTCTACTAAGCTTTGTTGGTTTTCTTTGTTTGGTTTGTTTGTAGGCTTTGTATATTTAGATGTCCAAACTTTATATTTGTAACTGTTGTTTTGCTTGATAAATCAGTGGTCATCTTATGTATGTTGTCTCAAGAGAGAGTTCTTAGTTTTTCCTGGTTCTGTTGTAACAACTGTGGAAAAGTGTTGTTTAATCAACTCATGCAGAGGTAAAAATCTGTATAACCTGCAATATTTCTTTTTTTCCTAAGTTATGTTCCAAATTGTATATACTTTATTTAAATACATTTACATATATTTACATTTCAAGTATTTACATCAATGTTCACATCAGTTTAATTTTTAGTGGCTGGCCAATTCAGATTTATTGTCTCAATTTTTCTGCCTAGGTATTTACAGTTCTGTCATTATAAATAACCTATTAGAGATGATAACCCCAACACTTTATATCTTGATGTATCTAATATATCTAATTCATAATTTTATGAATTGTAGATTTGTGGGTGTTCTGCTTTGAAGTTCCTTGACCTTTTTTTGAACCTCTTTTCCCTGCTTGAATAGTTTACCTTGATGCCAGCTTTGTGATATAATTTATCTTTAGCTCCAGATAGATTTATTCCTGAGTACTAAGAGTATGATCTTTGAAAACTATGAATGATAGACCTGAGAAATGTAGTTAGAGTGATTCTGTCACGAAAAGTGAAATTATGAATAATAGGTTGCTCTTAACAATAGGTGTCCAGTGATACTTGTGTTTGAAGTGCGACTGTGAACTGATAATTAGAAAGCTGGTTTCCTCTCAAAGCAGGTGCTTCACATTTATAACCTGATAGTCTCTGAGGGCTTAAAATTTCAGGAGTGATGAGCTGCATTAGATTAAATGTTTTTTGAAGGCTACTAGCCTTATTGTGACCTATCACTATAAAATACTCTGCAGTTTCTTTCTCCTTTTGCACACTTGTTCAGTTCTTTTTCAGAGAACAGCACACTTTAAATATTTTTTTTTTTTTAAGTTCACAGTATACTTAGAACAATTCACTTTTTTTGTGGGATAAGGCACAGGAAAATTTGGCTTGACATTTGAACTCAAAAGGTATTTTTTAAGGAAATGGTGTATTACCATGTATTAGTAATGGTCTATCCCTTACATTTCTGCAGTGATTAGGTATAAATGCAGTCCTGTCTATATGTTTTACCATAATTTAACTTGAAATTGAAAATTTCATCGTATTCAAATGTAATATAATATTCAAGTGTAGTATAATAAAAGAGTAGAGGTTTGGAGATTTAATGGAGGAGATAGATAGTTTTATTAATATCAGTATGAAGAAAGTATTTGATACTCAGAAGGATCTTTGAGCTGATAGAAGCATCTTAATATCCAGTAGGTCAAAGGAAGAAGCGGGAAGCCACAGAGAAGGTACGACACAGCTTTTAACACACAGAAAAATAACCCGATATGCTCAGTTCATGATAATTCTGATTCAAGACCATTTGACTTTCTTAATAGAGAGTCTATCATTCAACTATAATTTATTGAGACTAGTGCTGAAATTGGATAGGCTCTGAAGCTTCTACTACTTAGAGTTATTAATTATAGACTTTTTACTTGGAACTCCTGTATGAAAAAAAGACCAAATGGATAATCTAATATATTCATAAAATGAATCAACCTGATTTTTAACAGATTTTGTTTCAACATACTTTCTTCAAAGATTATACATAGATTTGACACACTTTAAGACTTAAATTACTACTTCTCTTATTTCAGCCCATTGTAACAAGAAACTTTACCAATAGGAAAGTTTTTTCATTCCTGACAGGATGTTCCATATTGTGTAGTTTTAAATCATGTCTCAGCAATTCCTTTGTTTGTTGAAGCTGTTACCAGACTTTAAACTAACAGTTGTAATACCAATCCAATGCAACCCAGTACACAAATGGGTGTTTTTTTTAGTTATGAATGATTTCCTAACACATAGTAGATCTTATCTTTTGCATTAATGAACCACCTTCATGTATGAAGTACAACACTTGTATTTAAAAGTAGCCATCTGTTACAACTTGGCAATCACAACAATGGCTTATTCATGGAATCATAGAATCACTTGGTTGGAAAAGACCTTTAAGATTTTTCAAGTCCAACCACTAACCATACACTGCCAAGCCCTCTAAGCCCTAGATCGATAAAGTTCGAGAGCAATATGATTCTTATGATCTTTCATCTGCATGACATTTCATTATTTTGTAGAACTTATCAAGTCTCTGCAGCACAGCAGTGCTTAGATATCTGCATTGTTTTAAAAGACATAGATTTGCAGAAACTTAAGGCACATTCTACTTTCCCTCTGGATTTGTGAAGGACTAAGGAAAACACCAAAACTGTCTTTCCTTCAGACAGACTGGCACTCCACCATTTCTGTACAACTTGCCTATATTTCTTATATGATTTATTTTGTCCATGACCCACACTTCTGTTAAAACATTACTTTCTTCTGGTGCTAAATGTCATTCAGGATTTCAGCATTTTAAATGTTTGGAATTGGAGCTGAACAGGAGAGTTAATACTGATTAATTTAACTGTTTTTGTGGTCTATGAGTAATTACACAGCTAGTTGAGACCAGTAGGCTTGGAAGTAAACTGTCAGGAGCTCTGTGTGCTGATGCATTTTACTATTCCAACATTCTGATTACCATCAAATCAATATTTTTTTCACTGAGGCTTATACAATTCCATGAAAATCTGAACCTGATGAGCTACTACCAGGTACAGCCCTGCTATAAGTCAGTAAGGGTCTCACAGAACACCAGGTTATACATTTATGCTCATTTCATTCTTAGATGAAACATGGCCTCTGATGGATTTCTGTGGATGTAAGAAAATCATTTGAAGGTTATTTTCTTATCATTAGAGAAAGAAGTATGCATAAAATTATAACAGTGCAAAATCTAATATATGAAGTTCTGTTTAGTTGGTTAGCTATGGTTAAATTAAATCCTTCTTTTTTCATAGTCAAACATTTTTTTCATTAAAATACAGTTTGAAAATACAAAATAGTTTCATCTTTTCCCAGTTCACTTAAACAATAGGTCTAGAATTTGAAGGGTAACAGTGTTGCTTCACATGAAACTCACACAGTTGTGTGCACTAGATGCAGAAATTAAACCTAAAAAGGAAATGCCACTTGCAAATTTTAGCTTGGACCATACATACTTGGTAGATTATACCAAAATCTGAAACAACAGTTTCCTGTATCAGACATAAGACAGTGCTAACTAAAAAGCTTTGTGTATCTTCAAAAGGGAAGATGAGGACACCATGGTCATCAAGTTACAATATAGCATACACACTACAAGGCAGGTTGTTATGGGCCAGACTGTTGTTTGTAAATCATCCAAATTTATCCATTTCAGATGGGGTTCAGCTTCAAGATTTTTACACCTAAACTAGTTGCCTATTGCCAGTTTAGGCTGTCTAAACTCGTATTACAGTAGCAGGAGATCTAAACAACACAGTCAGTTCAGGTATTCAGGCCATCCCACAACAGATACACATTAGGTAAGCTCTGTAGGTCTCTACATTCCTCTGACTATATTGGATAATTAATTCAGTTGCCCACTCAAAGGTTCCTAGTGTCACCAGAAACACCCTAAGATGTCAAGACTGATATCCATTTATTGATCCAAAGACACAAGATCCTGTGTCTCATCTGTGAATCACACCTCAGAGCTAAGATTTGAGCACATTAGCCTATGAGCAAAATCTCCCCCTTCATTTCTATTGTTCAGTGTTTATGTATATTTTTTAATGCTCTACATTAGGGGATCTTGAAACTCCAGAAAACACATCAAATTTAGAAGCAATACAGGAAGGACTGGGTTAAAGGAAAGATATCTATTCTTACAAAACATTTCACAGAGTCACAGAATCTTAAGGGCTGGAAGGGACCTTGAAAGATCATCCAGTCCAAGCCCTCTGCCAGAGCAGGATCACTGGGCATCATTGAAAACAGCCTGGCTCCATCCTCCTGACGCTCGCCCTTTACGTATCTGTAAATATTAATGAGGTCACCCCTCAGTCTCCTCCAAGCTGAATAGCCCCAGCTTCCTCAGCCTTTCATCACAAGGGAGATGCTCCACTCCCTTCATCATTGTGGCCCTGCACTGAACTCTCTCCAGCAGCTCCCCATTCCTTTTGAACTGAGGGACCCAGAACTGGACACAATATTCCAGATGCAATCTCATGAGGGCAGAGTAGAGAGTGAGGAGAATCTCCTCCATCTACTGCCCACAGCCCTTCTAATCCACCCCAGGATGCCATTGGCCTTCTTGGCCATGAGAGCACATTGCTGGCTCATGCTCATCCTGCTTCCCACCAACATCCCCAGGTCCCTTTCACCTACACTACTCTCTAAGAGTTCATTCCCAAACCTATACTGGTAACGGGGTTCTTCTTTCCCAGATGCAAGACTCTACACTTCCCCTTGTTGAATTTCATTAGATTTCATTAGATTTCTCTCTGCCCAACCCTCCAGCCTGTCCAGGTCTCTTGGAATGGCAGCACAGCCTTCTGGGGTGTCAGCCATTTCTTGTCTTTATATAAGAAATAATTTTTAGAAGATGAAATCATCATTAAATTAGCAAATACAATGCTGCATGTAAAATTAAGGCAATAGTGACTGATAATACAAATTCACTAGTGCTTATAGATAAAGTATTAAAGTAGGAACATTGCTGAATTTAAACATTCAGATGAAAAGTTATAGTTGTTCTGGAAAATCAGTCTAACATGAATAAATTACTAAATACATAAGACACTCAAGCATTTAACTTAGCAAATGAAGGTTAAGAGGGGATCTACTGATGTTCTATGTAAATTCATCCACATGAAGAGCAGACTTCTGAAAGCAAAGGCCACTTAAGTCTATCAGAAAAAATAATAAGTATAAGAAGCTGTAAAGTATACTATGTTAACAATTGGTATCATTAGTCATTACAACACCACCACTATCATTTATCTTCTTTGAATTGAAAATTAATGACTTCTTAAAAGACAAGTACAAGGTCAAGTACAAGTTTTTAATTTTGATGTAGCAATGTGTCGGAGAAAAATTTCTAGTAAAATATTCAAAAACATTGAGTTAATGAAGTGACTAAACTGTGATATTTTATAGAAAAAGAGTGAAAAGAAATACTTTTATTGTCAAATTATCAGATGAACTCCTCTGCCTGGATCAACAAGTCAGAAATATGCAGTTTCCATATTAAGAACTAGACAAGATTTTACTTATTACCATGGTCTATCTTTTCTTTGTTTTCCTGAGTTTGATTTGTTTTTTTTTTCTTATTTTTATAACCATAATGTCCATCTTTTACACAGAATTTGAATTTGCTTGGAAAAAATCTAATTGACAGAACAGCTGTTTAGTCTTTCAGTTTGAAGTTAATTGAGAACAAAACACAAGCAGTGACTTACCCACTTCTCAGACCTGAAATTGCATGTATAATCAATAAGTGTATGTATTTCTGGCTTTTAGGTTAAAAGTAGGAGTGGGATAGACATAATATAACATAATATTTTTGCTATTTGCATATCATTGAATCACAGAATCTTAAGGGTTGGAAGCGACCTTGAAAGATCATCCAGCCCAACCCCCCTGCTATTTTAACTTATTGTTAAAACCACGGTCTATTTGTACTTTAAGAAATTGTAAGGTGACTGGCACCAAATGTTTATGTATTGGAAGTCTATTCTTATCAATTTTCAGCTTCCACTTTGTAATTCAGGAAAAATGCAAGGAAATAGACAAAGTACATTACTTAATTATTTTTTTATTCCTGTATTCAATAAATCACATATAGTGAAAACTTTTACTGAAGAGATAATTAAAATTGGAATTAGGAAGTATGGAGTGCTACTTTGGAGAAGAAATCAGAATAGTTGGAAAAACAGTGATCTATTACTGTGACCCATATGTGAAAGTGGAAAAAGATGAAAAAGAGAAGTCTCAACATCTTCTTCTGATATGAATGTTACAAGAAATCTACTGACTAACGGTGGTTTGTGGTACAGATGGATGGAATTCACTCACTGTATTTCTACCAATTATTAAATGTCAAAGGCATATAAAAATAGCATATATTTTCCCCATATATTCATTCATAAGCTCCAGCCCACTTGCAGTTTTGACTATCTGAAATGAAAACTGTAATCCTTAAAACTCCTTCATTTGCTACCACTTTACCCTAGATGTTCTTAAACTATAGTTTTCAATGTTGATTTCCTATGAACCTGAAGTTCCACTTCTTGGCATGACCAGACTCCGAAAGACTTCATGTCACCAACAACAAAGAGACATTCACCACACACTACACTTCTGGGCTACTGTCCTCCCTTAGAAAATACTGTGCAAGCCAGCACAGGCAGCACACAGGAACCACCACAAAAACACAGATGAAATGCAAAGAGTAAATTTATTCCTATTATCTCACAAAAAGGAGGATCTCTGAAGCAGCACTCAGGCAGAGGCACAGAAGGGATACAGGCACCAGGAAGCTCTGTCCTTGCTAAAAAGAGAGGTGGGGTTTGAATCTGCTACTTTTGCCTGTACATCAAGATTTTTTTTTTTTCAGGCAGGGTTTCTACTTTGCTTTTATCTTTCCCATAGCAGGGCAGGAATCTGAAGCACATTCAGTAGGTTGCCTTTGAGTCTCTCACAGGCTGATTTTGCCTAAGCATGGATGCTCTACTTGTTAAACACACGAGACTAAACAATGATGAGCATGATATATTTGTTTTTTGACATCCCAACTGCAAGTCACCTGAGCATGTTTACAGTCCTCCTTGTCAGCTTTTCATTATTTTCCTACAATACTATTGCTGACATTATATTATCTTTTGTGTTTGAGTGTGGCTTAAATAGAAACGTTGGATTAGTGATCATGAATCCACTTTAATACTGTCTGCAAAGAATCTCTGCTAAACTTATCCTGAATTACACCTCATACTGTCTTCCTTCTCAAACTTTGTTTTTTGTTAAGTATCCCATTCAACAGGATGTATTTAAGTCTCATCAGCAACCACAAATGACATTCATTTATGTCACCACAGGGGTTAGCTGGCTGAGTCAGTGGCCAACAGAGAAAGTAAATGTTCATCACCCAAAGGTGAGAGCTGTTGTTTCCCTGGAGCAGAGTAGGCAGATATCTTAATCCAATAGGTGAATATCTTAGCAGATTGCTAATGGAAAGCTGACTTTCACTCAAACTTTACTCATTCCATGAGAAGTGCAATAGCTTCTATAAGAGGGATAGGAAATGTCTCCATTCCCAATACAACCGTTGCAAGCTACTCACCAAGCTTTTCTTTAAAATGAGATTTTTTTTTTCTCACCATTTCCTTCTGGTTTTTCCCTTAAAAGAAAAATGTATCTGCTGCTATGATACTGAAAGGAATATCACAAAGGTCTACCTTTAGTAAATGGTTTGTGCTATTGGTGCCTAGTGGTAAAAAAATTATTCTATTTGAATACCGAAGTCATGGAGAGTGGTTAGGTTTAGAAGGTACCTTATTTCCAGTGCTGGACTTAAAGTAACCCAGTCATAGAGCTGGCAAGCAAAGAACTAGGCATGAAGCCTTTCACTGTAATAAAGTATAACTTGTATTGTCTGACAGTTTATACATAGCTGGAGCACGGTTCTCTGGAAACTGAGAAAAAAACAATCCAAGAAAAAGAAGTAGGTAATATGGCAGTCAAAACCACAAGGAGTAAGAAATAATGGCTGACAAAGTTCCTCAGAATACAGAGAAATTTTTTTCACAGTTACAACTAGGAGTCTATGACAAATTAATAGCTAGAGAATAAAATGAAGAAGTAAACAGAAGGAAACAGGTTCTGATCTAAAAACATCAAGAAACAACATAAGGACTGACAGTCCCCTGTGGTGATGCATAACATTTGAAGTATCTCACTTAATTATAGCTCTGCTAATTTGTAGCAGTTGCTAAATAAATGTACTGTATCCTGTGGTCTTTCATAATGAAATATTGGTAAAATGACCTGCTATTCTATTTGTGCTTTAGAGTCTCACAGTAAGCTGGAGCAAGTATTTGCTCGCACTGTTGAGAATCCTCTGCTTGCTCTCTTCTGCAAGCTCTCCTCAGTGAACATATCAAAAGTGATGTCTCAATTGGCAGCCCAAGCAGATTCCTTAAGTGGGTAACGAAGGAGAAGTCTCCTAAAATTAGGAGTTATGATATTGAGTATAACAGTATGTAAATCCTTGTCTGCATTTGAGATTTCATTCTCCAAGACAAGAACAGTTTTGTAGTAGTTGTGTACCAACTTTGCAATTACTTTGGATACACCCTGGAGCCTTACTTGATAGCGGAATTTGATTGCCAGAAGCATAGGCTTAGCTGTAGGAGTTATGTAAGGGAAAGTGCAATTAGGTCATGGAGTAGAATTGTTCCCACTGGTCTCTCCTAATTTAAAATTAGATTCATTTGAGAAGCAGATATACCTCATTGTTCTTCAGATAGTCTCAAGGGGGTTTGGCAGCTGGACTAAGGCAGAAATTCATCCCAATGGTAACACAGTGATCTGGCTCTGGAATGGCTTCATGCTTACGTGAACGTATTTCTACAAAGCATTCTGTATATATTTTATAACCAGAATAAATGTGCTGGCAATTGAAAACTTGAAGCCTGTTCATGGAAATTATTTTTGCAAACTGTACTTATCCAGTGGCAATAACACATTTTAACATCTGCTGTTACCTTGACGAAGCATACGGATTGAGCTATTACCAGAAGCTTAATAAGCCCAGTGCTTTCATCAACTGCTTTCCAAATCACTGTATCATATGAAGAATTCTTTAAGGAATCAAAGCCATGGTGTGTCATAACGCATTTAGCAAATGATAAATGCAAACACATTGAAATATATATACAGGGAAAGGAAAAATATATCTCCTTGACTGGACACTTATTGGACTGTGAAAGCAGTCTAAAAAGCAAATAAAGACCTAGAAAGTAGCTGGCATTAAAAAAAAATCTCTGGCTATGAAAGCAGATGGACTAGATGATGGTGATAAAATATGTGCAGAAATGGGCTAGATTCATCAATATACTCCAGCTGTTTTACTATGATGGTAAAAAGCAGCAATAACAGTTAAATCAAGCTTATGCCTGATTTGCATTGTTTGACTGAGTCAAAACATCTAAAGCAGAACAGTATTCCACAGTTTGTGTCCATGGAAATAGTTGTTTGTTCCTTGTATTGTGTTGTCCATCACAAAAGATACAGAGTTTTACTCTTTTGTAACTTATGCCTAATACCAATAAACAAAGGCAAACAAGTGGTACTTAATTCTCTAAGCTGATCATTTCAGGTCTTATCTGAGAAAGATTTCCTGTGATTTTTGCACTTGATGTGCCCCATTGGTACCTCAGAGCCATGTTAAGATGAGTCTTAGGATGTTTTCTGGTTTGTTGCAAGGGAGTCTTGCTCCTCGTGTTCTTGCATCTTTGCTGTCAGTTGTGCTGTTTCCTTCACCTTTCCTATGTCTTATCAGTCATTTTTAATGGATGTATCAATAACAAGCAGAACTAATTTTATCTAGAGACATTATCACATCCTTTGTGGAGTGTTAGGTCTTGTTTTATGCTGCTTCCACTTGCTGCAGCTTTCAATATAGTTTCTGTTATCACTGAGTTACTTAAATGCAACTAACACATTCTTTATTACGAAGTCGTGTTCTTTCCATGTCCTTGTTTGATAACTCTCTTTTGGGGCCTGAATGACAAAGCTAACTCCCACTAATTATCTGAAGGGCATCTGCAGTGATTTTGAGTAATCACTCAGACAATAATTTTACAAATAGTTCATAGGTGCCATAGAATGCATGTATTTTCACTTTCTGTCTGTCTTGTACGAACTTCCAACTTCAGCTTCCAAATCTTAAATTTTAGCTGTTTACAGCAGAGTCTTTTTAGGAGAGCTTTTAAGGCAGAGTCTATTATTTTTTTGTAAGGACCTGAACATATCTTATATCAGAACCGTATCATCTTAACACCTCTCTGCTCAGTACAGTAATTCCGTTACCCTTCTGTTACAAAGAGACTACTGTGTAGGTCTTTTAAAGAGGGAAGGAAAGAGCATTGTCTTCTAAAGCTTGACTATTTCAGTTATTGCTTTTCTTTTGGTTTGGAAGAGTGTTATGAGAGGAATGGAAAGTTCAAATGTGAGAAAAATAATTGATTCCAACCTGCTCAGTTTACTTGTTGTGGCTGTGTTGGTCTCCCTTGGGTAGACACCTTCTGAATAATTCTGAGAGAAAAATCTACAACACGTGAGATCATGCTGAAATTTATATTAATCCAGGCAGAACAAATGGGTTTCATTATGGAAACTCCTAAAAAGTAGCAGATTACAAGTCTGTATGTGAATTATACAATAAAGACATACATAATAATAAAAGTTTACTACTGTACTGCGAGAACAAGTGTGAAATAGTAGCTGTAGCATATTGTGCACTCACGAATAGGAGAAGAGTGTGGCTATGACTCTAAATACAAGACAAAGTAGCTTTCAAATTTTTACTAATGCTCATAGGTCTATGGTAGTGTTTCATAAAGAGTGCTGTGTTGTCCTTCTAAAAAGAGGATGGATATGACTCTCTTCTGAGTTTCAACGGCCTGAAGAGCCGTAATTGCTGATGATTTTGGAGGACTGACTTGATTTCCCTTGCATAAGTAATTAGCAAACTGTTTACATATTATTGAACATATACTTCTGACAGCTTAAATTTCCAATTTCCTTGAAAGACAGGGATGTGTTGTAATAGTTTTAACTGGCCCTTTACACTTCCAGTTCTCTCCTCCATCACACTAATGGGGAATGTGAGAGCAGCTGTGTGTTGCTAGTTGTTTGCTGGAGTTAAATCACAACAGAGATTTGGGACGTGTAGGAGGAAGAAGTGAAATGTTTCAAGAGGCAGGTACAATGCAAAGCTCTCTGTGCAGTGTGTTAAACATTCTAACAAACCTGAATCTGCATTCATCTTTTGCCAGCTTTTAAGTTGAATCAGGCAAATGAATGTACAATCACCTGAAATGAATGTCTTTTTGAATATTCCTTTTCACCACTATAATTTTTGGACGTCATAGGCTTTATCAAAGGAAATAGGATTCTATAAAGCATTAAAGAAAGGAAAAAGGCAAATAAAAGAATTCTAATGAAATTTGTGATTAGTATCAAATCAAAGTCAAGTTTATCTATCAGTCTCCAGAGGCAGCAGGGAGGCAAAAAAATAAACACACTATCTTGTTGATATAATGATAGATTGAATTAATTAGGAACAGACATTTTCAGCTTGGTAATTAATGCATGGGTGCAAAGGACTGTATTGAGGAACAATATGTGCATTAGTAATGAAAGCTAACCCATGACTGTGCTTTGTGAAAAAAGGGAGTTTTAGGTCAACCTTTGCTTTCCAGAAGAAGCGACAGGAAGCCAAATCCTTTGAAACCATAGAAAAAGTTCTTATTCAATCCTTCATATCAAGTTTCTGGGGCTCACTTTAAGACAGTTTACTCAGAGCGGCAAAGTTATGGATGGAGACCTACTTCTTTTTTCCCATTTCTTGCTGCTAAATGTATAAGATTACCATATTTTGCAGAAACATCTGCAAGATTGCACAATGGTTGCAGGAAGGAAAGGTCATCTTACTCTCCACTCTGGCTTGTCCCTTCATATCTATGTTAGAAGATATTTGTAGTCACGAATTTGAAACCACACACCCACAAACTTGATCACCTTGTCCATCCTGAACATTATACTCTGTGGTATCATCAGGTTAGGTCATGATTGAATGTCTCTGTTTCATGATTAACCATTTCATCTGATTTCTGGATGTTTGATATCTGATCTTGAGTTTTGATACCTGTCAATGCTGTTGCAAAAGAAAAGACCACAGGTCTGTCTCACACTTCCATGCTTTCTCTAGGCAGAGCTCACTCCAGACCTTCCCAGAATTGCCTGCATGTCCGTGTACCACTGCACATTTTTGTTCCGTGCAGAGAGTCTTAAACTTGAAAGCACATTGATGTGACAAATCCTCCTGTAATATTAGCGCCAAAGACATGCATTTCAATATCAGCATATGAGAGGGAAAGATTTCATTAATTACTTCCAAGTGAATAAGAGGTACAAGTTTACCCAGCTAATAGAAAATGTGTTGTGATCCATTGTCACAGAACATGAACCTGTTAGTAATTTGATAGGTCTTCAGGTATGCTTAATTCAGAGTGACAAGTGACTATTGTGAAGAGAATGATGCAGCACATGCCTCAGCAATTCCTTATCTAAGAAATAATAAGATTAGGTTAGAAATTAAATACTTTAATTCATGATCAATTTGTTAATTCTCTGAAAGCAATGAGTTTTAAAGAAGTTAAAATATAAACTAGAAGGTAAAATGCTTCAGTTACTTAAATACTAATAGAATTAAGTGATTACTGTAGCAATAAGCACACACCTCAACATAGAAATATTTTGCCAGAACCTGAGAAACTAAGCTCTGCTATCACATTTTTTAAAAGCATTTCATTGATTTAAGGATCAAAAAATATTTAGGTTTGAAGTTGCTGAAGCTCCAGAATGATTGAAATGGGTTTGATAGTTTGAGCATTCAAATTTTTATGTTGCATCTGTTAGGTGACACAATCTGTGAGCAAGCAAACAAAAAGAAGATTGATCAAGTAGAACAAAGCTGAACAAATTAACATCCATGGAAGAGCTTCTGACCAGATCAACAGGCACCTAATTACTGAGAAAGATAATAAGAAACAGAGTCCTAAAGAGAACCATTGTTTTTATCCCTACTTAGAGACCTTAAGCAAAGAGCTTTCATTATCCATACCTTGAAAGCATCAAAAAGAGCTACATTATACAGAATTATACAACAATTAATGTGACAAAAAGCTGAAGACAACATTGTGCATGTACTTTCACAGATATAGCAGCAATATACTTTCCAGAAGCTTCTAATCAATCATATGATAAAATCATAATACATGTACACAGACAGTCAATGACACTCATCCAACATTTCCCCTGTTCTTGACTTTCTTTGCATTTGCAAATACAAAAATCTTTTGATGCAACTGTACAATCAAGGGAGATTGTAATTGGGAAGATCACTGATTAGAATTTTAGCAATGCCTTTTTTGTAATGAATTTATTTAACAAATGCACAAACATACGAAATTGAAAGTTGTTGGATAGAGTCCCAGGCACTTAAGAGACATTTTCTATGTCATCCAGTGGTATCTGATTTGAAGAACTTCAAAAGTAAATGATTTATTAATTATCTCCTTTTCCAAGGGAATCTATGTTTCACCTACACAATAAATTTAAGGGAGAAAAATAAAGAGAATATGAATATGAAAATATCTATGTTTGAACATACCATTATTGATGTTTGCATATATTGTGTTCCCATTCAGTAAAAAAATATTACAGTGAAAAATCTATTGGCACTTACATATTAAAAATGTCGTTTTTTAAAAAAAGTTAGCAGTCCAAACAGCTTATTTATAGTGTTACTTTTCACAAGGATATCATAGGAACTATATCTCAATGCACTTAGATACAAAGCTCAGTTGCAGAACCAATGTAGATGGCCCCTTCCCTTCTCAAATATATTGGGCAAAATCCTAATAATATGTCTAAGAAAAAGTGAGTTTCTCCCAAAATATGTTCCATCTCATTCACTTTCATAAAAATAATGAAACAAATAGGATATAACAGTGTATTTATTGCTGTTTATACTGAGAATCTCCTCCTTCATAGATAATCTTATTGATTCTTTTCTTTATCAATATAACTGTAATTCTAGAATGCTTGTGTGTATGTGCATTTTACATTGGATGTTCAGATAATCATCCACTGAACTGATGAGGGAAGGAGGATGCTTACTTAGACTACTCGGTTAACAACTCGAACATATGGCCTCCACTTTCTGCTTTATCTTAAATTTTCATTGTGACTCTTTTACAGTATCCTCTGTCTGTGTGTAAAATACCTCATTGTCTAAAATGGGAAGAGTGTGGCTTGATTTCTTTCATTCGTGTCTTTTCTATTCCAAACGTGTTGTCTTGTTATAATATTTGCCATAATGAAGCTCTAGTGTTAGGTTCTATCACAAGGTATTTGTTCTATGACAAATACTGTTTATCTGCTGTGGGAAACGTAGCATAAAATAATGAATTATATACACTTTCAAACCACTGTACTGTAGTTACAACTATACGCATTTCACCCTTATTCCCTCTTGCAAATGCTTAAAAAGGTTTACCTTGGAAATTGACAGGATGAATAATATGAAGAATGGACTATTAGACAGAGCTTCAAATTAGGAATAGTACTAAGCATATTGAATTCTTTTCTTTCATAAGAGCATATTAGTACAGAGTCAATTATTAACTCTGTTACTTGATTTATTCCAACATTTTGAATGTATTAGAGGTCTATGTATTTGAGGGTGACTTTTTTTTAATTATTATTTCAAATGGAAATTAGGTTCTCAGAGGGTAAGTAGATTATAATAGATCCCAGCTCCTGGGCCCATGAACTGGTATGTCAGTAGGATTTATTATAATTCATACCTTCAGAGAATAAGAATTACATGTAATTTTCTCTTTTAGCTAATAAGATTATATGTTGCTCAATACATATTTTCAGTGTGATTTGATAGTGAATCCTTACTGAGAGATCCAGGTCTTAGCCTTATATGCATAATTTCTTAATATCTCATCACTTTAATTTTCTACCTTTCCAATTTAAAGTCATATTCAAAGTTTAGTATGCAAATTGATCAGGTACAGTCATACTGCATCACTTAGGAGAATATTAGGCTGTGCAGGTCCCGTGAAAGTTCATTGAGCAGTTAAATGAAGGCAGAGAGTTTGCAAAAGTTTTTTTTAAGAGTTAAACAGCTGAATTGACTTGTGTGATGTAAAAGGGTCAGAAATGAGAGACCATCACCTGCAATTCTGGGACAGAAGCTCAGGATGTAAATGATCTTGAGAGGATCTAGAACATATTAGGGAATATACTGTTTATTAAATCAGACTTTTGTAACCTAAACATTTTTTTATTTCATTAAGATGCTACGATGAAGAAAGATTGAAGCAGTTTAATCTCCTAACTGATTTACTATTTTCTTAGAAGCTGAACTGATATGATAAGTTATTAAAATATCTGGAGATATTTTAATATCTGGAGCTTTTTCCCTAATCTAAAGAAACACAAACCACAATAGTTTCAGAAAATATTGTATCTATCAGAAAATTATATGTCTTTTCAGACACAAGAAGAGATCACATTGTTCCTGTGTCTTGTTTAGGCATGAAGTGGAGAGAACATAACAGCAAAGAAAAAATAGAGTCAGTTTTTTCCACCTGTAGATTGGGTGGCAATGATACTTTTCCTTTCCTTCAAGTCTGAAAGAAATGCTGTCCTTATTGCTTTTAAGAACCAAACGAAGTTTCTTTCTAACTTAGGTGCAAATAATTTTTTGATAATTAGTGCCACTGAGCATAAGTGGTGAGACTCATTACTTTTGGGGTAAACAAAGGGTTTGTATGTAAAAGATTTCTGGGAGAAATGGATTTTTCTTCACTCGTCAGTGGACAGTGAGGTGGATTGAGAACTGACTGATTGATGGAGCCAGACGGGAGTGATCAATGGAACCAAGTCAAGTTGGAGGCTTGTGGGTAGTGGAGTTTCACAGGGATAGGTTCTGTAGCCAGTCTTGTTCATGAATAACCTAGATGAGGGGATAGAGTGTACCCTCAGCAAGTTTGCTGATGACACCAAACTAGAAGGACTGGCTGATTCCTCAGAAGGCTGTGCTGCCATTCAGTGGATTCTTAAGTGGCTTGAGAACTGGGCAGAGAGGAATCTCATGAGGTTAAACAAAGACAAAGGCAGAGTCTTGTATCTGGGAAGGAATAATCCCATGCACCAGTACAGGCTGGGGGTCAAGCTGCTGAAGAGCAGCTCTACAGACAGAGACTAAGGAGTGCTGGTTGATAATAAACTAAATATGAGCCAGCAACGTGCCCTCATGGGCAAGAAGGCCAATGGCATCCTGGGATACATCAAGAAGAGTGAGGGCAGCAAGTCAAGGGAGGTTCTTATCCCTCTCTACTCTGCCCTGGTGAGACCTCATCTGGAGTACTGTGTCCAGTTCTGGGCTCCTCAGCTCAAGAAGGACAGAGAACTGGAGAGAGTCCATCACAGGGCCACCAAGATGATCAGGGGATTGGAACATCTTCCTTATGAGAAAAGGTTGCGGGAACTGGGGCTGTTTAGTCTAGAAGAGATTGAGGGGGGTCCTCATTAATACTTACAAGTATTTGAAAGGTGTATGTCAAGTGGATGGGGCAACACCTTTTTCTGTAGTGTCCAGTGACAGGACAAGAGGTAATGGACAAAAGCTGGAACACAAAAAGTTCCACTTAAACTGAAGGAAAAGCTTCCTTAATGTAAAGCTGAGGGAGCATTGGAACAGGCTGCCCAGGGAGAGTATAGAGTCTCCTTTTCTGGAAGTTTTTAAGCTTGTCTGCATACATTCTTATGTGACCTGATCTAGATGGACCTGGTTTAGCAGGGGGATTGGACTAGATGATCTCTAAAGGTCCCTTCCAACCCCTACTGTTCTGTGATGTTGTGGTTCTGTTATTTTCAGAATATTGAAAAGTCTGTTTTGAGAATCAGTACATTATTAGCAATACTATGACAATCCCCAAGTGATTTTTTTTTAAGCAAATATATGCCTGCAGTATAAAGGGGTCATTTTGTCTTTGACTGAGGCAAAAATTCTAACTTCTAAGTAGAAATCAGGCTTATCTACTTTCCTGAATTGACCTGAATTCAAGAGAAGTGTAAGTAAATTACTGCAAATGTATAGTAGAAAACCGAGAGAGAGGAATATCAGATTGTCTCAATTTAGGAAGAAATAAGGACTTCCCTTGGTATTTCTGATTATACCTTGGCAATTTAACTTCAATCTTAAAATAGAATGACATGAAATCCAGGAATGTCAGAAATCTACCTTCTTTATGTAATTAAATTATTATACTACAGTTATTTGAAGTGGTGTAATTTTCTGTACCAATTCTTTTCAGGGAAGAACTCTATTGATCCTGACACAATAGATTTCTCATTATGTTGGGTTCAAGCCCTACTAAAATTGTAGGTTAGATCCTCATCTAGTGCCATCAGGTATAAACTTCAAAGAATGAAATCTCCAATTGCGTCAGGTAAGTAACTTTCTCCAGGATAAGAGTAGTATCTAATAAGCATCCAAGACGCTTCAATTTAAATATTGTAATGTACTGCAAATGTTAATTTCATCACGTGAGATCTGCAAAAAAAATGCAGGATGCTTCTTGACAGTTTTACAAATAATTGAGATAATTATTTATTGCTAGAGAAGTTAATGTCAGGATTGTTTGGTGAATAAAGTGGTTTCTTGTGTTGTTAGCAGCTTGTGTCACATTTGTCAACTCAAGCAAAGGGTAGAGGCAATGATGGTGTTCTTGTTATCAATAATTATTTATTGATACTGTTCCTGCAAGTGGTGCATAACAAATAGAAGTCAGGGCAAGTTTTCCCTGGTGGGATTTGGATGAACTTGTTAGACAAACACTGCCTGAGACAGAAATTCAAAAAGCAGGGAGGAAAATGGAAAAATAGAGGGCAGGCATAGCTGATGAAATCGTATCTTCATAGAATGGAATCATAAAATCACAGAATGGGAGGGCTTGGAAGGGACCTTTAGAGATAATCTAGTCCAATCCTGCTGCAGAAGCAGGTCAACTAAGAGGCATATATGGACAAGTGGAGAAGTTCTATTTGGGCCTCAATGGGGCTGATACCATGACGCTTGATAAAGAGGAGAAATGAAAGAATGATGGTGATAATAAACCAGGGTAGTGATCCCTCTTCACTGTGTCCTCATTTGGCTGATGTGCTACAGCACGATTTCCTCATTAGCTATAAATAAAAAGTGTTACTTCAGTTTATAGGAACAGGAAAAAAAAAAAAAAGCACTTTCACTGGTGTCTGATGGTAAAAAGAATTAGAGACATTATACTTTTGCATATTGGTGGTGATTTAGCTTTTTTATTGCAGTATTTCCTACACATAATATTAAAACTAAACTCTGGTTCACAATCTGTAAGCTTTTGGGAACAAAGTTCCCCAGAAGCATTGTTTGGGGTAATCATCAGCCTCTGTTATCAGAACTCTTTCATAATGAATTCCTGTGCCCCATATAATTTGGGTTGATTTTCATGGAGAAATTATTCTCAAAAAAGAATGTGAAATGAAAACATTATTATTATGAAATTATTTTGGAAAGCTGGTGACTTTGTTAAAGAAATTTAATGTGAATCAACTAAAACCAAATATTTTTGAACTTGTGTGATTGCATAATGCCATGTACGTGCAGTTCTCATATAGCCTGGCTTGTAATATTCCCTATGAAGATTATCTTGTGTATAGATTAAATGTAAGTACTAGCAGAAGTTTTTATTCATTATGCTAGTCATTTAGAGTACTAACTGTAGTTCCAACTGCACAGTGGTCTGAAAATTTTTACTATTAGGCTCCACTTTCCTCACAGAGGTGGGTAGATGCTGCCAGAATTCATGGTGCTTAGAGAAAACAGATTTTTTAAAGAGAGTTCTGGCCACAGCATATTTGAAGGCAATTGTGAGGTTTTTTTTTTTCAAATGGCCCCAGGGAAGCTCTCAAAAGACCTTAAATAATTCACATGGCAAAAATGCATCCAGATGCTTAAAGTCAATAAAGCCTCTAGCTCTTTATAGTACTTTATGACTGATTCCTAGTATATATACTAATTCAAGCTCTCAGAGGCAAAGACACCATATTCTCAATCTGCTTGGGTGCAAATGTGAGATACCATATGGGACTTAGCCCCAAGAGGGAGGACACAGTAAACCCACAGTCAGAAAGCTTAAATAAGAAGTGGGATTGGTTTCTTTAGCATAAATAACACTTTTGCTACCCTGCATTTCATGAGCCTACATTTCTGATGTGAATAATTTTGAGAAAACGTGTGATAGAGTAGAAATCTGTGTGGGATGGGAGATAAATTTAGGACTGTAATGAGGGATAGTTTGAATTATGTGCCCAGACTATCAGCTGTAAAAGATATTTCTCTTGATTCTCAAGATGCAGAGGTTTCAAAACATTTTGCATCCAACACTTTCCGTTCCCTTCCTATAGATGTTGTGGGTTTCTTAAAAAGAAAAAAAAATCTGCAAATAATGGAAAAAAAACTTTCAGCAGAGCCCATGACTGATTTCTTACAGCCTGTACTCAAGGGAAATGAAATCCAGCTCTGACCAAGTAGCTAATTTATATTAAAAATATAACGCTTCACCAGATGCAAATAATGTAAAAGACAGATTTGTTGACATAATTGAAAACAATTACTGATGTTTGAGTTAAAATTAATATTCATTTTTGTCCGTTACAAGAAGATTTTTCAAGCTCACTTATAAAAACTTGTTTAAAATCTAATTGGATTATAAGGAGCCTGTTTATATCCATGACTTTTACCATTCTATTTATACAATCTAGCTAAGTTAGAAACACTGGATCTGTGAACATAGATGGAGGGTATATATATTACCACTATTGATGTCAATCATGTGCTTACCGCCAAATTTTAGGAGGAAAGAACAAATCCCAGGACAGCAGCAAGAGTTAAAGTGTGGAAAATATGATCATTGTTTGTCTTTTAGGTTACCACTTTCTATTAGAAAATTTCTTCACAGATTGTACCTGTTCAAATAGAAGTGATTATTCCATTCTCATAAGATTCAGGTGAAGAAGCAAGAAAAATGGTGACATGGTTAAATAAATTAAGGTCTCCAAGAAAACAAGGTGGAATAAACTTCATATGCAGTTTTGTGGAAAATAACTCCTCAGTCTTCAAGTCTATAACAATCAGTTAATAATTTTTCCACTTACAGGGATAACCATTTCAGGTTAACTGAAATTTTCAAGAGTGTGAAGGTCTGAGCTGAATCTTGCACACCACTTACTGTTGAAGTCCTGGGAATATATGTGAAAGAATAATCTCAGTTTTCTAAACAATAGTTGTAAATATTTGAGAAGACTGTCCATACAAGTTAAAAATACTAATCATTGAGAAATTTCCTCTTCATGTCTCTAAACTTTCTCTGTTGCCTTCCATTTCTACATGTGTCCTGTACTGTTCTGAAAAAAAAAAGACCTGTAATTTGACATCAGTCTTTCTTGGTTTGACTTCTGATCCTTCAAAAGGCAGCATCTTTTAGGCAGAGATTATAAACAAAATGTCCTTTTAAAAGATTTCCCTTTCTTACTACTGAGAAATTCTCTTTTAATGCCTGCTGTTTCTTAAGCAGCTAGCAAGAGAATATAGACTCAAGCCACAATGTCCAGTACAAAATCCAGTGTCCTACAGTGCATAGTACTAGATATCCCAGAAAGAGATACAAGATTTTCACATCAGGCAGAAATGTAATAATCTATTCTTTACATTGTGTTTTTTGCTAATCTGTAATATTCAAAGTCTGTATTAAACTGAAAGATGGTGCTTAATAATCTTTCTGAACTTATTAACATTAAATACTAGAGCTCTACATACTTTTTATAGTTTCACCGGCATCCAATCCTTCTTGCAGTCTATTAAATTTTATGACCTGGAAGTGTTTTTTGTTTGACTGTCAGTAATTCTCTGAATTTTGATGCTCTGTGTTGATTAGAGCTGAAGTGCTACCCTTGTGCTTGCAGTAAGTGCCATACTTCATCTTGCATTTGACTGTTAAGGGTAGAGAAGACAGTCTGAGAACAAGGAATGTATTTTCTTTTAACTTCCTGTTAAAAGATCTTAGAAGCAAAACAATTATGAATGGCAGAAGCCCCACAATCTTGTCCTTCTTCTGTGTCTAAATTGCAGAGTGAATATAACATATTAATGAGTCAGGTCCTCAACTCAGCTGCCGACAGATGAAAGCTGGGAGATAGCATGCTCAGAAGTTGTCACTGGAACTGAAAGACTCTTCTGTGTGTTTGACAGGTGAATTCAGAAAGTTCTGTCCATCCACCCACCTACTCACCCATTCAGATATCCTTATGGTGTCAGCAGATGCTGAAGTGAGTCACAGCCTGCTTCCCTCTCCAAAGGCACAGTTGTGTTAACGAAGGATGTGCAGAGAGTGCTCTTGGCAGACAGGGCTTTAATGGTTCATGTAGGCAAATAGTCCCATTCAAAACAGAGTAAAGTGCAGATACGACTAACAGGGCATCCATAATTAGCAATTGTCACAAAGAAGAGAATGCTAAAAGAAGTGGACAGGTTTTGGTGCAAAGTTGAGAAGATATCTGGTCAATTTGTGGGGAATGGATGCAAACACCATGACTGAGGTATCAGCAAGACTAGAAGACTGAAACCTGAGGTTACCATCTTTATTGGACTCAATGACAAAGCATTTGGCACTGTTCCTCACAGTCTGGAAAGCTTCAGTGCTCTGTGTGGAAAGATGAAAGTTAAAAATATCCAGGCTATCCATAAATTTCACAGAAAACCTGCTATCCTGGAATAGAGGGAGGAGAGAGATGATACTGAAATTAAGTGTTTAAATGGCATCAGACTGGTACTTTTGACCAACAAATATTGGGTCAAGTATAAGTACAGGGAGAGTAGGTTGTATGAATATGGTGTCCTTCATCTAAATCTTTTCATAGCCATAAATGAACAAGATTAAAAATGAACCAGTCATATCTGAATACTTGGGCATGAAATCTGAGCTGGAAATCCTTTATATCTGAGAAAATCAACCTCCAAATTGTTTATTAAGAGCAAGGATGTGTGCACTGTCATCAACACCATACTCAGAAAGGAAATGTGATGGTTTGATCATCAAATGAGTTGATGATTCTCAAGAATCAGAATGCAAAAAGAAATGCTGGGGTCAATATCAGATGCTCATAATTGGAGATGACTGAGAATTACAGGACTCTAAATACTAATTCATTAAAGTTCTATGTAATGAAATTGCTGGGCAGGAATTTATTATAGACTACCTAATCTCTCTAAAGACTGACCTAAACTACATCAAAAATTGTGTTATGCTGAGCAAATTTAGCTGAGGAATATTAATTAGACATTACAGCAAAACCCACTTAATTCTCAAAACATCAGAAAAACAGCAAAGTCCTGTAGCAAGGGATAAATTTTATATTCTCTGTAAAAAGTTAATCACTTTAAAAATACAGCATCTTTACAACTAACCCATGATTATTGCCTGCTCAGGCTTGTTTTGTGCAAAGAATTAGAGGTCAATAAGAAAATGTGGAAAGCCTACAAATGAAATCAAAGGAAGCAATGAACTACAACAGGCATTAAAAATAAATATGAAGCAGGACATCTTAAAGACAGATCTACCTTTCCCCAAGTCTAGGGGCACAGGAAGGGAAGGATTGCTTTTGTTTGTTTAGAAAGTAAAGGGGAGACAACTTCTGATGCAGAAGGTGAGGGAGAAAAATAAAGTGCTGTTCTTTTGCTATGTGTCAGCTACAAGCTGTTTATCCCTCCTGCAAAAGATGATCAAGGTTCCTCTGGTCTTGTAGATGGAACAGAAAACTTGAAAATCCTAATAAATCAGCACAGTGTTACTCTTTTTGCAATTTATGCAATTAGCAAATGACCAATAATAGGATAAGGGGCAATGGGTATAAACTGGGACACAAGCAGTTCCAAAGAAATACAAGGAAGAATTTCTGCATTGTGAAGGTGAGGAAGCACTGGAATGGGCTGCCCAGATGGGTTGCTGAGTCTCCTTCAATGGACACATTCAAACAAACCTGGATGAGTTCCCGTGTGACCTACTCCAGGTGGTCCTGCTCTGGCAGAGGAATTGGACTGGATGAGCTTTCAAGGTCCATTCCAAACCTTAAGATTCTGTCAGTTAACCAAGGGACCCTCTGAATTATGAATATTTCTTAGTAACCCAGTTTGGGTTCCAAACTGGAAGATTGATAAGTTCAATATTGAAAAGAGATAAAAGTAATTAAGTGGGGAAATATGTTGCAACAATCAGTTGATTTATTGTAGACAAAGTAGCATATATAGTAAAGTATGGAAGCAGACTCCAGCAGTAAAGGGCTAGAAGAAAAAAATCCATGAGATTTAAGTCAGTGTAGCTTCAGAGAAAGTTTTGTAAAACAAGAGCACATTGTATTCCACAGAATTTTACATCTAGCAGAAAAGTTCTGTTTGTGGTAGTGAACTTTTGGTTTTTATAAAGCATATGATGTATAACTGTCTGACATTTGAATAAAAGAATCTTTCCATACATAGAGTGAACAAAGAACATTAGGTAGATTAATGACTTCATAACAGACAGATCACAAATTAAGTTCTTAATGGGGAGATGTCATAAAAAAAATTGTTTCTCATGGCTTCCAGACCTATATCCAATGACCTATATCTTGTCAAGTCATTTATATAGCAGATAGATTGCTGGGATATAAATAAAGTTGGCCAGAATTGAGACGCCTGGGAAAACAGGCACAATTTACCAAAATTACTGATATATTTGATATATTTACTGATATATTTAGGATCTAGTGATACATTTAGGAATACATTTAGGATATATTACATTTAATTTATATTACATTAGGATATAATACATTTAGGATATATTTAGGAATATAGAACTTACTTTTTTTTTCCCCCCCTGCAGGATAGGAGAGTGTCCTGGAGTGTGGAGACCTAGAGAAGATGTAAATTATCATCTCAAACAGTCATCTTAGTGTTCATTCACTGTTTTTTTAACCAAAGACTGCAGCAGCTCTCCTTTTCGGTTTGGTTTGGTAGGAGAAATTTTCAGCCATCAGTGAAATCTCAGGACACTGAGGTTTGTATTTAACTATTCTGACAACATTTTAAACAGCTTTTGTGTACTGAATCTTTGCATTCTTTGCATTGAAAATTTCTCAAAAGGAAATTCTCAAAATTACTTCTCCCTTCTTCTACTCTGATATTTTTATTGAAGTATTTATGTGGAAGAGATAGGGAGGGTGGACTGGCTTGAAAATGTTTTACAGGTAAAGAGAAGACCCACTCAATTATTTTCCTGTGTTAAACTTTAGACAAAACGGTGCTGATGAAGGGATAGCAATTTGGCAGCCTGTTACAGCAGTCTATATGAACCTTAATAACAAGTGAAATGGAGTAAATTGTGCTTTTCTTTCCACATAGAGGAGAGGAGAGGAGAGGAGAGGAGAGGAGAGGAGAGGAGAGGAGAGGAGAGGAGAGGAGAGGAGAGGAGAGGAGAGGAGAGGAGAGGAGAGGAGAGGAGAGATCTTTATGTAGTGCAAGGAGAAATAACACTGACAGCCAGAAAAATCAAACAGGAGATATCAAGCATAACTAAATCCTAGGCAGATGTGAGAGCTTTTTGGCTGGCAGAGGAATTCTGCCTCTTATCTCATTCCTAATGGAAATGGTATTTATACTCCATCAGTCCCTTCAGGTGTTCTGGTAGACTTATTCCAATTATTCTACCTTTATAACAAACTTGGTGAAGTCCTGTTGTGTCCCATGTTTCTTGCTGAGAGATGTAGAATGGAATAGTTACTGCTGGATGATGAGCTACCAACTGGATCTTTATTACAGTTAGAAGGAAATCTTTTTTCTGTCTTCCTATATTTGTCTATTAAGGCTAGGAGATTCAAAGAAATATGACAGCTATTCAGAATAGTTTGCAAACCTGTGGGAGTGAAATGGAATTATTTATGCTTTTAAAGATTTCCTTTTTAGGGTACCTAAATGGTTATCCCAATGGGAAGATTGTTACTAAGATTTCCTGAAAAGACAAGAACCTCCCAAGGCGTTTTACAGTTATAACCTGAAAGATTCACTTGTAATTGTTTCCATTCAGTCTTATCTTGAAGCTTGTCCAGTGAAACCACATCCAAACTTATGAATATGGCTCTTCTTCAACCCTGTGCATTTGCACAGAACATCTCATAAAGCAATGCTGCTCTCATGCAGGCATGAATTTGAAGCAGCTTAAGCACTTCAAATTTAAACTAAGACAAGTAATTATCTTTTTGCTTATACTAGAACAGCATAAGCCAGACTTTTATTCAAAATTGTCTAGGTTTGAGGGACTTATTTTGTTCTGATTGATTTCAGTGAAGTTGATTTACCTTGCACAGCAGGTATCGATACTAGAACAGAACCAATGAAGATCAGTGGTGCTTTGATTTCAAACTGGCATCAGACATTGATACTACCAGGCCTGTGAACACAGAAGTTGTAACACAATCATTAAAGAAAGCAAGCTTCTAAAAAGCCTCAAACATTTGTTGATGTTTATGACAGAAACTGAAGAGGAAGAAGCTTCAATACTGTGTATCATTTCAACTGATTTTGTCAATATCTTTGAGCTTAATTCAGTGTTTAGCTCTATTTCTTTGACAGTGCAATCCTGTAGAGAATAATGAGATTGTGATAGGTAAAACTGGAGGTACAGAGCAATCAGTTTTATATCCTCTTCTCATCTTTCAAAATGACCAGCATCAATCTACTGCAGATGTCTTTGCTGCTCTAATGTAGAATGCTAATTAAAGATGCTGACTTGTCTTTTCCTAGCTATTTCTTTATTCAAACATTCAAAACAAGTCTAATTAGTCTGGCTATATAAAAAACAACAGTCTCAAACTGGTTTAGTTCCAGTTCCATATATTCTCTATGCAAAGATCCCTTTCTTGCCTTTAGTGTGCCTATGCATGTAGTTTTGCTTCAAAATAATTATCCTAATGCCAGAAATGTTCAGCCCAGTAATTCCCAGAGATTATTTCCATTCCCTAGTGTACACAGCCTTGTATGTACTGCTCAAGCATGGGAGCATGGCTGTGTGTCTGTACACGTTTAAGTGGATGTTTAGCTTTTTGCTTTTTTTTTCCTAAAAGGATCTGAAATTATCTTGTTTAGGGATACCGTGATGGTTCAGTTTGTTATTTGGCTTCTTGTCAGAGGCTTTTGAGGGTTAATGTCTTTTGATGATCGGTGTCCTTTGAGGGTACTGATGATAAATTCAAGAGATTTGTTCAAAGTCTTGTAATGACTCATATTCCTCTGCCCCTCCTCCCATTCCATGCCCCCAATGAGAGTTTTTATTGTAATAACTTACTATTTACAGGATTATTTTTAATAGAGTTTTTCAGTCAGTATTTGATAGTCTGAAATTTTTTCATTGTTTACTACTTCTTTATACTACTGGGCACTTTTAAAAATCATCAGGTATGACATTCCTTCACTTTTTCCTCCAGGTTTGTTGCCTCTACTTTTTGTCTGAACTTCATTATCTTTACTCCAATTCTCCCTAAAAATAAATTAGGTCTGAATATTTTTAATATTATTCTTATACATTATGTATCAGGTACTATAATAACTCCAGCTTCTGGCACCACCCTGCTTTTGTAGATGCCTTTTTGTCACCTATCTAACATTATAGTTTGTTTCCAGCCCACTGCACATCTCTGTCACTCACATATAGACATACACAAGCACAGACACATACACACTGCTTCCCTCCCTACTCAGGCTGCATACTGAATGTAAGAAATCAAAACCCGCAGCAAGGCTGAGCCTGTTAAAACCAGTGGGCCTGGTACTGATGGGTATATTGATTTTCTACAACTTCCAGGGAGGTAACAACAAGCATTTTATCATCAACTGTACTGCAAGGTCTTCTTAACTCACACCTGCAGGCTGCAGTCCAGATGGGCTCTTTGCTCAGCGTGGTACTGCATATTGTGTTTTCATTTTCAAAATTCAGTATCTTACCCGGAGTCTGAAGAATAATGTCTACTTCTGCTGGAAATACAACGGAGACTTTGTCAAATACATTTTGCACTGTTCTTACCTGAAATCCACTGTTGCACTACGTGATTATATATATAATCCTTATTGTAGTTATCCTTAGAATTTATGTGACAGAGGGCATCACAATTCTGCAATTGACAGTTAAAAAACAAAGGTCTATTTCTCCAAAGTTACACAAGTATCTAATTCCAATCTGAAAGCCTGTTTAGATTTAAGCTTTAAAATCAGGGATTAAATTTTATGTTCAAGGGCAAAATAGTAGCTTAAAGTTACAGTGAACAAGTCCTATTTTGAGTTTTCTACCTTGTCAGTGTCTTAAAGCTGCACTTCTACAGAACAGATAATTTCTAACAATTTCACCTTAAAATCATTTATGTCATTATACTCTTACATTTTCTCAAATATATTGGGTCCTCACCTTGTTATTGAAATACTTTTTAATGTTACAAGTCAGGAATCTGAGGGCAGAGGCTATGGGAAGACTGCCGTTTGCAATGTTATCATTTTGCCTAAGCCCCTGCAGCTTCTCCTTTTCCATTTCTCCTCCTGTGCGTAATCACCTCTTGAATTTGCACAGCTCTGCGCTTCCCTCACTTGTTGCTCATCATATTTTATACTGATGTGTATTGAGACTCAAGCTGTGACTAATTAGTCTATAGTGAGATTTTCACATCATTCTGTAGGCCCTGGCCTATCATACCTTCAGATAATACCCTTTGTGGTGCCATGGTTGGGGATGTTCACAGGTTCCTGCCTGGATCTGAGCACAGTAGAAGCTTGCAGGTTGCTCCTTTTACTTGCCCTCACTCCATTCTTTCAAGGTTATGACTTTTTCCTTGCTAAAGAAAAAGATTTCTATAAATCATGTCTGGATCATTTTGTTTTTGCTGACTACTGTTCTATCATCTTTGCTCCCAGAGTACCTTTGATTTAGTGAAAGTGAAAGGATATTTTATGATCCTGGGAGATACGCTAGTCACAGCTTTACTGTCAGCACTTCTACCAGCCCAGACAGCTTGATGCTGGGGTTTGGAGTGGGGAAACATGTTCTCCTTCTCCAGACTAACCATAAGCTCAGCACCTTTATTTCCTTGAAAAACATAAACCCAACAGCTGTTAAATCACAACAGTGAAAACCTCAGTGTTGTTCAAAAGGCTCTAATGCCACGGCTGAAAAACACTGTCAATACTCTTTCTCACCTATTTTATGTGGGTTTAAATCCTGTTACTACTCTGCCTCAAATTGGTGCTGAACATGAATTAAAGCTTCTTGGATCAGATGCCTTTTCTTACTTGCCAGCAAAATATCCAGCTTTAAGGATTTGGTTTCTTTGTTGTTGTTTTTTTTTCTCTGTATGTAATACTGATTGTTAATTGGGAAGATAAGTTAGATTGACCAGAAGCTGCAGGATAGGTAGACTTCTTCTTGTACATTTCTTTCTCAAATGTGTGGAATCTGTGTCTAATGCTTTTGTATTTGACTTATCAATCTCAAAATAGGAGACCTATCTTAGACATTGAGGTGTGTGAGTCAGCACTTAGAACTTTTTTTAATGAGGCAAGTGAATCAAACATGGCTGATCTGAAATCAGTAATAAAAGACATTTTAGATATTGGCCTATATCTCTACTACACAAAGAGATGGAAAAGAAAAAGGATCAAGTTTTATTTCTGTCCAGTGTTCTTTCTGTTGGATATTTGTGCAGGTGTACATAGAGGAAAAGGTGGTACCATAGCTTTAACAAGTAATTCAGCTTCTTCTTCTTAGAGACCAGTTTGGGTCATGTTTTCGGGGGAAGATGCTTGGACATAGTAGCAGAGAAGTTTGGAGGCTTCAGCCTTCCAATTTTACAACACTTAACTATGCAGGCTCCCTTTTTGCTTTCATGTAGGGACTGTCACAAGAGGGCTGATTCAGGAAAGTGGCAGTCTAATCTAGCTAAACACTAGGTTCCAGGTAGAAGATGTGTGGGTTAAAGGAGGACAGTTGATTCTGCCAAGTACCTGATCATGAAACAGTAACAACTAGAAATGAATGCTTTACTTCTGCAAGCCAAATATTAGCACATTTATTACTTTCCAAAATTATTATGAAAAGGCTGCAATAATTGCTATTAATCAATCTATTAAAAGTAATGGGGCATGATACCTATTAACTTAATAATGAGCTTTAGTGTGAGAGAGTCCATCCATATTACTTTTATACATTGAAGTCCACATTCTTAT
Organism: Colius striatus; assembly: GCF_028858725.1. Lineage (NCBI taxonomy): Eukaryota > Metazoa > Chordata > Aves > Coliiformes > Coliidae > Colius > Colius striatus. The sequence goes on along the minus strand of NC_084761.1, from coordinate 95,647,713 downwards.
TTAGTGATAGTCTAGGCTGGAAATGAAATCCCTTGCCAGGAGATTAATTCTGCCTTAGCCTTGATTTATTTTAATAAACACATGGAACAATAGGTGAGGACAAACATTTTTTTGGTAGCAAATATAATTACCCAGCAGAGTTTGTCACAGAGAGTAGTTGCTTTTCATTTAAGGCAAAGCAAAAACACTGAGGAAATTTCCATGATGGATTTTGGATGGATCAGGGTGTCTGTTCTCCTAGCCATGTTTATAAATACAAATGCCAGAAGAGAAGAGGTGGCCAAGACATTGTGTTTCTGCTTAAGGAAACACAAATCCTTGCTCTGTGCCATGGTATGGAGGTGCTCCTGGTTTGCCTAAATTTTTTCTTCACCTGTAAAGCGGGGAAACCTGGATTCTTTTCTATATCACTGACATAGTGAGAGGCTTAGTTCATTACCACTCATTATGAGATCTCAGACACTGATCTTGAACAAGTGATGTGTAAGAACATGGACGGACCATTCTGCAGACCAGTAAGTTTTCAAGTGCCAATTTTCCTCTTCCCAATGGTTGATGAACACACGTTTTCTCTCCCTTAATTGTTGTCAGGGTAATTAAAGCTAGACAGTCAATTTCTGTCAACTGTGATGGAACAGAAGTTTTCTAAGCATATTCTTTCAGATTGTTTTAAGGAATACCACTGGGTTTAGAAGTTCTACTAAACAAGTGATTAATATTCTAACAGATGATACATGAGAGATAGTCTTTCATAACCAAGGTAGGATGTGATTATGATCTCTGACGAGAAGTGCAAAGCCTGCAGGTGTTACAGGTAACTCATGAACTCTTTTTTTTTAGGATAATAGTATCTTGTGCCTTGCGACTTCAGTAGTTAGAATCTGATAAGTAGAAACCTCAGAGAGCTAATGTTAATGTTGCAATTTTACATGGAATTTTGACAGGTTCCAGTGTAAAGAATTGAGAGATCTGGTTTGTTCTTCCCTTAAGCAAACTGTTCAGTCAGCTTTACTGAGGCCTACTTTTATCTTTTTGCTTTCACTTCTGTCTCAACCAACACTCCCTCATGAGCTACAAGCATCATTTCTATTGATGTATGATTAGGAATTTACCTGTTAATATGAAATATAAGGTTAAATGTATAGAAAAAGCTTCACAAAGAGATTTACTCATTTTCTGTCCAAGTAGGGGAGAACTGTTAATATTTTTCTAATGTTTAGTCAAGTGCAAGAGATGGCACTTGTATTTCTGAAGGGCTATTATCATTTCCAAAGCAGTAAGAGCAGTCAATACCTGGAAGAAGGAGTGCTGAGACTGCCTCCTAAATAGATTAAGGATCAATAATGTTTTGTGAATGGAAGGAGGATTTTAATCTAAATGGAACCCCAGAGAGATTTAAGAAAAGGATTGAGCATAAAAACTAGCACACTTTGCCAAGAAAAACCTGTTTCTGCCTGTTTCCTGTTAAAGCAACCTGAGCAAAGAGAATGGGCAGGAGAACATGTTGCTGACTATGGGAGTAAAACAAAATGTGTTAGACAAAAAGGGAAACAGAGAACTTTTGGGTTTGATCTTATCATAGTTAGTTTAGGCATTCTTTTAGTTTTCCTCTGCCTCCTCTCCACCATATTATCTACCCATGTATTCATGAATCTTTGTTGCTGTGCCATTGGTTGGATACTGAAGGTAAATTTGAATTGCTTTCAACAAAAATAGCTCCAAGTAGAGATTTTTATGGTCAGGAAGGGGTTATGTCTGCTCTCTCACACTAAGGATAGCACTCTGATCTCCTCCTGGAGGGATTTCAGTCTATATCCATCCAACTTATGTTGGTTAGAAGGAGACAGCACAGGAGCTGAAGTTGGACAAGTCTTTCTGTGATCAATGTTACAAACAAAGCTTTCCAGGTTTGAGAACATGGTTATCACCTATAGATCTCAATTGAGATTGTACCATCTCATGGTAAAACTGAAAAGCAAAGAATATAAATACATACTCCAACATCTCTGCAGAGCAAAGGGTCTTGAAATTATAGCCCTTTGTTTTGACCCTCCCTTTGGATAAAGTGGTCAAAATCAGCAGGAATGTTGCTGAAGTAGATGAGCATACAACAGATACAAATAAGTCACTACACCGAGCCGAACATTTTGTGTACATAGTCTGAATCATGAAATCTACCCATCCCCTGAAGCTGTGGGATTAATAGAGATTTACAGAAATCCTTGAATTAATACAATCTAATTTAACACTTGAGTATGAATTTTACCAGCATTTGAACCACACTTGGGCAAGCACATAATTTAATGAACTTGTATTATGCACACATACTTTCTTTAATTTGACATTTTAAAATGCACTTATTACAGTGAAAATCTAAGACAGACTTTTTTTGGTACTTAAAGCTACAATCCCTTCCTTTTCAAAGTTTGTGTCAAGTTATTTAATCTTTATATAGTTTAATGTGTCTAAATTAAGAAAAAAGTGTCTTGATCTTTCAGATTTTTCCCTTTTTCTTTAAAAAACACAAAGTTTCACTTGCAAACTGGGGTTTTTGGGTAACAATAATTTCAAAATGCACTTATTACTGAATAGCAGCTGGAACTGTACTAGTAACAGATTTTTCTAATGTTAATTTAATTGACTAATCAGAGTTCTGGGGATTTTAAATTTTAGATTAACTTATTGAAGCAGAATATTAGACTTGAAATAAACATTTTCTTAGGCAATTTGAAAAAAATAATTTGACTTGTTCATTTCAACAAAAAATTAATAATTTGTACTCAGATTAAATCTGAGACAAAAATGTGTGAAGAGAAGGAAATGACACTGTTGGGTGAAGAAGTCAGAATTCAAATTCTGAAAGGCAATAACTAAACTGTTTGCCAGTAGTTCATAAGATTTCAACTAACCCAAACTTCAATTTTCTCTTTAAGATATTGACTGGAAATTAATACTCAACTTTATCAGATATTTCTCTTTTCTTTTGTTTTATCCTTTGACTGTTCTAGAGAGAGTACAGGTGTCCAAAGCTGAATGGATTATATTACTAAGAAACGACCAAAATCCAGACCTCTGATGTCAAACACCTTTATCAAGCAGCTATTACTCATTTGTACAGGTTGAGTCTGAGAGCACACAGAAATCACTCAGTGATGAAATTAAATGTTTGGAAACTGGTAGTTTAGAGACTGGTGTTTACTTCTAAGGGTTTTAGGTCTCTTTGTGGGTGAAGAATTCACACAAGTACATTCAGATCCATATGAGAAACCCATAGTATTCTTGTAGTCAAAGTACCTTTTTTCAAATGTGACTTTAATTTGGGCAAGCATTCACCCCCTCCCCTTAAGAAAGTGCAAGAAATTAAAAGGGATATTAGCAGATCAAAGACTGTGATTCTTCTATAAAGCTGCACAGAAGAAAATCCATAATACCATGGAATCCTACACATTTTCATCAATGTAAGCAGTTTGATTGGCCAATGAATGACAGCATAGCAAGAGAAATTCTAATGATCACTTTCAACCATTCTGGAAAACCAGAACCTAACTAAGGGAGATCTTTTAGTATGTTTCTGTAGGGCTGACCTTAGCACTAAATTGTGCATTTAATGAGTCTAGTAAGTAAATTTACTTCACTGATCCCTCTCAGCATACTAGTAAAAAATATATTTTGTCCCACTTGCAAATCATCTGTGAAAGAAAGGAGGAACTCTCACACAATGTATGTCTAAGTAACAGGAGTGTATCTTTTTTTACATGGTCCTGTATAACACAAAAATCATAATGTAATCACACTCTTGACTTCACAGTGACAATTATTCTGATGGCATGCTAAGATTTCTACCAAATATTATCCTGTCAGAAATTGCAATTATTTCCAAAACTATTCAAGCTGACAACTTTAGGTTACAGTATCAGACATCATTATTTTTGCCAGAACTTTTCCTGTAGAAAACTAATGGAAAAGTTGCATTACATTTCTTTCTTCCACTTTCCAGTTATCTATCAAGCTGTTCTTCTCTTTACAAAATTAGAGGACAAAGATATTGTTTCTGCAATCTGAAACTGTCACTTTTCTGGCAGTTTATGATGAATTAGTATAGTACAATATAATGTAGTATAATATTTATTTTAGCAAGGCATGTGATTTTTCATTTGTTCTTCTGACACTTTTACAGACCTTGGTCTCATGAAAGGCAGGAAGGGTAGATTCTCAAAGGAATTCAGGTATCTTAATGCATAAATACATACATTTAAGCAATATATGCATAGGAATGTCACTGAGTGTTTTGTTATCAGAACAACTTAATAGAAACATAGATTGGTAGGGGTTGGAAGGGATGTTTAAAGGTCATCCAGCCCAATTCCATGCTAAAGCAGCACAAGAACATGTCGAGATGGGTTTTGAAAGCCTCCAGAGAAATAGACTCCACACCCTCCTTGGTCAGCCTGGACCAGGGCTCCTTCACCCTCACAGTAAAGACTTTGTTTTCTTTGTTTAAGTGGAACTTGTTGTGTTCCAGCTCATGTCCATTATCCCTTGTCTTGTCATTGGATGCTACAGATATGTTACCCCTTCCTCCTGACATCCACCTTGTAAGTTATTACAATTCTTAATGAGGTAGCACCTTAGTCTTATACAAATGAAACAAATGAGGCAGTTATGTATCAAATGCTAACTTCCAGAACTAGAAGGGAGGAACACTTTTTTTAATTGATTAAATTTTGCTTCATTGTAAACTTCTACTCTCATTCTCAAAAGGAACTTGCTTTTGAGCTATCATATCCAAAAAATTGTGATGAAATTTTGATAAACACTGCTCCAAGATGTATAGATCTTAAGGTGAAAAGTGATGCCTACAGATCCTCTCCTCACCTACCTCACGATCTAGAATAAATATTTTCACTCACTGTAGATATACTTCACTGCTAATAGTTCAGTTCTGTAGACATCAGTTATACATTGGCCTCTCCTAACATTAGCTAGTATTTTTGTGCTGTGTAAGTATTTTTGTTCAGTAATTAGGTGGTTTTGTCTTAGACAAATTTACAGTCATCAGTCTTCAGAAGTCTCATTTGTACCTGCTAGCAGAGTATGATTCCTTCACAAAAATGTCTTTATCTTTTCATGTAACTGCTTCTCATTTACACCTGCCTAGGTGTCATTGTAGCAATTGTTTGACCAGTCTTACCCCTTAAATCTTTTGATTCTTTTCATATCTCATTCTTCCCATTTAATAAAGGAAAATGAGGTATCGTGATGGTATAACCTGTTCAGTTTGCTTTAATGATTACCTGATACCCAATACTCTTCATTCCGGGCAAAACCAGAATGAAAACTTCATTGTGGATCTCATACTATAAATCTTTACTGTGATGTTAGTTACTTTTACTCGAATAGGGACTAGCTGCATGAGAAATCTCAATTGCCATGAATGAGGATTTGTAGTTGAAGCTTCACTGTCATTATCCTCTTGCTGAGGTTGTATTGATTTCCTTCACAAATCTACTTCAGTTTGCAGCTAATTAGAGTTCTGATTAGCCACTGTATTTCTTAAATCGCCGTTCAGTCGATCATCCCCTACCAATGGTGTGTAAAAAGTGGTGTAAATACATTATATAATTTGTATTTTATATCATACTGTCTTAGTTAGGAACAAGCCATTTCAGCTCACAAACTTTCTCTTACTCCTGTGGTGATATATTGAACTTATATTAATTTAATTAAATACAAGACACATAGTATATTGACGTTTGTAAAATTCCTGGTCAAGTATTATCTTTGTTAATGCACTACACTTCAGTGTCTTGCTGAAGTATTAGCAGGAGGCTGAAAAAAACCTACTTCTACTTTTGTCCCTGTCAATGATTTACAAAACAAGCTAGCATTGATCACACTTTGATGACATACATTTCTTTCAGTGTTCATGAGCATGGAAAAAGAGGAACATGATCATCAGAGTCTAAGAACAATTAATTATATTTGAAGCTTTTGCACAAAGTTGGAACTATTCTTTCTATTTAATTGTTAAGTGATTTTTTTTTTAATTCCAATTAGATTTATAAATTCCTTCCTCATCAACTTGATAAACTGTTTTTCTGAACTAAGAAAGCAAAATTACATCAGTGAATGGAATGTTTTGATTTCTCGTTTGAACAAAAGAAATCAAAAGTATTTTCTATAACTCACATCTAAACAAAGTTAGCTTTCTGTTTAATTCAGAGAAAGAAAACAATGAAATTAAGTAAAAGGCACTGTACCTTGAATTTACCTTTATCAGAGAAAGTTGGAGAGTGAGAAGAGACTTTAGTCTGTTGTTTAGAATAGGTGAAGTTACTTGCCATCCATACTTTCTATTTCTGGTTCTGCCAGAACTTGCCCTGTGACCTTGTACAAATAGTTCCTTCCTATATTTCAGAAGTTGAAATCTCTCAGGTAGCAAGAGCATAGAGAAATTATTTAGAACTTAGTGTGTCGTTGCCTTGACATGAACTTGGATACCTCAGGGTTCCTGTCAATGGTAACAAGGAGCAGCAGTCCATCCATCCCAAATATGTTCATTTATCTTTATTAGTAGACTTTATTAACAGAGGGAAAAAGCTTCCTAAGGAATAAAATAGCATACGTTCTCCCTGAAGAGAAGTTGTTAATCTTTTACTTTTTATTGTAGAAACTGTGACATTTAGTGGAATATGATCATGGTTTAGGACTAGATTTTCAGGCACTGTGATAGTCACAAATATTAAGAATAATAACAATAGCATATTATACAGAACATAGATTTTATGGCCAGAGTCCCTTAAGGTTATCATTTATTTCCTTATTCTGCACACCTTTCGTCATCTGGCATACCACCAGATTTGCAATCAGCACTACTAGAAAGCAACTAGGATTAAGTGCCAAAAAACTTCGCAGCCAGGTGAAATGGAGCCAGCTCTCCAGCTCCAAACACAATAATGGGTCAACCTTAGCAGAGCTGCGGAGCTTCACTCATGCAATTATTTGTAGCCCTAGATAAACCCTGTAGGTTCTTGGGGGGAAAAAATAATACTTGGAAATTTTTGCATTCTTTTTTGAACCTGCATATCCTTTGGACATTGAAAGAACTACTCAGCATTTGACAACCCCTGGCTCTATATGAACTTACTTTTGCTTTCTTTATTTTACCTCCATTTTCTGCAGGCAGAGGGCAAGAAACTCTTGCTGTGTTAGCTGCAGAGTCCAGAAGGGTTCAGTTTTTAATATTGGAACAAAATCTAAAAAACCTCTTAGGGTTGTGTGCTAAACTATTTCCTTCTGGGAGAGTTTCCCATGAAAGCATACAGGGTTTTGACATCTGTTTTTAAATAACAGCAGTGTTCATTTTTGAAATACTAGTCTTGAATTCCATATTCTTAATCAAACTGAATTACCTGTCCTGCTTGATATGATCAGAAACAGTTCATAGAATCACAGAATGGTAGGGGTTGGAAGGGACCTCCAGCTCCAGCTTCATCTCATTACCCCGTGTCCTGTTACTATCTACTATAGAAAAGAGGGATGTCCCAACCTCCTGACACTCACCCTTTAGATATTTATAAATGTTAATAAGATCATCCTTCAATCTCCTCTTCTCCAGACTAAACAGCCACAGTTCCTGCAGCCTTTCCTCATATGAAAGATGTTCTATACCCTTGATCATCTTGGTGACCTTGTGCTGGACTCTCTCCAGCACTTCCCTGTCCCTCTTGAGCTGAGGAGCCCGGAACTGGACACAGGACTCCAGATGAGGCCTCACTAGGGCAGTGTAGAGGAGGAAAAGAGCCTCCCTTGACCTGTTCTTCAGCTATCACTAATTGTCATCCACTGAAGACCAGTCTCTATTGTGAAATAAAGGGGTATTTGAACATTCAGACTGATTGTTCACATTGCAGCTGTTGCTCACTTCTCCAATTCTCAATTACCCCAGCTGTTCCCCAATGTGTTACAGATTAGAATAACTTTGAGAAATTTCCACACCTTGTTTCCAAAGTGTGGATTGATCTCTCTTTCTTTATCATCATAAACCTTGTCTGTGTAATCCCACAACACAGATGGCCATATTGCTATGCTTTTCCACAGCACTAGCACAACTTGCACTTGTCCACAGCAGTTCTACAAATGCTACAGAATAAGGAGTCCTAGAGATTTCTTCCAAAAATGAAACAATGGTGGGCAACAGAGAAAAGAGAGTTTCTCACAAAAATTTTAGAAGTATCTGTCATCTGATCATTTTAGGATGAGAATCTGGATTTGCACTATTTTAAATAAATTATATGGACAAGGGTGTCAAATTTTGGTGGGAAGGTGGAAGATAGGAGTGATGCCACCATGTACATCTCTCTTTTGTTATCTGGAGCCCTTTGTCTTTTTAATTGATCATTTTTTATAGTAAGAAGAATGGAGGCCACAGAAAATGTATCACACCACTAGATATGATGGGATAAGAGAGGGAGGAATTTGTTGTTGACTGTATTTAATGTATGTTGTATATAAGATGTATATTGTGTTTATGTTGTATGGTTATCAAGGTGCCTTTGGTATAACTGAAGAGTTTTTAGAAACTGGCATCAACTTAAGATCAAATAAAGATACAGACTTCTGTGTTATGTCAAGAATACCACTACGTTTCTCACAAAGAAACATTTCAGATTGTTATTACATCTATATAATATACTTATGGGAAATTATTGCCTTGCAGCCACATATAGTTCAACATGATGACCTAAGTTTTTAAGCTCAGCAGTGGGCAAGCTCACTGTGGCTGCAGGAGAATATTTGAATACTTGAAGTGCTTCAATCACCAGGTTCTACTTTTAACGGTTCTTAAATATTCAGGCAAAAATGATGGTCTATTATGTTATTTCTTGTCTTGCAGATCCAGCATGTCATAATAAATTGCATTGCTATGTGGCCTGGTTTACCATTCCATAGCCTTGCAGTAGCATGTGGTGAATAATTGAAAAGCTTATTTGTAAAAACAATTAAAAAGAACTGTAGTTTCAGAATGAGTGAAACTAATTACAAATTCACAGTAAATTAGTCTAACTCTTTCAACTTGGAATCAGGGGAAGAGTGGAGATGGAGGAATCAAAGATGTTTATGTCATCACTTCTGAAATTAAAGATTTTTTAGCAAAACGCTTGTGTTTGGAAGTTTATTTGGATTTAATTAAAATAATATATAAGAATGTATGGTAAATATGAAAAATAGTAATTTCTTTCTGTGCCACTCCTGCCTTTCTCTTCTGTTATTTGCACTAAAATATATTATTTGAATAATTCAAATCTGAACTGAATGCTGCACTGTGGAATTAGCAAAAGGTCTCATGCAGAATTTTAGAATGAAATCATCCCCAGGCTCCAACTCCAGCCTGGGCAGTGACTCACAACACAGTTGTGGTCAAGTTTCCTCTCAGTATCACACCAGTGAGGGCTCTCAGCAAGAAGAGATACCTGCTTGCCTTCTGCTGCCAGACACAAGCACTATCCATCAACTACAGAAGAACACTGATGAGAATGAAACCACAGGTTGCAAGTGTCAGTATCTTCTTACAAGTAACACAACCATGTAATATTTTTGTCCTGTATAAATGTTTCTGCCAAGAATCTGCTGTGAAAATCAAGATAGGAGTGGATTTCCAGTGTTTAATTCAATGAAAGCTGCACTCATGCGTTGCCCAAGGCTGCACAACTCTTACCTAATCTCTGAATTACTTCTGGATGGTTTTATTTTATTACTTGATGGTTTTATTTTGGGTGTTTTTTAGTATAAAGATGTACGGACATTATTTTCCTGATAAAAGGCATTATTTTCCTGATAAAAGTACATACATACCTGCCTTGTGCTTTCCCTTAGTAACTATCCTATTGTATATAACATTTCTGCACAGAAAGGCCTCTTGAAGTTGTCTTCCCTTACGTTTATAGAGAGCTGCTATAGGAGGTAAAATGTAAGATACTAGAAGATAAATTTCTAATTATTCTATTTCCCAGCTTGTTTAATGTTACAGAATGTTGATTAAATAAGGGTATTTTAATAAGGGTATGGAGGTTGGACTAGATGATCTCTAAAGGTCCCTTCCAACCCCTATCATTCTACTGTTCCATTCTATGATTTTTTTGGGCAATGATACTCATCTGGAATACTATGTCCAGTTCTGGTCTCCTCAGCTCAAGAGAGACAGGGAAGTGCTGGAGAGAGGCCAGCACAGGGCCACCAAGATGATCAGGGGACTGGAGCATCTTCGTTATGAGGAAAGGCTGCAGGAACTGGGGCTGTTTAGTCTGGAGGAGATTGAGGGGGGATCTTATTAACATTTATAAATATCTAAAGAGTGGATGTCAGGACATTGGAACATCCCTTTTTTCTATGATATCTAGCAACAGGACAAGGGGTGATGGGATGAAGCTGGAACATAAAATGTTCCACTTAAACATAAGAAAAAACTATTTCACCGTGAGGTGAGGGAGCCCTGGCACAGGCTGCCCAGAGGGGTTGTGGAGTCTCCTTCCTTGGAGGTCTTCAAGACATGTTCCTAGGAGACCTGATCTAGGTGACCCTGCTTCTGCATGGGGTTGGACTAGATGATCTTTAAAGGTCCCTTCCAACCCCTACCATTTTATGATTCCCTGTAGACTGTGGCTACCCCTCTATTCCCTTATAATTACTTAAAAAATGGATTGTTCTGACCTTTTCTCTATTTATCTATCTACTTAAATAAGAAATTACAGATATACATGCAAAGAAATAAACCGATCTTTTGGTAAATCTTTGTTAAACCTATTGCTAGAATAGACTAAAAAGAAAGTCTTCAGGCTGCTATATGAGCCTACTGGTTTGGGGCCAATAATTATTCATGAGTTATGACACCATGCACTGTGAGTAAGCTTTTCTGAAACTGCTTTTATCCAGAAGTCACCATCTATCACTCATCAGACACATAAAAGTTAATCTGTATTTGGCAGAAAATTAAACAATTAGTGGCAGGAGAAAGAAAAGAGAATTGAACAAGTGAATAATGGCCCTTCTATTGAGTAATGGTCCATCCTGAAACCTCTTCAACAGTCCAGGCTATTAAGAAATGGTCCTGCTGGCCTTGTCCAATGCAAAATGTTTTATTTGCTGGAATTAAGTATGTAGAAAGAAGTTCAACAACAAGCTGTTTACTCAACACTGCAGTATGATTAATTAACTCTGTTTCATACAGTGCCCTTTTAAAAAAGTTCAGATCCAGTGTTATACATAGCTATGGTAGTGGTCTACTACTGGAAGCCACATTTTCAAAGAAAATGAAAACTGAAAGCCTGACCCAATTTTTGAATTTTAGAGGGTCTTCTGTGAACTAGATAACCTTCCAGTTCAAATGTACAAATACCAAACACATATACTGGTGTTTAAAACCAGATAACAGAATGAGACATTCTGGATTCTGTTCCTAGCCTAACTTTTTATTTGTTATTTGATCTCACCTAAATCATTCACTCTCTATATCCCATTTTCTCTATCTGTAAAACAAGAAACATGACACTATGAACTCCACAAAAGCTGCTGTTTAAAGCAGATAGTTACTTTTATTTGCTGCTACAGAACTTATGAAATACTCCCATACACTTGAGCCATCTGGTGGCACCTTGTCTAGCAATAATTTATGATCATAGACATTAGAAAACTTAAGCACAGCTTCCAGAGAAGACAGAATGAGTCTTTACTCTTAGATGCCTACTTCCCTGTCACTAGAGCAGTCACACACTGAGCATATCATCACATAAGTCTCATTGCATTTTCCTGAAATTCTCTTTTGGTAGGGGCAGCATGTACTTGGAAAACCTCTGAATTAAGAGACAATTGATACATGAGAAGACTCCTATTAATTCATTCCCTCTAAAGGAGAGCCATTTAAAATATGTGATTTCATTTTCTATATATTTAATTGTAGCAAACAGAGGCATGTGAAATAAAACATGAACATCATCTTTAGAGCTGTAATTGGTATCCAGGCAGAGAAGTACTGAAAATGGTTTTAGCCATAAGCATCAGGGCGAGCAGAGGAAAAAAAAAAAGTGGGGAGTAGTAGTTTATTTTAATAAACTTGCTGTTTATCATTAGGATAAAATTGCTTTTCCTCTTATCACATGACAAATGGCACTTGATTTGCATGAAGAAAACTGTTAGGGTTCTGCAAGTGAACTTCTCTTGATTTAGTATTCAAAGTGATACCTTTCCATTAGTATTTATCAGGCTTCTCTCCTTGCATCAACAATGAAACAGAAATAATGTGGATAAAAGAAATTTGGAACACTGAATCTCCAAAGTTAACTCTCACTACTTCTTCCTCTTCAGTTCCTATCTCCAATTCTCACCACATTTGCAGTTAGAGTCACACATTTGATATTTTACTAACAGGTACTTTGCCTCCTGCCCTGCCTCACGGTAAATAACAATACAGGGGTTCATAAGTAGTATTACTCAAATCCCCATGAAAATCTAACGTAACTGTGGTATTTCTATCTCTTAAATTACACTTTCCTTTTCTGCTTGCAAATCATGATTGAAATACAAAATATTTCACTTGTTTGTCAAGGGGTAAGCAGCCATAAATGTAATAGCATAACTGACAACAAGCAGGACTCATTCTCTCCTTGTTATATCTCCATGTGTTTCAATATTGGATAGGATTTATGATGTGCTGTGATTTCTCATTCACGAGGTTGTTTCAGGAATAGCCCATAAGGCCAGAGCTGTGATTTGTACTTTCATGGAGGCTTGTGTTTATGATTCAAATGGAAGCAACTGGAAAATCCCACTTCAACACATGTATTTTACTAGGCCTATAAAAAAACAAAAGCAGCAGTGAGACCAAGCTAATTCTTTAAAGAGTGAAATCCATGATGTATGCAGAGTAGCAGACGTTACTCTTACTCAAGTGTCTGTGCTTATACAGAGCAAGGTGATAGTAAAGATGGTTCATTCAAACTCCATTGAGAACAACTAATCAGCTACATATCATCTAAAGTACTCTGCCTTCCCTATGAAAGTGCAAGAGATCCAATTAAGAGTGAGGGAGGCTCTGCTGTGAATTCTTTAATAACTTCACAGTAGAAGGAAGCAACATATGGATTATATTGCCAAGGCAGAAAAAAAGCAGAAAAGAACAAATAATCTGATGTCTTGAAGATCTTGAAAAATATACAATAATACAGCCTTGAGAAATTCACTTTGTGGGTTAGAAAATGTGGGCAGGCACAAGATCCTGCCTTAGGAAAGAAAGAGAGATTAAATGATCACCTGAAGTTCAGTTCAACCTTATCTTTTTCCTAGTAATAAGTGTTTAGGTCAGTGGTAATTAGCTGTAGAGATGCCATTCAAGGAAATAAATGTTCCATGGCCACCATAGTGCTTCAGTGCTGCACCAAATGATATCATGCTTCTAGGTGAGTATAAAAGACTATGCTTTGGTTTACTCTATTAAAATGAAGAGACCAATAATTAAGAAGCTTCAAAATATGCCTTCACAGACAGATGGTTCTGGCTTTAGCAGGAAGTTTCAAAGGTTTGATTAATACAAGCTATTGGGACATATACCTCATAGTCAGAAAAGAAAGTTGAATTGAAAGTGGAACAATGATCTAGACTATCTCCTTTCCCCATCCCAGGATGACTCGTAATTAGGTAAGGATCAGGAAAAGATGTATCAGTGAGAGGCAAGGAAGGATGTACAGAAGTGAGGGTATGATCATTAAATATTGGGATTAAACATTTTAATTATGTGAGTTGTCTGTCATATAACACAGATTGACTAGACCTTCTGTACAGGGACCTGACCTAGATGGACCTGCTTTAGCAGGAAGGTTGGACTACATAATCTCTAAAATTCCCTTTCAACCTCTACCATGCTATGATTCTGTGAGTCTATATTCTATATAACCTCTGCCTCATCTTTCCTCTTGATAAAGTATCCATGAAAGTATCCTTTTCCCAGAAAATTAACTTTTAAATGTGTTGTTAAAAAAACATAACAAAAACCCCAGCCTACCAGTAACCCTAGGCTGCACATTTATTATCTGTCTAAAGAATTTGATGGGTGAAACTGAAAAAAAAAAAATCCCCTAACAAATAATAGTGTTATTAATGAGGCTTCTCAAAGTATATTTTCTTGGCAATATAAGTATGCCAATAAAGGTTAATTAAAATAGCAGGCAATCATGATCAGATTAAATGGGGTGTATACTAAACTCATGCACTTGCATGCGAACCTAAAAAGCATATGACTTGAGGATGACAAGTTAAAGCAGGGTATTTTTAGCTAGAATCAATAGAACTTTCTTCCACTCAATTAATTTTCTGCATAATATGGAGATGAAACATTTGCTTTTCTTCCTATCATCTCCATAGGAGGACTGAGGCATAATAACATTTTTGGCACAAAAAATGTGTATGAAAAGTTGAGAGTATTTCGGGAAAAAGTAATGCACCTATGAAAGATTCAGTAAAGTGATAGTAATTTATTTTTCCATTTTCTTCCCAGCTTTTCTTGTGTAGGATAGGCTACATATGCTTATATCTTTTGCGTGTGTGTGAGCAATGTGTATGTTTACGTATGCACAGATAGACATGCTTTCAACCCTTTTCAGGAAAAGGAGAAGGAAAACATAAGAGGAAGCATAATGGAAGACTGTTGAAACAGTTAATGTTGTGTGATGTTCTTGTTTTCTGTCCAATAATAAAAATAACACTGTTTTTGCTGTTCAAATCTCAGTGTTAAAAAACATTATACAATGATGTTTAAGTCTATAGCTCAAATAATTGTCATTACACATTTTTGGGGATGCAGAGCTATCCCTAACATCTTTTACTGAAGAAGTTCTGGTAAAACTTTTACATCTGTAGGTATCTGTTTTGGCAAAGAAACACTCAGACACTGAAGAGTAAAGAAAGGAATGGAATAAAGACATAGAGAGATAGATTGATATCTATTGAAGTATGAAATGGCAGTTCTAGGCACTCATTAAAACAAATAAATGCAAAAAAAAGTCCCCAAAGAGAAGTTTTTGTCTTCAGAGAATCTAAGAACAGTTCTAGAGAAGGGGAAAAAGTATATTTGTTCTCATGGGATGATTTTGCTCTTTGAAGACTGTCTACGACAATTCACTAAGAGCTCTACGTGGTTGTTAAGGATGTGAAATTATAACTTTTAACAGAAACAGTTCAAAATATTATGACTTTATGATTAAACACTCAAAGTCAGATTTTTCTTTTTCCAGACATATTCTTCTTATTCCAACTGCTCTGATAATAAATGGTTACCAGGAGTCAGATTCAGACATCCCCTCTCCATCCGTGAGCAGGGAAGAACTGTTTCAGAATGGTAGAAAATGACTTGAAGGGAAATGGTTGCAATGAGAAAACTTGGATGATGCTGTCTGTTTTAATTTTTTCCCGTACTATAATGGTTCACGTGAGCTAAGCATTAATACTTCAAAATACCTGGGAACCTGCAGGGAAGGAAATGCAAATGAACTACCATGAAAACTGTTGTTTGCTCACATTACGCTAATGCATTATAAAGATATGGTAGTATTTACCATAAAACAAGGTTTGCTTTAATTTGTAGACTTCTTTACATCCATACTCCTGTATCCCTTAGGGCCATAAACAGAAAATATTAATAGAAAATACAAAATGAATAAAATATATCTTGGCTTCATTTGTGTCAAAATCAAAATAAAAAGAGGAAATATAATCAGCTTAGATGCTGTTGTGCTTATATTTATAAAGGTTATTGTTCCAGTCTGATTTAATTATCTACATAGAGGCTACTAAACTGTGGCAGAACAGAGGAGACTGTATCCCACCTCAACAGACAGATTAGTAACTGGTTCTAAATGGAGGGCATTTACTTTACAACTAGTTTTATAAATCATTCCCCAATCCTATGTCTTTTGTATTTTTGCTCTATCATTAATTTTTTACCAGTGCATTTCTCTTTGATTTCACAGGTGTTAGTGGATAATTCTTTGCATCTGGAGGAAGAGAACAGAAAATGTATAACACTGTATAAAGGCGACATATTTTACTTCTATATGAATGATATATGGAGTTGTGTCTTCCCTAGGGCAAAGCAAAATATGTTGAACTAGATTCAATTGCTGAAAAACAGTAACATTCATTTTTATCAACAAAATTGGTGCAGAAGAGGAAAATCGAGAGGGACTATCAGAAAGCATCCAAAACAATGCTGATATTTTTCTTTTATCACTGCAACACATCTAAGACCATCACTTTTTTTGGTTGTTTTTTTTAATCAGAGAAACAAATAAAGTCTTTTCATATTCGAATTGCTCTTTCTATAACTCTTTTAAGCACCATACAAATCTCACTACAATTTGATTGAATGGCCATAGTTTGGTGCATTGTAATCTGCTCATCAGTTTACAGTATGCAATTTATTGCTGCTTGCTGTGCTTCTGTGAAAGAATGTCCAGCAAACAACAATACACTGCCTCTTAATAGATTCTCTGCAGAGAGCAAATAGCATACCGAGACTTACTCTGCTCTACAATGCAAAATGCTATGTGCTCAGGGCAGAGATGCACCTTCTCAAATTAAAGTATTGAAAAGATATATAAAAAGCCTTTTGGTACTTTTGATTATTAAAGCAACCATTGTAGTAGGTAGGGGTGGTGGCTTGTAAGGTTTAATCCTGGTTGAGTGGATTAATTATAGATACCTTAATGAAGGACAGTACAATCTTGTGTTTTTGTTCTTTCATACCATTAAACTATTGAGGTTACTAAAATCGTGGTTTTGTTGATCTATATTAGTGTTGGGTTCTTTTTTAATTACTACAGATAATTAAAATAATTATCTGAACAGGTTCTCAACAGAATTGCAGCAAGAGACCTGGGAGACCTGATTGATAATAAACTAAACACGAGCCAGCAATGTGCCCTTGTGGCCAGTAAGGTCAATGGCATCCTGGGATGCATCAAGAAGAGTGTGGCCAGTAGATCAAGTGAACTTCTCCCCCTCTACTCTGCCCTGGTGAGGTCTCATCTGGAGTCCTGTGTCCAGTTCTGGGCTCCCCAGCTCAAGAGGGACAGAGAACTTCTGGAGAGAGTCCAGCACAGACTTGCCAAGATGGTCAGTGGACTGGAACATCTTTCATCTGAGAAAAGGCTGTGGAAACTGGGGCTGTTTAGTCTGGAGAAGAGGAGACTGAGGGGAGATCTTATTAACATTTATAAATATCTAAAGGGTGGAGGTCAGGAGGTTGGGACATTCCTTTTTTCTACGGTATCTAGCAACAGGACAAGAGGTAATGGGATGAAGTTAGAACATAAAAAGTTCCATTTAAATATGAGAAAAAACTATTTCACTGTGAGGGTGAGGGAGCCCTGGCACAGGCTGCCCAGGGAGAGTGTGGAGTCTCCTTCCTTGGAGGCTGGCAAGACCTGCCTGGACATATTCCTATACGACCTGATCTAGGTGAACCTGCTTCTGCAGGGGGCTTGGACTGGATGATCTCTGGAGGTCCCTTCCAACCCCTGCCATTCTGTTATTCTATGAACTCTGTTTTCTTCCTTTAAAAATATTAACCAGGAATGAAGTGTACTACAGACAGTGTTATTTTATAAGCATAGACAAATTTGATCAGTTATTCGAGGAGGAAAATAATGTGAACACAAAAGCCTGTTCTACTACAACCACACAATACATATATGCTAACTCCATACTATTTACAAGCAGCTTGTGAAGAGAAGTGAAATGATCTCAGATAATTCTGCTACACATAGTAATAGCCCAAAAAAGTCTGGGAAAAGATGCTTCTTTATGGCTAAAGTTCACTTACTTCCCTCAGAATTGTTGGGTGAAGCTGGTGGAAGTGGAAACAGCTCAAATCCCTCTGTCCCATGCATTGAAGACAGTATGTGCCTTGTAATACAATAAATAAAAAGACTAATTGGGTTATGTCAGGGCACTCGATTTGACTACTTTTGTTTCAAGCATTGAATGTATGGATGAATTTTATCAGAATTTTCCAATTTTTAAGCGTGGTATTCCTGTGCTGTACTGGTTTTGAGAATGTAGTGTGTATATTTAATATAGTGGCGATGTGAGAATAAAAAAATTCTACCTGGATGTCAGACACAGAAGTCTTTAATGCCTTAAGTTTCTAGATTAGCAAGCACAAAGAGGGAGAAATTTCCCATTCAACTCTACATCAAAAGATTTGCTTAACAGAATGTTTTCTCATCCTGGCATTATGATTTGCTCCAGTGAATAATGGAATATTTCCATTTGTCCTGCTGATTTGGAAGAATTCAGTGCTACCACAAAAGACTACTTTAAGAGCTTTTCTCACAGCACAGATTCAACTGTTCCCCAATTTTTATTTTTAAACCTGACAGGTTTGGCACAGTCAGAAATACGTTAAACTCTTAAACTTTACCCAGCAATCTGTTGGATATATAAACTCACAGTTTTCTCATAGGAAATATGTTACACATCTTCAATGACCTAAAATGACCTACAGGATTTGCAACATGTGAGTGGTTTCCTTCTGGATTATTTTGGTTTTGTTTCTATGTAATAGCATGAGAAATATCTGACTATGCTGATTGTACATCTGTGCAGATGCAACGTTCACATTTACCAATCCTCTTTAATCAAAGGATTACTTAGGAAAGGCCTAGTGAACCACCTCAAATCTCAGCTGGGTTGCACAAAGGAATTTTATGATAGCAATGAAAATTTTAGAAGATCTCAAATATGCCTAGAGCCATGAAAAGCCAAATGCCTCTGATCTTGTATCAACATCTGTTCATGTTAGGTGAATCTGTTCGTGTTAACTTTTTAACAGTTGTTTCACATATCACCTCTGATCTCTTATGGAGAAGTAATGCATAAGAGCCTTTTGTTCTGTAAAAAGTTCATTTCATATCTCTATTAGCTGTTATTTGCCATGGACTCATTTGGGTCCCTATCCTTGGTTATTAAATTCATACATCAAATAGCTGAAATATGAAGCAGAACAACAGAACCCAAACCTTTCATAATCAATGAATTTGCCACAGTTTTGTTCATACTTTGTCCATAGAGCAAGAAATGAGAACATAAAACCAAAGAGAAGTTTAACAAAGAAATTACAGAATTCTCTGCTTTGGACTATTCCACCACAACATTGCAGCAGATCTGAATACTGAAATAAAGGGATTTACTCCTTCTAGGACAACTTATTTTTATTATATTTATAATTATGATACTCAAACAATATGCAAAAAATATGACAGTAGAACAGAGCCCTGATATCATACTTTTATGTCACCATTTACATTGCCTCCACATATAAGTTAGTCACCATTTGAAACAAGCATCTTGGAAAATCCTCCCTCTTCTAAGGACTTCATTAAAACAAACCTTGAAAACCAAACTATCTAGAATTAACTTTCTAGATGAAGAGACAAGATTTTCTTTAAGAAAACAACTCCCCTGACCTGCTAGATACAATCCTTTTCATAGAGCCAAGTAAAACTGATTTTTCTGGGCTACAAGCACATATTATCAGCTCACATCTAGTTTTTCACTTACCAATGTCTCCAAGTCCTTCTCCACAAAGCTGCTTTCAACCCGTTCATCACCCAGTTTGTACTCATATTGGTAATTGTCTTCACCCAGGTGCAAGACTCAGCACTCGGCCTTGTTGAACTTCACAAGGTTCACATGGGCCCAATTCTCCAGCCTGTCAAGGTCTCTCTGGATACCATCCCTTCCCTTGTGTATCAGCTGCAGCACTCAGCTTTCTGTTATCCACAAAATTGCTGAGGGTGCACTCCATCCCTCTGCTTATATCACTAATAAAGATATTGAACAATACAGACCTATGAGGGACACCACTTGTTACTGATCTGTTGCACTTATTGACTGCAACTCTTTGGCTGCACTCATTCAGCCAATTCCTTATCCATTGAATAGCCTTCCATCACACAATTTAGCAATTTAGCAACAAGGATATTGTATGAGATGATGTCAAAAACTTTGAAAGAGACTCAGAGACATTTCAAATAAACACCTTGAGATATTTAGATAGCTAGAAGGCCTGGACAGTTCATCTGTTTTCAAATATGTACCTGAATTAAGAGTAGTTATAAGGAATTTCAGTCCACAAATGTTAGAAAGCTTTCCTAGCACTAATGATTTCCTTGCACAGTGGTGAAGGGAGAATATTTTCTTATCTTTATTTTACAAATAGGGAAAACAAAGGGGCAGAACGTTACTTTGCAGTAAGCTGAGTAGCTTCAGTTCCTGCTGATTTCAAGGACTGCAGAAATGAGCTTGAAGAATCAAAGTTGCTAAAAACTTCTAGGCTGGATTTTTTTTAAATGTTTGTATCTTTCCACTTATGAATCACTTTCGAGTGTCTGTCCTCAGTTTTTGCTAATAAAACATTTTCAGAATGTCTCATTTAAAGGATTTGCCTAGAGGAAATGGATCAGCTTTTAATCAAGGTGAAACTTTTAATCAAGGGGAAAGAGAGATCAAGCTGGATCTCTCAGTTTCTTCCTATGCTCTTAGCCACAATAACATCCTTTTAGTGTTTGCTTTATTTTCGGCAGCCAGTCTGACCTTTTGCATGACCCTAGAAATTTCCATGGAGAGGTGATCAAAGAAGAACAGTGAGAATAACAGCATGTTGGGTTTTTTATTTCCATTTGTCTGCATGTGGATTTCAAGACATCAAGAAAACAGATTTCAACAAAGTCTATTAGATGGGAGAAATGAGTAGCAAAAAATGGATAGAGAAGATACCTACCCACAGAGAGGCTAATAAGAATATTTCGTTTCCATTGTGGAATCTTTAATTCCTAAAATTGAAAAATAAAGCAAAAAATCATATTAATCGAGATTACATTTCTGTCTTTAGTTGATTGAATATTCTTAGTAGTTTTGCAGCTATGAGTTTTACTATCCCTAAGAGATACTGGAAGCTCAAATTATTTCTATAATACTTAAATATAACACTTTGTTGCATGTATTTTATGCTGTTTAAATAAAGATTTCACACCGTCTGCACTTTAAGCCTCACTATTCTCCAGTATCATGGGGAAGGTAAAGCAAATACCTTTGGACATCTAACTCCCCCAAATCATATGCTTTAATTTATAAACTGATCAAATAATTCTGTAGACTGTGTGCAGTACTGACTTTCTTCCTGTCTTCTCCCAGTTCATTTTGCATTGCCCCAGGTGACGGATTAGTTTTAAACATTTGTAATATATTACGGTGCTACTGAGAAGCCTGTCAAAAGTTCCCCAGAATTGGGCATGGATGTCGTCTTCCTGCTCTGCTGTGTTTCTATATCAAGGTGCTAAGTTCTCTCACTCAAAGGCCTCTCTGAGGGTGTAGCTTAACTGATGTTTAATCGATCTCAATACAAAAACAAAGCATGGAAAAATTTAGCTTGGAGTGATTAGTTTAGTCTTACTGGAGTAAATGAATGCAATCCTTTTGCATGCTGCAGCGCATGCTGTAAGACTATACACTCACATTTGTATGAAAAAATATAGGTCTACTCTTTGACAGTGCAGGAGTTTCTCATAGACAAAAAAAAAATCTGTGTTTTTACAGGTACAGTTTTCCCAATCACATCTGCACCTCTGTTTTGCCAAATTGTAGATGAAACCAAAAGATTTTTTTCCATTTAGACAGTAATTGTTTTTATTTCTAGTTAAATGATCCTCATTTGCCTTGATTTGTTTTCCATTACTTTTTATTTCAGAGTCACATACCAAGGAAATTTACTTTCAAAATAGCATGTACTGTTAAGCAGTATGTACCATAAGTAACATTCCTCACTGTTGACTGAAACTGGAAAATAATAGTGCAAAATAGCAAAGTGAGAATAAGGGGTGTAAATGTAAAAGGAAACAGACAAATTTTGCCATTCTCTCCACTAACATAGTACTGCATATCAGTATGTTACTCAATAGTAACTTATATCTATGTATATAAATAAGAAATTCACTGGCACGTATCTATTTCTATGCATTAATATATTTATATATGCAGTAAACAGTTTGACCAAAACAATATATGTAAGCCAACAAAAAAACATAAATTCCATGGAAACTGGGATTTTCTTGTGAAATATTTTGTTCTTAAAAGAATTGCAAAGAATTGTGAAAGAGATTATTTTTTTTTCAGCACATTTATCTGAAAGACATGACCTAACTTTGTAAATTGAGACTACATAAGCAGGAGGCATAAGTACATGAGAAATAAAGCAGATTATCTTGTCTACATAGAGCTATTAATGAGCAATAAACAATTAGCAAGACAAAAAAAAATCTATTTGGAAACCACATATTTTACAGTGGTTCAATCACTATGTCTTTAAACTGCAGTTGTAATTATGCAAATAATTTATCGAGACATCATCTCAATATGTGAGAACTTAAAGCCAAATGAAATGTGAAGAATATTTAGTACCAAATAGCTTGTATTCACAATGATCTAATGACATGGAACTGAAAAACATGTGCCCTTCCTGGAAGAAAAGCATTATAATATTTATATTATATGCCTTGTAATATTTCTAACTGACTGATCGGATGCCTTATGGTGTTACAGAAGGTGTCAGCTTAGTGTGAGACTAGTCAGGAACAAAATGTCAGTGGTCTGAGATATCTACCAGTGAAAGTATATATGGTAGAGACAGTTGGCAGAAAGAGATATATTCAAGTGTGGTATTCATATTTTTGTTATTTAAGGCACATATACAGCCCGTGATGGGAATATATTGGCCAATACTTGAATACTTTGAAGACCATTGATGTGGATATAAGATCTTACCTGTTTATCAAAGAAGATCTGCATGCTTCTGGTTTGGGCAGGTGGGGTTTTTTTGACCATCCTATATTCTCTTGGAAACTATCTCTCTTGGTTTACTTTATGTGTTCTTTCTCTTGAAAATATTTTCTTTTCCCCAGTCTCACATTCAGTCTATCTTTGGCACATGCCTTGGCCAGCCCAGAAGCAGGCAGCAGATTTACAGTATTGGGTTTTTTTTGAGGGCATGGGGATATTATGACAACTGTTGACTCAGAGAATTGTAGAATCATTTTGATTGGAAAAGACCTTTAAAATCATTGGATCCAGTCACTAGCCTCACACTGCCAAACTCACTGCTAAACCATGTCCCTCAACAACTCATCTACGTGTCTTTTAAGTATATTCAGGGATGAGGACTCTACCATCTCTCTGGGCAGCCTGTACTAGTGTCCAACAACCCTCTCAATGAAAAAGTTCTTTCTAATGTCCAACCTAAACCTCTCCTGATGTAATTTAAGGCCATTTCCTCTTGTCCAGTTATCTGGGAGAAGAGACCAATCCTTATCTCACTACAATCTCCTTTCAGGTGATTGTGGAGAGTGATCATGTCTCTCCTCAGCCTCCTCTTCTCCAGACTAAACAACCCCAATTCCCTCAGCTACATCGCATAAATTTCTTAACTGTGAGGGTGAGGGAGCACTGGAAGTGGCTGCCCAGATAGGTTGTGGAGTCTCCTCTGGAGACATTCAAACCCATCTGGACAAGTTCCTGTGTGACCTACTCTGGCAGGGGAGTTGGACTGGGTGATATTTTGACTACCCTTGAAATTCTGTGATTCTTCTGGAAACCCGTCCCTTACATGTTCAAATATATGAAATGCATCAAAACCTGTTTTGGGGTTAAACACAATTTAATAAGAGAGGTGATCATCTCCTCTTTTGTCACAAAGCAATTCAATATGAACTCTGACACCTGAAACTTTCCTAGCTGTGTATTGGTTTATCGATAAGTATCATATTATTGAAAGATAAAAATTAAGAAAGCCTTGGGTATTAATTTTAATCAACCACTTTATCCCCCAATCTTATTCCTAGTATTTGTCTACAACTTAGCTATAACAGCCCTATTCAATTCCTTCTTCTTAGCTACAAAAGACTTTTAATGCTGGTTTTATTCTGGCATCACAGATCTTAGGCTGTAAGACCTAAACTCCTGGGACTCAAACTGCTGTGGCATGTTTGCAACTAGTCAAAGCATGAGCTTTGTTAGTAACGCAGTTTTCTTCTTGTAGATATACTCAGAATACTTTTTGCAGTGACTTTTTCTCTTGCTACTTTAAGTTTAAAAATTCATGGTTATCAATACCTGCTATGTATGCAGAGAAGTCAGATGGAGCCATGATTCATTCTAAATATTTCTTTTGAGGTTAACATAAGTGAATTGCTTTTCAGGTGGAATTTATCAGGTCCCCAGAATATGCTCTTTTCTGCATTTTTTTCCTGCTGCATTGTATTGCTCTTCTTCAAAATGTGAAATGTCTTGATTTGCATTTGCATGACTTGATTGAGCCCTTGTTCTTGTTTGCATGCATAACAGTTGCATTTTATCCTCCCTTTTTCTTTCATTCTAGTTCTTAGCTCTTGCTTCTTTCAGGACCATTGTTATATATACTTAATATTAAAATAATTTCACATATATTTTCCATAACATATTCTTCTATTGTCACTGTGAATTGTGATGAAAAAAAGAATTGGCTGTAATTTCTTTCCTTCTCATATAGTACTCTATTCACTTTTTTAAATCTTCAGTTGCATCTTCTGATTGAGACTGAATGAAATGCTATCTTTGTTTAAAAAATTGCTCCATGAGTAGCTAGGTCAAATTGTTTATTCCAGGAAAAAGAGGAAAAAAATCAAAGAAATTGAGATTTTTATCAAATTATATTATAATCCAGAATTTCAATGGTGCCATTATACTGATCTGTGTGAGAGTTGAGAATAAAGGATCCTATTTCTATGATTCTATGATCCTCTTTTTTAGTAAAAGAGAGACCTTCTCTTCTCTTCTCTTCTCTTCTCTTCTCTTCTCTTCTCTTCTCTTCTCTTCTCTTCTCTTCTCTTCTCTTCTCTTCTCTTCTCTTCTCTTCTCTTCTCTTCTCTTCTCTTCTCTTCTCTTCTCTTCTCTCCTCTCCTCTCCTCTCCTCTCCTCTCCTCTCCTCTCCTCTCCTCTCCTCTCCTCTCCTCTCCTCTCCTCTCCTCTCCTCTCCTCTCCTCTCCTCTCCTCTTAGAGATCCTCCTTAGAGATCAATGAAATATTTTAAATAGACACATTTTAGGAATAACTCATATTTTGATAAAGTATTTCACATCTATATTTGTCTTCAGAAATTGGAGATTTTACTGAGATGACTTGTTAAAACAAGACTGACTAGAAGGTTTAAGGGTGAAATGGGAGAAGACAGGTTCTTTCACTCTTCACTTATGGTAGAAGGATTTCTTTATTTGTTTGTTTGATAGTAAAATCACCATTCCAAGTTCAAATATCTCTTGTCAACTTGCCAATGTGATCTGATGTATTTTTACTCTTGAAGATGTTAAGTGATAACTTCTCTTATTGATAATTCCCCTCTGAAAAGCACACCAGATGTGCAAATGCTTAATGCAAATATACTTGCAGATTCTGGTACCCATTCAGAGTAAGCATTGTAGATTTATGAACAGGTCTTTATATCATCTACTCCACCTGAACACATTTACAGTTTATAAACTAGGAGTACCACTATCCTAGTCTGTCTCTACAAACACCAGTCTCAAACACTCAGCAGACTAGTAGCATCATACATGATTTAAACTGTGCCATGCTGGCACCACTTCTCCAACATCCACCATCTACAAAAAGCCTGTGATGACTAAGATCCTAACTTAGTCCTTACATTTAGGAGCGGAGGGGAATTCACAAACACAAGCTGGCACTGTATGAGACAAACTTGGACTTGGAATCACTTTGCAGAGATGGCTCATTCTGATTTAGATCTAGTCTGGATGGAAATAATCACATTCAGGTGATGCTGTGAGAGACAAGTATAGCTTATTTTAGGACTGACTATGTTTTACTATTATCAACATCTGTGATTCATCATTAAATGAATTCTGAATGCAAAAGTGAGTGTGGAAACTACTTGTGGTCCCTAAAACTCTCTCTATAACTTACCTGCTATTGCTCTGTACCATTTTAACTTTCTTTGCCTTTCCTTTGATTTAGTGAAACGGTAAAGCAAGTGGCAAGACAAATTATCTTCAGTGGCTTATATATCTAAGATATAGGGCCTTGTAAAAAAATGATGGTGGATGTATACATGATTGATTAGAGGATGGTTTTTCGTACCGTATTTGGAAATGAAAATGCAAGAAGTAGGGAATATCAATAGCAAAGTGGAAATGATTGTCATCAAGGATGAATGTTAAATGATTGTTCATATGTGCCTTATCTCACACTAAGTTTTCTTTGACGGAATTTTAATAATGTAGACTTTATTGTGCGTTGCGGTGATAAGATCCTGCTAATGTTTATTTGAGCTGGTTAATTTATAGGAGTTAATTTAAAAGGCAGCTACTGTATTAGTGAATCTGTCTTGTTGGATTGATTCTCCTGATTTTAGGGTATTATTTCCACAGGAAAGAGATCATCATCTTTTCTCCTTGTCTTTGCCATTGCTTTTCAGCTTCTAGTTATTCAAGTGTGACAAGAATTTCTGTAGTTTGTAGACATAAACATCTTCACCACACGATTTATGAGGTCATCTGTGAAGCAAACTTGCTTTTTTGACTTGTAAGTATTTCTATGGGATTTTGTAATACATTAAGTTTGCATGTAAGGATAAATATAAAGCCTAGCTGATATAATCCTATCTTGGAGTGAGATGTTTTCCCCTGAAAACATTTAATATATTTACTCACAAGATCTTCAAACATAATAATGCAGCATATAACTCATGCATTATTATAACACTTCACAAACACTTCTCTCACCACTGAAACTGAACCACTGAAGTTGAATGTGGCAGCTCTTTAACAATTCTCGTCTGTGCAACGTAAGAGTTTAAACAGAAAATGGCTTTAGTACTTTCCCAACTTTAATGTATATTCATTTCTTTTCCGTCAACTGTCACTTAGTTTCAGAATCTCCTTTGTGTGATGCACTGTCGTCTCTGTTGTCAGTCTGAGATGAAACGTGATATCTTCTCTAAAGATTTTATTCTATATTTGCCTTTGTACAGTCCTCAGCACTGTAGAATTCAGAGAAATTTCAAACAATTCATTGAAAAATGTGACCGACAAATTCTCTGGCTGGTTCCTTTAGCCAGCTCTCAACTGTTCATCAGCCACAGTGAAAAATGCAAAAAACATTTAGCTATAAGGGGTTACAAAAGCTCATATGTCCTTTCTGCTCACTTTCTGCAGATATTCAGACAACAAAGTTTTACTGGCACAAATGTTCACAGCAAATGAAAGTCAAAGCCTCATATGAGCATCTGCAGAAGGTGAGATTTAAATCTGTCCAGGAAAGCATCCTGTGGGAAGTCCTTTTGTGTTTGGTCATTGAAAGGACAGGAAGATAGGAAACATGGCATATTTTCTAATCAAAAGTGAAGAGCAACACATGTTGAATCTCAAATATTTGCAGTCAGTCCCCAGAGTAAAATACTGGAAGATGACAATGGGGAAATAAATTCATACAGCATCCAATCTAACACTCATTAAATGAAAAAAACAGTGTGAAATTGGACTAGGCCTATTGGTCCCAGCCTAGTAAGGTAGGAAAGCATGTGAGAGGTCTTATTGTCTTTAAAGACATTTAAAGTTATGCATATGTTTAAATGACAAGTTGCTTTGGAGACTAAAGAAATTAAATTAAAGAAACTTCAACTTGCCCTCTGGGAAAAGACAAAAAGAGGGCTAGATTTACTTCATACATTTTAAAAGTTTAACACAACATATCCTCTATTTTAATAGAGATAGGTATTCAAAGGAAGTTTCCTATCGAATTCTCATTGGCAGAATGTTAAACGCTTCACCTTTTTGAAGTGGCAGAATACTTGATTATTTCTCAAAATCCTTTGGGATTTTTTTGGAAAATGACTGTTCTCTGCTACACAAGTATGCTTTTGTGAAGAGATGAGAATTTTCCTTCTTCCCCTTAGAAATACAAAATAAAGCACTTCAACAAAAGTCTACGCAAATAAATCTACTTGAAAGCTCCATATTGTCCATATTCCAAGCTGGATTCTAAAATCTATTCAGAATACATTCTCCAAACTTATTTTTTTCCCTAAAGCCTTGTGTTTTTCTTTGAAACATTTTTATTAAGTATTTACCAAATCTGACATTTTTGATTCTGTGAACTAATCAGAGCTATGTGTTATAGCTGGAGATGATTTTCTCTATCCTTAGGTTAAATACGACTTTAGTCCAAATACAGTTCCAGTAATCCTGAAACTTCTGGCATGGCCAACATCAGTAAATGTGATTTTGTTGGTACTTTAAGAAGATAGATTATTCAAAAACATTTCAGAGGAGTTTTGCATTTGAGGAATATCAAAATTAAATTGTGTCTGAAACATATTTCTGAACTTATATTCTAATTACGTAAACATGAACAAAAACTGCATATACCAAAGCAAAAGAAAATGGAACTTTGTATATAATAACATAAGGAATAGGCAGAGGCAATGGACTATATTAATGCTTCGATTTTAATTTCAAGTTCTGGTCTTCTCTGATTGCAAAGCATTGCTCACTTTAGTACTTTAATGTCTCTGTACATGAAATGTGACATTTTCCAGGTTGCTCATCAAAGAGATCATATTTATTCTCAGAAATATGGAATGTATGTAATTGGAATGTTTCATTGTGCTTCGTTATCAACTTTGTCATGGAATAAAATAAATTCAGTTTCAGATTGTACTCAAAACTGAAATTATCTGTTGTTGTCATGACAGCTGAAGATCCTTCCATATTTCAATTCTGACATCATAAATTTGATACCTTAGCCCTCAGACATTTAATTAAAAACAAATCCTTAACAAACTTTAATTTGAAAAATAACGTCATGAATCGCTGTTCATTAACTTTTCTCTAACATGCTTCCTTTGTATCTTATCACTTTGTGGATGTGCACATCCAAACATTATAAATCAAATTTCATACCTGCATAAAGCATATATACTGCATATATTATTGAAATAAACGGCTTTATACTGGCATAAAAAAAACAGTGATGAACTGGACTGAGTTCCTGCTTGTTTTGTTCTCTTGGGAAATAAGAAAGGAAGACAAAGACAAGTGAAACATCAAGAGAAAGATCAAATCTGAGACAACATAAATGGCTTGAAATGGATTCCTTTTACTTTGGTGACATTTCATTAACTTCAGTGAAGTTTTGGAGGATTTTTATAGAAAGGCAAATGAGTAGAGAATAGAGAGAAAGGAAAGAAAGACTTTTCTTGCAGACCTCAATAGTCTGATTTGCTGAACTGTGATTTTATATACGGAAGAGCAATATGGTACTTTGAACTCTCAAAAATAACCTTGTCTCTCAGCTCTTTATTCACATGTGACTCTGCAGGTCATTTATATCAAGGATTTCTGGGAAATATACTAGCCATGTAGCAGTCCAGAAAAAAGGTTCATGCATAATAATACTGATCACAACTCTGGTATTTTTAAATGAAAGCTGTCTTCAGCTTTCTTACTAGTTGCAACAACAAGCTGCTGCTCCTTGATTATTCAGAAATGTTCCAGGAAAATATTTCATCTACAGATCTCAAATATATTGTGTTTTTTATCTACTGGTGATACTGGTTTTCTATCTACTTTTTCTGTTACTTCAAACAGAACAAACTGTACAGACGCATAGTCACTGTGAACTGGAGTTTCTTAATTAAGATTAAGCAATGAATAGCAGCAATCTGTATTTGGAATATCCCCCCTTCTAAATATTCAGTGGGGAAAAATGAACACTAAAACATTTCCTGAGTTCAAAATGAGTCAAACAGAATAAGGCTAAGAGTTTGTATTGTTTTTATAGTTGTATGATTTAGTACTTTTCCTGCTTTAGGAGAAACATGAAAATTCTGATAATTCTAAATGTAGATGCTCACATGAGAGAGTCTTGAGTCATTTGCTGAAAACTAGCTGTCTGGAGTAATTTCAAACACAGTAGTGGATCTGTGGCATCTCCCAAAGTGTGGAAAGTATGATATATGACCAGTAAAAAACCTATGTCTTCTTGACTGGCAGAAGGGATTAAACAGTTACTGAGGTTGTTAGATAACAGCACAATGATTGATAACTTTACATTCTCATTTTAATGAAGACTAAGAATAATTAGATTTAGATAATTTAGATTTAATCTGTTCAATCCTCTGTGGCAGGCCACATAGGACATCTTAGAGCATCCCAAATGACACCAGATGCTTTTAGTAAATGAACTGCACCCTAAGCTCCCATAGTAGCCACTGTAGCTCAGATAAAGAACTGATCAATAGACACCTTCACCGAATAGCTTTCAAGGCTCTATTAAGTTTATAGCCAGGGCAGATCTAACCAGCATTGTAATTACCTGTATGTACAGGGGTAAATTCAGATGTTCTAGTCTGAATGATGTACTTTACTTTGACTGGACAAATAAGTGTTACGGCAGTCAAGAGAACCACTCTCCTGTAGCAAACATAGGATTGCTTTATGATTGTAAAACAGCTGATAACAAAACATGAATAAATCACTGTGTCTTGAAAACAAATCGAAAAAGTTCCCTGTAACTCAAGGTTTGTACTGCACACTGCATTTAAGAACTAGTCTGGTATCAATATCTTCTTGCTCTTGCTCTTTAAAATCTGTTGATTTTATTTTCTTTTAAAAATAAGTTTAAAATCCCCTTCACGACAGTCAGCAATGGTTTCAAAGCAACCTTTATAGGCAACTAAAATCCATGAAAATCTGTACTCCTTATAGAAACATTGATGCAGCTGCTGGTGCAAACGGCAGTGCCCTAAGGTATGCCTATATTATTTTGCAAATGATGCATGCTGTGAAGGGTGGTTGAGCACAAAGCTGCCAGATGCTCTCTGTGACTTGCATATTTGTAGGTCATTTATGCATTCTGATGGCTGAGGTGTAAATGATAAAATTATGGAACAAACAAAAAAAATCTATATCAGGCCTGAAATTTGTCTTGTGACTGCAATGATACAGCACTAGATCAACTTTAAATGTGACTAAATTTAACTCAGAAGCAGCAGACTTGTGCCATGATTCCACCTGTCGTCAGCTGCTGCTAGCACAGATTTCTCTCCCACGCTTTCAAAGGTTGAAATTGTGAAGCAAAAAGTACTTATGTGTATTTATTGATCTCATGCATAACTTCCAGTTTTAGTCATCTAGGAGACCTCTTGATTGTTCTGGTTTGTGAGATGAATGATATGTAGAAAGGAGCAAATTATTCTTACTCTTCATTAAAACAGGAAGTTATCAATCATTGTGGTGTTGTCTAAAAACCTCAACAACTGTTTAATCCTTTGTGCCATTCTGCCATCAGAATAAAGAGGAACTCCTGATGATATTCTAGGCTAAATTCACAGTTGAAAAGATTGAACTGAAAGGGAACACTGAGACAGAGATGTTCACAGCAAATAATGATGTACAGTATGCAATATGTTGATCAATCACCCAGACACAAATCTGAAATTACTCTTAATAAAACTTCAGAGATGACCCAAAGATTTGCTTTATATTAAATAAAAAAGGGAGTGCACAAAAAATCACAGAATCTTAAAGATTGGAAGGGACCTCAAAAGCTCATCCAGTGCAACACCCCTGCCACCTACAGTAGGTCAAACAGGAACTTGTCCAGGTGGGTTTTGAACGTCTCCAGAGAAGGAAATTCAACAATCCATCTGGGCAGCCTGTTGCAGTGCTCCCTCACTCTCACAGTGAATGAATTCTTCTTTTTACTTTTTTTGGAACCTCTTGTGTTCCAGTTTATACTCATTGCCTTTATCATTGGCCATCATTGAGAAGAGTCTGGTTCCATCCTCCTGACACCTACCCTTCACATATTTGTACATGTTTATGAAATCACCCCTCAGTCTCCTCTTCTCCAAGATGAAGAGCCCCCCAGCTCACTCAGCCTTTCATCAGAAGGGTGATGCTTCGAAACTCCCCAATCACACGAAGAAGCTTACTTCATAACTTTGGACATGTCAAAGTGTGCATCAGTAGAGATGAATGAAGCATTAGAGACCATGGAACAATAAGTGTCAGTCATGTTGAATGGGAGACTGTGTGCTCAAAATTTTTAAGGAGGTATAAAGATTGAAAAGTTGTAGTTGTCAGGAAAATCAAGCTTTTTGTGCAATGATATGACTGTGATTCACGATAGACAAAGCAGGGATTAAGTCATTAAAAATTAGCTATCATGTGGCATTTGTGAGCCTGGTACTGTAATACTGTGCACATAGTGAGAGCCCAGTGATTTTAATAGGAAGAGATGAGAAATGCTTGGACAGGAGGCACAAAAAACAGGTTTCAAAGACTCGAGAAATGCCATAGAGTGATTAAATCTGTGTTTTTTCACAAGCAAATCGAGAAGTGACTTCGCTAGAGCACATAAATAGTCTCACATAAACAGTCCAAATATTAAAGGACCTTTACCCTACTCAAATAAAATGACTGGAATTCAGAATTATGTTACTACAAATTGCAAATAAAGCAAAAATCCTTAACATGGAGAATAACTGCTGCAAACTACAAAAACAGTGAAAACTTTTCAGTGTCCCAAAATTGTACAAGTGTATGGAATAAAAAGTGACTGCTGTCAACCAAAATGATTCAGTAACATTAAGTGGACTCTGGTATATAGGAATCTTGGCTGGGTGGTCTAATAATCTGAAACATTTAAAACTATAGAAAGAGTTTGCAGAAGCTCTTCCAGGATACTACAAAGCAGGAGAATTGGGAAGAATGAACCAGGAGGCATCTTATGCTGAGAAACATGAAAGATGTTGGGGTGAGCCACAGAGAAAATTGGTAGCACAACTATAGTTTGAAGCATGCTGAAACACACATGTTTCAGAATACAAAGCAGCTTTGAACTCAATCTCAAAGCCAAAGCACTGCTATATGAGTACTAGAAAGCCTTGCTCAATGCTCACATGCAGTTTCTGGATAAGACTATTGACCATGCCACTTTCTTTACTTTCTTTGCACATATCACTTCTATCAATCTTAATTTGAATTTCTTTCAGGAGCAAAGATAGTCTCAAGAAACCAGAGCAAATGGTCTTCCGAGACCTAGATTTTTATAGGTTTACGTCATGCATCTGTAATGAGACCAGCAAGAGGAATACAGTTCCCATGTCCAAATACACTAGTCTATTAGTATATATCAGAAAAGAAATACTCTCTAGAAGTACAAAGATTGAAAAGAAAATAAATGACAAATATTTTTCATATTAATCATGGAAATGATATTAAATAGAGGATGGAAAAAATATTAGGAAACTGAAATACAGCACTCTCATAGGACACCTTGTTTATCATGTTTCCAAACCAATTCATGGATCAGATAGTTATGGATAGCTTTAATTAGGCTCAAATATTTTTCTTTACATCAGTAAACTTTCTAACTTTCTCAGATTCACTTATACCATTAACTGTAGTTAGGGATAGGCAAACATGAAGAGCTACAGCCCACATACTCAATCTAAGTGTACCCAGATATGCATTCAGATTAATTTTTTGTTAGTTTATTCTTATTTCCACAGCTTATGAGTACTTATTTATGAATTGTAAAAGACAGCGGAGTGAGAAGATGTTAATGTAGTCTTTTGAAAGCGAAGGCAAATGTTTGGCAAGAGCCACACAATGTTTTATGCTTGCAATTAGCTTTTGGGGTCATTTTACATATCAGTGTGAGTCTCATTTGACAAATCATCCATTATCGCTAAGCCTTTTCTGTTATATTTATAGACTCTAAAGCCAGAATGCTCTGCTCATAGCATTTTATCCAATGATACCTATTTTAATTCCCTAAAATCTCTGGTTAAACTTGCTAATATCACTTCAAAAGGCTTCTAATCTTGATTTGAATACTTTAGCTGATGGAAGTGATCATGTTCTTAGATAAATTTGTGAAACGGTTAATTAACCTTCTTCTTAAAATATGTGACTAATTTCTGATGTAAATTTATCTATCATTGAGCCCCAGAGATAACATTTTATTTCTTCAGTGGTTCTGGGTATCAATGTAGACGTTTCCCCTTCATCCATAGGGTGCATATCCATAAAAGGTGATCAAACTGAGATTGTTCAGTGCTTCCCTGTAGGATATTCATATACAGATGACAATCCTGCATATGACAGGGGAATTGTAACACTTAGTTCTTGTCTTTAGGGCAACGTGTTCTTGTTTTGCATAGTTGCCTCTGTAGTAGTACTGTTCATTATGGTAGGCAAAGTAATGATGATTTCTGGTGATGTAAATTTTTTTTAAAAATCCCTTGTTTCATAAGCTTTCTTATATAGTTGTTATTTCTTATTGACCATAACGAGGAAAAGAAAAAAGAGCTTAAGCCATACTGTTCCCTAGTCACTACGTTTGTGAGTAAAAGTGTCTGGAATGGATATATCCTTAATTATGGTATCATATTCCAATGTCCCTCTACTTTTCTCATTAAACCAGACTGTATTCTATCTATTCAGATTCATCCTCAGTACTATCAGAGCACTCAAAATCCACTCATGTCATGCCTCTAGTCAGTAAACCATAGCTGTGTCTGAAATAGGTTTTGGATACAAGACACTGAGGTCTTACTTTCTCAACTTGCTTAATACATTCTGGTAAAGACAGTCTTAATTGTCTTCAAAATAATTGTTTTATGTTCTTTAGATATTCCTGCTTCAATAAGACGTGAATTGGTTGAAAATATATGATGGAGGACATTTCCTACTGTTCTTCTAAGGTAAAGTTGTAGTCCTGACTCCTGCACCAATGTTAGTACAAGAGTATGATTAAATATACTATTGTATTTGTTTATGTTACACACATTTGTTTATAGTAGTAAAGACAAATCAGACTGCAGTATTCAATGAGAAATAGTAAGGATTTTAGCTTACTGTTCCACCACATTACTTTAATTAGAGGAACTAAACAAACAAGCTAACAAAAACAATAATCAAAGCAGCAAATATTCCAGGTTAGAAGAAAACTTTATCATTAAGCTTGTGGATGCCAC
This sequence comes from Colius striatus, assembly GCF_028858725.1. Classification (NCBI taxonomy): domain Eukaryota; kingdom Metazoa; phylum Chordata; class Aves; order Coliiformes; family Coliidae; genus Colius; species Colius striatus. The sequence continues at coordinate 95,612,573 of NC_084761.1, read as the reverse complement.
AAGTGAAAGTATATCCAATTCAGACCAGTCCATGACTGTAGCCTTGAAATTACTTCTAGATTATCTAAATCATATACTGCTTCTAAAAAAAAAAGCACTTCAAATGATAAATTCCACAAACTCTAAAAATAATCTTGATTTAGCTACTCACTGAGGTTAACTCAAAAAATTAATGACATGCAATTTTAAAAAGATTTCTACATGTTTCCACATGTTAGGGTTAACACTCTCTGTACGGTGGACCAGATCATTTTTTCTTTCCTTCAGAAATATAACCAAGAAGATATATTTTGTTCAATTTCTTATTCTCCTTTATTTCATAGAATCATAGAATCATGGAATGGTAGGGGTTGGAAGGAACCTTTAGAGATCATCTAGTTCAACACCCCTGTAGAATCAGGACAACCTAGATCAAGTTGCATAGGAACATGTCCAGGCAGGTCTTGAAGACCTCCAAGGAAGAAGGCTCCAAAACCCCTCTGGGCAGCCTGTGTCACTGCTCCGTCACCCTCACAGTGAAATAGTTTTTTCTTATGTTTAAGTGGTACTTCTTGTGTTCCAGTTTCATCCCATTACCCCTTGTCCTGTTGCTAGCTACTATAGAAAAAAGGGATGCCCCAACCTCCTGACATCCACTATTTAAATATAAAAGATCCCTCCATAAGATTTGCCCATAATCTTAAAATGTACATCCCAGTTCCCAACTGCTCCTCTTTCTTAGTCTCCAGAAAGCCCTGTAAATGTTTCTCAGCCCAGGGTTGCCTGGCCAGATCACCCCTTACAATGTCCCGACTATGCCATCCTAGGACAATGTGCAGGGATGCACTGTTACCAGTTCTGGCTAGCAGACAGAAAACTATCTCCGTGGTGAAATCTACAGACTATAGGCAAGAAAAAACCTACTTAACGGCTAGGAAGAAACCAAAAAAGTTAAAAATTCAAAAGGAGAAATATTGACCTTGTTTTATGTGGAATGATGGAAATGATATTTTTTTCTTAATGTCTTAGTTCTTCTAGCTGCAATAAATGACTCCACTTGTAGAATGAAGAGCAATTATCTCAAACCACCTTATAGTGATAAAACTTATACAAAGATAGAAGGTATCAAATATTTCTACTGTGTAGATCTTTTAGTGTCAATTTACTGCTTTGGTTATTTTGACTCATAAAGCAGTTAAAAATGTATACAGCACCTATTTACACATAGAAATGTACTTCCCACAAATCTTCACTTCCAGACATATTTCATTCTAGGCTTAAAAGTCACATTGGTGGTGAATGGTTTTATGTAAATATAGAATTAATTTGCATTGTTAAAACAATTCCTTTCCTATCAAAACAAAAGGAAGAAATAAACCAGAACAAATAAAAGTTAACAATAGTTTATAATTCCATTAATGGATATTTACCAGCTAGAGGGTTATGCCATTTCTCACTGAAAGATTTTTGTTTATAAAATTCAAATAAAAGTAAAGAAGTCATTTGCTTTATAAAAGAAATATCCTTCTAATATCTATGCCATGAACATCTACTATGTAAGTTGAGTATCTATATCAGTCAGGGTCAATGTTCTAGAAAAAACAATAGCAAATCTATTGTTTGAGACAATCTGGTTACATGGAGGTAGGGGGATGATTTTAGCTCTATATATGATTCTTCAACTTGTCTCTTTTATGTGTTTGACAAGAGACTAACCTATTGTAGAGAACTGTGGTCCAGGAAGTCAAAGAAAAGCAGTTTTTAAGGTCTTATGTAAGATGTTATTGATCTATTCAAAGCTGGTTGAAATGTTTCCAATATGCATACTCAAGTTATCACTAAATTACAATACCAGTACTAGAGATATAAAAGGACCTGTCCTTCTGCATTCCTGAAAACATCTTAGTTTGTCATTGTCCTGGATTTGGAAATGAGTAGTTCTCTAGGGACCTGCCCATATTCTCCCACATACCATTCCACTCATTACTATCCACCTTTGGGGCAGGTCTTTGGGTGAGACTCTTAACAAATTTTACAACCCTAAGCAAGATGTGAAGGATCTTCAGGAGACATAACAGTAAAAGCAAGAGGACTGGAATGTCCTAAGAATATCCAGATTTCTCAAATGCTGTTGTAGTTAGCCAGAAGGAGAAAGAGGTAAAAAGGTGGGAGAAAGCATCCGTCCCTGCCTTCTCCATAAGTTGGATCAGATTAGTAATGAATTCTGAGAGGAAAAGCCTGAGGTATGAGAGTGACCACAATGGTGTGTACAAATACCAGCTAAGCACCATAACCAATGATATATCATAAGCTGAAAGAGCCCAATGTAACAAGATAAGAGCTGAAAAATCACCATGTAAACAGCTGAGTGAGCATTGTGACCAGCTGCCTTATATAACCAATATAAGGAGACTGTATAATGAATTTCAACACCCTCTTTGTCAGATCTGTCCTTATCTCAACCCATCGGGCCCCATGTTGGGCTCCAAAAAGACTGTGATGGTTTAGTCCTGGCTGAACAATAACCCAGTCAAAGAGTTCCTCACTCCTTCCCACTTCAGGTGGTGGCCATTCTGAAGATACTTGTGAAAGTTTAATTGTTTTTACTACTATTTCCGTAAGTTCTTGTTTTATCTATTTGTCAATAATCAATAATGTCTGTCCATTGCCTGTAAATATGCACAGAATTTCTCTTCATTCCACTCTTTAAAATCCACTGAAATCTGAACACCTGAGGTGTTACCATCAATGGAATCCTTTGAAATATCATACACAAGCCTGGTAAATAAAATTAATAGGTAAAGCTAAAATTGTGTTGTTCTAACATAATCCTACACATCTTTATCACAATGACAATCTTTTCCCCAATCTTCTTCCTAGAAAAAGTCATATATTATTAGTGTTGTTCTCGTTGTTATTCACTTTGTTCTTATTTCTGGTTCTTATTTCTGTATACATGGACAAAGATTCAGCATTCCCTAGGATACATGAATCTATGCAGTAGGATGCAAAGAATCATCACAAATTAAAACTTGAAGGTGACTTTATATGAAATTAACTGCTCATTCCTGATCAATGTTCAATAGGTCCAAACCACCAAGAGAAAGACTGAATGCACATAGAAAAGAAACTGCATACTTTGCCCTTCCTAAGACTTTCCTAAACCACATTGAATATCCAGTGATGGAGGAATATTTGCACTTACTTTCCTAGTCTTAGCATCCTTTCCACAGACAGCTTCTTCAGAACTGTCAGCCTGGTAACTCTAACCAGAATTTAGCTCACTTAGAAGAAATACATATTACTAATTTTTAATTCATTATCCTACATTTCAGTGATGAGCTTTTACATTGCTTCACTATAGCTAGATTTGTTCTTTTTCTTTGTAATGTCTCACTTCCCAGCTATTCACCCTCTGCCAGTTACATTTCTTTATAATGTCATAGGTGAGCTGTTTTCATCTACAGTGTTCTTAAGAACATTAGTTTGCGAAAGGCTCCTTCCAAGACAGAATTATACACACAAAAAAGAAGTCAGAAGCACTTATAGGAAGAAGAGATTACACTGGATGTCTTCATCCTGACACTTAAATGGAGTGTGACATTCTTAAAATATTAGTAGAACACAGAATGTCAAGAAAATAGTAAAATACTTGTGTTCTATTCACAAAAAAAGATGTGTAGATGTATAAAGGAAGACTCAAAACCAGAAATGACAGGATGGGTTAGGAAAAAAATCTAGTAAGGCAGTAATACTATCATGTGGAGAAAACAGTATTGTACTTTATAACAGATGAAAGCTTCTGTCTACTGTATGAAAGAGATAAAATAGAAAAGCAATAAATACTGTATAATCCAAAGTCATTGTTCAAGTCATACAGTGCTCATTCCCTGGCAGCAATCCAAGGATAAACATCAGTACTGTGTATGTAAAGGCTTCTTTCCTAAATATTTTAAAAATACTGTACTGAGTCAGTGCAGTAAATAATGCAGTTTATTAAAATAAATAGAATATGCAAATGAAGGTCACTTGCTAAGAACAGAGGCATCAGTCTAGTTTTGCTAAACCCTGAGACCAGCAGACTCAGGTTTTTTTCCCTCTCATAGAAATATTAACTGAAATATGTAAAGAGGGAAGAGTTCAAGCCTGTGACCCTCTCATGTACTTGTTCTGTTTAAATAACAATTTACAGGGGCAACTAAGAAACAATGAAAATTAAAAATATCATTCCACATTGCTCTTAATCTGTTTATCATCTTGTCATGTTCAGGGAATATTGAAAACTTATTTTTCTCTGCCACATATGTAGCTCTTAGATATGTAACTAAATAAAGCATAATGTACTGTTTGTTTTATTGATACTCATGCTGAATTCAGCAACTTTTAATGTTTTCTTGCTCTGATCAAAGTGCTTATGGCCTTGTACATGGGGAAATCTACTAGAGATAGAGTTCAATTGAGCTTTTTCTTTGATGGAAACAATGGAATTTCTTTAACATTGGCCAATATCTCAGTGTAACAGTAGAAAGAATGTAAGAAATAATAAACATCAACATTAATATGATGAAGTTGTAGCAAAGCAGGGATCAGTCTGTTCTTCCTAGTAACAAGCAATAGAACAAGAGGAAATGATGTCAAGTTGTACCAGGGGAGGTTCAGGCTGGATTTGAGGAGGAATTTCTTTGCCGTAAATGTTGTCAGGCATTGGAACGGGCTGCCCAGGGAGGTGCTGGAGTCACTGTCCCTGGAGGGATTTCAGAGCTGGATGGATGTTGCACTGAGGGAAATGGTCTAGTGGTTGATAGGGCTGGACTTGATGATCTCAAATGTCTCTTCCAGCTGAAACAATTCTATGATTCTGTGATTTTTTTTTACATGCATAACTCCACAGGCTGCAAATGAAAATGTTGCATGTTTAGATTATTCAAATGTTCCTCAGAAAGTTGAATAAAGAATCTTCAGAGGATGAGAATTTTATCAATCAATCCTTCTTTGAGAAAAAAATCCAAATTTTTGAAGTGATTCTGTTGGAACAAAATCCATATTTTTAATTTTTAACTGCTGCAGATGATGATTACCATATTAACTAATATCTCTACCTCCCAAGCTTTTCCTAAAAGCTAGTTACTCTCTCCCAGAAACAAAAAATACACGCTCTGAGGTTTGTGTATCACCATCACCAGTACTAAAAGTCAGTTGCTATTTTTGGTATCATGGAACAATGACTCTACAGGTAAGTGCATCCCTCCTTAATTTAACTTCTAATGAAGAAATATCTTTAATAGAATTAACTCTTCTTGTGTTACTGTATTAATTCTAGTGAGGAAGGGAAAAAAAAGTCATTTGTTCTCATCACTATGAGAAGCAGAATATACAAAGGAAAAAAAATGGATTGGATTAGTAATAGGATACTGTATCTATGAACAGACATCTAATACATACTCTACATTTACCTATTTATTTTTTTCTTCCTCATAAGGGTGATTCTTGTATTAAGCTCATGATAACTTGTAGGTGTATTAATGAACTTCTTTCAGAAAATGATTCCCAAATGTCAAGTGATGAAATAGCCACTATGCTCCTAAGGACAATGTTCCAGTGGTTAATTACATTCATCCTTAAAAACATTTTCTTTATTTCTATTCTGAATATATCTAGTTCCATCTTCCAGACAGAGCATCTCATTATACTTTTGACCAGTAAATTAAAGAAATCTCATCCTTCAGAAATATTTTTGTGTTAATACTGATATCAGTAAGTTGAATTTTGATGTTGTTGAAGTTGATTTGATTTTTCACAACCCTTTTGACTCTTACACTAAATGCAAAGTTGAAATGACCGACATATTTCATACTGCTTTATTTTGGTCTTTGTTTGACAATCTGAATGACTATTGAAAGTTGGAAGGGTTTCTAATTGTCAGAATAGTTGCTTTTCTAAAATATTTTCCAAAACCTGTGAGACTCCAAATATCCTTTTTTTTTTTTCCAAGTGCAATAGCCAATGATCTAGTCATGGGATAATGTTTAAAGTCATCCTTTTTCTGCCTGAAGTGATATTACATTCTGAGAAAGGGATGCACTTTGGAAAAAAAACCCCTCAGTCCTTGAGACTTGGTATGTAACAGGATATGGAAAGTATATTAAAGTTAAATCACCTTATGCAATTTAGCTAGGCAATATAATTTTAAGAAATTGCTTTAAAGCAACCTTACAGTGACTCACTTTTTTGTTGTCATTTCTTCAATAAAAATTGATAACACTTTCTTGTCCTTGCAGAATTACTGTATTGTCAGAGGAAATTTAACTCCATGCATGATTAATGACCAAGTTAACACTCTATCAAACATGCAACATACACTGGGATATTCGATGCATCTGACAGCTCAAAAATGATTATCCTTTGGAGGAATGGAAAGCAGACCATGACAAAATTACAGTTGCAGATGCATCCTGCCACATCAATAAAATGGCACACCACAACAAATGAGACTCTTGACCTCATTACTTACAGTGGAGCAGATCATTTGTATAAACAAGTTATTTAGGTGCTTTAGACAGTTTTCTTTAATGTACTTTGTGGTTGATTAATAAGGCCTCCCTCTGACTTTTGCACAAAAACAGAGATACAAAAGGACCTGTCCTTCTCCATCCCTGAAAGCATCTTAGCTTGTCATCAGTAATCACAGCCATTCTAAATATATGTGTGATAATCTAATTATTTTTACTACTATTTCATTAAGTTCCTGTTTTATCTATTTATCAAAGGATGAATTAATCGATAATTTCTGTTCATAGCTTTAAATATGCACAGAATTTCTCTTCATTCCACTCTTTAAAGCCCACTGAAATCTGAACACCTGAGGTGCTACCAACAATGGAATCCTTTGAAATATCCTACACAAGCCTGGTAAATAAAATTAATAGGTAAAGCTAAAATTGTGTTGTTCTAACATAATCCTACACATCTTTATCACAATGACAATCTTTTCCCCAATCTTCTTCCTAGAAAAAGTCATATATTATTAGTGTTGTTCTCGTTCTTATTCACTTTGTTCTTATTTCTGGTTCTTATTTCTGTATACTTGGACAAAGATTCAGCATTCCCTAGGATACACAAATCTGTGCAGTAGGATGCAAAGAACTGTCACAAAGTAAAACTTGAAGGTGACTTTATATGAAATTAACTGATCATTCCTGATCAGTGTTCAATAGATCCAAACCACCAAGAGAAAGACTGAATGCACACAGAAAAAAAGCTGCATACTTTGCCCTTACTAAAACTTTCCTAAGCCACATTGAATGTCCAGTGATGGAGAAATATTTGCACTTTCCTAGTTTTAGCATCCTTTCCACAGACAGCTTCTTTAGAACTCCATTTTCATGGCAGACCTTTTGTACATGTTATTGTTAGAGTTGTACCAAGCAGCACAACATCCTAATCTTTAAACTAACACAACTAGTATTTTCTCTCTTAACTACAGATATCTGTTCTCCTAGCAAACCATTAGGTAACTTTCATTGTAGTTCTGGTAATATTTCTCCTTTCTGTCTCTTATTTGTGAATTTGATAATGTGGGAGAAAACAGAGCTATTGCTATTATAGCCAGAGAGTTTAGCTGAAACTCTATGCTGTGTATATACATCAGAAAATGAGAAGTCAAAATCAAAGTTATGTGTTATTGAAAAATTGATTTAAACTAATATTTTCCAAAATAGAAAGTTTTCTATGCCCATCTGTTTAACTTGTAAGGATTGAATTTTCATAGATCATTCTAGGTATCCTAGTATTTCAAGTTGTCATTGTTTCTGAACTGTAATGCAGGGAAATGACTTGAATGCAAAGTTATGTGATTAGAAAATGGAAATAGAAAGCCTTTAACTTCAGGGGGCTCTATATAAACTACTCATAGAACCACCATGCATTGGTCAGCCTGCATCTGCCTCTTTCCTGAAAATAACAAAACATTGTATTGATTTTATTTTCCTAAAACAGATTTTAGTTTTTGTTTGAGGTTTGGGTTTTTTTTGTAATATTTAGTCTATGTTTCAATTTAGAACAAACCTATTTAATTCTGATTTGTCTACAGAAAGAAATAGAGCACTAATAGTGTAGGCAATACTGTATTCAGTTTTTGTTTCTGTCCTTTTATTTAGGCTCAGATTTCGTAAAGTCTGGCTGGTTATCTTGCTTTTGTCTTTCTCATTGTTTCTTGGCAACATTCAAAGTCAAAAGAGGACATTGCTGAATAAAATAATAAATCTGTAATCAAACTTCAGTTCCAGATAGTCAGATCTTAGAAACCTGTTGGGAATATTTGTTCTTGTCCATTAAAAAATAAAAATAATATCATTACCTAGACAGTTTAAGGCATTTTGGGAAGTCCTTTATATCAACATCTCAAAAGAGCTGTAAAAACAAGTAGACTGTATTCTGCAGTCATATGTAAAGTATTATTTTACATATATTCTTCAGTTTTACTCACTTTTATATTTTGCTTATTTTTAGTACATTAATAATTATATTAAAGTAAGAATGAAACATTTTGCATTTTTGCCTTCTTGACAATTGTTGGATCACATATGAAGAAATATTGATCTGCAGTTTAAGCTACTTTAACTCATCTAGACTTCCATAGTCTCCTCTAATAGTTTACCTTTTCTTCCACACACCATACAACATATTATGGGTCCCCCAGAAGAATTCTTTTTGCTTGGTTTGTAGTTTTCAAGGAAACGTCTCCTCACTTGATAGAAGTCTTATGATTAAACAATAATAAAACAAACTGGAACTTGTTCAGTGCTTCACGTCAATGCAGTAGGGGAAAAAATGCTTTGCTACTGCATGGCTTCTTGGATAGACTGTCCATTTAGTGCTCCACTTCCCTCTGTTAAAGTCTGCCCATTTCCCCACTGGGACAATGCAAACCTCTCTCTAAAGAGCATACGATAACTTGCATCTACAGCTAACGGTCTTACAAGGATTTTACTAATTATGGTGGCTGTCAGAGTTATGGAAATCAAAAATATCACCTCTTACAATCTCTTTCCTCCATGTCTAGAGTCCAGTGAAACATGGTAAGAGAGACTAAGCAGTGTTGAGTTACTCAGTGTTGCACTGAATTATTGTTGTCTTGCTGCAATCCATCCTTCTGCCCCAGGAGCAGGCAAATGAGTGACTGATGTATGGTTGGTATTGGGCAGGTCTGACTGATAGTTACTCTATTTTGCTGCTCCTAGCTTTTTTTCTGTGTAGTTGTTAATACAACCTATGCTGGACATTGCACTAAACAATGTTGACCCTTAATGTTCTGCATAAATATATAGCTCTGTATCAAAATCTTGGAGATTCATGTACTGATCTTTGCATTATCACAAGCGTCTATGTTCTATCAAGAAGTAACTTCATCTGGTTAGTATAGCTCTTTGTCTTTTCTGATAGTCATGTTTCCACACTACGTTGCAGCTAAATCGTGACAGGATCTAAACATGGTGGTTGTTCTGTATGTGATCGATACTCATTTACACAGTCAATATTCATTGCACTGTTGGAGTCACAGGTCAGTACTGTGGTCACTGCCTTATGCAGCTTTCAGCACAGGAGGGGCATTGCTTTCCTGGAATTGTCATTATTCTTCTCTGTAATCTTCTTCTCATCAAGAGACTGCTGTGTTTCATATGTTCCTGGCTATGTCAACAGAGAGAAGCTCAGTCCAATACCTAGATGAAAACACAGCTTGATTTTGCAGCTAATAATATGACTAGGACCGAAACCAAAAGCTTGTACTTTCTTTTAAACCTAATCCTAGCTCTGTCTATAAGTAGATCTTCCTATTACAGCATGAGTGATTCTGAAAAGATTCTGCATATGTATGACTGAATCTAACAATTCAGAGAACAGGAGATACCTGTCAGTATAGATGAATTGCTATAGTATCCATTCATTTTAACTAAGAGTGTATAAATTAATACTTCTTATTCCGTTACACAGTCTTTGTTGAAGGATACTGCCTCCTTTGTGATGAATGTTGTAATACCTCCCTTGAAAAAGGAGAACCCTTGAAAAAGGGAAACCCTTAAAAAAGGAGGTAGTAAACGTAATCTTGCTATCTGGATGTAGTTTTAAAAGACATGACTGATTCACTGTTACTACAGGTAAAGGAGAAAGAGCTATCAGTACTACACTAAAAATATTTGCATCTAAAGTATAATCTTTTTATTCTTCTCATAGCCACAGATAACAATTAGTTAATAATACCATCCTAAGGATTCGTTGACAGTACCATGTGCTTTGGTACAGGAAAAGTTTCAACTGCACTGGAACTACTTGCAGTCAAAAATGTACTTTTTTTTTGTTCCTGATGTAAGAAGAAGGGAAAAAAAAAAAAGCCAGCAGTCTTTCAAAATCATCTCAGAATGTATTGTACTGCCAAGCATCTTAGTGGTTTGCTGCTAAATCAGTACTGTGCTGAAGCTGAAGCTTCTTGGTGAAATCATTCCTAAAGATATGGTGAAATGTCATTTCTACCCTGTGATACACGGCTCAATATCTCTTGCCCTGGGGAACCTGCAACTACTCCTGTGTTACAGAGGAATGATTGATACATGTACCAATGTGACATGTCATGATCATATCATCCTAAACTCTGAAAGTCAAGTGATAAAACTTGTTTCACCATTATAAGCCTGCATTTGTGACAATTCCCTCTTGCTGAACCTTCAGTTTTTCCAGAGATGAGGCCACACGGTGTTTCTGTGAGGTCATGACCCTCAGGCTCAATAATAATTTCCACAGTTTTCTCATTGAATTTCATTAACCTGGAAAAGAGAAGAAGAAGTAAGACATGTTTTAATGTATACTAGCAAGTTTCAGGGTCAGGCAGACACTTCTATTTCTACCTCAATCTCACACATAGCACCTTGCATTACAGAGTTCACGCGACTTAAGATACATCCAAGAATTCATTGTGTTACAACAAATTCTGTGCAGCACTGTGGACAAGGAGTTAGAAAGGTAAATAAGACCAATATACATACCTGCACCAAAGAGAAGAAATTGGAACAAAACTCTAAGAGTCATGCTGTGAAGATTTTTAATTCTACTTGCTTTCACAAGGACTATGAGCAAACAAAATGTTTTATTTTCTATAAAAAAGGAAAAGCCAAGTAATAGAGATGAATGCACAAAGTGACTTTTTATTCTGGATTCACACAGAAAGCATTGCAGACACTCCGAGATCTCACAGCACTTTGGGAAACAGTGGCAGCAGGGAAGATGAGATTTGGCATGTGACAAGAGGGAAAAAAAAATTAAACTCAAATGGAGAAATAAATTGAGGATTGTAGTAATGTCATAAAAAACCAACAGAGCAAACAGACGAGAATCTCACACAGTGTTTTTTTCATGTTGACTAGGAGGCACATCTTATAATAACAATTTTGACATCTAAATGCCAAAGATGTCAATAAAAGTATTCCTCAAAGATGTAGAAAAAAATCAGTATTGCCCTAGGCTCTGGTCTGTCTGAAGCCACCTTTCAGATATTCACAGTACTTACTCATAGTTATGTTGCTTATAAACCACAGTCATCATAGAGCACCACCTCCCCCGAGGCTAATTCAGTAAAGAGAAAAGAAATAATTTCTTTTCTGTCTCCTTGCAAGGTAAGACAAGAGTAGCATGTTTAATTTATGGCAAGAAAAATACACGTTAAATGAAAGACTGTCAGGGCTGTGATATAAAGAGATATATTGACTAGCAAGCTGTGGATTTGCCAGCGTGGGAGATCATTATGAACAGGTATACAAACATCTCTTAGGAATGACAGAAAGAACTGAACCTACTTTGAAGCATGCAGAAAAACTACACGATTTTTGGCTCTCCCTGTCATATAGCTCTATATTTCTGCATGATCTGGGATAAAATAGGAGACCATCTGACAATTAAAATAAAAAAGGCCAGCAGAGAGTTTATTCTAAAGTACTTTCCTTCCCTGTGTCTTATAACCCTCTTCTGCCAGACAAACTCCTTCACAGTTCAGGACCATCTCCTTAAGCAGTCTATCTCCATGAAGAGTCTCTCTCTGCCTCGTTTCCTGCTGGGTAAAACACTAAACAGATCTCAAGCATTCCTACAAAAGGAACACACAAACTATGAGGCTTCTGGCAGCCTCACACCGTCTTGGCTTTTTTTGCCAGTTCTCTTTCTTTTTGTGTGTTTTAGTGTACAGATATGTAATTTTGCTTTTGCTACCTGTTCAAATTTTGAAAGATATAGCCCCTATCTCACGAGTTCATTTTTCAGTAGTATTGCTTTTTCTTTTTTTTAATATGTGTGAGAGCAGATTCCTCTTTCCAAGGTGATTTTTGAGTCCTGGTCACTCTTCTCATGCATATTAGCAAATTTTAGGTGCTCTGCATTGCAGTATTCCCCTCATAGCCTCTCACTCTCAATTAACTGCATAGGGAATTTAAACTTTTCTACATTGTAATATATTTAAACTAACGATCTATGCTATATGTTGTCATCAGTAGTCTGGGAAAGTTTATATTAGAGAATTAGCACAAGATATAGTTTGGATTTTGTTTTTTGCATAAGGGTTTTTAGCTGTTGATTTATACTACCACTGTGAAAACAAGTACTTTAAAAAAAACCCCAACAATTAGACATGCAGTTCTAAGTTTGCCAGCTCAATATGCTTATGCTCCTCAAAATACTCCACATTCAACATTATTATTATCTTCCATGAGACTAACTGCATAAGTAAAAATTTCTCATATGAGCAAATTCTATGTCCCAGATGAGATTCAGTCATACCTGCAGCCTTCTCAGCTTTCAAATTATACTCTTGGCAGTACTGCTGAACTTCACTATTTGCATTGTGTGTTTTCAAAGGGAAAAAGAGTTGGACTGTAATTTGGCAGTTCTGGATTGTCTAACCCTCTCTCACTTGTCTTCTATGACTTCAGGAATATTTCCTCCGCAGTTTCTGCCTTTATACAACAGTAACAATAGTATTGATGTAGAGCGGTTGTATCATAAAAATACACCTGTAAAATATTTCCCAGTGTTACAGTATCAGAGACCAGATCAAGTCTAAGCCACTAATTACAGATAAACTAGAAGGCAAAGGTTAATTTAATGGAAGTTGTGTGTTATTGAAATTGACTTGATATATGAGGGAAGAAGGAAAGCAAGAGAACTTCCATCCAGAAATGAGCAAAATAAAGTGTGGTGGGTTTTTTTTTTCCAAAAAAACCATTGAGGGCTCCTATCTTTATTGATCCGGATTTACTGCAATTGTTTTCACTACTGCACAATCTTTAAAACTTAGAGTTCACAAATTGGCTGAGTGTATGGTATATCATGCCAACATTTACTCTCTTTTACTGCAGTGCTTTAAGGGTAAGACCTACCTATATATTAGAGGAATAAAAGAGGTTTGTAATTTCATCACTCTCCAAGTAATATGGTAGCACTGCAATACTTATAGCATGGATATTGACTCAGTACTCACAGATATTCAGCCCTTAATCACTACTTGTGTGGCTGATACGGGAACAATACTAGTAGGCTGTATTGCAAAGAAATGACGTGCTTGGCTACACATGACTAAATGTATTAATTTGATGCATAGAATATGGAGATCTACCATTACTTCAGAAAGATAACAACCTACAGAAGGAGTTCAGGCTTGAAGGTGACAGTTGCCTGTCGATATGTAAAACCACAACTAGGTAAAGTGAATACTACTATTATATTCAAGGTATTTTGTATGGGTTTGTTTTCTTTTTAGCAGCAAATATACTATTCTTTCTATGAAGCTATTCTTCCCTGTAAACACTATCTGACTAATTGCAGGAATGAATGTGAATTTGCAGATAAAGTTGTGTGAACAGCATCAGGTTTTCATAGACTCATAGAATCATTTTGGTTGGAAAAGACCTTTATGATCAAGCCCAACCACTAACCTAACACTGCCACCACTAAACCAAGTCCCTCAGCATCTCAATGGGATGTCTGTATGCACTGTATTTTGGTTTCAGTTTGCATGGATTTCTGCCTCCTGAGCTACAGGTTCAGACAAGTCATGAAAACCCACTCCAAACCTCACCATTCATTCTGGCTTCATGTTGAAAACACCATAAACACTTGGCTCTTATATTTGAAAATGAAAAAACATGACTCAACCCCACTTTCTTCCGTATTTATGCCATTTCTAACTCCACTGATTTCAGTGTTGGCCTGATTTTGGAGAAAATAAACTGACATAAAGTTAAAAAGACACAACATTGAATCAGATCCCTCAGGCTTAAAAGATATATGGCAATGATATCTGTTCACTGACCTTTGTGAAATGAATATGGAGATTGCAGATCAGTTCTTATTCACAGCACATAGTCAGCACTGAAGCCACCATCATTAATATGTCTCCTCTCTGCAGTGCAAGAGCACTGCAAGAAATATAGTCCTCTACTCCATTAGAAAAAGTATAAAAGACAGTGTCATATATCTTAAGAGGAGAGGGCATCTCTGAGGTCATCAAATACTGCATTCTGCATCCATATCACACACACAAAAGATCTCTTTTACGCATTGAAAGTCTTTCTCTCAAAGACACGGTATTTTGTTTTTTGCTTGACAACAATCCTCTTCAGCTATCAGATTGGTCAGTGAAAAGGCTTCTGACAGGACCTCAGTGAATGCCTTCAGTTTGTGTTTTTCAGCTTTCAGCTCCCTGACATGGAATAATAAAACATTCAAACCTTAAATAAAGGTAAAATATTTAGAAATTGCAGGATAATCCTGCCACTAGTACTGTCCATGCATTGGGAGCTACATGAGTGGAATCATAGCATCATAAAATAGGTTTGGCTGGAAGAGACCTTTAAGATCATCATGTCCAGCCTTTGTCCCAGTCCTATCAATCACTAGACCATTTCCCTCAGTGCATCATCCACTGGTCTCTTCGACATCTCCAGGGATGATGACTCCACCACCTCCCCGGGTAGATTGTTCCAATTCCTGTAGCTAAGAACTGAAGTGATTTTGCCTATTCAATAGCTTACTTTTTAGAAATTTAGTTCCCCTCTTCCCCATGGGACTGGGTAGTGACCCTTCTTTATCCTCTCAGAGCAGCTTTGTGACCTGGGCATGCCTGTTTTATCTTTCCCTGCATTAACCATTCTGATCTGCACTCAGAGAATATTTACACGTGTAAAGACCCTAATTACAACGGTATGTGGATTACTTCAAAAACATTTTTATTTCCAGTTTATTTTAGATGATTTCTTATTTCCTTTTCATTTTGGATGAATAGTAATTTTAAAGAAGTAGTAAACAAATTGCAAATTTCTTCTCAATGTTTCAGGCAATTGCGATTTCTGTGACAACACAAATGTACATGACTGAGATGTAGCTTGTACTTTCTGCTAAAAACCTGCCTGATGTCTGGGAAAGTTGGTGGAAATTACATTGTTCTGTTTTTCCTTCTTATGTAAAATCTGATGAAAATGTATTTTAGTTAGAATTTTTTCAAATCTTTCTCAAGATCACCTGCTTTGAAAAATACCGTCAAATTTACTGATGAAAAGCACAGTGGGTAGTAGCTGTATATTATTACAAACACACTGGACGGGAGATCTGAAATACTTTTATCATTATGTCCTGACTTATTCTTACATTGAAAAAACACATAGATTTCTGCTTTCATCTATCTTCTGTTGCTTGAAAATGTCAAATCACTGTTAATGGTGAAAATGTGCAGTTTAATAGGTTTTTTTACTTATGTATTTATCTTGGCAGACCACAGAGAATCTTGATATATTCACTTTCCCTAGCCTATTAAAATTGTCACCTTTTTTTCCCTTGATTTATACACAAGGCTCTAATCATAAACCATCTTAAAAAGAAAACTTGTGTGTGTGTGTCTGCCAGAGCTTTCAGGAAGGGCTTGTCATAACTCAACAACTATTCTAAAAATAATTTCCAAAAACTTAATTTTCTTATACTTTTAAAGTTTAACTGTTAGTTCCACATCTGTGTTCTTAAGGGGGAAAAAATGCATAGTCTAGGCTTGTTGTAATAAACTACCTCTTCTCAAAGAAAAAGAAGAAAACTCAAAACCTTTTAATCTTCTTTTCACATGAAAATTAAAATGAAAAAGTACATAACTGCAATTTCATTGAGCAGTAAACAATGAGATGTTTTGGCTGAAATATTCTGTAAGGAGAATGAGTGTGAATGGCGTGAATGGGACTATCTACCTAAAATAACATTATAGATAGGAAATGCTATTATATATTTCTTATCCAAAATCTTTTTATCAATAGATAATAAAAATATATTCCACATATTTTTATATACATACACACAATCACACACTCATATATAAGTACATATGTGTGTATACATATCTATCTCTCAAATGTGTGTCTGTGTATTTAGGTAGATAGAGCTATATCTACAAAATTAGTATCTAATTTGGAAGTTATGAAAAAGATTAATTCTTCCATAGCAGCTGGGAAGAATCATAATGTGTCATCATAGTGCATGTAAAGAACATTTCAATTTTGCAATGTTATTAAACAATAATTTGTTCTGTCTAGAAGGGATTTACTCATTGGGCAAGGAGTTGAGTTTTCAGAAAACTGTTAGTTGAGAAATCATATCTCCCCAATGCTTCAAATTTAATTCACAAGTATATTGTCCCATACGCTTCCATTTTTAGTTCAACTTTCCCTATCTGACTTTTGAGCCAAAGTAGCTGCACACATATTCAGGACTCAGTCTTATCTGAGCTATCTTTGAAATGAGTTCAAGAGGTATCAGACTATCAGTGAAGAAACTTTCCTTATTTTATTAGTGCTGCCATTAAGTCATTAGAGTAATTTTTTGCAAAGAGGGGATTTTTGTGCTTACATATCTCATGAAAATTCTACTGATATTAGATTTTCTTTAGTATTTAAATATCTAGTGGGTCCTCTATGTACTTCTGCCATTGCAATAGTCAATGAGTTTTCATTTTTCAATAAAACAATGAATTGATGAATCAACCACTATTTAATGATGTAAAGAAATACTGAGATAAAATAAGCCAGCATTTTAGGAACTGGTTGCAACAAATATGCTACTTGGTAATTTGAAAGAGACTGAAACCTTCCCTTCCTTCCCATAGGAAGTGGTAGGAGCAATTAAATGTTGAGTAAGTATAAGATGGAAAGTAATATATACAGTTACAAAACTTTAATTTGCTGAAGTAAATCCTTTGTCCATGGTCATTTGTGGCGGTTTAGCCCTGGCTGAGTGCCAGGTGCCCACCAAGTCATAATATCACTCCCCCTCCTAAGCCGGACAAGGGCAGATGATAAATATGAGAGGTTTGAATCAAGGTAAGGATAGGGAGATCACTCAGCAACTGGCATCATGGGCGAAACATACTCAACTTGGGGAGAAATAGTTTCATTTCTCAATGAACAATTGGAACAGAGCAGGGAAAATGAAAGGTGAACTCGAATCTTAATCTCCCCTCATGTCTCCCTCTTCCCAGGATTATTCTTCTTTCCTCCCCAACAGCACAGAGGATTACGTTCAGTTCATTACAGATGGACTTTGCTGCTGGTTTTTCTTAGGGGGAGGCTTCCTCCCACTTCCCACTGCTACACTGTGGGGTCACTCCCCACAGAAGACAATCCCTCACCAACTTCTTCAATGTGCGTCCTTCCCGCGGGGGCAGCTCCTCACACCCTGTCCCATCATGGGTCATCCATGGGAAGAACAGTCCTTCAGGTACCGACTGCTCCAGCCTGGGTCCCTCACAGGATCACAAGTCCTGACAGCAAACCTACTCTGGCGTGGGCTTCTCTCTTCATGAGTTCTCAGGTCCTGCCAGGAACTTGCTCCAGAGTGGGCTTCCCACAGAGTCACAGCCTTCTTCAGGCATCCACCCGCTCTGGCGTGGGCTCCTTCACAGGCTGCGAGTGGATCTCTGCTCCCTGGTGGCCTCCATGTACTGCAGGGACACAGCTGCCTCACCATCATCTTCACCACAGTTCATGGGGGAGTCTTTCTTGCAGTGTCTTGATACCTCCTTCCCCTCCTTCTCCACTGACCTTGGTGTCTGTAGAGATGTTGTTCTTACATGCTCACTTCCTGTTGCTGCAGTTTAGCAGCTACCTAGCAACTTCTTTTCCTTCTCAAATATGTCTTTCACAGAGATATTACCTCAGTCGCTAATTGGCCAGGCCTGGGTCAGTAGCAGGGTCCAGCTTAGAACTGACTGTCCTTAGCCCTGTCAGCTACAGGGGAAGCTTCTGACAGATCTTTGTTTAAAGAAGTCACCCTTGTAGCCCCCCGCTACCAACACCTGTCCCAGACGATACCATTGCACTATTGCACAAAGAGAATGAGACAAAAGAAAAAAGCAGGATAAGATCTATTCAAATTCTCAGAATGAACCAGGTATCCAAAGAGTCAGACAACACTTACTTATGTAAATTTCATATAAGGCCTGGAAAGTAAAGCATGAGGTTTAACTCTTAGACTCAAAGAATAATTTATGTTGGAAAGGACTCTTCATCTGGCTGCCTAAATATTGCTTCCAGGAGTTTTTATTCCAAGAGGATTTTCCTTTTTATAGATGTCTAGATTTCTTGGCTTATAGATGGTTAATAAAGCAAACATCTTGCAGGACTAAAAATTTGAATTTGTCTCTCATTAATCCTGACCAGTGGATTATGCCAAGCTCTTTGAAATCATTGGAACTTCCATTAACTTGTACAATCATGTAAATTAATACTGTTTAACTGTGGTGTCAGTGTATATATGTGTGTCTATCTATCTATTTATCTGTCTGTCTGTCTATCTATCATTGAATCATAGAATGGTAGAGTTGGAAGGGACTTCAGAGATCATCTAGTCCAATCTGCAGAAGCAGGTTCACCTAGATCTATTTCTCTCCCTCTCTCTTTCTCATTACCTCAGCCTGGCTAAATGGCATAATTTCAATGCAAGTGAATCAGTTTCAGTGCCCAAGTGCAATTTCAGATATTGGATAGGATTTAAAAGTATCTAGAAAGAAGTTTGCCAGTTCTACTGGACATCTTTCACACACCCACACCTGCTTACTTATCATGCATACTTAGGATGGGTGCACGTCCTTGAGTCACCTGTATCCAGTGATTTTCTACAGGGAGCTCTACATATTACCTTAGACTAAACTCTTGACATTTGGGAAAAATGAAAGTAAGTGACACTGTCCTTAATTTTACAGAAATTGCCAGTAATTTTATCGTTTTGAATACTCTTTGAATACGATCTCATTTGTAAATCTCAAAGAACATTAATTAATCATTCATCATTTTATGGATGGGCTGTTAACTGAGCTTTAGAAAACCCAAATTCTTGTTCTGCCACAGATTTGTTGCGTGACACTAGAAAATGCAATTAATTTCTGTTATCAACAGGAGTAAACCCCTACATTACTCTTGGCTGTGCTGTATCTTTTTAGAATATATGAATGGAATTGTGTTTGTTCAGGGTTTAACACAGTGCATTTTGACAGTCATTTTGACAGCCTTAAAGCATTACTGTGGTGTTACCAATTAACTCTGTGTTCCAATTCACTCTTTGGGGTTGCATCACACGCAGTTTCAGCTCTATCTCTGTTCTTTCTTCTGATGTCCTTTGGGAGGTTCTTAGAATCATAGAATTGTTTGGGTTGGAAGGAACCTTTAAAAGTCATCTAGTCCAAATCCCTGCAATGAGTGGGGACATCTTTAAGTAATCTGATCTTTAAGATCAGATTGCTCAGAGCCCCATCCAACCTGACCTGGAATGCTTCCAGACATGGGACGTCTACCACCTCTCTGGGCAACCTGTGCCAGTGTTTCATCAATTTCATTGTCGAAACATTCTTCCTTATATCTAGACTAAATCTACCCTGTTTAGTTTAAAATTACCCCTTGTCCTCTTGCAACAAATCTTACTAAAAGATGTGTCCCCATCTTTCTTGAAAGCCACTTTTAAGCATAAACCAGTTCTAAGTATTGAAGGGCCACAATAAAGGCCACATTAAACTGTAGACTTCTCCAAATTACAATAAATACTTTTTTTTTTATCTGCTAATTTTAATTTAGGGAGAATCTCTCAGAAGATTCTGCTGTCTAGGGAACAAGTAGCTCTAACAAGAGACTTGGGTAATGACATGTTCAAACCAGAAATATTCCAGAGAAGATGTATCAGCAGGAAATGCATGTGTGAAGGAGAACATCTGAACACTGGCAACATGAAACTTATGTCACAGCACACTGAAACACTGAAATGTTAAATTGTCACAATGCTTGTCCTATCTCGGATTAAGGTTTTGCTCAGCTTCAGAACAGGATTGGCATTTGAAATAGTGTAAAAATCTTTGTCTTTGTAGTCCCTTTGAAGCAGGATGAACTGTTTTGTTTTCTCCTCAGTGATTTTAGATACCACGTTTTTTTTCCTTACCAGATGAACCACAAGTACAGTCACTAATCAGATCACAGAAACACATCCTGTTTCGAACATTGATACAATAATCTATGAAGACAGCAGTATTTCATAGCCTTTGTCACATGAATACTAAGTCTTTGCAAATTTCTTACACTTCCAGTTGCTGCTGTTCTAATTAATAATCCTTCCTTTAAAAAAGAAAAAAGTCCATTCAGTGTAAGTGGGCTAAGTGCTATTTATCTAAAAGCCTCTGGCAGCTGAAGTCTGGATTAATCTTCTAGCCCAAATCAAATCATGTCAACTCAAATCAGCTTCCTCGCATAATTTGATTTTTTGTGGGAAAGTCAGCTTCTCCCTCTGTATGTGACCTATGACAGCAACGTGAAGAAGGAAACTCAGCATCATAAGGAAAAACTATTTCACTGTGAGGGTGAGGGAGCCCTGGCCCAGGCTGCCTAGGGAGAATGTGGAGGCTTCTTCTCTGGAGGATTTCAAAATCCACCTGCATCTGTTCCTGTGTGATCTGACCTAGGTTGACCTGCTCCTGCAGGGAGGCTGAACTAGATGATCTCTAAAGGTGTCTTCCAACCCTTATCATTCTGTGATTTTGTGATCTCTGTGTGAGGTGGACCCTGATAGTGGATTCAGCACAGATTTCTTCCTTCTCCTTGATCTTTTAGCAATTTAAATCATCTAAAAATTTGGCTTGAACTTTTTAATACATTTCATAGACCATAAATTTGGAAAGTAATAAATCCAAAACCTTATCTTCCTGTTTTACTGCATTCTCTTGTGGTAAAGTTTGTGTGTCTATTCAAAAATCCTAGCTTCTCTGGATAATTTTAAGAACGGCAACATAAATTCTCATACTTCTTCCCCATATGCATATTGTTATATTTAGCTACACTGTTAGCTTTTATGCTTCTTTACAGCATTATTTCACAAACTTTATGCATAAGGAAATCTATGCAAGTCTCCATTTAAAACTGAAATTTCTGTAAGTGGCCAGTGGAAATTACAGTAAGCAGCAAATGTTCCTGAAGATAGATATTGACTTTATAGTGTGATTAAATTATATCTGTTTCCTCTCTCTCTTTCTGTCATGCTTTTGGGCTAGACTTCAGTCACATGGGTTTAAATTCTCCTTTCCAGGCTAATGCTTTTCAGCAGTGACAATTGTTGATGATAATTTTATACTCTAAGCAGGTCAATGTATTATTTTTTTTCCTAAGCAAGTTGCCAAGTATGGTACATCCAGGTGCAATTTAGGTTCTGATTCTAGTTTGGCTTCTGTGAGTCTGCTCTTAGCCTTAATAATGTTGTTATTCTGAACACAGAGCTGCTGATCTGATCTACATTCCAGCCTACAGACTCAAGGTCAGTGATATCAGAGTATCATTACAGTAAATTCCAGTCACAGGAAAGAGTGCTTGACAAAGCATAGGTGTCATAAAAGTGTTCAAGTCTATCCAAAATATCCCATAATCCCAAATGCAGAACTGGAGAGTCGGAGAATCACAAATAAGGGAGAATTTTGGCTCAGGCAGTTATATATGTACTGTTTGGATTTTTTTTCTCTTCTTCTTTCTGTATTTTTAATTCTCAAAGACAGTGTTAATTCTAAATCAATAATAAACTAGCTATAAATTGGGTCACTGCTGGCATTAATTTCATTTTATATGTTATGGCTTTTCTGTCAGGAAGCTAAATTTGCCTCTCATTATAAGTGAATATTATTTCTCTCTCTCTTTTTTCTTTTTTTTTTTTTTACTTATTCAGTATCTTTGACAAGGAGAGATAGCCCTGTCTTTAGATTACTACCTGGATGCTATGTCAAATTGACTGCTTCTTGCAAAAAGAGTCCTCTGAACAGAGCAACCTAATCATAAAAAGGAGTTATTTAGGGTTGAATCCATAAAGGAAATTAAAGTGTCAAGTCTGACTCTTGCATTGAAGACATAAACCCCAAACTGAGGTATCTAGATCTCTCTATGACATTCCTCTCCTGTATTTCCTAAACTGAAGATCTGCAGGTGATGTGACTTGTGATGCAGAGGTTCCCCAGGAGTCTCAGATTTCCTTTGGAGTACTTCCAAAACCATCTTATTCTTGACAAAACTAATCTTTTGCATCTGTCAGATGCCTAATCCCTCTCAGAATCACAAACTGAGATTTGTTATGCCTGCCATTAGTGCTAGGCGTGAGGGGAACAAAATCTTACACAGTATGTGGATGTATTGATATGTGACTGCCCAGGGATTTCAATGCCATAACTCCTACCTCCTCCAGCTTTATTCCAATCATCAGTAAATAAGTATTCCTTTGTGTCAGGAGGTAAACATCTTTCAATTTCTTTTAATGAACTACTTTGATGTTGTGCAGAAAAATTGAAGCATCTTTAAGTTATGAAGCAGACAGTACTAGAATGACAGTGTGACCTGATGGTTGAGGTATCTAGATTGAAAAGGAAGATTAAGGGATGCACTGTGCTGCAGTGCCCTCTAAATTATTTTATCTACTATATCTTGGAAAAATTGCTATAAAATAGACTTTTCAAATCTTTTGATGTGATTAAGCAGACACTTTAGGACTAATATTCTGACTGGAAAGAGTCTATTGACTAAAATATTATCTATAAATACCTGAACACCAAGAAATGATTATTAACAAGATCTTCATGACCTATTTAAAATATCAGTTATAAAAATAAGACTTAAAATTTCAAGAACTGAGTAATGTCTATTTATTTTTGCAGAGACAAGAGCTTTTGGATCTTATGTTACTTGACATCAAAATTGAAGAATAGGTGACAGTAATACTGTCCTTCAACATTTTCCTCTGTCCTCTACTATGTTGAAATGCCTTTTAAGCCCATGCCTGAATTCTATCTTTTTTGTTTAAAAAAATATTCTAAGATCTTCATATTAGAAGTCCCAGATAATAGAGCATAACATCAAATACTTTACATTATGCTACTGTGAGGCAGGTGAGATGGCAAAGCTGGAAATGACACTAGCATGAGCCACTGAAATCCCAGTGTAAGCGTCTAAGCTCTGCTGTTCTGGTTCACTTGTCCTCTGGGAAATTTTAGCTGGAGCTGTGAATCTACAAAAATAATGTCTCCACATCAGAGAACAGTCTGTACATACTCGGTTTAGCCATTAGTTTCCCTGGAAACTTAGCAGAAACACCAGAGCAAAGTGCTTTCACTAGGAAGTACTGTTCAGGAGTTGAAATCCTGCTGTCTGCACAGTGCTTACCATCTGTAGGTTAGTACTAGGTTTCCTTTGGAAGCTCCATCTGCTTTTACTTCTTTCAGTGACTCATAACTACACAATACTCGGTATTTTTAACACTAAGGTTTCCAGCTGAGATCATTGACTGAATCAAAAGAAAAAAAAAAGGTGGTGGCATATGTGAGTAATGTATACATTACTGATCTATAAAAACAAGCACAGCAAAAAAATGATGAGCTACTTAGGGAAGAAGAGCAACCACTACTTTGTTTAAACATGTCCCAGTTTGTCTACTTGCTTACCATATTCTTGAATCTCCCTTTCTTTCTGTAGTAATTGGTACCTACTTTCCTCTTTGCTGCAAGGCTTCTGGCTTTTAATGATACATTTCACAGAATCACAGAATCTTAAGAATTGGAAGGGACCTCAAAAGATCATCCAGTCCAATCCCCCTGCCAGAGCAGGATCACCTAGAGTAGGTCACACAGGAACTCGTCCAGGTGGGTTTGGAATATCTCCAGAGAAGGAGTCTCCACAGCCCATCTGGGCAGCCCCTACCAGTGCTCCCTCACCTCAACAGGCAAGAAGTTTTTCCTTGTATTTCTTTGGAACCTCTTATATGCCAGCTTCACTGAAGATAATGCCAAGCACAAGGAAAATATGAGATTTCTGTGAAATTTCTTCTGTTCCAGCTTGTATCTGTTGCCTCTTGTCCTATCATTGGCTATCAATGGGAACAGCCTGGCTCCATCCTCCTGACTCCCACCCTTTATGTATTTGTAAACATTAATGAGCTCACCCCTCATTCTCCTCTTCTCCAAGTTGCTTTATATGAAAATTTCTAGCATTGCTATCAGTGTCACCTCTTACAACAAACTTTTATCATAATTACTCTTGTTGCTTTTCTAGGCTTTGACCCATTAATCTATCCAGAATTAACTTTTATCTTAGGTACAGTTTTGTTATTGATATCAGGAAAATTCCTGGGTAACACTGAGATTGTGGAAAGAAGAGTGGTAAAGCTACTTCAAAATCAAGGTACCAGGAGTACTCTATATTCAGTTTTAACTTTGAAAAGTTACAGACTTACATGGGGATCAGAAACAAAGACTATATACTCCATGGGTCCACAAGAAATCCATGGAATGTTAGTTCAGGTTTTTTTCTTGTACATCTGTAAAAAAGATAAGATTTCTCACTGAAAATCTAGAGTGAAAGTGTCTGCATTTAATAATAAAAACAATTATTAATATAATCATTAAAAACGACAAGAAAAAAAGATAATATTAATTGCTTAACCTTCTCCAGGCTTCTACCACAGCTATGGTTCTTTCTAATTTATATACAGGTGGAAGCAATTGGATCCCTCTTATTAATCTTTGTCATTATTTGCATCTTCAAATCTGAATGAGTATCTAACAAAGCAGCACATATTCTATACAAATGTGAAGTGATCAGAATGAAGGGGTCTGGCTAGAACCTGATGAGAAATATAAACCCAGAAAAGCCCAGTAATCTATATAAATTAAGGCAATTAAGGCTCGTTGAACACTCATCTGGACCCACTGTCAGAGCAGATAAACAATCTTCCAGTGGTGTGTGAATGTGTAATCAGATAGAGTCTGGAATTCACTGAGACATGTGATTATGCTTTGGACACAATGTCAAAATCATTATTTTTCCTTACACTCTTCTGTTTCTTATACCTCTGCCTCAAGCTCAATAATTTATTTAAAAGAACACAAGATAAACAGCAAAAGATTAGTAAACAGAAACTAGCATAGCTCTACACAATGGGAATTCAAACAATGACATAAAATAAACTGTATTTAAAAGTTGGTAGAAAATAGAACAGTGATTAAGTTGGAGAGATATTATTAACTTAATGGAATATTAATAGGATATTCCATTTATATCTCCTGCTCTGTCCCAAAGAATCCTGACATATTTTCCCTTTAGTTTTTAATAATAATATCATAGTATCATAGAATGGTAGGGGTTGGAAGGGACCTTTAGAGATCATCTAGTCCAACCCCCCTGCAGAAGCAGTGTCACCTAGATCAGGTAGCATAAGAACATGTCCAGGCAGGTCTTGAAGACCTGCAAGGAAGGAGACTCCATAACCACTCTGGGCAGCCTGTTCCACATCTCCCACAGTGAAAAAGTTTTTTCTTATGTTTAAGTGGAACTTTTTGTGTTCCAGCTTCATCCCATTACCCCTTGTCCTGTTGCTAGCTACTATAGAAAAGAGGGATGTCCCAACCTCCTGACACCCATCCTTTAGATATTTCTAAATATTAATAAGATCTCCCCTCAATCTCCTCTTCTCCAGACTAAACAGCACCAGTTCTCCCAGCCTTTCCTCATATGAAAAATGTTCCAGACCCCTGATCATCTTGATGGGCTTACACTGGTCTCTCTCCAGAAGCTCCCTGTCCCTCTGGAGCTGAGGAGCCCAGAACTGGACACAGGACTCCAGATGAGGCCTCACCAGGGCAGAGTAGATGGGGAGCAGAACTTCCCTTGACCTGCTAGCCACCCGCTAGCCACGAGGACACATTGCTGGCTCATGTTTAGTTTATTATTAATCAGGACTCCCAGATCTCTCTCTGCAGAGTTGCTCTTCAGTAGTTCGACCCCCAGCCTGTACTGGTGCATAAACCACATCTACTTCTGGGACAAAGTTCCATCAAAAAAATTAGTAACAGATCAATCATTTTAAAATTGGATCAGAATTTGCCACCTAATTCCATACACTGGAATACAGCAAGACATGTTTCTAAACCTTCCCGTGCAGTCATTCAAAATCCACACAATATGTTAAAAGCACAAAACCTAAGGTTATATTACAGACTCATAGAATCATTTTGGTCCAATCATAAACCTAACATTGCAATGGCCACCGCTAAACAATGTCCTTGTGACACATTTACACATCTTTGGCCTCCCCCAGGTATGGTGACTCCACTAGTTCCCTAAGCAGCCTGTTCCAGGGCTTAGCAACAGTTTCAGTGAGCAAATTTTTCCTAAACTCCAATTAAACCTCCTTTGTTGCAACTTGAGGACATTTCCTCTTATCCTGTCTCTCGTAATTGGCAGAACAGACCAACTACCTCATCCCCACCTCACTACAACCTCTTTTCAGGTAGCTGTAGAAGGTGATAAGGTTTCTCCTCAGCCTTCTTGTCTCCAGGCTTTTATCTGTTTCATTTTGTACACTCATTGTTATTCTTTTTCTCATTTTAACTTAAATACAGCTCGAAGTAACATAGTCTATAGCCATGTGGTAAAATATGGAAGTCTTTGCTTCTAATCCGCTGACAATTTCCTTTTCTGCTTTCTTTCACTAATCAAGCAGTTTTTCTGAGTTCTGTGAGGAAACATGGAAAAAAAACCATGAAGTTGTAGGAAAGGGAAGAGGATATTTCAGATTTGTTGGGGGCATGTAACAAAGCCTAAAGTATTTATTTCTCTTTTATGTTTTCTTAACATCCTTTTAGCTTACATTAACAACAAAACTTACTTAACAATTCCAAAGAAAGCTTAAATGTCTTAAGGGTTAAACTGTCAGGTACCAGGGACTTCAAGATGGTCTGTTGAACATAATGAATATATTTACACTTGGTTTTGCTTTTTAAAATCATACAGATATTAACCTACTGGATGTATTACTTTACACTACATTCTTGCATTTACAATGTGTCTTCTAATGGTTTAAACCTCATAACTTTCAGGAAAAATGTCATATTGGTCTAAATTGTGAACACTTCCAAGGATGGGACATCTACACGTTTCCGTGGACAACTTATTGTATTTCACTACCCTCATGGTGAAGAATGTCTTCCTTCTATCAAATCTAAATCTAGCTAAATTTAAATTTAAATTTAGTCTAAAACCATTACTCCTTGTCATATCACTACAGGTCATGGAAAAAATGTGTCTTTCCATCTTTCTTATAAGCTCCCCTTAGGTATTGATAGGCAACAATTAGGTCTCCCCAGAGCCTTCTCTTCTCCAGGCTGAATAGTCCCATCTCTCTCAGTTTTTCTTCACAGAAGAAATGTTCTAGCTCCCTGTTTATTTCTGTGGCACTCCTATTGATGCAATTTAACAGGTCCATGTCTACCTTGTGCTAAGTGCTTCAGAGATAGACACGGGACTCCATGTGGGGTCTCAGCAGACCAGGAGAAACACCTTCCTCAACCTGGTGGTCATGATTCTTTGGATATGGTTGGCTTTGTGGGCAGCAGGTACACATTCCTGGATCATGTATAGCTCTCCTACCCTTGGCTTTAGCCTTTAAAAGTCCAGTGATTTATTTTATATACACTACAATTTTCTTCAGGTCTTCAGGTTATTGCTTTCTGTTAGAGTTTTTTTTAATCAGATTCTGCACATTTCTGAATGACATATCATATCATATCAACAGTAAAAAACAAGATGTTAAAACAAACTATCAGGTACATTTACATTTTCTGTCAGACTCAGCTTCTTCTCTCTTCCCACTCCCTAAACTAAAAATATTTGGCAAATTAACAATTTCTGATTAATAAGCTCTGTGCTCACAAATCTCTGCTCCCACACTGATGCTAGACCAACGGATGTCTGCCATTTATGTAACTGCCCTGAAAGATGTACTGTCTTTTCATTATAAAACTATAAGTGACCTACTTAGTAGGTAATATGCTTGATGTCTAAAACAAAGGAAGAGGGAGCTGGGCCGAGGGGACCACAGCGAAATAGATAGCATTGCCATTTTCCTGATGTAAGACAGGTGAAAGGATCAGGTCATAATCACATGCTTATTGTGGTAGGACAAATTGTTACTGTGGCATTTTTTCCTATTTTTCAATTGTGCCTTCATTGGTTGCTATAGTATTGAATCAATGTTTACAGAACCACATTCTCCACTCTATAGTGCAGCCTTAAAAGGCTGCTTGAAGTATCATCTTTTGTATGAGGTGTAAAACTGAGTTAGTGGTGGTAGTGATTAACAAGATCTATCTGGAAGCTGGTTTGTTGGAGTAAAAAGCATATATCCATTTCATAGTAATAATTTCATTCCATACTAATGATATGTAAGTAGACATCTGTCCTTATATTGACAAATTGAGACTGCTGAGGACCTACAAGAAGCACACAGAAGACACTCAGTCTCCTGAACAAGTACCATTCTGGTTCATTGCATTATATGTCAAGTTCCTCTGTACTTCAGCACAATGTAATAGAACAGGCACACACAGCTCTTTCCCAGATGAGATCCCAAAAAGCTTTGTAAAGTACAGACTATAATATCAAAGCCAAATTTCACTGAGAAAGTCCCACTACTTTCTTCCCAAAGTGGCCATTCTATGTCAGATATCAAAGCATAGTACTGACTGTGCTTCATATAAAATAAACATGTGAGGTTTATTGTTTTTGAGGTTTTTGGTTTTTTTAATGTATAACTGGCTTTAAAAAAAATCACCAAAAACGTGCTCAAAGACAGACTTTTCTGCTCCACGTTTCCCCAAAAACTCCTTCACATTATTTATAAAAGTTGTAAAAGATTTACAAAGTTCTGATTAAGTATGAGAAGATATACTTAAATTATTGTTCTTTTTATTATGTTTAATTCATTGAGACAGATCATGGATGCTTTAGCTATCCTGTTGTTCCACACAATTTAGACACAGGTACAAGAAAGCAAACGTGAATCCAAAAAGCCTACAGTTAAAGCATCAGAACAACTTTGCCTCCAAATTTGGAGATGGAATTTCCCTTTTTACGAGAAATATCTACCTTCAGTTTAGCAGACAAATTACTGTAAGATGTCACTGAAGACAGGTCTTCAAGAGGTTGTTTTCTACTTTGCTATCTCAAGCTTTAACAAATCTATCATTTTTCTGTTTTAAAGGACATTATTAGAATCATAGAATCCTTACAGTTGTAAGAGACTTTTCAGGTCACTGAGTCTAACCGCTAACCTCATGCTGCCAAGCCCATCATGAAACTACACTATATCTCTCAGCACCTCACCTTTTGAATGTATCTAGGGATGGGGACTCCATCACCTCCCTGGGAAGTCCATTGCAATGCTTAGTAAAAAAGTTCTTCCTAATGTCCAATCTAAACCTTCCCTGATGCAACTTAAATCCCTTTCTTCGTGTCCTATCACTAATTACTGGAGAGAAGAGACTGACCCCCACCTCAGTACAACTCCCTTCCAGGCAGCTGTAGCTGTATAATCTGAACAGTGGTATCCCTTTGCCTTTTATATAACATTGTATTTAAAAAAACTAAGTTCTATTTATAATGCATTTGTAGAATATTGAATAGCAAGATATAATTAGCTGAGAGTGTTTCAATTCTCTCAGAGCTGAAGATACCTAGTTGTGAAAATTATTAATTACAATTTATTCTGATTCAGATGTTGGACGGTCTGATGTTACTCTAATTAAAACATTTATTAAGAAGCTAGCAAAGTACTATGATGAGGTATAATCTTAAAGTACGTGTCTTTAGTGACCTTATCTTTCCTGGCTATGTGCCAGGTACTTTTAAAGGGGGACACTCATTAATAATGTATACTGTAAAATAGAGTTCTTTTCATAACAGATGCCATTTTGCAGCACTATCACTTGACCTCTGAGAATTAGTACAATAATAACAATAATCATCCAGACAGGGAGAAATCATTTTCATACTTTCATTTCCTACTTCTAGGGTAAATTACCATATTTACAATGAAGCTAACTACCTTTTAGGAAAGTAGAAAACAAAGTCATATATGACACGGAATACGTAAGAGATCATTTACAAAAAAGGGGATGCGAGTTGTTTGCTCATAAGTTATATGATTTTGTATGTTTTATCGCTCTGGATTTCCTTCTTGGGGATATAAACAAGGAAATAAAAGAAAATCTAGATGAGGATTTGTATATAACATCATCAACTTTACTATAGGAAAAAAAAGATCACATATTTGTCTGAATAGCAGAACATTAGACAATCAGAGATATAAGGAAGGGAAGAATTACTTATTCTTTCTTCTGGTCACTGAAAAACTGTTTCCTAACAATTATATTATATTATAATATAATGTTAATAAGATCACCCCTCAGTCTCCTCTTCTCCAGACTAAACAGCACCAGTTCCCCCAGCCTTTCCTCGTACAAAAGATGTTCCATTCCCCTGATCATCTTGGTGGCCCTGTGCTGGACTCTCTCCAGCACTTCCTTGTCCTCGAGCTGAGGAGCCCAGAACTGGACACAGGACTCCAGATGAGGCCTCACCAGGGCAGAGTAGAGGGGGAGCAGAACCTCCCTTGACCTGCTGGCCATACTCTTCTTGATGCATCCCAGGATGCCATTGGCCTTCTTGGCCACGAGGACACATTGCTGGCTCATGGTTAGTTTATTATCAATCAGGACTCCCAGATCTGTCTCTGCAGAGTTGCTCTTCAGCAGTTCGACCCCCAGCCTGTCCTGGTGCATGGGATTGTTCCTTCCCAGATTCAGGACTCTGCACTTGTCTTTGTCGAACCTCATGAGATTCCTCTCTGCCCAACTCTCAAGCCGGTGGAGATCCCACTGAATGGCAGCACAGCCTCTGGGGAATCAGCCAGTCCTCCCAGTTTAGTGTCATCAGCCAACTTGCTGAGGGTCACTCTGTCCCGTCATCCAAGTCGTTGATTGGAACATCATTTTGGGATATCATTTTGAGTCACATTTTGGGATATCATGTTTGGTGAGTCATCTGTCCTACAGCAAAAAAGGACAACTTGGGGGTGCTATTGGTCATGAAGAGAACCTTGAAGGTAAACAGCTTACTATTTACCAAGTGTTTGCAATTTCACTGTTTCCACATGCCTAATCTGTAATTCAACTGTATTCTTTCTTTGAATAGAGATGAGAGGGTCAACTTTTAAAGCGGAATCACAAATCGTTTTATACCTTCCTGGGATTTCACAATTCTTTCATTTGAACACAGCCTACTGCTTTAAATAAGCAAACAAACCCAGAAAAAGATCTCACATTCTATTCAGAAAATACAAAACTAATATAGCCTAATCTTTCCAGCATTTAGATATTTTAATGGTGTCAAGGGAAATGTGTGTGTGCAGTTTTGCTGAAGGGGAAGAAATATGTTGAACTCAGTGCTTCTTACAGTAAGGTTTGGATAGTGAAAGGTAATGCTCGAATTCACAGCACTGAATTCACATGAATGGAAGTAGACAGATAAAACATGGGTAACTTTAATTTAAATCTATTAAACTGAGACATAAAACAATGGTATCGTTTGGGAAAATGATTCTGCAATGTGCACAGATTTACAGGAGGTTAAGGATGTTAAGGATATCAAAATTTGAAAGCTCTCTAGGTATCTGTGAAAATTCAGTCTGCAAGTATCAAAAAATGAAAATTCACTTAAGTACTGGTGGAACTTTTCGAGCCTTTCCACTTCTACTTCATTCTCCCTTGAGTATTTTCCCTAAGACATCACAGGCATGTCCAAGCACTATGGGTTTACCCCTTTCCAAAATGACAGGGATCATGCCTGACAATATCTCTGTCTTTCTTTTCATGCTTGCCACTAGCCACAGGCAAATTGATTCTTTCACTTTAACAAGAAAAATATCTCTATTCTTAAGATATAAAGATAAACCAGGGAGCGATTGTCTCTCTGTGTTGACTTATTTGAAGTCTTTGCTTTCACAGAAGTGCTGTGCTGTGAGTGTGAAATGCACCTGACTCCACTTTAAACATTGTGTAAGCATAAAGTACAAAGTAAATGGGTTTTATTGAAAAAATGGGAAAGATTACAGCTTTGTTTATAGAGTTGGAAACACATTTACATAAGAAACACATAAAACCAAATACTGTGTGCATACTGATATGGCAGTCTACTTATAGCTGTGATTTTAGATTTTTTTCTGATGTGTCTATCAGGAAGTTAAAGCTCCTACTTTGTAGAGCTTTACAACCAAATAAAGAGAGCAGATTTTTTTCAGTGTAATTTTCAGTCTCTGAATTTCCATCCCTGGTTTTTGTTTCATATTTTTGCTTTTATCTTATCTACTGCTGAATGTAAATTACATTTCAGAGCATGTCTCATTTTTCTATTAATACCAGAGACCTTTCCTACTGTGATCTTTTCTTTTTTTGTTGTTGTGTAGTGTCTAACAGAATAATAAATGGAAACTCTAGAACTTATCTAGGAGTGAATCTCTTACAGAGTTAGAGAGAGACCTTAAAGTACTTCTCATAGTCTTCATTCCACTCTTCTTTAAAAACAAGAAGTTGACTTGTACTTTTTCATTGTAATTCAGCATAAGCCTTTTTGAGCAAATAAGTTGTTTTTGCACACCATATTTGATAAGGTGTTTAGTGTCATGTAACTGCTTGTCTTTTGTCTAATTGAACCTCATATGTGATTATACATGCTATGTAACCACATGCTTTCCATTCATAAGGTTTTATTCATTCAGGGAATAGAACTGTGATCATCTATAGACTCTTCAACTGTTCTATTGCCCATCTCTGGCCATGCTCCAGCTTCTCTGTGTCCCTCTGGCCCAACATTGAACACAGCACTTGAGCTACAGCCTCACTAGGGCCCAGGTTAGTGAGGTTAGTGGTTGGACTTGATGGTCTTAAAGGTCTTTTATAACTGAAATAGTTATATGATTCTATGATGTCACCTCAGTACAAATATTCTCCATCAGTTATTTTGTATCTACTATAATACACTCATGTCCGAGGGATTGCACTTGTGAAGTAACTGAGAATAAGACTGAAATTCACATTATTTTTCCTTCAATGAATCTTTTACATGTGGTAGATCTGAGCGAAATTTACATTTCTCATTAGTTCAGTGTTACATAATATTATGTACATAAAAGTGACCTTCAAGTATAATGTTTTCTATCCAGGTAACTCCATAGAAAGAGATAGAAAACACTGAAAGCAGAAAGCTTGAGTGGTATACATTGTGAGTACTGTGTCCTTTTTATCTAAGAGCAATTTCATTATGTCTGTTTTTAAAGGTTTTGCACTAAGAGCACGTGCAGGAGAGCTCTTGTGATGCTGGGGACTCTGATAAAGCTATTCTCCTCTATATGGTCACCCCTGCTCAAGCTTTAGACAAATTTTTTTGATATCTATTATTTAGATCCAAGTCTTTAAGTAAAGTTAGTCAAACATAGCTGTAAGAGCCTCAGAAAGAGGGTCCTCTGCATCTGTGACTGCTGAGATTGTGAAGAGAAGTTGGATATTTGGTGGAAAACTTTGAGGCCCTTGTCCTAGGGTGAAGTTAGCCCTTCTTTGTGTTGTTTTTCTTTGATTTTATTTTCCAATTAAATAAACTACAGCTTGAAGTATTTTTTTCTTGGTGTACAATCCTTGCTGTGTGTAGGTCATGTTTTTTACTATATGTTTTGGCGAAGCAAGAGCACAAGCAAATGGATAAGCCTCAAAATTATTATTTTGGCTATGGAATAATTTTAAACTCTGTTTCTGCAATGATGAGCTCCAAGTGGGAATGACTGACTTCAACAAGGATAATTTGTTCACTAGGAAAAAACTGAACAAATATAAACATTTAATAAATTGAACTCCAGAGAAATTGTTCTCTTCATTCCCTCACAACCCATTACATTTAAAAATCATATATATGAAGACATTTTAGACAGGAAATAAAATATGTAGTGAACACCTGTTCATATCACTATTTCAAAACTCTTCTTGATAAGCAGCATTTATGTTGTCATTTTTTAATAAAGTAGTTTCATATGGAACGCTGTCAGTGTCAGAACTCTTATCATCTAAACAATTTAATTCCATCTCATACAGAAAATCTTTCAGCTTTGTTATTTTAAATACACTTTTCCTACATTTTTGCCCTCTATGTTGACTTTTTTTTTTCCTTTGAGAGCTTCATGGTACTGTATATTCAAGCTTTGCATTGAAATCTTTCTAATGGCTTCTAATGAAGAGTGAGGCAATCTGCATTAGGCTGATTTGAGTTTTGTGGTTTTTCTCAATGGAAGCTCTTACTTTTTAAAATCTAAGGTTACTATTTCAAGTTCAGTTTTTATGATGACCACAGTAGACCTCAATAGGATTTTGGTCAAGTCCTAAAATAAAGTTTGGGCACAGAGACTATTAATCCATTACAATCCTACTAAAACTAGAATTTTACATTGCTTAACCTGAATGTGCCTCTTTCCTTGGCATCTAGCTTTTTCATACTGTAGATCACTTGGTAGAGGTAAAGTGTCTTTAAGGAAATATCAACAATAAAATTTGCTATTTCTCATAAGCTGCATAAAACAAAGCTCAAAACTGTTCTGTGTACAATCAAACAAGGAACAAGGGACTGAGAAAGACCCCATGGGTTATTAAATACAATAACTTTCCTATCATATTCAATTAACCATGTCTCTAAAAGACCTTGTGTTCAATGTTCAGGATGGGAGAAAAGAATTGGGAGATCAGCAAGACTCAGAACACATAAACGGCCAGAGTATCCTCATTGGGATATTTGACTGCTATGTGAGCACACTGTAAGTGTACTAGTCATCTTTATTATTGTAGCTACCACAATAAAATGTCTCTCATGATCCAGCCACAGGAGGTAGGGACTATTTTGCCTTTGCTTGTGATGTGATTGGGCTGTTACATCACTGATAACACTAATTTTTCTATTCTTTTGAACTGCGAAGCACTTGGCAGCTGATAAAATGTTATTGCAGTGGGTCTAGTTACCTGATGTGTGATTCCATGTTGCACACTACAAAGGTTTAAACCAAAGGAGGCCAACAAGATCCTTAGTATACTAGAAATAAAATCACCAACAGAAAATCCCATGTGCATCATTATAAAATCATCTGTCAAGCTGCCTCATTCAATTTTTAATAGGCAGAACAGAGTGTAGCAATTAATGTCACTAACTGTTATTTTCTTTGTAAATGATGTGGTTTTTTTCTTCAAATAGTCCCTGATTTGCACTAATCTGCTTCAGTAATACCTAAATCCCTTTCCACTGGGATAAAGTTCAATCCAATTCCTTTGAGTTTTAAGAAATGTCATGAATGTGTCCTGCATCTCATAATAAGAAGAGAACACACCAAGATGCTTTCATCAGGAGTTCACTTAAAACTAGAGCTGTCCAGGTAAATGAAACAGGTACCCTTTATTAAAAAGGCATGAGATTCACTGTAAAGCATAGATTCACCCAACTCAAATTAATTGAAGTGTAGTTTTATTTCTCTCTCTAAGCTGTCTCTGCTATCAAAACACATCTCCAAACGTGGTTATATTTTTTTGTCTTCCTGACAAAATGAAGAGAAACTTTGTCATTCTCTTTAGAATGTGATTTTTATTTGTTTATGGAATGCCTTGCTATGTGGAGAAAGGGTACAGCTGAGCTAAGCAGTCAGCATATATGCAGCTACTAAGGGCACTGTACTCAATGAGATAGTTTGCAGTTTTAAGATTTAAAAATACTTGAACATAGTCTCTTACTGATTCGTCTTTCCTTGCTTTCTCTTCACCCTTGAAAAAGAGTGTCTGTTCTAATGACTCACTTTTAACGTGACCATGGAAGAAATTTGAATGTTCACATGTTCATAGGATCTGGTGAGATGCATCTGAGGATCAGAGTCACAGAATCACAGAATCTTAAGGGTTGGAAGAGACCTTGAAAGATCGTCTAGTCCAAACCCTCTGCCAGAGCAGGACCACCTAGAGTAGGTCACACAGGAACTCGTCCAGGTGAGTTTTGAATGTCTCCAGAGAAGGAGACTCAACAGCCCATCTGGGCAGCCTATTCCAGTGCTCCCTCACTCTCACAGTGAAGAAATTCTTCCTTTTATTTCTTTGGAACCTCTTCTGTTTCAGTTTATACCCATTGCCCCTTGTCCTATCATTAGTCATCATTGAGAACAGCCTGGCTCCATCCTCCTGACCTGAAGGAACTGGTAGATGAAGCTAATAAGCCACCATCTATCCTGTTTGAAAAGTCATGACAGTCTGGTGAAGTATACAGTGACTGGAAAAGCAGAAACATAACCTTCATTTTTAAAAAGTTAAAAACAGGAGGACCCAGTGAACTGCAGGTCAGTCAGTCTCATCTTTGGTGGAGATCCTCCTGGAAACTATGTTAAGGCACATGAGAAATGGATGGCTCGTGACAGACAGCCAACGTGGCTTCACTAAGGGTAAATTATACCTGACAAAATTGGTGAAGAGTGACTGACATCTTCTACCCAGACTTGTACAAAGCATTTTATAGTGTCCCACACAACATCCTTGTGTCTAAATTGAAGACACATGGATTCAATGAATGGACTACTCAGTGGATAAGTAATTGGGCGTATGGTCACAAAGAGTTGCAGTCAAAAGACTGTGGAGAACAGAAATGAGTGGTGTCCCTCAGGAGGCCGTACTGGGACCAGTAATGTTTAACATATTTGTCAGTGACATGGATGGGGAGGTGAGGTACACTCTCAGCAGCTTTGTGAATGGCACCAACTAGCTGCCCAGCCTAGTGATGAGAGATTTAAACTAGGAACAGGTGATAATGGATGTACTTAAGGATGAATGTACTTAAGTGAGGTAGCACAGACTGATGTAGAAAGCAGAAGGATTGGAAAAAGAGATACCTGAGGAATGTCTGAGATGCAGTGACAACTTGCACAAATGTTTCTATCGTTGAATACAAGCTCTTCAAGAAAGACAGGCAAGAAGGATGCTACTGGTTCCTACATGGAATTCTTTGGGACAGATGACAATTTTGTTGAGAATTAGTAGATCAGGATCAAAACTCTTTTTTAAACAACTCAATAAAGGCTTTAGATGACAGAACCTTGTTCTCATGGAAGAATTTAAAATCCCTGACTTCTGTTGGAAGGACAACACAGCAAGACACAACCAATTAGGAAGATTTCTGGTGAGAGATAGGGATAATTTCCTAACACAGGTATTGAATGGGTTAGCCAGGAGAGATGCATAGCTGGATCTATTATTAACCAAGAGGAAAAACCTGAGTGAGGATGTTGTAGCTTTGGCAGACACCCATGTGGTAGCTGGCATTAATAAGATCCATGAAGAGACTCTGATAGAATGGGCTTGTTCAGCCTTGAGAGGACAAGACTGTAAGAAGATCTATTATCAGCCTTCCAGTACCAGTAGGCAGTTCATTGAGAAGATACTATGGGAGACTGGGAATCAACAGGTACACTGTCTTCCAAGGTACTATATTTTCATTTGAATAAGTGAGTTTTCATGAACATACCTGATTTAAGATATAGTCAACTGCTTCTATATTGGTTTACTCAAGATCTGCTTGCTGGATGAGTTCCTGGTTAGGATGGCATACAAGTCTACAAATGAGTAATTTTAACTCATGATGATTAAGCTGAAGACTTTAATCAGAACTTGTTCCATGACTATTTCTTCTCAGTACATGGTGGAGACTGAATTGAAGCCAGTTAAAACTTTACAGAAAGAAAGTGGAAATAACACAGCAAATCAGAAAGAACAATCAAAGGTAAAGCGATGATTTAAGACTATTTCTGAGCAAA
Organism: Colius striatus; assembly: GCF_028858725.1. Taxonomy (NCBI): domain Eukaryota; kingdom Metazoa; phylum Chordata; class Aves; order Coliiformes; family Coliidae; genus Colius; species Colius striatus. The sequence goes on along the minus strand of NC_084761.1, from coordinate 95,574,314 downwards.
AATAGGATTAACTACTGCATGTATTAAACTTCTATTTGTGTCAGATGTTCATCTAGTTACCAGGAGAGCTGTCTTACATTCCCTTTTTAAAAATGGCAGATTGTGACAATGTTCCTGTACTTGAAAGATACTCTGCTGTAGCATGTTCTGCATACAACAGCTCAGACCTCAAGTGATTTTAGAAACTGAAACTACAGCAGACTGCATGTCAGCTTGCCTCCTAAATGTCTCATGGGTTCTGCCTATTTAAAAAAATCTTTCTCTCTGTGTCATAGTGTAATTAGCAAACCAGCTCATTATGAAATCTCTCTTGGTTATGTATAAAAGGACTTAAATTATGAGATATTTTGTATATCTCTGCATCAATCTAATAGCTCTTATTTCATAGTCTTATTATTACTCGTTCTTTTTGGCCAAGGAACACAATGACCTAGGCTTTTGAAATCTATGATATATGGCTATGATCAGGTGTATCCTCTCTGTATGGTCCTTTCTGACTGACTTTCTGTATCAATTGTCTTGACTTTTTGATGTAGAGAGGCCTTGGCAGACATTTTGTTAGTGTCTCATTAAGATCAAAAAGACTCAAGATGATTATCTAAGCTGACCTTCTGTGTAGCACCGAATTTCTGTCCACAATTATTCTTTTGGTAAGATTATATAAAGAAGTCTTTGCAACTTTAAGTAAACTACTAATAGATATAGAATATATCAATTTCAGAACTGCATTAATAAATCCATCTGGTTTTGGAATTCACTTCCTCAAGACCATCATCTGTTACAGATCTAGAGAGCTGTAAGTGTAGAAAAATATAAATAAAGCTGAGAAATCCCTAGCTGAGTAAAGATTTTGAAGACTGTAAGTGTGATAGGGCTGCACTCAACATATGGCTCTGCAAGTGGTCAGTACCAGACAGTACATTGAAACTTTGCTCATTCCTTGTTCCATGATGATTGTATGACCTGAACCATGTACACACTGTCCAGTCTCACAATCTGAATAGTTCCTCAGGCTAGGGAAATTAACACAGCAATTCAGCTCCTGTTATTGCCCCACTAGAAGCACCCAACCCACTTCAGCTTCCAAGCTCCAAATGATTGTATTAAACTCCTTTTGCAAAGACTGGGGAATGTTTAAGTAAGTTAACATACTGTTCCTCTGCTGTCTCAGCTGCTCTGAAAGTGGAATCTGAGAACAGAGGGCATGGCTGCAAACAGTCAAGGCATCACACTATAAATACACGACAAATAAGTCATTAAACACCTCACACACTTTTCTTCCTCTCTTCAAGCACAGAGTCATCATCAGCTATAACCCAATCAAATTGAGCTATTCACAGGTGTTCAGTAGAATGGCCATAACACAAAACCACTTTTCTCTTTAGACTTCCTTAATGTTTTCACTGCTATTTGAGTTTCATGTATTTAAAATAAATAAATAAATAAATGGAGGACTAAAGCCTGAAATTGTACAAAAGGAAGAAATATTTCCTGATACAGTTTGAAGTTAATGAAAGCACCTCTGCAAACTGTCCCATACCTCTTGTTTCACTGCCCTACAACTCCTAATATTTAAGGAATCTCATGTTACATAATTAGTATGAAGACTCATTATAAAAGCAGAGCATGTATTTTACAGAAGAACAACGGAATTTGGTCAAATAATATTACAGTAGCTCAAAAGATCCCTTTGTCATATGACAGCTTTCTTGTGATAACCAGCTTGTAAAGGAACCTCTGGATGCTGGTGGGCAGCAGGATGAGCATGAGCCAGCAATGTGCCCTCATTGCCAAGAAGGCCAACGGTATCCTGGGGTGTATTAGAAGGGGTGTATTCAGTAAGTTGAGGGAAGTTCTTCTCTTCTACTCTGCCCTCCATGAGGCTGCATCTGGAATATTGTGTCCAGTTCTGGGCCCCTCAGTTCCAGAAGGACAGGGAGCTGCTAGAGAGAGTTCAATGCAGGGCCATAAAGATTGATGGAGTGAAGCATCTCCCTTGTGATGAAAGGCTGAGGGAGCTGGGGCTCTTTAGCTTGGAGGAGACAGAAGGGTGATCACATTAATGTTTACAAATACATAAAGGCTGGGTGTTAGGAGGATGGAACCAGGCTATTCTCAGTGATGGCCAATGATAGGACAAGGGACAATGGGTACAAGCTGGAATATAAGAGGTTCCAAAGAAACACAAGGAAAAACTTCTTCCCTGTTGAGGTGAGGGAGCACTGGAAGGGGCTGCCCAGACGGGGTGTGGAGTCTACTTCTCTGGAGACATTCAAAACCCACCTGGACTAGTTCCTGTGTGACATACTCTAGGAGGTCCTGTTCTGGCAGGTGGGTTGAACTAAATGATCTGTTGAGGTCCCTTCCGATCCTTAAGATTCTGTGATTCTGTGATTTGTACAGCTTATATCAGATGCCTATTTGACAACTTTAAAATCCAGGCCTATGAGATAATTTTTACAGCACTTGCTGCAGGTGTTCTCATTTAACCTTGAGTCTTTGGAATCAGTATAGGATCTCTCCCTGGGAGAAATTATTTGCCCAATATATAAGGGTCAGTCTAGATGATGGTACCTTTACCTTCTTTAAATTTTATGAAGATTTGAAAGTACCTGCTCTTTGTCTCAAAATTGACATAGCACAACTGATTGTATTTATAAAATACATCACAGCAAAGAGAATTTATGGACTTTATCATGAAAGTTATTTTGAATATATTAGGATTTTACATATTCCCGAATGGATTTAGATTTAGGTACCTCTTGAAAACAGTGAAGCCTTCAAATAAACTTCAAATGATCTCGGTCTGTGTTATCTGGGAGCACAGAATGCTCTTTATTTTACATTTGGACTACACCTTGCACAGTGAGAATCCTGTGCAAGAAACCAGAACATGAAATAATTACAGATGATAGTATATAAACAAAAGGATTTTTTTTCAATCTTTTGTTTTTGTATGTCAGTACTTATTTCACCTCTACTTCATTTCATGCTATTCCCATTGTCTTGTGTAGTATTATGGTATTTATTTTCCTTACTACTAAAGAAGGAGAAATGTACTTTCAAATTTCCGAAGAAAACTACACTTTTCAAATATACGTTAGACTTCCCAATGACTGTTGGGAAGAGAACCCCAGTACTGGGCTTCCCATTTCGAGACATGGACGTATTAGATTGAGTCCAATGATTTTACACAAAAAATACTGAAAGACAGTCTCACCTCACAGGAACATCTACCAAAAAAAGCAATTCATAGGAGAGTCATGTGAAAGATCGAAACATTGGTTTCAGGTTTGTTTCTAAACACAGAACAAATGTTCTACTGTGTATGTTGTTGTTTCCAAACAAACTCACTCTTTAATCAGTTAGGTAACTACAACTTTACTCAAAATGAGAAAGACACATTTTTATATCTAATATATTCAGTCCTTTGCAGGTGTACTTGCTATAAGGAAGGAAAGCAGTTCTGGTTAATAGCTGAAGGCATAGATATCAGGCATCACTGTTTAAATAATTGCAGCCCTGAGCCTGGTTTTACATCAGCTAAGCAATTACCTCTTTCTTTTGTCTTCTCTAAGTTCAAAGAATTCCAACAAGGATGTGCAGAGATTTTTCACAAGCTAATCCATTTACTACGACATTGTGTGAATGTCGTGTAGGAAAGATGTTGCAGAAGTTACAGCTCTGTAAACTCGCTCCATAAAGACCAGATGTTGGATCTATAGATTTTGTTGAAATACTTAAAATGTGGTGCTTTTGGGATTTTTTTCAGGTAAAAATAAAACAGCGGATATAACCATGTAAGTGAAGTAGGAATTTTCACTGATGCCAGTAACAATGACAAAAATGAGCATAAACATGACAGTGAAAGCTGAAGATCAGCTATATAGAGGTTCAGCATCAATTTGCAAAGGACTTTGTCCCTATTTTTGGCTACATTTAAATCCTTACCTGGTTAACAGAATTTATTTAATAGACCAATGTGGAAATCCTGAATTTATAGCACTTTCCACTGCTCCATTTTACAGTTTAAACTCCTAGTCATGCTGATCTCCCTCACAGCCATTGCTGTATGCAGTTGGACATTTGCTTCTTTCTTTTCTGTACATTTTCCACTTTTAGTTTATGTTTCTTTGACGTAAAGAGAGGTAGCTGTTCAAGATGTGATTACTCCTAAGGAGATACACCATGGCTTAATGACATTTTCTCTTTTATTTTCTATTTCCTTCCCAAGAACTTGACATTGATTTCCTCTTTGAATTACTACCACAGGTTAAGCTAATCCTTTCTCAGAGTTATAACAGAATCACAGAATGGTGGGGGCTGGAAGCGACTTTTAGAGATCATCTAGTCCAACCCCTCTGCTCAAGCAGGTCAACCTAGACCAGGTCAAACAGGAACACATCCAGGCAAGGTTTGAAAAGCTCCAGAGAAGGAGCCTCCACACCTTCCCTGGGCAGCCTGTGCCAGGGCTCCCTCACCTGAACACTGAAGCAGTTTTTCCTTATGTTGGAACATTTTGTGTTCCAGTTTCTTTCCATTACCTCTTGTCCTATTACTAGGTGCAACAGAAAATGTGATGCCCCAGCCTCCTGACACCCATCATTTAGATATTTGTAAATATTAGTAAGATATATCACTCTCCTCCAGAGTAAACAGCCCCAGTTCCTGCAGCCTTTCTTCATAGGGAAGATGCTCCAGTCCACTGATCATCTTGGTGGCCCTGCAGTGGCCTCTCTCCAGCAGTTCCCTGTCCCTCTTGAGCTGAGGAGCCTAGAACTGGCCACAGGACTCCAGATGAGGCCTCATCAGGGTAGAGTAGAGCAGAACCTCCCCCAGCCTGCTGCCCATGCTCTTCTTGATGCATCCCAGGATGCCATTGGTCTTCTTGTTCACAAGGACACATTGCTGGCTCATGGTTAGTTTATTGCATTTAGTTTATTATAACAAAAAACTATATAACTATATACAGTTTGTACTATATATAGTATATATATAGTTTATACTATATATAGTATCTATAGTATCTATACTTTATATAGTATCTATAGTTTACGTAGAACATCAACTATATAATAACTATATATCTATATATAAAATATATAATTATCATATTTAGTGTGTTGTAGCTCCAAGACATCTGTTTTGAGTGTTAATAAAACTCTGATCTGTATACTTTGGACTGTCTTTTCCCTGCAATTATTTTCATTTATCAAGATAAAATTTCATGGTTTAGTTTTCCGTCACTCAAAACTGTGACCTCCCTCTGCGATTCTTATGATCAACTTTCCCTTTTGCTCCTTTAGCTAAATTAGAATCATTGGTAACATTTGTCGGCTCGCTATCCCTATCTTTTTCTAACTTACCTGTGAACACATCAGAACGCACAGGTCTTAGCAAGATCTATTGGGATTATGTTTGCAACTTCACCTCATTGTGAAAACTAATTATTTCCTTCCTTTTTTTCCCTAGTCATTAATCAGTGGTTAATCCATGAGAGGATTTTCCTTTTTATCCCATGACAACTTAGTTTCCTTTGAAGAAAAATGTTTTCAAAAGCTCTTTGGAAATCCAAGTATACTATTTGTACGTGAGTTTAAGAAGTGTACCTTTAAAGGACATTTTTTATGTATGGAAAAGTGACTTTCATTACTTCTTTTTTTTTTTTTTGTGGATGTGATTACTTCTTTATGCTTTGTTTGACATTTTGATAATATTTCTATGGAACCCCATGAATATTATAAGGTTTGATGAATAAAATTCATTAATATTCTATGCAATGCAATGAACTAGTTCATGATGTATTCCAAGATAATATCACCAGGACCATTTTTGTGATCTTAATCTTATATTCTATTAAACTTATGCTTGGAATAATTTCTTTAATCTTGATGTAATATTCCATCAAAATTTAAGATGGAATATTACATAACATTTAAGATTTAAGAAACTAGATATGATTTCTAAAAATGGCTTGTCTCTTTGTGTTGCTGAACTGGGCTGTGTCCAGAGATGAAGAGCGGACAACTATGGATAGGTTTCCAGAAAGCAAACTACATCTTCCCAATGGGTGAGTACTCAGCAGCTCTGCTGCCACATGGTGCTCAGAGATGTCAAGGTGAAGGACAGTATTAATCATCAAGAATATCTGAGGATAAAAATGAGAACATTTTTCAAGTTTGAAATGCCACTTTTATGGCTTTTCTTCACCAGGAATTGGTCAGAATGGAGCTGAGCTGATGTTTTACGTACTGTGAGCTAAATTAGCCTCTGGGGCTATGGCAGCCAAGACTTAGAGAAGAAAAATAAGGCTTTGTTGGCCATTCTCATGGTGGTAAAGCAAATCCCTAATCAGTGGGACAAAAAAATCCTACTTTATTTTTCCTTGAATGGTTGGAGAGATGACTAAAAGTTAAAAGTTACCTGACTGCCATAACTAAAATGGTTCCTTATGAGATGCTCCCAGGATATAGCTTGTCTATGCTGGAAAAAGAGGCAAGACACTTGTGCTTTGTAATAGAAAATCCATTGCAAGGAATTGCTTTATTGTACTTCATGTTTCTTGTGGACAAACATATGAAAAACATATTGTCAGAAGCAGAGGGATTAGCAGTGTTCTCAGATTCTTTCCTCACTTGCACTCTAATGCATTTCTATACTTTCACATGTATTTACTGAATTATTTCCACTGAAGAGTTTACCTGCTGCTAAAAAGCTATGTTCTGCACTGGATGAAATGTCTACATAAATGGCTTTAAAATATATGTGTTGAATTATATGATAAAATGCTATTAAAATAAACCTCTCACAGTGATATGATGAAGTAGTCTGAAATGTACCTCATCACACGCAAACATAAAACACATAGTTCTGTGATAGGATGCTTTGAACAGCATCTCAAAATGAAATTCTATGAAACCTGTTACCAGTATAAAACAGTGATCAAACGTCAAGGCAAATTGAATGCTGTTTAGTTTTTGCAGTACTTGATAAATGTGTTTCTAGTTAAGTTTTTTATCACTACAAATTACAGGGACAGTGGGAGACTGGGCAGTAGGAGACTGAAATTTGGGTGTATATGGATTGGGAGGAACAAGGAGTTGTTAGGGTCTACCAAACTGCTCATTCTTAAAGCAGTAGTATTTTTTGCAGTTGAGACACCCAGCACGTTTGTTTTGAAGATGTGGACAATAATTGTGTATTTGGTTTCCATGGCAAGGTTTTGGTAGCAGAGGGGTCTACAGGGGTGGCTTTTGTGAGAAGCTGTTAGAGGCTTCCCCCTTGGCCAATAGAGCCGGTGCCGACTTGCTACAAGACAGACTTACCACTAACCAAGGCTGGGTCAAGCAGTGAGAGTGGCAGCATCTCTGTGATATTATATTTAAGAAGAGGAAAAATAAAATCTTCTGAGGAACAGTAGACTGAGATAGAAGTGAAAACGTATGAGAGCAATATCTCTGCAGACCCCAAGGTCAGCGTAGAAGGAGGGAAGGAGGTGCTGCAGTCCATGGTGCAGCCCATGGTGATGCCCTGCCCCTGCAGACACAGAGACCATGGGAGAGTAGAGATACAGCCTCAGCCTGTAGAGGAACCCAATCTGGAGCAGGGGGATGTCTGAAAAATGCTGTGACCCCAAGGGAAGCCCACACTGGAGTAGCTCCTGGGAGGACCTGTGGAGAGAGATAACCTTGGAGCAGGTTTCTGTCAGGATTGTGGCCCCACAGAGGACCCACAATGGGTCATGAAGAACTGTAGCCCATGGGAAAGACCCACATTGGAGAAATTAATTCATGGATGTCTCCCATGGGAGGGATCCCATGTTGGAGCAGAGGAAGAGTGTGAGGAGGAAGAAGCAGCAGAGACAACATGTGATGAGCTGACCATAACAATCATTTCCCATCCCCGTGCATCACTTCGAAGAGAAGGCAGAGAACTGTGAGCAGAGCTGAGCTCAGGTAGGGGGTGGGGTGAAGATTTACTATTCCATTTTAATTCTCGTTATCCTACTCTGATTTTGATTTGCAAAAAATAAAAAGTAAAGTTCCCCAAGTCGAGTCTGTTTTGCTCATGATCATAACTGGTGAGTAATCTCCTTGTCCACATCTTGACCCATGAGACTTTCATTGTACTTTCTCTCCCTTGGCCAGCAGAGGAGAAGAAATTATTAGAGTGCCTTTGGTGGGCACCTGGTATAAAATGGAATGAAAAGTTTGGATAGGTTGTCTGGGGAGGTAAGTTTTCCGTTTGCTTTAGTCCCAAAGAATGAAGACACTGTATAAAATCTAATGTTATCCATGCCTCTACATTTAAAAAGATATCTAAAATAAATCTATTTAATGGCAGATGAGAAATCCTTTCTTTGTTAAGTGCCCTACACAGGACTTCCAACACCTTCAAGTTGATGTCTCTAGCTGTCTCCTGCTCCCTTATGCTACTAAGAGACTGTAACGAGGGATACATCCTCCTCAGAATGAAAATCACAGAAATCTTATATCTTCCTTGTGCTTGGCATTATCTTCAGTGAAGCTGGCACATAAGAAGTTCCAAAGAAACACAAGGAAAAACTTCTTCCCTGTTGAGGTGAGGGAGCACTGGAAGGGGCTGCCCAGATGGAGTGTGGAGTCTCCTTCTCTAGAGATATTCCAAACCCACCTGGACGAGTTCCTGTGTGACCTACTCTAGGTAATCCTGCTCTGGCAGGGGGATTGGACTGGATGATCTTTTGAGGTCCCTTCTAACCCTTAAGATTCTGTGAAATGTATCTTGAACCAGAATCTCAAACAGATCTTGTCAAATTCTTCAAGATAAGGATAGCTGCCAGATGCACTGCCAGAAAAGCATTTTTCCCCTTTAGTCATTGACTTTCTTAAAATCCAATTTCAGCTCCTTGACCTAGAAGTGCTCTATTTTTTAGGCCTCACTCCTCAGCTTTCCCTTAAGTAATGGATTTATTTATTATATTCAAATGGTTCCTTCCTAGAGTTTCCTATATTTTCACCTCTCCCCAAGAAGCAAGGACCTCATCACATTTTGGTCCAATGCATGGAATAACACCACTGAACTCCAGGTAGCCTTTTAAACACTAATTTAAGAGTAATATAAGCATCTTGGTTAATGAAACACAGAGGTGCAGTCTTCAATATCAGACAGGGTGTCCTGGTTTAGGCCCATCAGGGAACAAAAGACCACGATTAGCCTAGAGTACCGAGGAGCCTGAGAATTGCTCGAGGGCAGGGAGGGCTTAATTGCCGCTTAAGGTTCAGGACAAAGCAGACCAGGCTACTCGGTTTGGGGAAGAAAAAAAAACCAGAAAATAATTTAATGCAACATCAACTAAAACATACCCACAAAAACCCAAAACATAACCAAAACGAAACAACACAGAGGAATACGTCAATGAAGAGTCCAACCAGCCTTTTTAAGAACACCTTCCCGCCACACCTCCCCTCTTCCCGGGCTCAGAGCCCTGATCCCGGGGTTTTTACCTTGCCCCCCCCCTGAACGGTTCGGGGGGGCAGGCAGTGGGGGTCTCAGTCAGTCTGCTCCCAATAGCTTCTGCCGTTCGTCCCTCCTCAGGATGGGCCAACTCCACACCAGTCCTCCCTGCAAGTCCGTGGGGTAGCTCACACGCATGGCAGCCCTGCACGGGCTGCTCCGACACGCACCCAGTCCAAAGGCTGCAGCTCCTCTCTGCCTCTCGTGTGGGGCTGCTCTGCGGCGTGCAGGCTCTCCAACACGGCCTGGGCCATGGCCGTCTCCCCACACAGTCCCTCGCCCGTCCGGGCTCACTCACATGGAGCTGTTGGTGGCTCTCAGTCCTGCCACGGATCTCCATAAGTTTCAGGGGCACAGCCTGCATTCTCACCACGGCTTGCAGAAGGGTCTCCGGTCTACTGCTTCTCCTTCCTTCCTCCTTCTCTGGCCGAAGGGTCCGCGTGGTCACCTCCATCTTGTATCCCTCTTACACCTCCCTACTCGCATTCCAAATTCCCGTCCCCTAAATAGTGATGGCAGAGGCGCCAGATTGGCCCAGCCGGGCCGGAGGTGGGTGTGAACCCAGGAGCCGGGGGAGGGTCTGCAAACTCTTTACCGGGTCTTCACTGCAACCCGCTCCCCCTGTTACTAAGCCAAAAGCTGCTCCTTGCTAAACCAGAACACAGGGGAAAATCAAATGAATTCAAAACAGGGATTCATCTACACAAAACTTTAATCTGATAACTCAATGAGACGTTTACCTAATGCAGTCAGATAGAAATACAGCTACTTGTGGTTGGAGCAGTGAATTCAACCAAGAATATATTTTCATGGCAGTGCCTTAGACAGTGATAAATACAGTCAGTATGAATGAATGAGAGGGAATCAAGCAGTGCTGTAGAAAAGAGTGCTTTGAAGTCTACGCCATTTACAGAATCACAGAATAGCTGAATTTAGATAAGTTTGAGAAATCTACCCCTATATTGGTTTCTTTTATCCAACAGTGCTTTGTACTTATACCCTCAGTAAGAGCTGAAATCTTGAAACTATAGAATAATTTGTCCTCGGGGAGAGTTCAAAGGAGGCTGGCCTAAACCTATACCAAAGACACTAGCACCATTAGCAGACTATTGCTTTTTTTAGCATCTATATACTTTTATATGTAGCCTTCTGCATTGTAGACAGGTGTTACTTGTACTGGCAGCATAGTCCTAAAAATTCTAAATATTAAGTTGCATTTTAATCTCTTTCAATTCCATTCAGTTTCTAATTTTTGAGACAGAAAAAGAAAATTTGTATAAACCATTTTTTTTATCTGAAGCCAGTGAAGCTAAGTTCTGCTCCCATAAACTTTGAGAATGGCTGCTTCCATATATCCACCCATTTGAAGATGTAATGAAGAAATAAAAATTCCATTTTTCTTCCTTGCCAGGACTCCAACTGAGTCTTATTTCTGAAGGCAATGAAGTTGTTTTCATTAATAACTTTTGGTATCATATCTATCAGCCTGAGAAAACACCTCAGGAGCTGTAAGAAATCTTACATGAAGGTAGAAACTGGTGTTTTGGCAATGTTATCAAGCCCTTGATTGATTCACCCGCTGACATGTAAAGAGAAATTCATCCAGGGTAAGCTGAATAGCTCTCTGACCCGGATACATGGTATACAGTAATCAAAGTTCCATTTAAACAGAAGGAAAAACTATTTTACTGTGAGGAAGCCCTGGCCCAAACTGCCCAGGGAGGTTGTAGAGTCTCCTTCCTTGGAGATCTTCAAGACCAGCTGGACACATTTCTGTGTGACCTGATCTAGGTGACCCTGCTTCTGCAGGGGGATTGGACTAGATGATCTCTAAAGGTCCCTTCCAACTCCTACCATTCTTCGACTCTGTGATTCTGTGAATGATTGCTGGAGATCATGCAGGGTACTTCAGGGCATCTCAGATGCTGCTAAACATTTTTTCCTGATTATTGCACTATTATTACACTTTGTATAGGTATGCTCAATTTTTTCAAAATGGGTAGTCTCTCAAATCCTGATTTCTGAAAATGTTCCCTTGATCCTGGGAAGATAAGTTATTGAGAGTGTGTGAAGAGCAACAGGAAAAAATACTGTCATTCACCTTTGCAGTGTTTGTATTCCCTACAGGTAACACTAGTATGACAGAAGGTAACTGTATGAGCAGTGTTACTGCACAGCTGCCCTCAAGGGTGCTCCCATTACACCTTACAGGTGAGACCAAAGATATTTAATTACATGCCAAGGTCATCCAGGAAAAATGTTCCCGAGTAGGGAACTCCAATACATTGCCACGTACCCATACTCTTCTGTTTTTCTTCTATCCAAATGGCATACACAGAGCCTGAGAGCACCGACAGTCATACATTACTCCCTTGCAATCTTTTTTTCATTCTTATCCTGAGAAGAGAGACAAGTTATCTGTTTGGCAGCAACCTGCATACTGCCTGCATATGGTATTCCATTTGCTACTAATCAATACTAATATAAAACTGATTTCTGTGAAAAGAAAATTAATATGTAAGAATACACGTAAAATTATATCTGTGGGTGCATTAAAAGCACAAACCATCCAGAATACATATACCAAGCTAAATAGTTTAATTGTTATTTCAAATTTTGAATTAGTTACAGTTAAAATCTGCCTATAGCTGTTGCTTTTTGAATGAATTTTTCAATAATTTCTTGAATTAAAATGGTTTTGTCTTCCTCTTCAGTTACTCACAAAAGACATGGGTGAAAATAAAGAAATCCCCACCTCCTCAGATATAGACAGTACGAATTTATAAAACATGAGTGTGCCATCCTGTGTGAAGTTAAGAGAGAGGTGTATTTAAACTTATAACTGATTATTAACTCGGTATCTTTGTTGTTTGCCAGACTGAATCAAAAATAGCATCCTATTCATGTAGTGACAGCTAATACTGCCCTATTTTAGGACATGTTACTGTGTTTTTTGACACGAAAGATGCCTGGGATGTGTTTAAGGTAAAGCATCCTAGTTTTAAATTTCCACATCAAAATAGCATGACAGTAGTGACTGCTCAGCTCTGTTTCTGAACAAATGGGAGGGAAGCTTTCATTATCCACTGTCCTGGACTCTGTTCTTCAATGCGAGGAATACATTTCAGTTTTGAAATAGACTGGTGAGACAGACATATTTTGGCAATTTAAGAATGAGTATTTATAGTCTTCTACCCAACTATTTTCTACAAGTCCCTCCTGCAAAACAGGAATCTTTGTTTTGGATTAACAGTCACTTAGCATGTAGACAGAAATAACAGTTTTGGAGTGAAGAATTGGATGTAAATATCTCATGATTTGTGAGCCAGTGCTGCTTATAGGCACAGGACAGTCAAAGGGCTTTTTATTAAAACAACAACAAAAAAGTCATTTGTTTCTTATAGTGCAAATTTTGCTAAACATCAGTACCCATAGACCTATGAATATTGGGTACCATTGACAGAGGGTTTCCTGAATGCTCAGAAAACTCAACTAACTTCAAGTTTTTGTCTATATTTGAAAAAGTTTCAAAGGTAATTCATCATGACTGTGTTTAAAACCTACTACAAAGGTCCTTCCTATTCCACCTTGGTCCTCTGACATTTGCCTTAGAACTCTTCACACTGAGATACTTGCAGTATCTTTGTTCAGTGTATTTAGTGTAATCGATTTTACTCCTGTTACTTTTTAAAATTCTACACTCTATCTCGTGTTGATCAAGCCAGGGAAGAATGAGGAATCATCAGCATGCTGATAGAATAGAATCAGATTTCAAATCAGAAACAACAACCCTGTCTTTCTGTATCAGAGTATTTCCATAGACGCTGTGTCTGTGTTGGGTTTAGAAAGAAATTCAAGTGGAAGAAAACTCTGTGCTGTACCTGTGTGAGAAATCTTCCTGTGTCTCCCCGAGAGTCTGCCGCTTAATCATTAACAGATTTCATTCTCTGCAAACTTCCTCAGTTAATGTTGAGTTTTGTTGTGAATACTTCCAGTGAAAGCAATTTCACAAACTCCTCTGGCAGTTAATTTCACTGTCTAAGCAGAATTTAGATGATGAACTTTGAGAGAAAGTTGTCTTCAACTTCCAGATGAAAATCTGTGTTCTAAACTGACCTAAAAGGAACTGATACAACCAGGTCTATAGAGTGGAATGTAATACAAAACAAGAATACAACAATGTACATTTATCTATCTCAAGTAAGATCTTTTATTATCTACTGTATTTTCTGCATGTAAAAAATAAACAGTTATTAAAAAAGATCCCAAAACCCAAATAACCAACAAATTAATGCTTGGAAAAAAAAAAACTGTTAAGAGAGTAAGTTACATGCTTGACATCTAGACACTTAGAGTGCAGCAGTTACTAAACAGGGAACAAAAGCAATGCTGAAGGGTTTTTATAACTTAGCTATGGACCAGGAGAAAAAAAAAAAGGTAAATGTAAATTGAATTGAATAAGCTCTTGCTTAATTTATTTGATTAATTTTAAAATACACCTCATAATGACTTTATCCTCTGAGAAGTTTCAGAAGCTTTGAATGCTTAAAAGGCCAGATGCTGTACTGTGCTGTGTATATCCAAACATAGTGGGTCTTACTAGATGAAGAAATAACATCCTTAAAAGGTTTTTGTGCCTCAGAAATGCACACATGGGTAATTTGCCTGACATTTTAAAAATTTAATTTAGGGTTCTTAGGAAAGAGACATAATCATCAAATAACAGCTCACTTTCCCTCCGTAGAAATTCCTTAATGGTTCTAAATATGATGTGTACTCTGAAAAAAAATTACTTGACTCACAACCATGAACTTTTAACACAATTAATTTAATTTGTAAATTGAACAATATGCATCATTAATGACTCACAATTTCCAATTTGCTGAATGGTTTCTGCCTCGTGTCTTAGGCATTTCAGTCAAGCCATTTTCTGCAGCATTACATTGTCTTTAGGTTTGTGATACTTTCCCACCTTAACTCCATAATGTCCAATTTGCACTTTACTGCTAACTACTATTGGTGGAGAGACTAGTCTTGTTCAATAGTTGTTCACATAGACTGAGTCCTGTATTTTTCTCCCTCCTTCCAGGTGATGTGTGGGTTAAGATTTTAACTGGTGAACTTTTCCAGGGCTGCAGCAACTCTTTACAAAGACATTTTCAGTGAGTTCTCAATCTACTTGAGAGTTCAGCAAAGAGGAACCTCATGAGGTTCAAAAAGGACAAGCGCAGAGTCTTACATCTGAGGAGAAACAACCTCATGCACCAGTACAGGCTGGGAGTGACCTGCTGGAGAGTAGCTCTGCAGAGAGACCTGGGAGTCCTGGTGGGCAGCAAGTAACTACGAACCATAAAATGCACACTCATGGGCAAGAAGGCCAATGACATCCTGGGTTGCATCAAGAAGAGTGTGGGCAGCAGATTGAGAGAGATTCTTCTCCCCCTCTCCTCTGCCCTGATGAGGCCTCATCTGGAATCCTGTGGCCAGTTCTGGGCTCCCCAGCTCAAGAGGGACAGGGAACTGCTGGAGAGAGTCCAGTGAAGGGCTACCAAGATGGATCTTCAAGGAAAGGCTGTGGGAACTGGGGCTGTTCGGTGTGGACAAGACTGAGGGAGGATCTCATTAATATTTACAAATATCTAAATGGTGGTCAGGAGGTTGGAGTAATACTTTTTTCTGTTGTATCTAGTAATAGTACAAGGGATAATAGAAGGAAGCTGGAACACAAAAAGTTCTACTTAAACAAAAGGTAAAAACATTTTACTGTTGAGGTGAGGGAGCCCTGGCACAGGCTGCCCAGGGAGGGTGTGGAGGCTCCTCTGGAGCTTTTCAAAACCTGCCTTGACATGTTCCTATGTGACCTGATCTAGGTGGACCTACTTTGGCAGGGGAGTCAGACTAGAGGATCTCTAAAGATCCCTTCCAACCCCTACTATTCTGTGATTCAATGATTTTCAAACAAGACGTTGCCAAGGCAAAGTACACCCAAGACTAACCAAAATTTTTGTATTCATACAAATTGGTGGCCTACTCCACCACTGAATTATCATTACATTTGGGATTGCTGTTTTGGAGATTGCCTTAGAGCAGGAATTATAACAGACTTGATGAGTTTTGAGCAACTTTCTGAGAATACAAAATGCAATGAAATAACGGAATCAAATGATTGCAAGATTCTGTAATTTCTAAGTTGCCCAAAATTGCCAAGCATTTTAGTCAGGTAAAAAAGGCAAGTGGAGGAGATAGTGGTATGGTCATGATACATCACACTGCTGAACAAGCCCAGCAAACAGAATTGCTCTGTGTGCCAGGGGTGCTTACTTCTGTGCTCCAAGAAGGTAATGAGTGATGCTCATGTTGTCATATTTGAGCAATGATCACAGGGTACAGGACCCAGCTGTCTGTGAAAAGGGAAAAGTAGTTGCTGCTCAATGACTGAATGAAAAAGATTACTGTTATGAACCTCTTTGAGAGTTTTCCTCTTAAATGGTTGTGCCAAATCATGAGCATGATAAAACCGTCCTTTGGAAAAATGAAGCATCAATAGAACAATAAATTCTGGCTACCTTTAAGAATGACATACCACGAAGCTATGCAACATTTTGAAGTTCTGAATGGGTGCTGATGTTCTTTGAACATACCATGGTATGGGATGTTTCAACAAGATGAGGCAGATGGTGTGACAAGTCTGAGAGACTTTGATCACTGAGATTCCTTATTTATGAGGCAGCTTGTGATGAAAACCGTGTTCCCATTCTGAAGCCCAGGAGAAGATGAATAGAGAAGATTTCCATTCAACATTGATGCAAGTGATACTGGATCAAATAATTCAGCTCTTCAACATTTTGGGATGATGGATCAGCAGGATTAATTATTCCAGGAGTTTGAAAAACTTTTTTTCCCAGAGGTTTCTGAACTACATGAAAATAATGGATCTATCAATAGGATGATACTTATTGTCATAGTCATACAGCCTTAATAAGACTAGAAACAGCCCAGCAAAAGGTAAATTCTGTCTCAACTCACATATAGTGTGAATTAATATTAAATACTTTGTAGGATGACAGTATATGGAGGTATGTGATGAGATCTGAACTGTGCATTTAGCCATTGTAACACAGTCATTATAATATTTGTAATCCGTATTTTACATTTTAACATGAAAAAACATGGGAAAGACAGATTCAATAGGTTGAGGATTGAATAGAGTAGGACTTACTGCAAACTATGCACAGCTGCAGGTAATTTCCTTAGTGTGACTTAAATCAACTCATTGTCTCATAAAGACCCTACATGTAAAAATTGAATCCACATAACTCAGCAGTTGCTGAGGTGTGTTTGACCCAAAGGCAAGTGACAGCTGAAAGTACCAGAAGAAAATCTGGGAATGAAAAATAGTCTTTATTTGGACATGATTTTTTTCGCTACAGTTATCACAGCTTTTTAAATTATAAACCAATTATTAGGATGCTTAATGTAGTAAAAATCTCAGTTTTGGTAATATGTAAACACATATTTCAATTTTAAAAACTGAAACATCCATCCAGTTTTGAATTAAGAAAAAAAAAAAGCCTTTTGTTTTTCTTTCTACTTTGTAAATCTTAAGTGTTCTATAAGTTAATGACCATAATACATAATTTCTTTCCTTATGAAAATATAGTATGGCTATGTGCTGTTTAATTTTTCAAAGAAATGATTTATCCACACAGCAATCTCCATTGAGAGGCTCTGTAGAGAAATGAATTGGAGCATTGGTGGAGTAATAATGTGATTACATTATTGATCAGATAAGTTTTTTTGAATTGCAGTTAGGTTTAACTTACCAAGTGGGGAAGGTATTTTTATTTGTAAATATCTTAATCTCAACATTTGCATATAAATTGTATAACATGGGTATTTTGCGAAAAAAAATAATCAAGGTTATATTGATGCTGAAATAAAGTATGCTTAATGAAGTCTACACAGAAATAATTACCATAAACCTTATTGAATGCAAATCGGATGTAGACTGACTGGACTAAGTAATCTGGAGCATTGCACATCATATCAGGTCAAAAAGATTATGAAGTGAAATGGCAATAAACTAATTCACTTGTGGTTTCAAATCTCCATCTGCAAATAGCTCTGGGTTACATAGGAGGGAATGTCAAAACTACTTTGAAGACATCCCTTAGCAAGCTTGCTGACAGCATCGTGTTGTGTGCACATTGAAAGGAAGAGATGGCATCCAATGGGGCCTGGACAGGCTGGAGAGATGGGCCCGTGCAAACCTTGTAAGGTTTAAAAAGGCCAAGTGAAAGGCCCTGCACATGGTTCAGGTCAATCTCAAGCAGAAATGCAGGCTGGGCAGAGAATGGATTGACAGCATCTCTAAGGAGAAAGATTTGGGAGTGTTCAAGTGTGAAAAACAAAAGAGAAGTTGTCAATGTGCACTCACAGTCCAGTAAGCCAACAGTATCCTGGGCTGCATCACCAGCAGTGTGGCCACCAAGTTGAGGGAGGGGATTCTGTCCCTATACTCCACTCTGGTGAGAACCCCTTGCACTGTTGCATCCAGCTCTGTGGCACCAGCATCAGGACATGGAACTGTTGAGATGAGTCCAGAGGAGACCATAAAGATGCTCAGAGGGTTGAATCCCCTCTGCTCTGGGGACAGACTGAGAGAATTGGGGGTGTTCAGCCTAGAGAGAAGAAAGCTCCAGGGAGACTTTAGAGCAGCCTCCAGTCCCTGAAGGGGCCAACAAGAAAGCTGAAGAGGGACTTTTTACAAGAGCATATAATAACAAGAAAATGGCGTGATGGCTTTAAACTGAAAGAGGGAAGATTTAGACTAGCTATCAGGAAGCAATTCTTCACTGTGAGGGTGGTAAGGACTGGGACACATTGCCTGGAAGGGTTGTGATTGCCCCATCTCTGGAAGTATTCGAGGTTAGGTTGGATGGGGCTTGGAGCAACTTGGTCTGGTGTCCCTGCCCATGGCAAGGGGACTTTTAAGGTAATAATAAGAGGTAAACTGTATTTCACTCAATATCTGTATGATTTTTCAGTAGATAAGATACTCTTGTGCAAAGTGATAAAACTGTTTGGTTCTCCATCTCAGTCCTCCATCATGTGAAATTCTTCATATTGGAAATGTAACCGAAATGGATATACTGATTAAAGTTCAGTAAAGCTCTTAGTGTAAACTTTCTGTGGAAACTCCTGATTATGCTACAGTTTTTGTCCATGCATCACATACACAGTTCCATCTGTGTAAGGGAATATAGACACTGGTTTACAGATAGGAAGAGAATATATGATAGACCTAAGAACCTTACAGCTTAACAGAATGAAACCTACGTATTGGTCCCACTTCCCTCACGCCTCTGCAGTAATTTAGAAGCATTGAAACTAATTACTTAGCTTCTTTCATGTGAAGACATGCCTACTTACTATGTTTGGATCTTCACTCAAGGCAAGGTACTTCCTTGTCAGTCTCTGTCATTGCAGAGACTGCAGTTCTAAACACAGCTTCCTCACTATGGCTAAATTAATTGAAGTTAGTTCTTGTTTGTAAAAAAAACCCCAACTAATTTTGTAATTACTCTACCCTGATGTGTCAAAATGATAATGTCACTAAATTCTAGTGAAAAGGTCAGAGGAAATAAATAATTACAACTGGTATTATATCTGGCATTAGAAGAGAGAACACTATTAGTGCTTTAAACCACATGAAAAACAAATAATGTATTTACTTTGATTTCTCATTATAATAAGTCCACATTTTAATTTTCCCATTGCACAGACTGTGGTTTGTTGTCTGTCTTTTCCTTTTTCTGAAGACGTCAGGATCTTATTGTGGGAAAAAAAATAATTGATCCCTTCAAAATGTACAAGGGCTCTGGAAAGTGCAGTTTAAAACGTCAAGCATACTCTCTTTTTTAATAAAACCTTTCTGAATTCTAGGGCAGAGCTATGATTTTTATGATCATATGCAATAGAATGGTTAGTCTAAGCCAGCTAATCAATTTTATTACATTCAGCTGCACTTTACCATTCATATATAGTATATATGTGCATACTCAGACAGAAAGACGGTTCTGCCTGCTTGCATTTATATATATTAGGTCAAATTTTGGGTTACATCAGTATCTAACACATCTTCACGGATCATAGATATTTAACTTTGTTTCTATACAGCTTTGAAATCCTTCTTGTTTATGAATTCTATACACACTGCACTGCCGAAAGCTTATTCAGTCCAGAATACTTCTGTTTAGTTTTGAATGGCTTACACAACAGCAAGGCAAAGCAGATTGTGTTATTTATTCTTACTATTTATTGTCATTTCAGCCAATTAAACATATACTCCTCTGGTCCCATAGGACATATAATTCTGTTGGGAACATATTTTATTTTCAAATACAAGAACATATATTGAACTCTTATGTACATTCATGTTAATTAGAAAAACAGGGATTGGTAAATAAGAACAGCACTACTCAGCCCTCTGTTTTACAGATATAATACATGTTGAAAATGACTTCTTGAAAGACAGAGGGGTTGTTCTTCAGCTTCTGTCATATATATATAAATAAGAGCTACATAGCCAACTTAGCATTTCTCTTAAATGATAAGCACAATTTGTGTGTGAGCTTTGAGACAGGTGTCAATTCAGAGACAACACATCTGCACTTTCAGGACTGTGTGCAAAGAAAGCTTTTGCCTCATACATAGATGAAATTGGAAATGAATGGACTGTGCTAAAATTAAGTCAGCGAGAGAAAAAGAAAAGCATGGAGTTACATTGAAATCTATTACGTCACATTTGACATACAATACAGAAAACAATCTTTCTCATACCATGTTATCATAAAAGTTTTATCTGCTTTACATTGCTTTTTAATTCTCTTTACCAAACTTGGTATGAATTTGAGCTGAACAGATGCATTTACTGTATTTTCTGCTTTATGTTGAGAGCTTCCATATTTCAGTATAGAAAGATGAAAAACAGCTCTTACTTTCACTACTTGCAAAAAGAAATCAGATGGTTTTGAGGGAAATTTGCAATCCAGACCTGGTTTAAATTCTAGGGGCACCAAATGGACAAATGTAAGTAAAGAACATGACCTGTCTTTTAGTCAGTAATCCACTGTTTCAGGCACTGAAACAAGAGTTAGGGGAGGTAATTAAATCTTCTTCTGTATCTGTCGAGATTCAATCCCAGATTTCTCATTACTTACAAGTGTACCCCAGTTAACTTGCAATATGTGATTATGCTATGCCTTTCTCTGAAGTTATCCCCCTGACAGTGCTCCACTTGCCTTCATGGTGCTTAGATATTCATTGAAATTAGGACTCAAATCCTGGCATTCAAGATTAGCTGCTAATCCCTAATTTATGGTGTTATTTTCCCTTGTTCTCTCACTTTGGCTTAATAAACAGCACCGGCTGGAAAGAGTGCAAGTGCCCTATAGTGAAATATGATTCACTGTATGAGTAGAATGCTTTCAGCAGGATGAGAACAATAAACCTTGATCTCCCATCCCTAGGTGAGTGGCTGAATGATAGGGCAATGCAGTAAAGGGTAGTTAGATAGCATTACTTCATTTTCCATTTAGAAACAAGTGCCTATGACAAACCCTTTGTTGTTTTGCTAGAGAGCTACAAATATCCAAACATCAAACAAAACTCTCTTAGTTCATACTGTGAAAATAATTAACCCCTGGAAGAATTTACCTAGGGATATTGCTGATTCTCTATCATGTGAAGTTCTGAAATAAAGCCTGGATATTCTTTGAAGACAGAAGTTTGTCTCACTTGAACATACATGTGCCTTTTTAGAAGTAGTTGTTGGTTCTATGCAAGAGTTGGTAGGTGAAATTTGAAGCCTTTTTAGCTGCAGTGCAGAGTCTTTTGTGTCTAAAATTCACGAATCTATGAAAAATGATGCCTCGTGTTCGTTGTGTGGTGTTATTTACTGTCCATTCCTTTTGTTGCTTGCTTCATACTTCTGGAAAAATCCTATATTTTTATTCAGTACAATGTACATTTAAAGCCTGTTTCATGTAATGTGTTCTTGTAATTAACATTTCAATGTTTGTTAACATAATGGCACTTACAGTATTGGAAAATGAAAACCATTAATCTTAAGAATTAGACAAGCTACTGTATTTGATTAAAATATTCTGGAAAATGTTTTGGCATGACACTAAACAAGAGAATGAAAAGGTCACAAAACATATTTTTACCAGTCTTTTCATTGGTAGCTGGTTCAATGAGTTTAAATTATGAGTTTTTCAATAGAGAAAGGGGAAGGGAAAGAAAAATTTTATAAAGCTGCTTTGCCATCCATAGATTAATACATCTTAACTAAATAATGTATTAATGGATAACAGAAATGGATTATCTTTTACACTCAGATCTGTAAGTAATATTAGGTCTGAAGTAAGTATACACCACCTAACTTGGGGGTGAATCCTAAATGATTGGCTTCCTTCTTGAAAGGCCTCTATACCAATGCAAGTAGCATGGGGAATAAACAGGAGGAGCTAGAAGGGATTATGATCTGGTGGCTACTGCAGAGACATGGTGGAACAGCTCACATGACTGGACTGGGGTCATGGATGGCTTTATCCTTTCTAGGAAAGACAGGCTGGCAAGGCGAGGTGCTGGAGTTGCTCTTTATGTGAAAGAGCAGCTGGAATGTGCTGAATTCTGTCCAGGAGATGATGAGGGGCAAGTTGAGAGTTTGTGGGTTAGAATTAAGGGTCAGGCTAGAATGTGTGTGACACTGCTGTGGATGTCCATTATAGGCCATCTGATCAGGATGGGGAAGTTGATGAGGTCTTCCACAGGGAGGTGGGAGTTGCTTTAAAATCACAGGCCCTAGTTCTGATGGGAAATTTCAACTACCCAGACATCTGCTGGAAGACCTCATGAGACTGCATCTGGAACATTGTGTCCAGTTCTGGACTCCTCAGTCCAAGGACAGGGAGCTGATGCAGAGAGTTCAGCACAGGGCCACAAAGATGATGGAGTGGAGCATGTCCTTTATGATGAAAGGCTGAGAGAGCTGAGGCTCTTGAGCTTGGAGAATAGAAGACCGAGGGGTGACCTCATTCACCTTCACAAATACGTAAAGAGTGGATGCCAGGAGGATGGAGCCAAGCTGTTCTCAATGATGGCCAATGATAGGACAAGGAGTAACAGATACAATCTGGAACAGAAGAGGTTCCAAAGAAATACAAGGCAGAATGTCTTCCCTGTTGAGGTGAGGAAGCTCTGGAAGAGGCTGCCCAAATGATTTGTGGTGTCTCCTTCTCTGGGGACATTCAAACCCACCTGGATAGTTCCTTTGTGGCCTACTCTAGTCAGTCATTCTCTGGTAGGGGGGGTTGGACTGGATGAGCTTTAGAGGTCCCTTCCAAACATTAATATTCTGTGATTCTGTGTGATTCTGTTGTCTACTAAAGGTGCAGCAAGCATGTGGTCTGTGACCTATGACTGGGACCTGTCTGAGACCCATCTCTAGGCAACCAGACCAGCAGTGCCTTGTGCTGCCCACTCACCACTTTTCACAGGATCACCAGTCACAGAGGTATTTTCTTTTTTAAAATGTTATAGCTACTTTTGAATACAGAAAGGCCATGCAAAAGTAATAACAACAGAGGAAAAATAATTCAGAATTTCTAAGGGACCTGAGATGGTCTCTGCTCCAGTCTCCTTGAAAGCATGTTCAAATGCTGCACATGGCCTTGTCCCATCCGGCTCTGAATATCTCTAAGGATGGAGATTTGTCAGCCTGTCATGCAGAACTTTTCCTCATATTTAATTAGTATTTCCTGGATTTCAATTACTGTCTGTTGTCCTTTGTCTCTTCCCTGTGCTTATCCAAGAAGAGCCTGGATCTGTCACCTCCATATTCTCCTATCAGGTCATTGAAGACAGCAATATGATCTCTTGTTACTCTTATGTTCTTAAGGCAAAACAAATCCAATTGCTTCGACTTCTTATACTATGTTGTCCAAGGCAAAGCACGGAGCATATTTTTTCGCTGACCTATAGGATTTACATCTCTAAGTCACTGCAGCTATGAAGCTGGGATAAGTTTTATAGAAGAACTAGAATGGCTGCTGTTCTGGAAGAATCTCAGATACATTCACCTAACCACGTGTCATAGAACAGGAGAGAAAATTTCTATTTCTATCCCACCATGATGAACTGAGTGTTCTGACTGGACATTAATGATTTCTGGTCAATCTTCTGAAACTGTTAATATGGATCTATTACAATCTTGGATACATCTATGCATTCGTGTGCCAAATACTGCTGATAATTGCTGTGTTATGTTATTGTCAAACCAGTCTCAATAGTTGGTTACTAAATCTTAACTGGCCATTTTCTGCAGCTGAAACAAGACAAGAATACTAAATTTTTCTTACCTGCCTGTAAAGAAAAAAAATGGAGATCTAGAAATACTTCAAGTAAGGCAGAGAGATTGAGGTGATTTGTGAAGAGTTAAGGATTCAAAGAAGGATTTTTAAAAGGTAAAAAAAAATGCAGAGGCACCACAGGGAGCTCTAGACAGGAGGCAGAAAGGCACAGACAGTCTTTTGTAGTGGGAAAGGCTGCTGTAGTGGCAAGACCATCCAAGAATAGTGAAAGGACTGTAGAAAACTTCCTTGGTGAAAAAAGAAACTGTGACCTTGGAGCATCTCTGCTTTTAACTATGGCATACAAGCTAAAAGAAGTTTATAGCACGACCCTCTTTTAGATTAGGACCTCACACAATCTTATAGGAAGTATTTGGCAGAAAAAACTTAACTAGATTTACTAGACAATAACCAATGGCTGTGAAGTAGGGGGAAGGAAACTAATGCACTGGACTACTCGTCTGTTCCTACATTACTCTTTAATCCACTAGATAAAGGGATATTATGATTCAGTGGGAGAAAACATCAAGATTGGCCATATCTTTCAAATATATGCTTTAATTCCATGCAACTGGTGTGGAATTGCTCAAATTACATTGTCTATTTGAGGTATGACCAGGTTATGACTATGGCAATGGATGTTCTTTACCCTGAAACTCAATAGATGAAATTTAAGTGATGGTTTAAGCTGAAGTGAATTTTCCCTTGACTTCTCTAAGCCAGGATTTTGCCAGATATCTGCAAAAACTGTGTTCCTGAAAATGCTGGGTTGATTTCTATCACAAGCAGAGACTGATGATCAAATTAAAGGAAAACATGTCCTAATCAATGCAAATGACTTTACTGTTGAGTGCTTAGAGCTTTGAAATAAATACTGCTTAGTAACACAGAGACTGGAAGGCAAGTCACAGAAAGATTATTCTGTAAAATATGCCAGAAGAGAGGCACATAAATCTGAATTAATCACAATGCAGAAAGGTATTTATTCATTAACAGATCCTACGTAGGTACTAAACCAAATATTGCAGTTTTATTTTAAAATATAAAGCTATTTAAATGTATGTCAATCAAACATTTTTTCAATTTTCCTGCAAATTCACATAATCTTTACAAATATATACTGATTTGAAGTAATGGTTTATTAACTTAAAGGCAGTTTTTAAAACCCCTAAATACCTAAACTGATGTTGGTATAAAGCTCAGTCAATTAATTTGTCCCAAATATGGCTCCATCAAATTATATAATCCTAATGCCAGAACCCAATGTATTTAATCATAAGGACAAAACACCTTTTGCAGATATAATCATTTTTTTTTTTCAGTAAGTGTAGATTTTTAGAACAAATGTGTGAGTAGGAATTTAGAAAGAATACTTTAACTCCTCACTACAGGTGCTGTTTCACCACAATTTTGAGAAGCCTCAAGCTGACCTGAAATCAAACATTTATGTTCTGGTTTACACGAAATGCTTTCCTAAATAACAACCATTTCATAACAGGCCATGACAGGGCATTAATTGTTCACTATGGTACCACTGCATTCTGTATTTCCAGACCAAAGAATATAAAAGATTCATACCAGTATAACCTAAACTTCTGGTACATTATATATAGTAAAAGTTGATGCTTATAGGAAAGAATATGACTGAGGATGTCATTACAGGCAAATAATCAAGTCATATAGATAACTAAAAATCTGAAAGGGCATAAAATACCAAAGAAATTCAAATTTGGCACCTTAAATAATCAAGCCGAAGTTGAGGTTTTTGGAGGAGAGGGGGAGGTGTTTTTTTGTTTTCATTTAATTCTTCAGTGATATCCAACAGATAAAAAGAAAGACTATTACTAATATCCAACACTGAATCTACTATATATTATTAGGCCCTTTGAATTAAAGTTGTATGATTCTTACTCTTGTAAAATGTCAAAAATTAATGAACAAGTTCTTGGTGTCACCAGCACAACAGGTTTTAAAAAATAATGTAGACTATCAGTGCCTTACTTTTCCCATGTTCCCAGCTGTATGACAACTAGAATAGATAAAATAGTATTAAACAGTTGTTTCAAGTCCCCTTTTGTTCTGTTACAAAGCATGTACCAGAAAGTGGATGACTGACAGGTTTGCACATAAAATAAAATGGTCCGTTGGCCAGTTTAATCTGTGCGTTGGACCAATGATAAGGGTTACTTTCTCAAAATACCAAATAACTTTTGAGATACAGTTGGAAAAATATGCCCTTTAGTGAATGCATTATCTCTCTAGCCTTCTGCTTTCTTTCAGCTTTTAGCATACATATGCATTTCCCTGGGGTTAAGCTAATGCATTTCTCAATTCCTAGATTGCTTTAACAACAAGAATCGAAAACGATAACAAAATGAATTCCCAAACCCATTCTGAAGCACATGAGTTTTGAATTTTAAGTATTTTGTTGTTTCAAGGTAAGAGCTATAAACAGTATCTTTTGAATCAAACAAAAAAGCTTCAGCTTGTGAAATGCCTCCATGTTATCATCTCAAATTAAATATCATACTTGTGTCACAAAGAGTAAAGCAATTATGATAACTTTCAGAAAATTAATTAGGAGCAGAGGATTCTGAAAGACCACTAGCTATTTCAGACAAAGCATAATGTTAGGGAGTTTTCAGATTTAAAATGTGGAAAAGAAAATCAACATGTATTTATACTTCCTACTGTCAAGTATTTTGGATTCCTGTCAAGTCTTTGATATTTTAAACCCACAGAAATTGGAAAGCAAACAGTAAATAACAGAATCATTTGTCAGATTAATGACACTAAGGCTTGGTGTCTTCGTAGTTTGGATGGTATTACATTTTTTCAGATTTTGACCTCTCTAACATTTCCCAAGGAAGTTGTAGTTCCTTGTATGAGTTTACAGACATGAGGCTTGATTTTCTTATTAACTTGTCATAGACACTTAAAAGTCTCCAATGTTTCATGGGTAACAAAGTAAAAACCACTGACTTGCTCTAAAATATACATGAACTGAATTAACTCGTTTGCCTTGGGTAACCTCTGGAATTCCTGTGATTTTAGGTGTATAAAATTTATAAATTACTATAATTCAATGATGTAGATTTCTTCTAATGTCAAGAAAGAAATCTCAAGATATTTGGAATCACGTATGCTCCTAAACTGGACCTTTTTAAGCCTTACAGATCAGCTTACACTAAGGCATCAATACATTTAGATGGCTAAAGCAGCTGATGCAAAACTAGTTTAAGTCCCTACACAAAATTGTTCAAGATCTACAAAATAAAAATGGATTTACATTACAGTTCAAAAGCTTTTCATAGAAGTAAAAGTTTTGAGCTGCTTTAAATTCAACAGTATCACAAAGGAAAACAGAAATGGCTTGGCTTCTGCTTTATCTGTTTATCTACAGAGTATTTTTTGCTTTGAAAAAACCTCTCCAAGTGCACAGCTTCTGGGAGCTTGAAAGAGGCACTGAAATTTGTGATAGGTGCACTAAGGACATAGGATCTAAAAATGACTAGAAGATAACCCAGTTTGTACTTTCAGCAGAAGCACATGCTATTTCTGCGAGGACAATGCAAATAAGCTTAACTATTTGTGCTTGTAATAGAATACTGTGCTCTTTAAATGACTTTTCTCTCAGAGTAAACAAGGTTTTGTTGAATACTATCACATGCTACATCATGCTACTCAATTCTTACAGCTGGTGCAGCTTTGTGCTTACTAGAGACAGACTGTCTTAAAGTGAGAACATGCAAAGATGGACTCATATACATCTACTCTGCCAGTAAGAATGAGTTGGTATTTAAGAGTAAAACCACAATTTTTCAGGAGAAAAAAAACCTAATTTCTTAATTAAGGCACTGGAATAGCATGAAAAACAGGATTTCGTTCCTATGGTACATCCATTTTTTCAGTCAATTCCCTATGATTTTGAGGACACTATCAAGTAACAAAGTGAGAAGGAAATAAAAATTCAGATCTGTAGCTGTTGACGTGACAACAAGAAAAATTATGCAGGACCAAAAGAGATCTTTGGCTCCATCAAATCTGGAACTTTTTTGTTTCTAACAGACACAGCTATCCTAAACAATTTCTATCCCAAACTTACCATATTTCACATTAAAATGAGTTATGGTATTTGCCTCTTATATACTTCAGTAAAAGCTAGAGACTCACTCTGTTGGCAGTTAGAAGCATTTCTGGTTTTAGTCCAAATTGTTTATAGCAACTTTATGTTTTTCCATTGAGTCTGATTGCTCATAGGGCTGTATATCCTGTTCAGTAATTTGGACTCTGAGTTGGGACTGTAGTCCATCCTTCTGAACAATGATCTAGTTCCTGATCTGGCCAAAGTAGAAAGAAAACTAGCAGATTTTTGGTCTTTTAGAAGATTAGATTCCAGATTATTTCCAAGTAACAGCCATGCTGTTGAGATTACACTAAAAGGCTAGTAAAGACCTCAGTAACCTTTTTTTCCTCCCTTTTTTTTTGATGATATAGGTGCCAGTCTTCATTTATGTGGAACTACCCCTTGCAATCAGAACAAATCTTGCAAATAGACTTGCAGTTTCATTTTCTTTTATTCCAAGATGTAGTTTATCATGTTTTCTCTCTTGAATACATTAAACACTTTCAGTTGATAGAATAAAACTATCTATTATTCTGCAGAGAGTGTAACTCCCTGTCGTTTCCATTGTGTCTGTCCTTTAGTAAAGTAACAAATATCACCAGACAGAGGCCAGGCATGGAAGTCAAGCTGAGTTTCACTTTCCAAAGGGAAGAAGGATGACTTGGAGACAGAGAGGGTCAGAGTCACGTGGTTCTGCTCAAGGTTGTCTATTTTATCTCCCTTATTAGGGACTTGGGCTCTACATCTGCTTTGGGTTCATTACTTGGCTGTACAGAGAACCAGAGCTATCACAGCAGCAGCAGCAGCAGGGAAGATGGAGAAATCATGTGGCAAAAAAAAGAGTCATAAAAATTCTAAATTATAAAGAAAACAGCTTGAAATGTTATATGCTCTCTCTCTATATATATATTTATATTTATATGTATATGACAAAATATATGAACCAAAAGCTGACCAAGTGATACTTTTTGCTTTTATGGAAAATTTGTGGCATTTTTATATTTTAGGAATGTCATCCTGTCATTATAATTAACTGACTTTAAAAAAACAATTAAGCTTAAAACATATAGTTTGGTAGATATTTTGTTTAAATAATAGATATGAATGTTCACAGAATTTAGGGAACAGGGCAACAATTGCAAAGAGATTTGATGTCCCTGAACCTGTTCTTCATCACAGATTGAAATATGATGACACATAGATGCTCTACAACAACTGTATTCGCCTTTCTAAATGAGTTAGGATTCATCACCAACTGAGCAACAAAACTGCATAAACCAAGTTCATCTCAATCACAAGCAGTGTATTAAGTTACCTTCACAAGCCACTGTGATAATACAGTTTTGGGATCTTTTTTCTTTAATATGTTCAGTAAATTAGAAAAGGCTTCAATTTGGTGACTTGAGAGTAAGTCAATAGGCCACAGTAACTCAATCATTTGTAATTACTTCTCCTTATCCATACTAAATGACCTGTGAGAGACTTAAGAAGAGATGGCAGAGAGAAAAGGAAGAACA
This sequence comes from Colius striatus, assembly GCF_028858725.1. Classification (NCBI taxonomy): domain Eukaryota; kingdom Metazoa; phylum Chordata; class Aves; order Coliiformes; family Coliidae; genus Colius; species Colius striatus. Next base: position 95,544,762 of record NC_084761.1, on the reverse strand, counting down.
GGAAGCGTTCAAATAAAGTGAATCAATCTTAATAAGTATCTTAAAGATGATTGTTGGGAAGCTCATACAGTGTTTTTGTTCCAGTTCTGGATGTAAATCCTAAAGTACCACAGAGTAAATGACGAGTTAAAAAATGTATTAACAATCTATGTAATGATTTCCTTCCAACTTTTGAGCTAATAGAAATAAACGTCTTGTGAGAAAAATGTCACAGAATTTTGTTGGGAGACTACCATAATGTAAGCACTGTAGTGGGTTAGATGCAAAGGCAGCTGTCAGTTTTGGCACTCAGTAAGCTTTGAGTGCCTGGATTTGCAGCCTTAGAGACTATCTTGCAGAATAGTTTTTTGATCATGAAATATCTGAAGGGCTTTTTTTTTTTGGTGTGTTATTGCATCACATGGCATCAGAATCGTTCCAATTTGGGTCATTGGACAGACTGAAGTCCTCAGATACATAGAACAAACATCTGTCACTTCAACTGCTTTAGTGACAGACAGATGTAGGAGGTTGTTTTCCATCATATGGCCAGTGATTAGAAAAAGAAGAAAAATATAACTTGGTGGTAAGTTTTAATGATGTTGACTGAGAAAAAAAAAGGTTAAGAAAAATAAGCCAACTTTCTCCCAGTTCATCAGTTCCTATCTCTCCCCGTGGTTATACTTTTTCCTGGTCACAACAAGATATCTCTGTTTTTTCTGTTCCCATCTATTCAATACATTTTTCAAGCTACACTTATTCTTGTGTACCTTTCTGTTCCTGATTTCTTAGCAAACCAATCAGTGCTTTTATTTTTCCCCTCTATGCTTCTTGAGTATATTGCAAATAGACTATCAATCTTGAATTTCAGCGTTTCTTGTAACGAAGGTTAGTTGCAACAAAAACTTCTCAGCTTTCTAATAACAAGGACAAGTGCAGAGTCCTGCATCTGGGAAGGAACAACCCCATGCACCAGTACAGGCTGGGGGTTGACCTACTGCTGAAGAGCAACTCTGCAGAGAGAGGTCTGGGAGTCCTGGTTAATAATGAACTAAATATGAGCCAGCCACATGCCCTCATGGCCAAGAAGACCAATGGCATCCTGGGATGCATCAAGAATGTGGCCAGCAGGTCAAGGGTGATTCTGCTCCCCCTCTACTCTGCCCTGGTGAGACCTCATCTGGAGTCCTGTGGCCAGTTCTGGGCTCCTCAGCTCAAGAGGGACAGGGAACTGCTGGAGAGAGTCCAGTGCAGGGCCACCAAGATGATCAGGGGACTGGAGCATCTTTCATACTAGGAAAGGCTGCTTAAACTGGGGCTGTTTAGTCTTGAAAAGAGAAGATTGAGGTGGGATATTATTAACATTTACAAATATCTAAAGGGTGCATATCAGGAGGCTGGGGCATTCCTTTTTTTCTGGTATCTAGCAACAGGACAAAGGATAATGGGATGAAGCTGGAACACCAAAAGTTCCACTTAAACATAAGAAAAAACTATTCCACTGTTCAGATGATGGAGCAGTGGAACAGGCTGCCCAGAGGGGTTGTGGAGTCTCCTTCCTTGGAGGTCTTCAAGACTTGTCTGGACATGTTCCTATGCGACCTGATCTAGGTGAATCTGCTTCTGCAGGGAGTTGGACTGGATGATCTCTAAAGATCCCTTCCAGCCCCTACCATTCTATGATTCTATGATACGTTACCCAGAGTAGAAAGAATGGTTTGTACATACCACCAAACTCTCCCAAGATTATTCTGAACACATACTACCTTTAATTTTCAAATATGTGCTAATACAAATATGTATTCACAAAATTGTACAGACAATTACCACTGCCCTTGACAACTGGATATCTTTTAAACTCCTGATCCTGTGTCAAAGGTTTGAAGCACTAATATTTCTATGTGTTTGGGTTATCATAGAATCACAGAATGATGGGGATTGGAATGGACCTTTAGAGTAAAACAAAACCAAAAAAATCTTCTGCCCACTCAAACTTGTATTGGAGAAGGTAGAGCTGCATTATTTGAAATTTCCAGAATCACACACACTGTGAGGCAGACATCTGACAGAATATACGTAATCCTGAACAGTTAAAGCTTTAGAAAAATATATGTCCATTTTAAAGCCTTATTAATGAAAGTATTAAGCTACATTGTTTAGTTGTTCTTACCAAGGAAACTCATAACAAAGTTGTGTGGATTTTGATTTTCCCCTGCATAAAGAATGCGGACAATATATTACAGCTGATGTACAATGTTCATGCAGTTCAAGCAATCTCAACAGAACTGATTCCTGTTCTCTTCATTGTCAATAAACCATTCAAATGCTTCAATTCCTGTGAATCTTTTCAGAGTTTTAGGGCAGACCAAGCAATGTATGCTTTGTTTCACACCAGAAACTTAAATTATTGTTTTTACTCTATTTTTATGTCCTGTCTTTTAATAAATCTAGTGAAACCAGTCATCTCCTGAACATCAAAGGAACTATTTATCTTCCGTGCAACCATGAAACCAGCTTCCAAAAATCCTATTTGAAGGTTGCAATGAGTCAGATCATGCATCTTTTAAGGCAGAATATGATTTAGGTTCTTTTCAGTGTACAAACAGTTTTTAAGAGGACTTGTCCTTCCTGAATACAGTGGCTAGGAATTTTCATGTAAAATACTCATCAAATTGACAAACAGAGTAGAGATGATGTACTCGAGTTGGGACTCCATGTAGTTGCAATGATACCTGGTAGATTAATGAACAATCAGAGTAAGTGCAATATTCCCTTCCAGAGCTGCAGGCTAAAGATTTATCCTTTAGAATACACAGTAGTATTTTCCTTCCTCTTCTCCCCAGGAGACAGAGGAAAATATTTGCAACCATGACTATGTTAACAAGAAAGTATGAACTGACAGCACCAGAAACAACAGCCCTTTTCCTCCAGGCCTCAGAAAAAAGTCTGTGTTTCATCACAAACTCAACTTAGGAGACATATATATCTCTCAAACCATGACTCCTTATTTCTGATTTCTGTACCAGAGCAGTAGGATTCCTTTCTTGGTTCTGCAAGTAATATTTGGATCAGTTTGAGCAACTTTATATATATGGGTAAGGATGAAACCTTTAAAGAAGAAACTGGCAACTCCCATGAACCTATCACTCACTGACAGTTAGCAATAATTAGTAGAAAATAATTAGCTTTTTATTGGATGTCTGTGGCAAGGTGTTGTCAGCAGGGTCTTGAGGGAAGACTCTGTAAGGAGAGTAATGAAAAGTAGAAGAGTCAGGAAGAAGCAGAAGAAATAAATAGTCATTATCTACCTCCACTGCTCAGGGTAAGATGGAATAGATGGTAGCAAACTTGGGTTTGGAAGCAAGCAAGGAAAGATGTTATTTTAATGTTTACCTTTCTTTTTCCTTACTACCCAAACATATTTTAAATGGCAACAAATTAATGTCAACCTAATTTGAATCAGTTATGCCTATGACAGTAACCTGGAAGTGATCTCCCTGTCTTTATCTTGACCCACAGTCTTTGTTCCTGTTTTTCATCTGATTTTCTTCTCGCCTCACTGGGGAGAGGGAAGGACTGAGCAATCTTCCAATAGCAGATAGCGATATTCTTTCAATATCTGGTTAATTTTTGAACATTTGTACAGGCATATGTTCTTCAAACTCTGCTCTGTCTGATCTTACTGTGAGTGGAAAGTGTAACACTATCATGTTGTAGCAAGAAGCCGTGACCCACAGTTTCCATTGTTTAGTCTAAATGTGCATGGCATAATTAAAAGTTTTCATAAGTGTGGTGGTGTATATTGGCTGTGCTATATTTTTTATCAGTCCAAAATAAAATCTGAACCATGTTTTGCTGAGTAAAAGCTGTCAAAAGCCAAACTCTGCTAAGACTTAAACAGAATTGTTAACTTTTCAGAGACATGATTGATTGCCCATTGCAAATTGCTGAAACCCAACTGATTAGGCATTTAGATAATCAACTGCATAATGATCAGCAGCAAATGATGAGGAACCAATAAAATGCATATGCTTTGAAACAAATGACTTGTAAAGACTCTAACTCATCCATGTCAAGCAATTTAGTCATAAGGAGTGCAAGCTCTGACCTCTGAGTGGGATGTGATAATCTGACAATCAAGAAGGTAGCGGAGGCATGATGCATTGGTCTTTCTTTGCTTGACCAGAAAGAAATGGTGAGATTGTTTGTGCAAACTGCCATAGCCTGAAGTCATAGTGTGACAACACTTCTACTGTTTCAGATTTCAGCAAATCTCTCTATTGCATAATTATTTTCTTAAGAAAAATGTGTAATCTGTAAATTCACATGCCATATTATAACATAATCCCTTACAAAACATGGCAGGTTTTCTCATAGCCTTTCTTTGTTTTCTTCTGACTTCTTTTCAGAAGATGTGCTTGAACCTGTCCCAGCAATTAAGAACCATTTCAATTCTTAGAATGGGATTTGATGAAGCAAAAAACCAGTCTGTAAGACTGGTAGAGTTCAAGGCTGGGAAGAATTTCATATTAATATGCAAAGATAAAAATAATTTTCCTCCTAAAAATTATTAAAAGAAACAGAAGATAGATTGTTGCATTTATTTCTTTGAATGAACAGTTTGTCTTTGCAAAAAGCTTTCCAGCAGTAATCAGAGACATTAGTTAAATGAAAAGCCAAACACTTTCTTTCCAGCTCAACAGAGAAGTAATCAAATCCTTTTTTCATCATTAAAAAAAAATCAGATATTGGACACTCCTGCTTTAGATGCCTAAGCAACATGGCAGGCTGAAGCTAAATCTGTGAGGCTGGCTTTTATATCATCTCCTACACATACACACACCTAACACAAATACTTCAATAACCACAAAGTCTCAAGCCAACAAAAGAAAAAAGTCAATTCATCCTCACTCTGTTCTACATGGGACTGTCAGGCCTTGGCTTCCTGAAGACTCCATGAGGAGAAACAGCCAGGGTAAATGAGCTGGTGGCTTCTGTAGGTAATACATCAACCTATTCACTGCAAAATCTCTTACACCTAGGTGAGCAAGATGCAATCCTTCTAGACCATAACTGGTTTGAAATGATCTTTGCTCTCTCACCACTGCAATCTACAGTAGATCTGATGACTGAGTTGTGGGTGGATGTTGCCCAACAGATATTTTTGAGACACATGCAGGAACCATGTTTTGGGTGAGTATCATTCTCACACATCCAAGAAATAGTGAATATGATTTTGGAAGGAGAGAAAAAGATCCATTTTGGCAGGGAATTTGCTGAAGTGACAGATTTGGAGATTTCTAAGTGAGGAAGCTTTGTGATACTTGTATATGCCTGAGTGAATGTGTGTGTGTGCATCTGTATAAAAGGGAGAAAGCACTTATAGTTCCCAGATATATGTATTGGTAAAGATTTATATTGCCTACTCATTCTGCTCGTTTCTGGTCAGTAGCTGCCATATCTTCCTACTGATTTTAACCAATACGGTGCAGTAGATTAAGATAAAATTAATGACACCCGTTGACCTTTATATTTTTTGGCTTTTAAATTTTTATGAGGCGATTTCATAGTCATAAAACTTAACACTGTTTTTCATTACAGATTTCTTCTGCCTGATTTGTCAGCTACAATAAATAAGATTTTGTTGGATTAATATTGGTATATTCATGAACAGCAACCACATCAAGTAATATCTGAGCTGAAATTATCTGTACTTTCACTAGAGAAGGGAAATCCAAGCACTATGAAGAGACTTCTTAAGAAAAGCAATCAAATAAAATGTATGACTAATGATGTCAATTCCTTGCAGTGAGCATCTTTGCTCTAATCATTTGGAAATTGAAAGTTGTTCGGATTTTGCTGAAATAAAAATATTTTCTTCCTCTGTTTTATGTCAGCCTTGGGTTAGTTATTGCATTCAGCTAGAGTCTAATAGCAATGCAGTACTGGGGAGAATCAGCATCTTACTCTGCTCTTTTAAAATGAAATATACTTCTTTGCAGTAAATACACTGGGAAGCAAATATGATTAAACAGCTACTTTTATAAACATGACTGTGGTGCCTACTGATTACTTCACACCACCAATGTACTTTAAATAAATAAAAATAATAGAATAACAGATTTCTCTTTTTTTAAAAGAAAGAAAAAGGAATATAAAAAATGTCAATGAGACCATAATGGAATTAAAAGCAATATACATTGTACATGAAAACACTTTAGGAAGCCATTCAGATGCGGTTGTTTGGCAATACTCTGTATTCCTTTGCTCTTGGAGGACACTCAACCAAATTTTAAATAATGTATTGTCTTTTTCACTGAAAAGGACTAAATGGAAAGTTTACCATGTCAATTACTTACTAGTCAGGTAAGGAGGTGGTAACTTAGCTGGATGATAAAAAATGTTTAAAATATGACATGTTTTGTCAGTAGAACTAACCCATGACTTTCACATTGGAAATAGAAAGCTTAATTCACTTTTTTCCAGAATATAGAGGTTAAAGGTAATTGTATGTACCTTTCATAGAGCACATCTCATATATTGACCTTCAAGCACTTGAAGTGATCACTCTCTACAGCTACCTGAAAGCAGGTTGTAGTGAGATGGGGATCAGTCTCTTCTTCTAAGTAACAAGCAATAGGTCAAGAGGAAATGGCCTCAAGTTGTGCCACAGAAGGTTTAGACTGGGCCTCTTCACTGAGAGGGTTGTTAGACACTGTCCCAAGCTGCCCATGGATGTGGTGGAGTCCACATCTCTGGGGACACTTACAAGCCATGTAGATGAGGTGCTGAGGGATGTGAGTTAGTGGTGAGTTTGGCAGTGTGAGGTGAGTAGTTGGACTTGATGGTCTTGAAAATCTTTTCCAACTGAAATAATTCTATGATTCTTTAAAGAGATAAACTTAAAGCCATCTAAAATAGTTTTCATGAATAATTCTACCTAACCTCAAACCATAAAGGATATAAATATGGACATATACAGAAAAAATCTGCATGCAGAAGTGGTTTGTCCATGGAAACAGGTAGTTGTGTCTATATACATGAATTCAGGGAGTAAAGTTGCTGACTTTGTTTAGTTGTAAAGGACAGCATATACTAATTACAGGAGATAGCTTGAATCACAGTTTGTCTTGACTGTAAGAGCTACCAAAGTTTAAAGCAAGACAGTAATTTTCACAATTAAATGTGGGATTGTGATATGCAACCTAAAATTTCTTTCCCTTAATTCAGGTCACCTTGTTGGCTTCACATAGCCTTGAAAGCTGTATTAAGTTTCAGAATATATTATAAAGATAAATATTAGACCTTTCCACATATGGCTCTAACCATTACTATCCAGCTATATGTGAAAAGGTCCAACATAGTCAGAGGAATAACAACAGTCTTTCCCGTCTCACTTGCTTTTTAACAGGTTTTAAACATAAGACAAATTGAAGTAATTACACACATATACAAGTCTCTGTTGAAATGTGGCTGCAAGATTTACAGAGCTTTTGGGTTTCACATTGAGTTGCCCATCAGATGAAATCAGTGTTAACATAATAAGCCAGTTATTGTTGGTATTAAAAAAAAAAAAAGAAGTATTCTCATACAGCAAGTGCAGTAGGAGTTCAACAGCTGCAGAATAGCACTGAAAGAGCAGTAGTAGTCTGAAGTAAAAATCAAAGTAATTACATCTCTCACAGAAGTGGTGAGCAGCAGAGCTGGATGAATGAGATGAAAGTAACATAACCTCTTCACTTAGCATATTCTTTTGCGAGAGAAATACTTTCTTCTACTTCAGAGTAGAGAGCTTCCAACTGCAGCTCTTCCTACTCCAGCCACAGGTACCACCACTTTTAGGTTGGAAGATTCAAACATTGATTTAAATTGCCCTCACAACAAGCAAAATGCAAATGCAAGGTAGGCACTGAGTGCAGGGTATCCATCTCCACACATTACCCGAATTCCACAAAGCAACATCAGTTTTAGCATGTTGTGTGCATGAAGGTGGAAGGAAGGACTTCAGTACCTATGTACTACCATGGATTTACTGTTTCTGAATAAATGTATTAGTATTAAACCATTTAGTAAATAAAATTTCATTCAGCTCTTCACAGTGCAGATGCTGCCTGTTCAATACACTTGTTAATATTTTGTCCAGTCTCAACTGAAGAATCTTATCTGAATGGGAGTGCTACATGTGATGGGAGTGTAGGAGTTGAATGGACACCCACAGTAGTGGGAAGAAAGAGGGACATCAGAAATATCAGTTAGCTGTTCCTGGAATACCATGACCAGTTCTGATGTCTAGCCTTTTAAAAAATTGCAGACATTTCTGAGAAATTGTATAAAGCTGTCTTGTATTCTTAGATGTATACCTCACAGACAAATCACACAAGCTACTTAATCTGCTTCAGGAAAAGATAGGAAGATAATTTATGATTATCTGTAAGTACCTATGCAGTGAAAGATCTCTTTTACTAAATGTTTCCTTAGTATAAAAACCAAAGGCATAGCAAAATACAGTGGCTGAAAACTTGAGCATCTTATTTATGAGGAAAGGCTGTAGGATGTGGGACTGTTCAGCCTGGAGAAGACTGAGAGAAGTCCTCATTAATTTTACAAGTACTTGAAAGGTGTATGTCAAGGGGATGAGGCAACACTTTTTTGTAGCATTCAGTGATAGGACAAGGGGTAATGGACAAAAGCCGGAACACAAAAAGTTCCACTTAAGGAAAACCTACCTTATTGTAAGGGTGATGGAGCCCTGGCACAGGCTGCCTTGGGAGATTGTGAAGTCTCCTTCTCTAGAGATCTTCAAAAACTCATCTGGGCATGTTCCTGTGAGACCTGATCTAGGTGGACCTGCTTTGGCAGGGCAATTGGACTACATGATCTTTAGAGGTCTCTTCCAGTCCCTACCATTCTATGATTCTGTGAAAATTAAAATCAGACTCACTCAGGGTAAGATCAGTTAACAGAAGATGGAATCAGTAGTTGGGGGCCTGCCTGAGGAGACAGCTGGTGCCTCTATATCTGGTAAAACCTGTCATCTGCTTTATAAGTAACATTAGTTTAACAGGCTCACACAGGCATTTAAGTGCAGCCAGTGTCACTAGTTAAAAAAAAAAAAAAAAAGAAGGTTAATAGCTAATAACAAACCAGAAAGTCAATCAACTTCTCACAGGAAGAGGGCTCATTTGGATTATCGTGAGTTATCAGTGGGAATCATTTTGCCTTATCCTCTAAGTTCCTGCCTTGCTAATGGAGGCATCTCGGTGGCTCAGACTACACTTATCTCTTAAGCATGGACATAGTAAGATTCAGTTCACTAATTTTTTTATAGCTCCTTCTTCAGTCTAATATTTGCTGCTGAAGGCTTTGACACTGTCCTTCCAGAGTTACAGTTTCCCAAAGGCCAGTAACAGCACAAGTCACTGGTTTCCTTTACAGCATTGCTGCCTGAGTGATGTTTTAGGCAATCCTGTCTCAGAAGAACTTATGACAAAGAAGGAGGAGAGAGAATCTCCATTGACAAGTTCTTCCAGCTGATCTAGAAAAATATCTACTGAATGATCTCAGAAGAAAAAAAATGAAACATTCTGATACTGATCCACTGAAAATTACTTAGAAATTTCTGTGACTTTATCAACAGGAGTGAAGAAAACACAGAACCTAATACTTACTATAAAATCACAGACTGAAATTCTGATCTTATCTCCTTCTCTCTCTGCCCTTCAGGTTATCATTTTCTATTTGGGAATACTGAAAAAGATGGGATTACCAGAGTAATAAAAAAATAATGTCAAGAGTGTGCATTGTTAAGGTTCTGTGTGGTCACTGAGGAAACCATAGCACGTGGCATAATTTAGATCACAGCCTGCGATAATAATTTCCACAGTTCCAGACATTGGTGAAAATATAGTTTTGAAAATGAATGGCTTATACTTGTTTCCTTGTCAACCTTCCATCACTGCCTGTAGGAAAGGAAAGAAGGAGAGACAGAAATCCAGTAAAAACCCCTAAGCCCCTAATAGGGAGTGCACCTACATATTTTTTTGGGTTAAAACATATAATAATAGAATTAAATGCGTATGAAAAAGAGGTCAAAGAGTTAAAAATGAATTCTAGATGGAGAAGTTAGTGCCTGTACTATTATATACATTACTTATATAACTATATATTTTGTGTATAAAAGGAGTTATTTAACAGCACATATGTTAACATATGACTTTTTCAAATACCAAGTAAGAAGCTTATAAATGATAATATAACAAACATCCCCAAGGAGCAGAATACTTGGTATATAATTTTCTGTTCTGTAACACAAAATGTTTACTTTTAATTTGAAGAATGAGATATTGTATGAGAGACTTATTCATCAATGATATAAACTTTTATGAGTCTAACTAAACTTTTGCCAGCAGGTGTATCTAGTGTCTTCCTAAAAGACTCAGGAAAGCAGGCTTTTCCTAGAGAGGGACCAGGCTCATGTACATGAGAAGCAGGACTTGTGTTAAAGAGGACCTCTTGTCCTTGAGACAACTTAAAGATCATTTCCTCACTTCTTTCTCACTGTAGATATGTACACAATATGAGATTTCAGTACATTTAGAATCTGTTGAGGTTTATGTATTTGCAATCATTCAGTTTTCATTGTGTGAAGTACATGTGGTTTTAATTTCATCTTTTCAGCTAAGTAGAGATCATGTCTCATCTTTTAAGAATATCATTCAGTTTCTTTGTGTTCTATCTTTTAATATAATTCTTTTTTGTGTTTTTATCTATTTTCTGCTTTCTGTTGTCATCAGGAATGATCTTCCATAAAAAATACTTATTGATATCCATATATAAATATATATACAAGAACAGGGATAAGTATTTTGTTACAGAGGAGGTTACTGGAAATTCTAGAATGAGACAAAAGTACAGGGACAAAAAAGGAAAATCACATAACATGTCAGCACAAAAAAAGAAATTAACAAACAAAAAGCCATTAAGTTTTAAACTTGTGCAACCACTTGCATGCTGGAAGATTTAAACCTTGACTGACAGCAGTAACATTTAATTACATATTAAAATGTCACATTTCTGCTCTACTTTTATAAATATTTTTTGTACATTGAGTTTTAAATGATCCACTTAAGTTGCAACTATGGATAGGTAAAATCTACTTGCATGTGAAAGAAAAGATGAGTCTGCTTCTAAGATTGGGCCAAGTACAAGAAAGCAGGAAAGTTATGATCTAGCTGCTACTGGGTGCACACTCTCATTATGAAAATAGCATTGAATTCAGCTGTTTTAGGGTTGATATGTGGACATTTTCAAGCTTTAATAATTGGGTAAGAATATTTAATAAGTGTGATGACAGAAAGTAAGCAAATGCCAGGTTTTAGGAAATGGACAAATACACTGGTACAGAAAGAATGTCAGCTCACTCTGGATTTCAACTACTGAACAGTCGGCCTTTATTATGCTGCATGATCAATAATACATCATCTTACACTTAAGCCAGAGTACTAAAGGACTCTGAGTACTGAACTTGAGGCATAGTGAAGCTCTATGTCTCAGTAAGACAGAGCAAATATTCATCTATAAGATATGAGAAGCAGAGTTTGGAGCAGATAATTATGATTAATAGTGAAATAGCTGCACAAGACAACAGGGAGAAAGGTCATAGAAAAGGGAAGACAATCCTGGTAGTTTTGTTTGTTACTCCTTGTTTGTGAATGCTGTTGATTGCCATAAAAAGAAAGGTGAAGTAATGGAGTATAATATGTACATAATTTAAACTGAACTAGAATAACTCCAGCATTTCATGAGAGAAGGAGTTGCAAAACAAAGTCAGTATGTTAGCACAACCAAAACATCAATGATACAGATATCATCTCTAATGTGGGCACTGGGATGCAAAAAGTGACATGGTTCCATATGACCAGAACACTTTCCACAGTCAGGCTTTTCTTACAGGATCTATAATTTTATTATTTTTTATTATTCATGATTGTTATTAAATTTACAATACTTTTCAGTTCTTCAATAATTCCTGTATTTTATCCTGAGGCAAAATCTCTTTAGCCTCTGGCACTTCAATTCAAAGACTTCTCACTCATCTGCAATAACTATACTACCTGGCTTGAAACAAAAGAATAAATATATGGCATGACACAGGGCAGATATCCAACACTGTTATAATTTAATATGTTAGCCACTCACCTCAGGAAAATTGGCTAATAGTTCACTCACCAGGAAGGCAGTTTTACTTCATGATGTCACAGGGGCATCAATACTATTGTCCTGGGTTTGGCCAGTCCAAAAATCTACAGCAAGTGCTTGTAATTATGCACCTAAAAAGCTTTTCTCTGTTCTTTGATTAGAGAGGAAGCCTTAAAATGGTGTAGCAAATAATTCAGTAAAAGTGAACCTGCTTAAATGGGGTGATTAACTTTCTCCACCACTCTTTTACACATTTTTGTTTGCTACCATAACATCGGTCTAGACAAACCCTTGGATTAGGACTCGAGGATTAGCAACATGAATAAAACACATGATTTGCAGTTAATTTTTACTCTTTTTCCTCAGGAAAAACTGTATGTACATTGTGGAATGCTTTGTTTCCTAAGATTCAGTTTGAAGACATGTCTTTCCATTTTTTTTCTTTTTTTTTTTCTCATTGAAAACATTTATTTTGCTGTGTCGGTGAAAGTAGACCAAGACATTATCTTGATATAAAGCACAAGCTGATTATGACTTTGATGATCCTTAGTTTGCAAATAAATCTCAGTCTCCTGCCTAAACAAAGGTTATTAATGTGAGAGAAATTTTTTCATTCTAAGAACAAAGTAAAAGATCACAGATGTCCTTCTATGGCTTTAGGTGTTCATTTTGGTTTTCTAAACCTAAGCCACTCATGCCAAAATAATACTTCTGGAGTTTTCATAGGAAATCCCTGAAGAACATAAAAAGAGAGAGAATTTAAGTTGGGGAGGAGGGGGGAGGGACATGCAGGCAAACACAGCTTGTACCTATTCCAAGTATTAATGACAAAACTGCTCCATGGAATATTTTGTCACAAAACTGTGACCATGGAGCAGAGGTCAGGGCATATATATCATAGAATCATAGAATAGTAGTAGTTGGAAGGGACTGTTAGATATCATCCAATCCATCCCCCCTGCAGAAGCAGGGTCACCCAGATCAGGTCGTATAGGAACATGTCCAGAAACGTCTTGAAGACCTCCAAGGAAGGAGACTCCACAACCCCTCTGGGCAGCCTGTTCCACTGCTCCATCACTCTCACAGTGAAATAGATTTTTCTTATATTTAAGTGGAACTTTTTGTGTTCCAACTTCAATCCATTACCCTGTGTCCTGTTGCTAGCTACTATAGAAAAGAGGGATGTCCCAACCTCCTGACACCCACCCTTTAGATATTTGTAAATGTTACTAAGATCACCTCTCAGTCTTGTCCAGACTAAAAACCTCTAGTTCCCGCAGCCTTTCCTCATATGAAAGATGTTCCATTCCCCTGATCATCTTGGTGGCCCTCTGCTGGACACTCTCTAGCACTTCCCTGTCCCTCTTGAGCTGAGGAGCCCAGAACTGGACACAGAACTCCAGATGAGGCCTCACCAGGGCAGAGTAGAGAGGCAGCAGAACCTCCCTTGACCTGCTGGCCACACTCTTCTTGATGCATCTCAGGATGCCATTGACTTTCTTGGCCATGAGGGCACATTGCTGGCTCATATTTAGCTCATATATATGCTTAGGAACCACCCAGGGCTTCCTCACAAAGAGGTGTAGAGTGGTGCATGGTTGAAGTCTATTGCTCTGCAGTTGAGAGTAATTAGATTCAGCTTCAAATTAAGGATTTGAAATTTTAAATATCTGCATGCCAATATCTGCAAGCACTGTAGCTGTCCAAGCTCCCATTTATACTCTGTGGAGATGTTAGATGCATCTTGAAATCTAGTCAGCTTACCCTGACCTAGTTACCTGAATTTAATCAGTTGAGTTACCGTCCAGATTTCATTCACTATATTGCCTAGATATTATTTGACTTTTGGCCTGGAATTGATTCAGATAAAACAGAGCTTTACATTACATTTATGTCACTTGACTGTGACTTTCCAGGAAAACAAACAAAAGGGAAAATTGTTAGGTGTATTTCTATCACTTATTTTATCTGTCTTCATTCTGTAGCTAGAGTTTACTTTTTCCCATAGCATGTTCACCAACGTGTAAATTCTACAAAGATCTATATTTAAGGACAGAATCAAAGAGGCAAATTTTCCTTTCCGAGGTTTTTCCTATTGTTGTTTGCTCTTACAAAAAGTACACCAAATTCCTGAGTACAGCCACAGTGTCATGCCTTCCTAAACAACCAGGACTGAAGGAACATTCTGTTCTTTTTCATCTTTCTTTGGCAGATTCACATTTTCCATCAAAAGCAAAATCATCTTTCTGTCTATCATTTTGTTTACTTACTTGGCAAATGTTTCCTATGGAAAACACTCCAGAAAAGGTTGCAGCCAGTATGACATTGCTTTAGGATGAATGTGTGGGCTTTTTACACAATGTAAAAACAGAAGGTAACTTCTCAGTTGGTGCCAGAAATCTGGGTTCAATCTCCATTTCTAGCAAGGCTGTTTGGATATTAATCACAGATTAGTAGGGGTAGGAAGGGACCTTTAGAGATCACCTAGTCCAATCCCACTACTGAAAACCTACAGAGAAGGAGACTCCACACCCTACTTGGATAGCCTGTGCCAGGGCTCCCTCACCTGAACAGTAAAATAGCTCTTCCTTATGTTTAAATAGAACATTTTGTATTCCAGCTTCATCCCATTACCCCTTGTCCTGTTGCTAGATACAACAGAAAAAAGTGATGCCACAAGCTCCTGACATCCACCATTTAGATATTTGTGAGATTTGTGAGATTTGATATTAATAAATCCCCTCTCAGTCTCCTCTTCTCTAGACTAAACAGCCCCAGTTCCCGCAGCCTTTCCTCATAAGAAAGATGCTCCATTCCCCTGATCATCTTGATGACCCTGCCCTGGACTCTGTCCCCTCATCCAGGTGGTTGATAAAGATGTTGAATCAGACTGGCCCCAGAACCGACCTCTGTGGAACTCCCTGGCCACAGGCCTCCAACTCGACTCTGTGTCATTGATCAGCACCCTCTGGGCTCTGTCATCCAGCCAGTTCTCTATCCACCTCACTGTCCACTCATCCAAGACACACTGTCTGAGCTTTCTGATGAGGATGTTGTGGGAGCCAGTGTGAAAAGCCTTGCTGAAGTCAAGGTAGATGACATCAATGTTATGTTACATTACGTTACTTTACATTACATTACATTATATTATATTATGTTATATTATGCAAGTTATTTCAGATCAAATCACATGGAATCACAGAATTTTAAGGGTTGGAAGGGACCTTGAAAGATCATCCAGTCCAACTCCCCTGCCAGAGTAGGCCCACCTAGATAGGTCTCCAGAGAAGGAGGAGACTCCACAATCCATCTGGGCAGCCTGTTCCAGTGCTCCTTCGCCTTCACAGTGAAGAAGTTTTTCCTTATGTTTCTTTGGAACCTCTTATGTTTCAGCTTGTACCTGTAGCCCTTATTCTGTCACTGGACATCATTGAGAACAGCCTGGCTTCATCGAAATGTGTCAAAATGGACCAAAATTTCTGGGGTAGGATTGAAATATTTGAGTTAGTTAGTTATGTTCCTTATCCTGTACCTGAGAAGAATCAGCATTCCTTTGCATAAAATTGAGTTTAGCAATACACACCACACTCAAGAGATAGGGGCATCCAGTTTAGGCTATAGGAGGCAGTGGAAAATGGTGTGATTCTGTGATATTGTCTCTTTCTGGACTCTGCACTAATATATAATTAAATTTTAGGATCAGGTGAAAACTCATTTCCGTAGAATTTCTTGTCATATATAAGCTTCTAAGACACTCTTTTGGACAAAACTGACTCACTTTGGGTTTGGGCTTTTTTAACATACTGATGTATCATTTGATGTCATTTTGAGACTGGATTAAGAATCCAGGAAGAGATGACATTTGTTCCACACTTTCTTCAGCTGCAGTTTTCAGATTTCCAACTTCCTCTCTCTACAGATGCACTCTCATGAGAAGACTCATGCTACTTTCACCATTCATTTTGGATTAATGGGTAATATTTTTTCTCTCATGAGAGACATCACAAAAACATATATTCTTTAAAAATATTTTTTAATGCTATTTTGTAATGTAAAACTATTTCCAAGTTGTTCTACTGATAATTCTATTTACTGAATGCTTTATGAGCTTCTATTAATTTTATCCTTGCATGACTTTTGTGATGTAAACCACTCAAAACTATGCTTTCTGTTGGAACAGTACATGGGAGAGACTAAATGTGTTACTTGACATTGCAAACAAAGTGAGTTTGGAAATATCCAGTTCTTTTAAGTCCTTGAATGTCACTGCCCACTTGTGGATCCTTCCCCTTTATATGTTCCTGGAAACAATATTCTCAATCCTGAGACGGGATCAAGAAAAGGGAAGAGATGGACTGTTTTCAAGAAGGTCAGGCTAGGTTAAATGCTTGGTCTACACAATTTGATTGAGTTCCTTTAAATGTACTATTGGAAGCCTTGTGGTAACAGAGATGTAACTTACTTGCTTTCCAAGGACTCTCCATAAGTCATTCATCAACTGGCTTTTTATCACTCTGAAATCTTTTTCTTCTTCTACTTCTTTTTTTTTTTTTCCTTTTTCATCTTCTTTTGCTTTTCTGCTCTTGCAGAAGCACTTTTTAGGAATCAGAGAGACAAAATTTCACTTGAAAAGAAGTGATTTCCTATGGCCAATGTCACTGCTAATATGAGATGTCCAAAATCAGATATTGGTTGCTTCAGGCTGCCCTAAGACATTCTTTTAGTCCTTGACGGTGTATCATGGGTAACTGGTAAACTGTATTCACACAGGTACAGTTTGTGAAGTTTTGAAGTCATTAACAACCCTGGAAAATTCATACTCTCCTGAATAAACTGCACAATAATAGTTTTGCCCTCTGCACAAGGCTTTCAAAAGGGCTCCAGATGAAAGAGACATGTAATTCAGAACAGACGAAGCATAAAGAAGCATAAATATTGTACAATGGCTCCAAAAAATGGTCATACATGACTGCATTCATCCTAATTGTCCTTCATTTGTTTGCAGCTATGCAGATTTAACAGTGTGCACACCAGTGCTGTACCATTAACACTACCAACATGCATTTATAAGCTAACCTCAGGAAACAGTGTCAGAAAAAGACACTTGATCATTAGTGCATGATTTAGACCCAGAAAGGACTACTGGAAAACTACCCAAGTGTTCTGGCAGCACAGCGGGCTCATTATCTGTATTAAAGTCATTACTTCTGTAGAGAAAAAACTATGCACAAAAACCCCCTAAAACCAAATAAGGTGTTTAAAGGCAGGAGGAAAAAGTGTGCTGCACATATGCAATGTGTAAGAGACTGTGCTGCAGTGAGGGTTGCCATGGAGACTGTTGGATAGCAGTAAAAATGCAACAGGATCTGAAAGTGAGGTGCGAGAGCATCCCATACAAACCCTCAGCTCCCACTGAAGTTGGGGCAAGTCGAGATCTGTCCTTGTTTATTGCCAAAGCAATCTTGCACTGGACAAGATGAGACTCAGATGGGCAGCAATAGTTAGTGGCACAGGGAGCTGCCAGGAGCTATTACATTCATAGGAGCTATTCCCTAAGAATCAGCCACCCCAGGAAGAAAAAATAGGATTTAATTATTGCTTAACAAGAATGCTGCCTGTACAACAGCTTGCTTTTTTCAGATTGAGGAGTAAATTACTATGTCTTTTAAAAAAGGAAAAAAAATCTTACCTCAGCTAGTCTGGCTGGTGAAGCATGAGACCTATGTCCTATTCCCACCTCTCATAAACCCATTCTTTTCTCCAATGGATTATTAAAAGAGCAGCTGCTTCCTGTCTTATAACTAAGGATGGAGTAGGGAGTGATAAAAAGATGAGCATTATTATTCTGTATAGCAAAGTACAGATGTGACAGCTCCATCCTCTGTTTCCACACAACCATTGCAAATAACAATGGTGCTATACCACATTGGGAAGCACCTGTAGGCTGTCACACTGGGTTTAAGTGTGACAAACCATCTCAAAATACATGACTGGAATTTTGGCTCTCCTGAAAGGATATGGGAGTCTTTCACAGAGCACAATAAGGTCACATTTCTTTCATATAACATGCACTATAATAGAACAGATGCTGTTCACAAGGTCATCAGACCTCACTGAGGCTGTTCAGATTGATACTGTTTAACCTTGTGGGTTTTTTTTTTAATGATTCATTGCTGTTCACATTCATGTTCACCACGACCCAGACACCCTGGGCCCAGGCAGAGTCCCATTGACCAAACAGCACCAAATTGTAGGGTTCAAATGTACTTGAGGACCTCTCATTCCTATACCAAATCATCCATCTCTTCCTTAGTCCAAATGATGACATCAATTTAAAACTTTCCTAATAAAAAAACAATGGGAAGCAGTCCATTTGTCTCTTTGCTTTAATTAGATTTTTAAAAAGAATTTTCAGGGTTTTTTTTCCTTTCTTTTTTCTTGAATACACCTCTCATTTGCTCTGATTCTGACTTTTTTAGCAAGGGAAACTAACCGACTTCCTAAACAATGAGTAAATCAGTTTATCAGTATAGACATCACAGTAGGTTTCAGTGGTGGTGAAATTATATAACCACTAATTGCTTGTTAAAGCAATTCTAAAAAAACCCCACAAATTGCAATGCAGCTTAGCTTGTAAAGCAACTGCATGGCCTACAGTCCTTGAGAAATTATCTCTCTGTACAAGAAGCTGAAGTTTCTTTCACATACACAGCACGTTTCTTCAGATCTAGTTTGGAACCAGCAAAAAAAGAATCTGCTCTTATAAAAGTAAAACTTTTGGGGACTACTTTTGATCCAAAATAACAATGCATAGTTGATTAATGGGCACATCCATGAGGGGAAAAAAACCAATCTGGAAATGAAACCCTAAAACCTGAAAACTGCTAAAAAATTCTGAAAAGCTCTAAGACCAATTTTTCCACTAACATTTGTGATAGATGGAAGAGACTATTTATTACAGTCAAGAAGTTTAAGGGTTTTTTTCACATTAGAAACTTAATTGAGAAAACTTAACATATAATTTTGAAATCACTTAAATTACTTTTCATTGTGCCTACAGAAAAGCACTTCCTTCCACATATTACTAAGTTCAGCTTTCATTTTAGGTTTTTTTTTATCGACATCTCTCTGAGTAACAGAATATTACTTCTTTCTAATCACCCTATTATGCACACTATAAATAAAAGACAGTGATTGCCTGCTACCTGTCATTAGTTATGCTTATCAAGCATTTGGGGGAGGCTTAGCTTGCTTTTATTTTTAAAAATGCCCATTTGGAATATCGATATGAGTAGCACACAGTGCCTAACTTCTGATGTTACATATGTAGACGTTTCTTTTGCCAAAATTAAGATCTATACAATCTAAATACTATCTTTTTATCCTCTGTGCCTCTATATAGCATTTAACCATGTGTGGTATTTTGTCTCATTGTAGGAATTTAAGCTTATTCAATCTGTATTTTGGGTGGTTACTGAGGAAAGATGAGGAAAAGGCCTGGAGCTCTTTCTCCAAAGATTGACTGGGTTCTGAAAATCATCTTTTTGAGTCCAGCAGTTTCCAGATAAAATGCAGAATATGACCCAGTGTTATCTATATTCAGCATATGAAATTATAATCCAGTTGTTTCAGTACTTTCAGTAGTCTGACTGGTGAATTAACACAGCTAAAGAAGCTGCTCTAGGAGTTCACAAATCCTATAAATCACCAAGCTGTTGCTTCAGTGTTTACTCAATATCCCATTTCTTCCAAACATAACATGTATTGTGCTGCTTCAGAAAAGTCTATATTTTGATGACACAGTCGATTGAGCCTATTTTCAACCTTGTGAAATGAAATAAAACCTACAACAATTTCTGTATAGCTTAATTACTCTGTAGTGCCCTGTATTTCCTGGCCTGGATATTTTCCTTTTTGACCTCACACCACCCAATCACTACAAAAATTTGTGTCACACACAAGTCCTGTGACATTCAAGGACTTTGAATCTTAAATCCTGCAAAGCAGTTAGACTCAGAATCATGACAGTGCCCTGTGAAGAAACACATATTTTGAAATAAGGGAATAAATTAGAATTTTAAAAATTCACACATTTTCTATTCATCAAGTTGTCATTCCTATGTCAGACTTTGACAAAATTTGCTGGTATCTGACTACTATATCATCACCAAGAGTTAAGAAATGAATACACATGACGTGTGGCTGCTTCTTCACTTTGTTACTAATCAACCGTCTTGCCTGTCTGAGATCCCAATCCACGCAGATACTGCTATTCAACTTGTTGATTTTGGCACCTTGCTTCAATTACATCAGTCCCTCTGTGATGTGTGGCCTGTTCTTCTGCATACATGAAGCAAGTTTTTAAGGTTTTTTTAAAGTGCTAGCTTTTAAAAAATTCTTCACTTTGCCCAATTCCCCTAATACCTGTAATTTGAGCAAGATATTAGCCCTCAACTTTGCACTGTTGTTGATCAGTTTGATTTTTCTATGAATACTTCTATTCTTCATGATGTTGGAAAAGTCACTCCATGTATTTGTATTATCCATTTGAAATCCTTCCTTAAAATCCACCTTGTCACAAGACTATCCATTCCTCCAGTTTTGAACTGGGTACAGAGGAAGTTTTTTACTTATCCTTCTCAATGTCATTTTAAAATTGACATCTGTTTCTTTATGCTGGGATAACTCACCAGCAATCCTTTGTTGACCTCAAACACCACAGATAGACAATATGTCTTTTTTCCCTTGTACAGCTCCTTCCTACACATTGATCTTTGATTACAGCTCTTAAGGTTACATCAGCAATCAAGGCTTGTGCAATGCAATCAAGACTAATATTAACAACAACAATCATTAACAACAACACTGATATAGTGATTCTCTAACAGAAATTCCCAACTGTTTTGGTAGAAAACCAGTTACTTTAGATATTTAAATATCATCTGCTTCAAGGAGTGGAATATCTACCCCAAGGAATAATGCAATTGTTAATAAATAGCCTAAGTTGCATGCTAGATATAATTTTATTCTTTTCTATGATTTGTGAAACCATAGCATCACTCCTTACAGCTCCACAACTGTTTGAACATAAGGCTTGAGTTTCAGTATGAGTACTGTCATCTATCCTCTGGAGAGTCCAGCAATGCAAATGCCTTGCTGAGGAGACAGTGTTCTTGAGTTTCAGTCTAGTAACTTTCACTTGTATAGCTGCACTGTAAGAACTGTCTTGGGAACCTGTGATGTGATCAGCAGGGTATGGTAAAAAGTGGCAACTGGAAGAAGAAAAAAAGAAATGGACTAAAGCAAGCTGAGAACTGTCATTGAAAAGTATCCTGGTAGTAAATGGGAAGTGTCATGGAATTCCCTAGTGAAGCTGGGGGATATATAAAAGAAACACTTGGGTTATTTGCTTGAGACAATAAATAAAAAATAGATAGGCACATAAGAAGAAGTACCAGGGAAGCTTTCTAAAGACATGTGGATCAAAAACCACTTCAGAAACAGAGACACATTCAGATTTGTGGGGCGTGTTGTTGTTGGATAACAAAAGATTTCTTTTTCTTTTCATGTGAGATAAAATCTGTGTTTTCTTCTGTAAGTTAAGCAAATGGAAAACAATTGTAGATTCCTGGAAGCTGAAGCCAGACCAGAGACAACTGCCAGCTGGTCATACGTAAATATCTCAGGAAAATACCTCGTGTGATTGTCAGAGTATATACATGGTTATTCAGTTTCTTTAATTGCTTTATAGGAAAAGTAGGTAGTTTTGTCTTATTTTTCTTTTTGAGGAGGAAAAGTTTCCTTCTTTTTGGAGGAAAAATCAGGGAGGAACACATATAAAGGTTTTTAGACATTAAAAAAAAAGTTAAAAATATATGCAAAATACAGACACAAGCTGAGTTAGCACAAAGTAGTACTCATTTCTTAGGCTTATTTTGAGCTGCTTCAAGGTCCTTCAAATATATCAGCTTAAATTTAAAAATGCAGCATACAATAAACAAAACCACATTTCCCTTGCACCTCTCATTGACGACATACTCCATGGAGCTCAAGTGGGAAAAGAAGGAGTAACATAACATAATTCCCAGACTAATGGTCTCGATATAGACATTTCTAGAGTAGTTCTAGTACTTTACTACAGAAATTGTTATTTAAAGAAACTAATGATATGGTGTTCTATGATTCTATGAGTTTAAACCCAATGCAAACTGTATCTTAAGTAGAGTATAGATGCACCTCACCTGGGTTATCTTTAAATTAATATTGGCCACAAGTTATCACTATCACAAAGGAAATCTTGGAGGTACAAAGTCCTCTAAAAACAAAGCAAACTATCCCATTCTGTACTCCCACGTCTTTATGGATATGAACATGTGAAATATATATCTCATAAATGACCGTCCTAGACAGAAATGATATGTATGCACTCAAGGCATACCTTAGTGCTTTGTCATAACAAAATCAGGTTACAGCACTTACTAACTCAATAATTTAGAGTGAAGAAAGCATTCTTTTGACTTCTTTCAGGATTAAACTCTATATTTTTTCCCAATTAAACAGTTTCACTCATAATGTGAGATATTCCATGCGTTTCTTTCTCAGGAAAGAACTACATAGAACTATTCAGAAATCTAACAAGTGTAGCCCAGTAGAGAGCAGGAGGGTAACAGTCAAAATTGGGACCTCTCATTTCATAGAAATGTCTACATTTTTTTGAGATTTTCAGTGTCCTGTGCTGAACAGCTGTTTCTTCTGATCCATCTTTCTCTGTCTCTCCCTGGATTTTCACCTTAGAAACATTTCTTCCCAGTGCTCCATATCCTTCCCTTTGTACCTTCACATGATTCCCTCCCTGTTCCCTCTCTCTTCTATTCTTATATACTCACTTTCTCCTGTAGCCAAATAGGATGCTGGCTGACATTAGACTGTTAGCTATATTTGCTTTATCATCCCAAGTCTCTTTGGCATCAGCCTGTAAACAGACTGGGACAAGACAGTCTCACTTTGCATTGCAAAGTATAGGTCCATTCTGTCCCTTGACAGGATGCTAATGAAGAGGACTCCTGAGATAGATAATTAACCTCAATATGCATCACAAAAATGAATTAACATTGGTTGTAATGCAAATTTAAAAATTGGAAAAATACAACTACTAGTGCTGTTGGATATACACCTTGAATAGTATTGGAATAAAAGTTTGATAACCAAGAAGTTCCAGTGTGTAATGCTATCTTGTACTGAGAGTTTCTACCATCAGCACCCTCCAGAGTACCCTAAATCAATGTCTTCCATGGACCATGTGAAGCTGTACATTTGTGCCCACTACACATTGCTCCTTCAGTCACTTTATCACTTGCCTTTTCACACTTTCCCCATTGCTCTTCTGACCCTTTCCTATCCTCACAAAGCTGGTTTCAAGTTTCTTCTGCTAAGTGAAGCATGATATATATCTATCCTGAGTCTAAACATTTCTTCTAGAAAAATAGCTGTATTTATTGATTTATTCCTTCTTCCCTTTCCTCCTATCCCTTTAGCTTAAATGCTACACATAGTAAAAGTCAGAACATCTTGTTCTGTGTTCTTTGTATAGCAGACATGGACTTTGTCACAGGATCCTCTGCTTATATTGGATCTATTGTTATACCAGTTATAGGAGCACGAGTCTTCTACAATCCCCACAAAAAACTCTGGTACAGTAAATCACAGTTTTCAATCAAAATATACCTAGTTATATTCTCATTTTGTCAATCAAGGTGGCAATCCAGAAATCAAAGAAGTCAGATGGATTTTGGCCTGACCTCAACTTCGGTGTATGATTTGAAATTCCTTTTCCACAAGAATCAGAAATGTATCTGCTGAATATAGACAGAACATCCCTGACTAGGGTAAAGGGTTTGTTTGCAATCAGAAGCTTTGTGCTTTTGGTCTTTGGAATTGCACCTACTGTGGCTGCAAAATTTTTAGCTGTAGATTTTCTATAGATGGACATTAATTAGAGTGAGGGAAGGATTATTTGAGTTTAGCATTAGGAGTGTAAAAAAATGACACTAAGCCACTATCTTTCCCTTCACAGACTTCCTCCATGTACATCTCAACACTACAGAGCTGAGATTTAGTATTTTTTTCTTTTGAGTTACTATCAACTAATGAGATGGCTTGCCAAGTATGCCTAACTGACAGATATTTTCAGAAAGCTTGTCCTTAAAGGATAATGGGACAAATTCACTGTTTGGTCCCATGAAGGTACAGCTAGCCAGTGTTGCTGGACTGACTCCATATATAAGCTGAAAAAAAACACTGCAGAATTTAGTCCATTGCCTTTAGTATTAATGCCTGAATGACATAGCTAAGGTAGGTCTGACAGTTTTTTCTGTTAATGTAATTGTATTGCACAGTATTATGAATACTATTAATTAATACTCCATTTGCAGGTGATCTAAACACTTAATACACACCTTTGAAAAATGTAATATTGCCCTACTGCAAATGGATATTTAAGCTGACTTGTAGAAATCTATTTCTGTTCCTTTCCATTTCAATATTCCTATTTCTAACTTCATTGCTTCAACATTTGGCAGGGAACGTTCCGACTGTGTGAGACATCTCATGATCAGTATCCATGGACTAAAAATGCTGGTAGAAATCAGAGTGGGAACTGCAGGGTTTCCTCTATAAGTGCTAGCTCTCTGTTTGATCTCTCTCTCTTAACAACACCTCTGACAAGCAAGGGAAAAAAAAAGCCAACAGTTTCACTAGAATGCATTCATGTCAGCATAAGCGAACTCTCATAAATTTTTATGGGACATGTATGTAGATGGGAATAAGGAAATAAAATGAATGGAAAGTGCAACATAATCCATTTAGGAGAGTTCTTCTTTTATGCAAGAATCATATACAGTCTCAAATTCATGATTAATCATAAAAACTATAAGAGACCTTTTCTCGTCCTTTGCCAGTATTTCCACAGTTCTTGCTTTGTGTTAAGCTATAATTTGTTGATTAAATTAACATTTTCTACCGGCATGTTCATGGAATGAGCAGTAAGGGTTGTTATAGTCTTAAAGCAGTTTCCTTGGCATTTTACAAGGCAAGCATAAATCACATTTCGTGTTTCAGAGTTTCCACTTCCCTTGAGGGCCTTCAATGAGAAAACTGCTAACTTAAGCAAAAGAAAATGAAATGCCTGTATTTTTGGAGAGTTATTGCAAGAGGAAAGCAGCTATAGGTGGAAGGAATATGCTTTTTAAACCAGCATGGACATTTTCACTGTAGTTGCGTGGCCTAGAACTTTACTGTTTCTTTGATGAGGATGGAAACTGCAACAGTATTTATTGTTTCACCAACTTATTTTCCTGGGTGCAGTACTTGTTGTTTAGAAAAAAAAAGGTTGAATCATGTCTAATTAAGGTTAAGGAATGAATAAAATAACTGGAGTATGAATTTGTCAACCCAGATATTCTCAAGCAGTTGGAACTAATCAACGGCACATCAGATTATCAGAAAAGCATAAGTGTCATTCCTAGATCATTATCTATATAAATATTCATATAGAGAAAGCAAAATTGTATTATCAGAATTGTTTACTTAAAGGACAGTTGTAAGCAAGTGAGAGTTGTGTAAATGCTGATGAAAAACATTTTAGACACAGACGTTTTAATGGGTTCACCACCACACAGCTAAAGCCATATATTTCCATCATGGTGAAAGCAATGTCTATATGAGAACACAATCGTAGGCATTTTGTTTTTCCCAGTTATAAATATGCAGAACATATTTATGCTAGAGAATAAATTAAAAAGTAAGGACCCTGAAGCTACAGATGACTAGATATGGTTGGCTGACACAGTCCAATACAGCAGCACAAGGAGATACTAAGTAAAATCCCAAAGCACCAAATGCCAACCTGTGTCTGAGGTAACAAGCTCTATTTCTCAGCATCCATTAAAATCACACCAACAGCATGCACATGCAATGATATTTCTACATGAACCTATGAGCATTTTCTTGGTTATCTCTGTCTCATTTTCTGTAGTATGGTGTAGATATAGATATAGCTGCTTATCTTACTCAGTATCATGTATTTGTTTGCCAGTCACAACCTGATTTATTATGTTGCTTGAGTGTGCCTATACTCCATGTGGAACACATCTGAGATCATCTTTAAGAGTCAGACTTGCCATGCATGCAGAAGGGTGATTTGCAACAGCAAAACTAGATTTGGAATAAGCCAGTAATGATTTATCCATAAGGCTAAGTAGGATTGCAAGTTTAAATCTACTGCAACAGGTTGCTCATTTCCACTATGGGAAACAGCAGCACAGAAGAAAAATGAAGTACTCCCAGACCAAGCTTCTTTCATCTCAGAACAGTCAGTTCTGGTTATTACTGCACTTCTAGAGCATAGTGTCTTCCAGAATGCAAGTGGAATTTATAGGCACTTGGAGTATTTTCTTGCAAAAAAAGACAGCAAAATGTGTCTAGTGGGGCAAAGATTTGCCTTGCATAACCCAGTGATTTTCAAGTTTACTATAAAAGCTAGGTTACCATGTTTGCACAATTCTGTCAGGTTGATGAAAGTCAGAATTGCTCTGGAAAACAAAATGAAAACAAGAAAACAAAACTATGCTGAAAGAGAAGGTAGAGTTTGTCCCAGATAAAACAAATTTTATGCCTGCGGTCAACATAAACATTAGAAGACAGTATCAGTTACATAACCGGCTAGTCGTGCTAAGTAGTTTTCTCCATTCAGACTCTTGACTTGTATCTTACTTAGTTGCCCTTCATTTATTTTAGCTTCATTGGGCCCAATTCCAGTCACCTGGAGTGGAAGAGTGGGATGGGAAGTGAAGAACATATACAGCAACAGAACTTAAATCATGGACCTATCAACAGCTGCAGAAGCTTCATTCCCACAAAATATTGTTACTGATGTTTTCTCATTTTTAGACAAACAAATGTGACACTCCATGACTGGGATTAGTTATGACAAATTGTTAATAGCTAAGAACAATACCTTTCTATATGACAGAGGATCTAACTGGAGAGCTTCAGATTGGTCTTTTTTTTACATCAGGACAATTTCTTTATGTCAGTTTTAATCTTGTCTAAGAGAATTAGCTGTAAATTTAGAAAAAAACTGCTTTGCTTGACATTCATTTCTTCATTACCAGAATAGATTTGGAGTACTTAAAAAAAGCTTTCATAAAGTGACTGCTTGAATGAAAAAAAATAGTAACAATAAAGAAACCTAAATACAATCAAGAGAGATTATAAATGTCTACTAAAATTGATGACAAAAACTCACTCCTCCTCAAAAACATCCAAATTCTTAATCCCAAAAAGGGATAGGGCATTAAAAAGCTTCCTTAGAATTTAACACTTCCAAATTTTTACTTCCAAGCCTATGCAACCAGAAATGCTCAAATATTGCAGAACTATCAGTGTCTATTCACTGAGAAATACAACTGATTTATAGCTATGCATATGAGAGAAAAACTATCAGAGAAACTCTTCCCTAATACCAAAACCAAAAAATGATGTCATAATATTTTCCACTTTTCAACTTCAGTAGCCATTTCAAATAGTTTAATTTTGCTGACTGGTGACTATGAGAACATGATAGGAGTCTGAAAAGGGTATTAGGCCAGGTGAGTAAAATTTTAGGTCCTTCAAGGGAGCATAACTGAAAGCAAGGCAATTACAACTAGAAAAATCAGTGTCCTGATCCTCTAAACACCCACCAGCTGATATCACACTTCTTATTTTGAGAGCCCCTAATTAATTCCTATCTTTATTTTTTGATAACATTCATCAGATATTTATAGAATACCACCTCTTCCTTGTTCATTGCTAAGTGAAGCAACATTAATGGACTGATTTCAATAGCAAACATGACTCAACACTACATGTTTACAGAAGTAAGTGATCGAGGCTATCCAACACCTTAATAGGAATTTACTTTGAAATGTGTCATTTTGTCTTTTTAGTCTTCCATGTGAAGTGTGAAAATCCAAGAATGAGTCTTTTAAAGGAGACTTGCAGCAAAAAAGCTTGTTGCAGTTGTTTTAAAAGGCTTCCGATATGACTATCTTTCTATAAATCCTCCAGGCCATTTGTAGACCAGCAGAATCTATCATCCAATTTCCAATGCATTATTATAGACCTTTTCCTGAATGCGACTTGGGAATAGGCTGATGGTTTTCCCTGACAATGGCAAGAGGCTGTTCTGTGCCACAGGCTTTCTGAGCTGCTCCACTAGGTGATAGATGCTCATGTGGAAACGATTCAGAGGAAAAGACCAAAGGTTTCTTTCACATCCCAGGAAAAGACGGCATCCCAGAGCAGCAGCAGGAAAATTAATTTAGCATGCAAGTCAGTTGTAGCTTAGGTCTGAGGAACATGCCTTGGACACAGGTCTCCAAAGATCAGCTTGTAAAATAGGTCGCTCTGGCAGAAGCCTATTGCTGGATGTCTTCTTTCCAGGCTTTTCTCTGATACAACAAGATTAATAAACACAGTACAGTGTTTGATTTATACTCATGTGGTCAATCGCACTGATTATGTGTAACAGAAACATTTTTGTGGATAGTAGTGACATCTTGTCACAACAGAGGTATGTGTAAGACCGGCTTTGCCTGATGTAGGGAGAGCACAGTTCAAGCAGAAGCTCATCAGCTGTAGCTAATGAGAAGTCTTATTATCTGCATTTTACTATGGAAATAACAGATCAGAGAACTCACATGAGTTATAGAAATTGGAGATTAGATGTTAAAAAAGACTACGGCTTTTAATGAAACCTCAGACCTTTGATTTAATTCATCCTTGAAATAATTTTATCTGAGAGACTGAAACTAAAAATAGAGATAGGTATGCAGTTCTCAGCTGCAGAAAACTGGGGACTACATGCTTTCTTTGGGGAAGTTTTAATTTTATTTTTTCCATTTTTCAATTTCTTCATCTTTACTTTTACTCTTCACATATATTAACTCCTACCTAAATCCTTCACACTGCATTTAGAACCAAATAAAGCATTAATATGTTCATCTGTGTGAAATGTTCTCTTAACTATTACCTCGGGCAGTCATTTAGTTGAATCTGATAGGGGAATACATTGACATTGTTAAGGTTAATGACCCAATGATTAACAATACACATTTTGCAGCTCAATGCTTCCAGTTACTGTTTCACAGAATAATGTGAACAACTACATGTATATTATGCTACAGTATCTGGAATGGAGTCTTTTTTCTACGTCATAAGTCATGTAAAAGAAATCACCCCATGCTCAAATTATTAATTCTAGAAGAGGGACAAAGTTTTACACTTATTAAAAATGTGAGGAATTTGACTGAGCTCATAGATGATCCTATATTAATCCTGATTAGCTCATAAAATCAGTCAGCTTATCATTTGTGGCCCAGTGTGTTTAGGTAAATCATCCCCAGTTTAAAAAAGATAATTTTTATGCTCACAATTACATCTTACTGAAGCTTTAGTCTATGCTGGATCACCCACAGCACAGATCTGATCTGAACTGATGATCCATGTGATTGCGTTTCTATCCAGAGCACACAATATGACTTCTATGCCAACCATGGGCAGACAGCTGTATTTGGCATAAAGATAGACCAGTAGGGAAGAGCAACACTCAGTCTCACATAAGATAAAATTAATCTTTTAAAAAATTTTGAACAAATCTGAAATAAGAGTGTGATTTGGTAATGTTTCTGTGTGTGCACCACAAGGCCACAATGGGTGTGATTAGTGCTATACATGTGTACCATTCTCTGCAAATGGGATGTCTTCAGATGAAACTGCTGCATCTGAAATAGGGTTCCTTCTTCTTGAATACCATGTTCTTTGGATGGACATACTATTTAGTTGACAAGAACCAGTTGCCTTTAAAAAATAGGATTTACTTTCTTAGATTTATCATACTATTTTGGGAGCACTGGTATATACAAATAGAATTACTGCAAGTCATCACTAATAATAATAATAATAATAAATATATTATTGCTGTTGTTATTGTTTCAGCAATGAAACAAAAGGAGGCAGGAGGCCTCCATGGATGAACAAAGATCTGCTGGGACAAGTCAGGGAGAAAGTAGCTATCTGTGAGAGGTGGAAATAGGGCCTGATTTCTTTGGATGAGTGAAGGAACATCGTCAGAGCATGCAGGGGTGCAACCAGGAAAGCCAAAGCCCTTCCAGAATTTTTAGACATCAATGTCATTCAGTTTTCAAAAAGAGTAAGAAGCTACAGGTCAGTCAGCCGCACCTCCATCCCTGGGAAGGTGATAGAACAACTCATCCTGAAAGTAGTCACTAACCATATGAAGGAAAAGATTGTTATTAGGTGGAGTCAACATGGATTTACCAAGGGGAAATACTGTTTGACCAATCTGATAGCCTTCTATGAGTGCTTAACTGGCTGGCTAGATGAGGGGAGAGCAGCGGATGTAATCTACCTTGACTTCAGCAAGGCTTTTGACACTGTCTCCCATAACATCCTCATCAGAAAGTTCAAGCAGTGTCGTTTGGATGAGTGGACAGTGAGGTGGATCAAGAGCTGGCTAATTGACAGAGCCTAGAGGGTGGTATCAATGGCATAGAATCAAGTTGGAGGCCTGTGGCCAGTGGAGTTCCACAGAGATTGGTTCTGAGCCCAGTCTTGTTCAACATCTTCATCAATCACATGGATGAGGGGGCAGAGTGTACCCTCAGCAAGTTCCCTGATGACACCAAACTGGGAGGACTGGCTGATTCCCCAGAGATTGTGCTGCCATTTAGCAGGATCTCAACCAGCTTGAGAGTTGGGCAGAGAGGAACCTCATGAGGTGCAACAAGGACAAGGACTGGGAAGGAATGTCTAAGAAATGTAACAAATCACTAACCATTTCTCTGGGGATTATGGGGAATTCTTTTCCCTGTATCTAATAAAGGATGGAGATTTTCCTTGATCTTTCTTTTGTTGCTAACATGTTTATAGACTTGTGTTTTACAACAGTAGCCAGATTAAGATCTATTTCGGCTCAGGACCTTCTAATATTCTCCCTACACACCCCCACAACCTCCTTGCAGTCCTCCTGAGTTGCCTGCCTCTTCTTCCAAATACAATAAACTCTCCTTGTTTTTCCTAATTTCCAGGATGGCAAGGTTCATTCTAACATGGACAATCTCATCCTCAAGTGGTTTCACTGGATCTATTTCTTTTCTAAAGTAATTAAACATTTTACTTCTGCTACTCTTATTGGAAAGCTTTTCCAGGCTCTTATCATCCTGACAGTTAAAAGTAGTCTTCTCTCATATGTTGTTTTCTTGCCTCAACCTTGTCTTTCAGCCTAAATAGTTTTTCCTTATTCATAGCAATTTATATCCCTGTTATTTCTAGACATGTCATCATTGATCAGTTTATTTTCATGGATTTAAGCAAGGCCACTATATAATTTCCCTATAGAAAACTGTCTTTCCATCTCTGCCAGAAGCTTGATGGCCAATGTGTGCATCATTTGTAGTCTGAATTCTTCAGTGTGGGGAGAATACTCTTAATGAGACCTCATTGGTCCTTTGAGCAATGGTGTTAATACCTCCTTGTAGCTGCTATTCCCATTCCCATGAGGAACAGGAAGTTAGTGACCTGTCATCTGCTCTATTTCATTCAGCTCCCTCAGGATGATTAGCAGCAGCATCCAGATGCCTGTGTACAAGCTAGTCACTACAGTACAGTGCATCTAAATTTTACTCCTCACTTCTGGATGGCAAAAGTTACATGAGATTAATTTTGGCACAGAAGCAAGACATTGCACTTTGTTCTTTTTAATTTTGTTTCACTTATTGCCCATCTGCTCTTTAGATTAATAACTAAATGAAATCAGTGCCAAGGTGTTCCTTTTGAAACTTCTCCACTTTTTGAGGCTATTACATCCTCTTTCAAATTAGTCTTGCATTCATTCCAGTGGATGAAGAAAAATCTTTTACCTTAATGTCTAATGGCTTCAAAGAATTACAAACAAATAATCTGTTGCCTCTCAGAGTATTTTTTCCCCCAACATTTGTTTCTTACATTCTTTAAAAGAAGAGAAAAGAAAATATAAAACCATTTACTTTTAAAACAAGACATATATATATATATATATATGCATATGCACAAATAGCATATTGCAAAGGAAATATCTCTTTCTGTTGCTCTGACTGGAGATTTTTTTCTATTCAGAAAAGTTTTAGAAGGCATGTCCTAAAATTTTAAGAGTAGAATGATTCAAGTCTCAGGGCTCAGAAATATGGTCTGTCACCATGTAATTTGCTAGTATAGACACAGTCTAAGACTCTGATGAACCAAGTGATAACATGGTGGCAGACACATTTCTTTAATTAACAATCATACCTTAAATGCTTTGAGAGCTTTTTATATTATATTATTGTTCAAGTGACCTTCCTGAACGGTGCATAGGCCAGGTCCCTTTTCATATACGAAAGAGTTAGGAAGATATTATTATTGTATAACTGCATAAGTATGTAATTGCAGTTAATTTTTGCAAAAGAATTTTGTCATCTCAAATATTCAAGAAACACTTGACACTGTACACTACAGAGGAAATATGAATCTAGTAACATTCTTGTACAGAATTTCAAAATCAGTAAGTTTTTTGAACTTTTAAGACTTTTGTTTACAGAGTTACAGATGATACAATCCTCACCACAACAGGTGAGATGAGTATTTCCTCACACAGACTCACATTAGCACCCAGGGAAGTATATTTTGTAACAAATATGACGGCAGGGATCAATAATTGGACTGTATAAAAAAAAAAAAGTACTTTCAACTACAATGTCCCTCTCACTTTTTGATGGATTCAAAGGTAGACACTTTTGTTTATGAAAATTCAAGAAAGTCCTGCCTATTGCTTGCCACGGTTCATAGCAATCTCTACAAGTCCCTGTTCCTAATTTTTACTATTTGTTTTGTAAGACCAAAAATATCCATCAACCCTTGATAATTCACAATGAACCATTGTCTCATAGAAGTATTGGGTTTGGATAACACAGTTTGACTATTGACTCAATATTTGTCTACATCTCAAGTCCTGTTCTTCAAAGTTCTGTTGAAGTTACTGAATTCTGAAATAAGCTAAGGAGGAAATTTACAATTTTCTCTCAAGATCTCTTTTCTGCTTTGCTTTATATCACTATTGAGGTCTTCAGTCAACATCAATCATAAAAAAAAGTTTCAAATATTTACTTTGAATAACGAGGTATCTTGCAGGTACTGTTTAATTTTAATGCCAGAATATATGAAAGTAATATTCACATTAATTCTGGGTAAAAATAGATATCTATATATGACTTTTAAAACTTCTCCCAAAACAAGAGACAAATTGAACTAAAAAAAATAATTCCTAGAAAAAAGGGCACAATCTCCTGACAAAATCCTTTTTTTTGGTTTCATATTTGCATTACTATATGTAAGTGGACTCTTTAGTAAAGCTAAAATACAATTAAACAAATCTTTCAAAAAAAGTTCTTCTCTAATGCAAGATTAAAATTATTAACAGAAAAGAAACAACCACAATTCTTTAACTTCATAAGAAGTAGAATTTTGCACTGTTAATCAGTTGTTTGTACCAGGACACTTATAGCTCTGATGTATACACATGAAGTTCCCCTCTGCAGTCTGAGTGTTGGTTTGCAAAGAACTTTTGGTAATCTTGCTGTTGAAATTGCTCTTAAAATAATGAGTTACTAACAAGGAATATTTATGTTTCTAGAAGTCCAGATTTAAAACAAACAATGATATCAGTGATTTTTGCTTGTGAATTTTCCTTCTTCATCCAGGAGTATAAATGTATACTTGGAATATAGAACAAGTTTTATCTTTTTTTAAAGATCAAAAATATATATTATTTTACCTACTGGGGAATTTTCTTAGTCCCTTCTCTCACTTTGTAAAAGTCAAATATATGGCAAATTGATACAGTGTAACACTCAACTATGATACTGCTAAAATTTTTGCTGTATTGGAGACTTTGTCTAACAAGGTCTTTACAGAAGGATATGAAAAGTGGAGATCATTTAAAACAACACATTCCTAGAGTCATAGAATGGTAGGGGTTGCAAGAGACCTTTAGAGATCACCTAGTCCAATTTGCCTGCCAAAGCAGGTGCACCTAAAACAAGTCAAATAG
Source organism: Colius striatus (assembly GCF_028858725.1). Lineage (NCBI taxonomy): Eukaryota > Metazoa > Chordata > Aves > Coliiformes > Coliidae > Colius > Colius striatus. The sequence goes on along the minus strand of NC_084761.1, from coordinate 95,510,402 downwards.
GAATGTGTCCAGGTAGGTTTTGAAGACCTCCAGAGAAGCAGCCTCCACATCCTCCCTGGGCAGCCTGTACCAGGGCTCCCTCATCTTAACAGTGAAATAGTTTTGCTCTATGTTTAAATGGAACTTTTTCTTTTTCAGCTTCTTTCCATTATCACTTGTCCTATCACCAAATACAACAGAAAAAAAGTGATGTCTCCATTTCGATATTTGTAGCTATTAATGAGATCCCCCTGCAGTCTCCTCTTTTCCAGACTGAACAGCCCCATATCCCACAGTCTTTCCTCACAAGGAAGATGCTCCAGTCCCCTGATCATCTTGGTGGCTCTGTATTGGATTCTCTCTATCAATTCCCTGTCCCTCTTGAGCCCAGAAATGGCCACAGGACTCCAGATGAGGCCTCACCAGGGCAGAGTAGAGGAGGAGAACAACCTTTCTTGACCTGCTGGCCACACTCTTCTGGATGCATCCCAGGCTGCCATTGGCTTTCTTTGCCACAAGGGCACATTGCTGGCTCATGTTTAGTTTATTATCAATCAGGGCTCTCAGGTCTCTCTCTGCAGAGCTGCTCTCCAGCAGGTCAATTCCCAACCTGTACTGGTGCATGGGATTGTTCCTTCCCAGATGCAGGACTCTACACATGTCTTTGTTGAATCTCCTGAAGTTTCTCTCTGCCCAACACTCAAGATGGTCGAGATCCTGCTGAATGGCAGCACAGCCTCTGGGGAATTAGCCAGTCCTCCCTGTTTGGTGTCATCAGTGAACTTGTTGAGGGTCCCTCTGTCCCCTCATCCGTGTGATTGATGAAAATGTTGAACTAGACTGGCCCTAGAACCAATCCCTGAGGAACTCCCCTAGCCACAGGCCTCCAACTCCATTCATCAGTCATGACTGGTGGCAGCTATTTAAGCAACTGTGTGGCATCAAGACAGTTTTCCTTCTGTTACACAAGACACATAATACACTTCACAGTGCTTAAGGGAATAGTTTTGCTTTCTTAAAATATGTATATTTTAAAAAATCACGTAATGTATATATTTAAAGGGATTCCATGGTTATAGCACTACCCAACAAAAGCAACTAGCAATTCAAATTTAGGACCAAGTGTCTGTATTTTCATTTTCTTTTCTTTTCTTTTTTCCTTATCCTATGGGGTATCACATCCTTTCAAGATACAAGAAAAAACTGACAGCTAATTTTGATTTTTTGTTAAAATGTCTTTGTGATACAGAAAACACAGTATATAAAGTGGGGATGGTGGTTCTACACTCTCCAGAGAAGCACACTCTTTAGTCAAATGCTGTGGACCACATTTAATTATTAATGAAAGGTAATACAAAATCTAACATCAGCTACCTGAAGCTTCCACTAAATTGACCTACTTGTGCTCCACCTCCTGCTCCACCTCTGACCTGAAAGAATCAAGCTCTCTACAAGCAAAATTACTTACTAGTTTTAAATTAATTATGTCTTCTTACAAGTTAAACTGAGGAACATTACTGTTAGTTTTATATTGTCCATTAGAATATCAGAAGGAAGATATGCCCCACCAGGTATTCAGACACATTTAGTACTCAACAAACACAGCTGCTTTGTAATTGATGTCAGAATTCAGAACGGGCTGTAGAGAGGTCTCTGGTCCAACACTCATCTTTTCTTCCTCCTTGTCTGACAGGTCTGTGTGACTGCCTCCATCTTGCCCTACTCCTCACTTCCTCCTATGCACCAGGAATTTCCATTCTTTGTAGCTATTAATGAGATCCCCCTGCAGTCTCCTCTTTTCCAGACTAATAGTGATTGCAGAGGGGCCAGATTGCCCCAACCATGCCTGAGGTGGGTCCAAAACTCAGAGCCAGGAGACAGGGAGCAGCACTGCAGCCCCTTCCTCCTGTTACCAAGAAAAAGTAGCTTATTAATGCTTATAAATATCCAAAGGGTGGGTGCTGAGAGGATGGGGCCAGTCTTTTTTCTGTGGTGCTCAGTGACAGGACAAGCAGTAATGGTCACAAGTTGGAACATGAGAAATTCCACTGGAACGTGAGGAAAAACTTACCTGCTATGAGATGGCACAGGCTGCCCAGAGAGGGTGTGGAGTCTCCTTCTCTGGAGGTTTCCAAAACTTCTTGGACACGTTTCTGTGCCACCTGATAGAGGGGAACCTGCTTTAGGAGAAAGTTGGGCTGGATGAGCTCTGGAGGTCCCTTTCAACCTGAACCATTTTGTATTTCTGTGTGATTCTGAGTGATTCCATGATTCAAGACTTGAGGAGTACAGCCATGTGTGCAGGAAAGGTTACAGTGAAAAGCTGTAGCTAAGATTGAGAGGAGTTCACTGCTGACAGTACTAAAACAAACAAACAAACAAACAAAACAAACAAAAGGTAACTGTTTTGGAAAATAGTCAGTATATATATGGAAATGCCACATTGTCAATTCAATGCCAGCTCTTGACAAGTTGAAGCATACAGAGCTGTTTTCTTCAGCTGGGGTAGAAAAAGGTTAATTTACATCAGTAGTGTCTGGAAGTTACATTGGACTACCTAAATGGGCACTGATACAGCTCCACAGCTGCTCACCAGTCGTTGTCGTAGAAGAAATGAAATTCCTCCATTATAATAGAGGATGTGAAACCATATTAAAGATCAGTTTAATCAAAGATCTGTCTAGAACTGTTTCACTGAGATAGCAAGATTAAGATTAACCATCATCCTTACTAGAACTCACCTAGAGACTGATAATGTATGTCTCAAACTCCTGTTCTAAGACACCTTTGAAGCTCCACTACTAAATGCTCCACTATTAAATCTTTTGTCTAAGGGCTGAGCTCTTCCACCAAAGATTTTGCAATCTGGTTAGACAGGTTAGACAAAGGATACTGAAGGTACACAAGAGAGCTGACTTGTCCCATGAAGATACACTGCCAGGTACAGCAAGAAGAAATCTTCACCAATATCATCTACAGCTTATTTCATGGCCAATTGTAACTGCTTCTCATTTTGTAAGGACAGTGACTGGCACATCACCCACACCAATTATTAAAACAAAGCCCTAAAAACCTTCAAAGCAGTAGATAAAAACAGTATTTGAAGCACTGTCATATCAGTACAGAGAGTGGGGCTTTTGCTTTTAATTATGTTTTTAAATGATCCTCTATCACAGGCAAAAAAAGCTGAACACCAGTGAATATCTCTAAGAAGCAGAAATGTTAATCATAGCAAAATAATTCTGTCTTCATCAGAGCAAGTAAAATGCCACTTTAACAAGACTGCACAAACAAATTAATTCTAAATGAGGCAGTACCGTCCTGCCAGTTCTCTCACAGGGCTCAGTTCTACCTTCTGCTGGTTTTATTACTCTGGAAATTTCTGTGAGGGAAGGAAGGGGAGATTTCCACTGTATGAAAACACTACACTCTAAAATACATACAAAAAGGAGGTGATTGTTCTTGATGTCCAATGATAGGACAAGGGGCAATGAGTGCAAGATGGAACATAAGCGATTCCGAAGAAACACAAGGAAGAATTTCTTCACCATGAGGGTGAAGGAGCACTGGCAGGGGCTGCCCAGATGGGCTGTTGGGTCTCTTTGTCTGGAGACATTCAAAACCCACCCGGATGAGTTCCTGTGTGACCTACTCAGGTGGTCCTGCTCTGGCAGGGGGGTTGGACTGGATAATCTTGAAAGGTCCCTTCCAACCCTTAAGATTCTGTGATTCTGTGAAAACCACTTGATCCTGAATACATCCTATTCAACTTTAGAGAATTAACTCAGGCACACATTTGGCACCTATTTTTCCTAGACTTTTGTTAGAAGAAAGTGTTCAAAAGTAAGCAACATGGGCATTTCTGAAGTGTGAATTAGAGGTAAATGCACTGTGAATAGAAATACTTCATTGCAAAGGCCTGGAGACAGGTGGAGTGAAATTAAGTCCTCCTGCATCTGAAGCACCACCCTGAAGTGTGGGAGATGAGATAGAATGGGAAGGTGCCACAGCTCAAAGTCAAGAGCTATGAGGTATTCTGCACCATCAGAGTGGGAAGGTGTCTAAATCTTATTTTACTACTATTTTCTATGCTATCAATGAAGCAAAGAGACCCTGAGACCTCACTGGGATGCTGAGCCATTACTTACTAAGAAACTTTTGTAGTCTAAACTGACAAGGTGGAAATTAGAGACACTATTCCTATTTGAGAGGAATGAAATTAGGATAGATTTGTCTTAGGTGACCCAGGAAAACAAGTGGTGTGCAAGGAATGTCTGACAGATCTCCTGAACCTCAGTCAGATACCTCAGTCACATAAACTTCTGTTTCTCAAATTGTGGAATCCTCTGCTTATACATAACAAGCTGGAGGTGATTTGACTAGGTGAAGAAAAGAAGTGGAGGGCAAGAGAGGAGAATTCCTCCATTTCACCTGTTGCCTTCTCACAGCTAAAGGAGAAGCTTTTCCTATCCATGATTTTCAAATCATAGTCTGTGAATTCTCTCTCTTTTTCTCTTTTTCCAAGAACATCTTTTCTTTTTTTACCTTCCTCTTGCTTTCATCTTTCCCTGCTCCCTTCCTCTATATGGCTCTTTCGCAGTTGCGTAGCAACAGCACGTTCCTTAAAAAAGAGAGTTGCTGGCTATAAAAGACCAAATGAAAAAAAAAAAAGTGAGTTGTACAAGGTCTTAACGAGAGCAGAAAACAACCACACTTTCTGTCTGCTTCTTTCCAAAGAAGTAACTAGGGAGGTGTGTGGGCTGAGGGGAGGCAGGAGTCAAAAAGAATGATCATTTTTTACAGATATTTTCAGCTGTCCTATTCTAGGCCCCTAGGCAGAGCCCTCTGTAGCTTGTGTTTGGAAAGACCAAAGAAGAGTGTATGATAAAAGAAGGAATGAGAGTTTAAGGCCCAAACAACCAATGAGAAACCCATACCAAGGAAACAAAGGAAAGGAAATAAACCTGGTGGTTTTGTTCACAGCCACACTTAACTCCTGCAAAAGCCCTAACTGTACTGATAAATCTGTGGCTCTAAAGGTTCCTTCCCCAAAGGTGAACTGATTTGTTCTAGGACATGTGAACAAAAAGAAGTAAACTGAAAAGTTATTGATTCTTCTCAACACATAAAATAACCCCTAGAGATCCCATTGTGATACCTTATTTACTGTATATATCATAGACAACACTGAGCCAAGCAGGATACTCTCAAAAAAAGGCCAGTCAAGCAAGTTATACACACAAAATGGAAGCCAGGCATTTGACAGCATGTTGTTGAAGCAGAGCAGAAGATCAATACTATACAGAAGGTTAATAGTGAGGATCAAAAGAGTTTTCTCCAACTTTAAAACATTATTGTTCTAAGACTGAAATCTAGTGACATGGCATGTCATGTCAAGTTGTTGCAAATAACAGAAGTCTATCAGACCGAAGTTGACGTATTTTTCAATCCTTATGAATCCTTCAATGTGAAGTACCTTCTCTTCCATTTAGATCCATCACTTCTTTCACTCGCTCAGTGTGGAGGAAAACAAGAAGGTAAGAGCATGAGAAAGGACAGATTCCTGTGTCAGATGATGCCTTTAGTTTGATCTGACTCTTCTATGTGTCAACAGAGTCAGTATCCACAGCCTTGACCTACTCAGCCTCAATCATTGTTCAGGTTCTCAGCATGCAGACGAAGACATTTGTGCACAATGATGGAGGTAATGAAATGAACATTTTGTCAGGAAAAAGTTCAAAAACAGCTTGTCAATGACAGGTGTAGCAGCAGACACTATGAAACAGTAGCTGTGTTCAGATTTAATACTTTTCCAGCACATCTACTAGATGCATGATAGGTTACAAAGAAATGCCCGTCCTGATCATAAAGCTAGCATACAAATAGCTAGATACTGAGAGATACTGTAAATCCTGGTCAATCTGTTTTTTTGATCTTGATTTTATCTTGATCTATTTATTTGACTTCTCTGATTAATCCTTTCCTGTAAAGCAGAAATAGTGTAGTTCTATTTCAGGAAAGCTGTGTGATGAACGTTTATAAAGTCTATGAGGATAAAAGCCAGATTCAAGTACTAAGTATTAAATGAATGAGATGAATTAAGATAAAGTTTAGAGAAAACCATACCCCATAATTCTCTTCAACTATTAGGAAATTTGCCCATATCTTCACTTTATTTTAAAATGACCAGCAGTCAGACACTAGACTTGAGCTTTGGAGTAGCAATTTTTTCCTTTGAAATTTTCTAGGAAGAAAAAGATTTGATTCCTTATTATCTTTTCTGCAAAAATGAAATAATGGTATACTTAGAGAATAAAAACATTTTTAATTCTATGACAGAAGGTCCAGGAAGGTGGGACTTGGAGTCAGATTGGGCTGAAATGGGTGAGGTATGAGAAAAAGATCTGTGTAGGAACGGATGAAGAACTCAAAAGTTAGAGGTCTTGAGCCAATCTTGATCCTAGATTATTAGAAAGGAATTCAGAAGAGAAGATTAGGTATTTCGAAGGAGCTTTAGGATCAATGAATCCATGGAAAGGCTGATAAATAAGACAAGGCAGCTGAGCAGAAGCTATTAGGAGAAAGGATTAGTTATCTGTAACATAATGGGGTTAGGTAAAGCAAAAAGATTTTTAAGTGCAGGAGACTGAGTGTATCTAGTTGTGCCTCCCCCTGAAAACAGAATACTGGTCTTGCCCAGTGTTTGTCTGGGAAAACACCTGGTAATCCCACCTGTACAGACATGGAAGAAAAGGATAGCTGAATATACACAAACTTATACACTGCATTAGGCTCAAGTGTTTTACTGTAAAAAGGGTTGGAGTATCCTCTCATAAACATAGGAAGTATAAATATCTGATGTAAACCAGAACAGAAATGCATCAAGGTAGGAGACTTATAGGAACCAAATATGTCAAGTTTGAGTAGATTGACATTGCAATAGCTTGAGTTTTATTTTGGATGTAGATGGAAATAATTTTTAGTGTTTCATCAGAAACTAAGATGCACAGATAGCATCAAGAGAACTCCAGTTTCAATTGTCTGAACACATCAAAAAGTTCCTGAAGATATTTAAATCTAAGACAGTATGGCAATGAAATTTCAATTTAAATACTCATGTTCAGCTAAACTACATCCCTATGACTGATGTTGATGATACAGTGCAGAAAATGCAGATACTTCATTGCCTCTCCCACCTAAACACCCTCACCTTCTTCACCTCCTGTCTAAAAACCACCCCCTAGATGGTTTTTTATCACTTGAATCCAGATACATATAGTATTTATAAAGTGCACATTCTTCTCTAAAATGCAGTTCAGTAATTATTATACCCACATGCACTTTTACAATTGATGAGCATTGCCCTTGTTTGCCAAGTTCCGGTAACTACTCTGTTAAATAAAGTCTTTCAAATATTGTTTTGTGGATAATTGTGATGCTGGTGCAGGGGAAATTACAACACTAATAAATTAAGCTCTCTAGATAACATGAACATTGATGAAACTACCTAGACTACTCTGTCAAGAACTGCATACAAGACTACAGCTTTCTTTTAAGAGTAAGAGGAACTAATCTCTCCTGATCTGTATCTTCTAGCAGTAGTGAAGTATTCCATTTGTTCACTTTGCCCTGTCTTTTCATCTAATCTAAGACTGTCAGTAAATGTTACATTGGTTTGTGAATACAGAATACTGTACGAACTTGTGTTGGAAGACACTAAATTCCTATCAGTTGACTACTGAGTAGCAGTAAGATAGGAAAACTAATTTCATGGTGACATTCACCTCCTGGGACAAAATTCATCCATTCTCAATATCAGTAGTGGCTGAGATGAATTACTTTCTGGAGGTGACTAGTGCTCTTCTTTGACTACAGAGAAAGTCTATAAAACTAACTTAATCTATGTACTGAAACTGTAGCTGGTTTAAGTACATCCTTAATGACTTTCTGTTCAGTCTGTGACTTCACAATGAATACTTCATCCCATGACCAACTCTGTGATTATGAATATTTTTGCATTAATTATTTGCCATATCCAGTATGATACTCACCAAAAAAAATCTAACAGAATTCAAATTTGAAACTATAACACTGGATGTTAAGATAGGTCATAAATAAAGAGCAAAAAAGCACATTTTTAAAATAAATTCAGTGGCATTTCAGCTTCCTCTATGTCCTAATAAGGAAGAAAGCAACTGTAACAGATCACCTCATAACATTTACTCTGGTGTTTAATTTAATGAATCGTGTTCATTTTCAGAGATGAGCTCTCCAGATGATCTCTGGAGAATCTTGTGTAGTGTTTTAACACATAAGAGTCATCAGCTCTCTGTGCATCCATCTATTGGTGTTTATCACACCCTTCACATAGTATAAAAGAACACATCCCAACATATGTGCCACTGCAATTCATTGTTCAGTAGCTGAACTTATAACTGGTGTGGTGACTTGTGAAGTGGAGCAAACTGCCAGATAACCACTCTTCTATTGAAAAAGAAAATTCTGTTTGGCACAGATAAACACAACAGAGATAGTATCATCTATTTCTTACCATTAGTGCAAATAATTCCTTTAGACCCATGAGGATGTGGGGAAACAACTAGAACAGCTACCACAGACCAAAGAAATTATATCTAGGTAATAAACTTCAGGGTATATATGAAAAAGAGACTAATCATAGCTAATGATCATCTCTAGCACTGCAGAGGATTTTGGTAAAGAGAGTGAGCTGATGTTCAAACAAATTAGCATAGCCAGGAGAACTACAAAATATGTATAACATATATGCATTAGAGATGAACATGATGTGTGTACTGGGAGCTTAAGTAGTGATCGGATGCAAGCCTGAACGCAAAAAATAAACCTGTGAACTACCTGCTAGAGACATGTGTCCCAATGCTGGGAGGGGCAGATTGGAGGAGGAAAGTTGCTGCTTTCTTGCATGTTGAAGTCAGATCCAGTTATGTCTTCAGTGTGTCTAGTTAATTTTCATCTGTCCAGTCATCAGTAAAGTCACTGCAGCATGGATCAGAGCATTTTCTCTCTCTGTGTTGACAGTAACAATGAGATTTCTTTCAAGCTCATCTGGTGTTCTGAACAGCAACTAGAAGAAGTAATCAGATCTGGACAGGACCATGCCATTGCAATTGGACTGCTGTTGCTAGCTGGGATGAGGCTACTTGATGAACACCTACACACATTACAGTGTAACACATGCTACCGGGTGGTACTGAACAGGAAACAATTCATCTCTGAAGGCCATGGACATCACAAGGTCAAGAGAGGAGTAGAGACTAAATTAGGACTCAGAGAATGAAAAATAAAAGATGCTCTCTACTCAGGCCTTTAAATGGAGATACTAATCTAATCTGTGAGAAGTCTCATGTGAAGTGAAATCAATCTACCCTTACACCTGATTGCTTTGGAATAATCATTAGAATAACAAGTGGAGAGGCTAAAATGGAACGGAACCAAAGAATCATTTCTGTTTCAAGCGACTGCCAAAATACCTATTTACCATTGAGACCAGAACAACTCTGAAGCAGCTGTTGTGCTCTTCTGGGTAAATAATATGTGTTAAAAAATGTATAAACATTTATACATGTTTACCTTTGAGACATCAGCTTCTCTGAAGCAGACATTTCCCTTGCTGCATACATAATACATGCTTTGTTTGAAATACTGCTTAAATTCATAAAGGGAGAAAAACCTGTAGGGCACTGTATATGTACAGTAGTGTAATCTCTTGTAAATACAGACGTAGTGGAGCCTTAACATAATATATGGTCATATTCTTGTGTGTAAAGTCTTCTGCAAGATGCTCAAAGCAGTCCTGTAAGTTTGGCAAATACTGTTGTTTACCCATTTCAAAGAAAGGGTGGTATTTTGAAAACTATTCACTGAACTACAGGCCTTTTGATAAGTCTGGTGTGAGCCACAGCAAAGAAAAAGAGAAAACCTCCTCAACCAGTGGTGCTCCATAAGGCTTTCATCACTTTATGCCTGACTATCACGCCTGATGCCTGACTAGGCATCTAGTCTCAGCTAACGGTTGAGCCTCACCACAGTTCATGAAGAGTGAAAAATGCACTGTGTGTAGATAACAATTCAACATAAATATTATCACAAGTGACTAGCTGATCTACCAAAAGAAAATTATGTTTAGCTAATTCGTGTATCAGTTCACACACTCAAACCTTACTCCTGACCACTGAGCACTACTCCAGTTGATCAAGTTATAAAAGGGCACCTGATCCTCCAGACAGCAGCTCCCTCCTTGAGTACAGGATCTTCTGTGGTATTACTTGCTTAAGTCAGATGAGGTATCTTTACTCAGAGGTATCTTCGTGTTTCATTGCAATCGTGTTTAAGATCCACAAGTGTAAACCACTGCTCTATGAAGCTTACATGGAGAGATATAACCCAGTTTTCCTCTGCATCATCTTTTCCACTCTTCAAACTCTGGTTACTAAACATGCATCAAATTAATCATGTTTGCTAGCAGAGTCTATGAAGTGCCTTATTGGAAGTCAACAGTGATCACGTAAAGCAGCACTGACTGATGAATTAGACAAAGGTCTGTCTGTCTATCTATCTATCCATCTACCTGACTTTTGACTGCTATCTGTTGGCAATCATGTTATTTGCTCAAGATTCACATTTAAAGATAATTATTTTACTGTTTAATCAAAATGAATTAGTCTGATTGTCCACATTACCCCACCTCCACACCCTACTCATCACTTGGCATTTCATATGCAAATCTGTAATAACAGCATATTGTAAATAGTTGGTTCACAGTAGCAGGGAAGTTAAAAAGTATGGAATTGAAAAAAATAAAGGGCAAGTTTTAGTTTGTTAGCAAATTCCTTATTAAGGAAGAAATAAAACCACATCTATTATTCTTACTGTTTTAATCTCAAAGCACAAAGGATAGGTGACAACTTACAAGGTGAGTGCCTTGCAGTTACGTTCCATCTTTTCTTGTTCAAATGTCAATAATTTTATCAAGCATTATTACAGAATCATAGATTCTTAAGGGTTAGTTCTCCATCTAGCATTCCTCTCATTGCCAAGGTAGCATTATACTCTCTAGAAAGGCCTAATTGAGTCTACAGTTTATAATTAATGGAGCTTTCATTAACAGTTGATATATTATTGATAAAATCATTATGAGAGGTCATGGTCTTTTTAACATTAATGTGGGGGAGAATCCTATGGCATGTTTTTACACCTCTTTATCTCAGAGATCTTTGTCTTTTTTAATATGTATTTTATTACTCATGGGATACTCTTAACAGATTAGTATTATTCCAACCGCATGACAACTCTACTCTGAACCAATATTATCGATGTACCCACTAGTGCAAGAGTATGAAGGTAAAAAACCATAAAATCTATCTAAGTCTTTTCACAGACCTTTGATGATTTCTCTGTGCATGGAAATGTACTCCATGGGAGTAATATTGTTAAATAAAACCTGGTTTTCAGAACACAGACACCTCCTGCTGAAAATCATCTGAAACTACTCATTCTCACCACCTCCACAAGCTACTGATCGAGTCTATTTGTTTTTTTATAAGTTCAGGTTCTGCAGAAGCATTTTCATCTGACACAGATCTTTGAAGAGCTGAGCTCTGCAGTGGAATCCCTGGATATAGCTCTGTTCTCTATTATTGAAAGGCCATTCTAGATGATCTAATGATCTTCCCTGCCCTTAGTCACTGTGTTTCTGCAACAGCCTTTAACATTAGCTATGTGACAAAATTTGGTATGACAGGCAGTCAAGAATATCAAGAATCCATGAAAATTGAGGAGTATGGTTGTGTCTGACCAGATATGACAGCTTGGAAAGCGGTGCTCCACAGTAGTTACAATAAGTGCTCAGTTTCTTGTTAATTTGGTGCAAAATATATCATGGAAAACATATAAAAAAGAATAGAAATGAAACAGGTCATAAATATAAAATTAAAAAAGAAGCAATTGCCAAATTCGGAATTTAGCTTTAATTCCATACAAAGCAAATAAAGAAAAAAGAGCCCAAAGCAAGAACAAACTTTCTTTTTACGTAGTCAAATAATTTTCCAGGGATTTAATAAGAAATTATTCCAATACTGTAATGCATTCAGTGAATTGCCAACATTTGCATTTTATGGCTAAGATACTACTTTATTTTTGAAGCTGGTATAAAAATTTCATATTATGCCAAGGTTTTGGATTGTTCTGGTCTCTGAAGAAATGAAAATTCTAGTATCTTTTTGCAGCTGATGTAGCTTTCATTAGTTCTGTTTGTGTTCAACAATTCTATTGGTCTTTCCTTTGAAGAAACTAGAAATAATTTTCAGTGTTAGAGGGAAACAAGCAGCATGTGTGGGCAGCAAGCATATCCTGACTCTGGTCAGAGGAGTAAAGGAAAACCTTCATCCTGCTGAGGTACTGGCTAAAAAATTCATTACTTCCAGTGTCAGACATTTCAGCTGCATGTGGTAGAAGATGAAAGAAATGTTCCACTCCAGAATTACGGAAAAGAAAACCTTCCTGACTATAAAAACTGACAACTAATTTTGTCATTGTATTCCAAGCTTTTTCCTTGGTGTTCTTTGCTAATAACCCTTCCTTAAATCTCTCTCTCCCATGTTCAGGAGCTGAAATAAGACTGACTTTTCCCGGTAGCTCATCTCTGACAGTGCACAGAAGCCATAGCAATGCATTTAAATTCAAACTTGGCATTGTGTTTGTAAGACAGAATATTAATAGGATATCCAGACTAAAGGGAATGCAAATAGCCATTTCCATAGAGTATTCTCTTATTATAGTCACATCTAGAATTTCCCTAGAGCCAAAGCCAAGCTCATGAGAGCAAGGCAAAGAGAAGAAAAGGTAAAGAGGAGCTGACAATTAGTCAGATACCATGCTTAACTGTCTTGAGAAGCTGGGGAATATATAAAGTTGCTTTTTCTTGAAGTGGCTACTTGAGCACACTTCTAACATTTCAGAACATTGACTTTCACCTCTAAAATAAACTTCCATCATAACGGAGTAATTCCAAACCTGAAGACAAAATCCCTTCACTTATACTGATGTAGCATGACTACATTGACTTATATCATGGACTAGGCAATTGTTGAATTTACCAACATCTGCTAAACGTGCTGAGAAATAGCTACAAACAATGAAAGAGTTATCATACAGGTGTTGCAAGAAGTGGGCATACTCTCTGAATTAAATCTGTAGACAACTTCTGTAAGAAGTACATAGTGTTTTAATCTGCTTACATATGTTACATGTCTATTAGGGACAAGAACTTGATTGGATATACATCATTCAGATGGAGGCAATAAGGAGTCTTTCCTAAGCAGCAAATATTAGTTCTTCTGCCAGTCTTATGTGGAACTGCACTCTTGTATTAATTTAGGAGATAAAGTGTGTTTAATAAGATTAATTACCCTTCAGCAGTACATTAGTTGTTATCACTAATAAATAATCTAAAAAGAAAAAAAGAACTCAAGGAATTTATCCAGTTTTATATCCAACCTCTTTCTTAAATGAAAATACACTTCAGTGCAACTGAAGTCAGCAGAAAGTACATGATACAAGAGAGCTCTAAATGTACAAATTTGGACATTTTACAAGCTTGGTTTGACTTCAAAATGCCCACTTGAACGTTGCAAGTGCAAATCACAGCCCTTATAATTTCAAATCTGAGTCACACTGATGGAGCTGAGTAGCTCTGCAGTGCATGTTTGAGCTTTCAGGAGCAGTCACTCTGTGGCTAAAGTCATTATATTCTTTCTTCCCTGCTCTTTTGGAGAGTAAGATTGAAAAAGATGTCTGTATCAGGTGCTATTTTCATACCTATTATTTTAGGTACAAAATAATCTTGACATCTGATGATGAGACATTCTCTGCCTTCCAAAAACATCAAAAGCATTCATCTGTGGCAAACCTAAAACAAGCAACAAATCTCTGTAGCATATGTCACTAAGACTTTTTTTTGTAAAAGTTTAATTTTCTATTTCCAAAAAGCAAATTGAGCTTCCAACAGATAATCTTTGAATCCTGTCCTCACCAGAAAGATAAGCATCCTCACATTCACTGTATTGAAATTATTCTCCAAATGCCTTATTTCTTTCCAAGTCAAAGTTCTTCCTCCATCACTTCTATGCTAATCTTCCCTCTCAGTACCTCTTCATAGTCTTTTGCTTTCTAATTAGCTTCTTCTTTATACAATATAGCAACATCGATCTTTTTTTTTTTCTCTTTTCAGCATTTTAAGTCCCTCAGCAATCTGACCCCTGGGGCCTGTTCAGCAGGAATCATAAGCTCAGCATAAGGTCACTTTTCATGCAAGAGACACAAAAACTTTTGCCCTGCTTAGTTCACCCAGCAAGTTAAACACAGAATCAGTATTCTGCATGGACTAGCAGATGAGATTGTTTTGAGAAATCACTGCAGAAGCTGCAAGGGTGACAGCAAAGCACAGCAAAGTAAATAATCAGGGAGAAAAGAAAATTGAATAATTAAAATATATTCACCAGAAACATTAAAACATCCAATGGCTCCACTTTTTTCTTAAGAATTATGCATAAAGGAGAATTGTATTCAGACATACATAACCTACACATCCCCTCAACATAAAATACTAATTGTATTTAAAACTGATTGGATTTTTAATTTACAATTAATTTAAAATTATTGTCCTAAAAAGTAAGAAAAATTCATCAGAAAGGAAGGAGGTTATTACTTTTACTTCTGCCAATGAATGCACATGAAATATGAGAGGAGTTAAATGATCTTTGGTGGGAGGACTCAAATCTAGAAGATCTCCAGTTTTGGTGTGTGTCTTAGAGAAAAAGATTCATGCCTTATGCTGTTTCCTCCTTCTGTATTTTTGAAGAGTCACCCATATTTACTCAGCTTCCACAGGAGATTTGTTTACTTCTACTAAGTTCAAACTGTGTTAACTAGATATGTGTCACTGCAAGATGAATACAAAAATGCTCTTCCATCGTGGACTAGAACTATAAATTGAGCTATTACTGTTATACTGCTTTACAGGGTATGAGGAGGATAACTGCATTAAAAATAATTATGTGCTCCAATGCTACAACAGCAAAGGACTAGTAAATTCTGAAGAAAGTAAAGGTCCAGAGATGCCCAAGTTCATAAGGATAAGATTAAACTACACTTTCAAAACATAAACTGTGACAAAAACTGCCTCTTATAAACATAGCAAATACACGTGTATTTATAAAAAGAATTGTGAATCTCCAAAAGTTTATTCATTGCAGTGTCCTCATTTATATTTGCCAATCAATATAGTGGTAGCCTGTATTTAACTGGCAGGCATGTGAAAATCATGTTTCATGTGTGATAATTGTGCAGCTGTTGATGTTTTATTGTTGGCACTGGTTTCTCATGCAGATACCTGAGTTTCAAAATGAGATGCAGTTTCAAAGACATGAATATTTATTCATTATTTGACCTGGGAAACTACACACCAGTCAGCCTCAACTCCATTCCTGGAAAGGTGATGGAACAATGCAAACTGAAAGTCATCACTAAATATATGAAGGAAAAGGTGGTTATCAGGGGAACTCAACATGGATTCACCAAGGGGAAACCTGATGCCTTGTATGAGAGCATAACTGGCTGGCTAGATGAGGGAAGAGCAGCAGCAGATGTCATCTACCTTGACTTCAGCAAGGCTTTTGACATTGTCTCCCATAACATCCTCATCAGAAAGCTCAAGCTTATAAGTATATTTATATGTACTTTTTTGAGATTGAAACAATTTTTTAGCTTTTTTTTATAATTTTTTTTTATCTTTTCCCAGAATTAGATGATATTGTTCAGAATTATTCATGTAATCTTCTGGTTATAAGTCCTTTAAACTAACAAGGTTGAGAGAATAAAATCCTTCCCCTTCTGTATTAGGAAAGCAACTAATTTCTCCCTAACATCACTTATGAGACACAGAAGCATAAAAACCAAACTTATGCAAACAGCAAAAAACAGAAATTGAATTACAGCAAAATAGAATGGTTTGGGTTGGAAAAGAACTTAAAGATTACACTGTTCCAGCCCCCTTGCCATGGGTAGGGACACCTTTCACCAGACCAGGATGCTCAAAGCTCTATCCAATCTGCCCTTGAACACTTCTAGAGATAGAGCAGCCACAGCCTCTCTGGGCAACCATTCCAAGGCCTCACTGTCCTCATAGTAAACAATTTCTTCCTAGTATCTAGTCTAGATCTCTTCTCTGTCAGTTTGGAACCATCACCCTTTGTTCTGTCTCTCGAGGCCCCTGTACAAAGTCCCTCTGACTTTCTTATCATCCCCTTTAGGGACTGGAGAGTGCTGTAAAGTCTCTCCAGAGCCTTCTCTTCTCCAGGCTGAACACTGCCAACTATCTCAGCCTGTCTCCACAACAGAGGGGCTCCAGACCTCTGATCATCTCCATGGTCTTCTCTGGACTCACTACAATGGCTCCATGTCCTTCTTATGTTGGTGGCCTAGATCTGAATGCTACACTACAGAGAGGTCTCACCAGAGCAGAGGGGAACAATTTGTCCCTCAGCCTACTCCCTACACTGGTGCTGGTGCAGCCTAGGATATGTTTGGCTTTATGGGCTGCAAACAGATTGCTGGGTCATGTCAAGCTTCTCATCAACCAACACCTCCAAGTCCTGAAATAGAGGAGCTCTGAGAAGCTGGAGTTTTTTTCTTCAGCAATTCTTGTGTTTTCAGTTTTCAAACAGTAGCCATCTAAATCCTCTTAGAGATGAAGTTTCACTTAATGGAGAAAAACTGCAAGACCTGACACTAAATACTCTGAATTGATACTAGCAGGAATATAATGCCTTCAGACCAAAAGGATGGTCAGATTGTTGAATATTCAGGGACAACAACATTGTAGGTCCCAGCTTTACAAAGGGAGACAGAAATTGCAAAATCGTTCATGAGATGTAAAAAATGAAGCTAAGCAAAGAGAAGTCCTTGGCGGAGAGCTTCAGAATTCATAAAAGCTAAAGATTATGCAAAGGAAATACAACACAGTGAGTATGTACAAAGGAAATACTTGACCAAAGAACACGAGGAGCATTCAGTTGTATGTGTCAGGGGACAGTCACACCACCCAAAGTCAGCTTTTCCCTGAAATCCTGTGTCAGAGTATGAGCCACTCACCTCTATCCTGTGCCACTTTAGCCCAATTTACTCATCTTTATGGTATGAAATACCAATCTCACACAGATCTTGTGTATTTGAGGTAAAGAGCTTCAAAGAGAGCCCGGTGGAAGACAAAGTTGGCTCTATACTCTGCTAAAATATGTAGTTACCCAAGAATTGTGGGCTCATGGGGTCCATCTGCATAGTGAAGAGCAGGAGTCAAGATCCATTCTTTGGCTTTTGGGGAGAGCAACACGGGATGGATAGATGCATGTAGCTTTTACTTATATATAGTGGTTTCAAGCACAATAGCTGCTAGGGCCAGGTTGCTACACAGGCCATGAGAGGGGACCTGCTAGCAAAAAGCTAGCTAGCAAACATCAAATTAACATGGAGCACGATAACTCAATAGGCTCCAGAACAGTTCCCAAAGAGAGAGCAAAAGGCATCTTCCCCACTGTCAGATGTAGCTGGGTCTTTCAGGACTGAGATTTGCAGGTGCTGGTGAAACGCAAGTGAAAAATGAGGAGATGTGCATATTTTTATCAAACAAGTAAACGATTTCTCAAATCAATCTCTCTGTTTCAAAGATTTATAATAGAACTTTCTTCACTGGAAGAACTCTTTAGTCTCTTCCTTTTCTCAAAGAGACAAAACCAACTGTTACAAAATTTACAAAGGAAACGTATTTCAATTCCCCGGAGCAGTGCAAAGTTATGCCTACATGCTCTAAAAGCTAAGGGAAACAATATAAAATCAAATTTCTTATATAAAAAAGAATTGAAAGGAGTATCTTCAGAGAGCAGGTATATTTTCAATCAGTCTTTGTGAGGAAATTCCCAAGAAGCAGAATAGTAATATTAGTAAACCAATGCAGAACCAAACATTTGAATACACAAGAATGACTCAATATGATACTTGAACAAAATATAGAGACAAAAATAAAACACTGTATTTAAATTACTATTTTCTTGCTGTATGACTATGCAGGGGAAGATTTTATATCAGCCACAGCTTCAGAACTGTTTTTTTCCCTGCATAAAATTCTGACTGCAACGTATCTCTAATTTGAGTGATTGACATTTTGTGTGCTATTCTAAATTCAAACCTATCCTGTTCTATTTACTTTAGAAGATGACAGGGGTTTTTTAACAGTTATTTTATACCTCATCATCAAAAGAAAAAGCTTAAGTAATTTCATTTATAAAGGAATTAATGGTACAACTCACTGCTAATATTGACTGACACATCCATGAAGTAAATAGAGGATTATTTTTTTTTCCCTATGTTAAAATGTGTGTTGTCTCTTTAAATGGATGGGTTGAAACATTTTCAAATGACTCAAAGCTGTCCTTCTCCACTGATATATCTTTTCATCCAGTCCCTAGAATTAAATCAGAATTGAATTCTGAACTCGGATTAGGTTGGATCAGTTCTCCTGATGCTTTTATGTGTAGCTCCTTGAGATTGAGAGAGGGACAGATGGGAGGACATCCCTCTTTGCTTTTACCCTATGTCACCATTATAAGTTACCTATTTTCTCTTTACTGCAGTAAAAAATATGAATATAGCACTTAATTCCTTTGCAGAAATACCTTTGCAATCATCAGAAATGAGAGCTCTGACAAAGAGCAACAGAAGATTGTTAAGATTTTAAGGGAAAAATATCCTTTTGTTCTAGGAGTGATTTACCCTTTTTTGTATACTGGATAATTATGGTTGCTAAGTTTAAATCTTTTCCTCTAGCAGTTCTTTCCGGTTTAGCTTCTGAAGTTTAAGAATAATGAATGTTACAGGAAGAGTCATTCATAATATACTTCCCATCAACTGTTGTACTGGAAAGAATCCAAGTGCAAGTGATCAATACATCATAATACACCACAGTTGGTATACACACATCTTCTCTTTATTTTTAATCTTTTTTTCTAAAGTTTGCAATACTCTTTGTTGAGGGAGTTAACTGACTTCTGATAGGAGTGTTAAAAAAACAAACAAATGCTTCCAGCAAGTACAGGACATATATCAGAGATGTTAACAAAGGCCCTACATCCTTCTCTGAAGAACTCGGGAATTCAACATCTTACAAGTATTGTCTTTAGTTTTTGGATGACATGTGCAACTGACATCCGTGAAAGTACAGACAGGTGAGTATATATGGGGAAATAATCAGCTACAATAATGTATGTGTGTCTTCTCCAAAAAAGAAATAAATATAAGCTGTTGCTGTCTGCTGCCAAGGTCTATCAGCTAGCCTTGTAGAGATTAATGTTATTAGCAACTGTTTCCTGGCGGGGGGGATGGTTGCTTGGATATTCTTTTTTGCTTGTTTTCCCTCCCATGCTATGTTCTTTACAGTTGTTACTTAGATTGGAACTGTCCTAGTCAAACCCTACAAACTGTTGTACTCATGCTATGCCCTTGTTTGTGTTCTACCTCTCTTTAGGATGTTGGAGAACAGCTATTCAGAAGTCTCAAAAGATTAAAACCACTTTCATTCCATAATCCCAATGTCAGATATCTGAAAGGCGACTTGAGTTTACTATTGTGGCAATCAGTCTGTTGGAATTTCATCCTCTTGAATCTTTCTTCTCTCGGTAGTAAATAAATTTGATTTATATTGACTAAATAGTGATTAAAAGATTAATAAATGTGATTTATATTGATTGTCAGAATACTTAAGTGTTGGAAGGGACCTTGAAAGATCATCTAGTCCAATCCCCCTGCCAGAGCAGAGCCACCAAGAGTAGGTCACACAGGAACCCATTCAGGTGGGTTTTGAATGTCTCCAGAGAAGGAGACTCCACAACCCATTTGGGCAGCCTGTTCCAATGCTCCATCATCCCCATAGTGTAGAAATTCTTCTTTATATTTCTTTGGAACCTCTTGTGTTCCAGTTTATACCCATTGCCCCTTGTCCTATCATTGCCTATCACTGAGAAGAGCCTGACTTCATTCTCCTGACACCCATCCTTTACATATTTGTCAACATTAATATGTTGCCTTCAATATGTACAGTCAAAGGGTCATTCAAATGATTCTCCACTTTTATCTGATGTCCTTTATATAAATGCCACATTTTGTAGCTTATTTCTCTAAAATTATTGAATACTATTACTGTCATGTCAATAATGGCATCTTCCTCAAAAGTCTGTTCTTCTACACGAGCTTCTGCTTAACAAAGACTTTCCATGATAATATAAGCTTTTAGAGTTTTTGAATATAAAAGAAAAGATCATTTTCTGAATATGAATCCAATAATAGCAGAGATGCTATAATTTGTTTTGATGTCTTGGCTAGTAAGTCTCCATAGCTTTCTGAGTAGCCTTCACACTGCAACATGCTATGGTTTAATTTCTCTGTATCTTTTAGATATGAATACAATAGAATGCATTTCTTTTCTCCTGACAGTTTTTCTTTGATGAGGAGATAGATATACACACCAACCAACCATGAATCCCTTCTCTTTACTTTTGTATGACAGGCACAAATATTGTGCCAAAGAAGTAGATGTATCAATGCTTCTTTAATTATCACAAATGACTTTGTTACTTTGTTCCAATCTGATCTTCCTGACCATTGCAACATTTCTGCATTTACAAACTTCATTGGGCTTTTCCTGGAACTGCAGAAACGCAGCGGTTCACCAGAACTTCCTATTTCTTAATACTAATCAGCACGTATTTTATCTGCTCCTTTTCACAGGTAGTAGTCTCATTCAGAATAAGGCCAGCTTGCTGAAAATACCTCAAACTTCACCATGCTCATTTTATATCTGTCATAAACCAACACATCTTCTGCATGGTAAAGGATGCCAAGCAACCCTGGCACCATCTGAGATTTCTTTTTCAGAAATTTTCTGTTGCTAGAGTGATGCTGATTTGGAGCCAGCTGACACAGTACCTTCCAAATATAAGGATGAATACAGTTAATGCTGAGATTCTTTCATGAAAAAGTCAGGGA
The DNA here is from genome assembly GCF_028858725.1 of Colius striatus. NCBI lineage: Eukaryota > Metazoa > Chordata > Aves > Coliiformes > Coliidae > Colius > Colius striatus. The sequence continues at coordinate 95,489,294 of NC_084761.1, read as the reverse complement.
GGAGAAAGGTCAAGAGGACTTTCAAAGTATGTAACTTTGTGAATATTTGGTTTATGGTAAACAAGCTAATATAAGAAGCTTGTTTTATTTCTACACATATGTACAGTAATTTTCTGCTGAGCTTCAGGACTTCCATTGTATGTGAGTCCTTCAGTAATTTTATCTGTCAAATACCTCTCATATCTTCCATTCTCTTTTTTTCCTTTCTTACCCTCTCTAGCAAGAAAGTACAGAGGTCAGAGACTGTTGTTAGAATTGCTGATGTCACAGGTTTAATTTTATATTCTCTTGGCAACTGTTCTGTTCCTGTAAAGACATGTGGCTACATTTATTCAGTTATTTATTGTTTTGCTACTGATCCATCTTTGACCTTGTTTTGCTGGTTACCTAGTGGGAAAGCATCAATCTTAGCAATATGTTTTTGCAAGAACTGTATCGTTCTGCAGTTAATCTGGATACTGACCACAAACATCCTGTTGTTGCATTCCATGCAACTCCTCCTGTATATATCTTAATTTCCCTTTACAAATATTTATTATTAGATTGACTATAAATTGTTTTTGAAATGATAATGATCTAGGTTGACCTGCTTCTGCAAGGGGTTGGACTGGATGATCTTTAAAGGTCCCTTCCAACCCTACCATTTTATGATTCTATGATTCTATGATAATGACTATTTTTCACTAAGAATTTTGTCATTTTGTTTACACTGTTTTTTTCCTGTTATAGCAGACATAATGATTCTCTGTTAAGCTGATAATTTTTATTATTCTGGGAAACTGGCATGTTGCTGTACAATGCTCCACTTTCTGGTGTGAACTATATCCTCTTTCTTCTGTTAAACACACTTGACAGTTGTACTTTCTGCTTTACTACATCTTCCACAGATTTTCCATCTCCCTGGCCTACTGGTGTTTTTTGCTTTTCCAATTCTCAGTGTAGTAAATTCAAAAGAACTTTTCCCATATTTGTGTCTGCAAACCTTAATCAATCAATATTGTCTGAGATTATCTCCCTTTCTGTATTAAAAATAGAGTAATATAGCAACTTTTCCATCTTATTGTGCTCAATCTTCTACCAGAGTAAGATCTGGATGTAAATGAAATTGTGCTTATAGATCACTGTGACTCCAGCAACCACCCTTACTCTTACTAGGTCTTCTTTTACCATATCCCAATATTTTGTTAGATTGATCAGGGTAATAAAATTTGCTTCTTCTTGGACCTGGTTTCTCCATTTATATTTGACCCTTCTATATATTTTATCATTTCTACATTGAAATGAACATCACAAAACCTTTGCTTTGTTGTAATCTGTTTCTGTCTCTGGCACGAGTATATAGTTTATAATCTGCCATTATTGGGCTATTCCCTCCTGAAGTAGGAACCTACTGTTATCTTCTGCCTGGAACCAGCTGGGCCAGATGTCTGAAATACCAAAATTAAATTGCCAATCAAAGAGACATTTCCCATCTCTTTTCTCATACTGAAATCAATACTTCGTTAATAAAATTTTCATGGAACTTAACCCTCAACTTTCCCTTTGCTTTTTATTCTCATGTTTCTAGTTGCTATTGTGTAGTCTATAATTTATTTTGTACCTTAAATGGTGTAAGATAAAAAAAAAGTGACAGAGTTGTTGATTTGCCCTTCATGATCTCCCTGCCTATTATATGTTCCTCATTTCATATATATTCTAGCTTTTCAGCAACATATTTCCTTTTTCCTCTTTTTTCCCCCTCTCCAATATTTCTTGTCCTCAATTTTTTTACAAAGTAGGAAAATATCTCTAACTTAAAAAAAAAATATATCTTGAAAGTCACCATTTCCTTCCAGTACTACTCATACTACATATTCTTACAGGTACCAGTATATCCACTGGCTGTAAAGATACTAGGTCATTAGATGAGGCAAAGAGCCTTGTGGAAACCTACAGGAGGACTCATCTCACTTCATTAACCACACAGGCAACCTGTGCCACTGATTTCTGATGACTGGTTTCCTTTCTATGAGCTCTACTAAAAAACTAATCATGTCCATATCTACCTTAGGTTCCTAAAGCAATTACCCTAGATCAGAGTCCCTGATTATTTATGCATTTACTATCTGCAAAGGATATAGTTTCAGGAAGTGTAAATTCAAAACTATATCCGACTATATGCAACTGTATTAGTGGGTTCACTTAGTGACAAGAGACTGGTTTGACTTCAAGGAGAAAGACAAACACTTTGGACATTTTTGACTGGACAGTAAAAATGCTAAAAGCAAACCTTAGGCCACATTCTAATTAGAATCCTTCTTTGATCTCTCAATTAATTTTATATTTTAGATTATTTATATAATTCATTTTAGATACTTTTTAATTTTAAACTTAAAAAACATATAATTTATTTATATATAAAGTAGGCAGGAAGAATCTGTAGTACTATTTACTTTAACATAATCTAAAGACAGATGTTTTCTCTCACATGTATACATATATGTCGTTACACTCAATGTCATATGTCAGTAAAAAGAAAGATTCACTCAAGACATACTGCCTTTTGCTTGTAATGATACATTGTTCCATATTTTATATATATTTTATATATATTTTATATATATTTTTCCAGTGTAAAGCTTCAAGGTTTTTATTGCATGCTTGTAAACTCAAGGAAGTTTTTGGCTTTCTTTCCCTGTTAGACAGTTTTTCCCCTTTCCCCCTTCCCTTCCCTTCCCTTCCCTTCCCTTCCCTTCCCTTCCCTTCCCTTCCCTTCCCTTCCCTTCCCTTCCCTTCCCTTCCCTTCCCTTCCCTTCCCTCTCTTTAGACCGATTTTGCTCCTCCCCCTCTGCTCTGCCCTCTTGAGACTGCATCTGGAATACTGTGTCCAGTTCTGGGCCCCTCAGTTAAAGAAGGACAGGGAGCTGATGGAGATACTTCACCATAGGGCCACAAAGATGATTGAGTGGAGCGTCTCCCTTCTGATGAAAGGCTGAGGGAGCTGGGGATCTTTAGCTTGGAGGAACTTCATTAATGTTTACAAATAGATAAAAGGTGAGTGCCAGGAGGATGGAACCAGGCTGTTCTTAGTGGTGTCTAATGATAGGACAAGGGGTAATGGGTATAAAGTGGAACAAAAGAGGTTCTAAAGAAACACAAGGAAAAACTTCTTCCCTGTTCAGGTGAGGGAGCACTGGAAGAGGCTGCTGAGCTATGGAGTCTCCTTCTCTGGAGACATTCAAACCCACCTGGACAAGTTCCTGTGTGACCTTCTGTAGGTGGTCCTGCTCTGGCAGGGGTGTTAGACTAGATGATCTTTTAAGGTCCCTTCCAGACCTGAGATTCTGTGATTCTGTGGTTCTGTGATTCATCTTGAACACCAAAGTTCTTAAGTATGCTGATATGTTAATTTACCTTTTTTTTTCTTCATAACACTTTCGAGTTTTCTTGGCTCTATACACAACATTTCAATTCCTCCACTGGCAAATGTTCCCAGAAAAGCAACTTGTATGAAGAATTGTTATTTTATCTTTTTATTTTTTTAATTCTGTTTTTTTCCCCCAGTCTTCCAAATAATCATTCTGTACACATACAACTCAAATGCTCTGTATGCAGAGCAATGTTATGTTGGGGTCACAGTCATGTCCTGCACAAGAAATATTTGGATTCAATCCCCATTTTGCTGCCTGTAATTTAGAGGTTTGCTAACAGGACCTCATTTCAAGAGTCTAATTAGAAATGGCTTGGAAAATTAAAGTACTCCAGGGCTAATCGCGAGATAGCTTGTTCTGCTGCCGATAATGCCAAAATTCACCTACTCCTTTGATGCTTGCAAAATGTTAACCTGTCATGCTTGTTATTTTTTTTATTTTTAATGTACTATAAAATTATATTTTCCTCAATATTTTATGCTTTTATTTCTATTTTATGGATGCAAATAATGCCTGTAAAGCATTCAGGAAGCAGATTTCTACTTGCCTGGCAGGGAAGCGTGCTGAACATGCAGTAACAACCACAAAGTGTTTCAGAGAAAAAAGGTGTAAAGTTTGTGAAGACCAAAAATTGTTTGGTAGCATTGTGACCTGATTCATCAGCTCTTTTGGCTCTTGGTGTTGACATCTCAGCCTGTGTAAAATCAGCATAAAAACTCATCATCCCTTGTTAATAGCAAACCAGTGAAAAAAAAAAATGTCCTAATTTTTTTCACATTCCTCCCAGCTCTCATCTGTGTGTCTTACAGTGAGAAAAGGCAAACGGAAGTGGGTGCCTAGACATCATAGGATCATTTCAGCTGGAAGAAACCTTTAAGCACATTGAGTCCAGCCTTTGTTCCAGCCCTATCAACTACCAGACCATTTTCCCCAGTGCAACATCCACCTGTCTCTGAAACTCCTCCAAGGACAGTGACTCCGGCAGCTCCCTGGGCATCCCCTTCCAATGCCTGACAACCCTTTCAGTCAAGAAATTCCTTCTTATATTCAGTCTGAACCTCCCTTGGTGCAACTTGAGGCAATTTCCTCTTGTTCTATTATCTGTTGCTAGGGAGAACAGACCGACCCCCGACTTGCTACGGCTTCCTTTCAGGGAGTTTGATACAGCAAGAAGGTTTCACCTGAGCCTTCTTTTCTCCAGGCTAAACAGTTCCAGATCTCTCAGTCATTTTTCATGAGAGACATGCTCCAAATTCTTTCCGAGCTTTGGTAGCCCACCTCTGGATCCTCTCCAGCACCTCAGTGTCCTTCATGTAGAGAAGGACATCACAAAACTGAGTCACAGACACTGTTGCAATGGATATGACATAAAACTGTGCAGAATGGGAGGGGTCCAACCTAGAGTTATCAAGTTCATCACTTTATTTTTTTCCTGAAATTAGTTAAATGATGCACAGCTCTGAGTAGATATCCCTACACACACTGGTTTTACAGTGCATTATGTAACCATCTCTGTTTTTACAGTGCATTATGCACCAGCTCTTGATTTCCTTTGGAGATTCATGTTATGATTGTAATAATTTTAATTGTGGGACAGTCAGTGTAGACTTTAGATAATTATGCCTTCCTTCAAACAATCATAAAAGAGAAGAAGTAATAACTTATATTTTATCTCTTTAGTTTAGTAAGTTCCAAGTGCAATAATGTAAAGGTTATGGACTGATACTTACGGATTTTCTCCATCTATCTTTTTTATCACCAAAATACAGATTAAAATGAATTGTTTACACAATTTTGTAATTTTGAGGGAAAAAATATTGTGTGAAATGCATTTTTATTTTTTTTTTTTTAAATAGAAATTTACTGGGCACTGGTGAAGCTGTGCCTCAAATACTGCATTCAGTTTGGGGCCCCGCACTACAAGGAGGACACTGAGGTACTGGAGCTTGTCCAGACACAGGCACTAGAGCTGAGGAAGGGTCTGGAACACAAATCTAATGGAGAACAGTTGAAGGAAATGGGAGCATTTAGTCTGGAGAAAAGGAAACTCAGAGGAGACCTCGGCCTCTACAGCTACCTGAGAGAAGGTTGTAGCAAGGTGGAGGTCAGTTTCTTCTCCCAAATAATGAATAATAGGACAAGAGGAAATGGCCTCAAGTTGCACCAGGGGAGTTTTAGATTGAAGACTGGAAAGAACTTCTTCACTGAAATGGTTGTTAAACACTTGAGCGGGCTGCCCAGGTTGGTGATGGAGTCACCATCCCTTGACATATGGAGAAACTGTGTAGATGAGCTTCTGAGAGACATAGTTTAGTAGTGGCCTTGGCAATGTGAAGTGAGTGGATGATTTAATGACCTTAAAGGTCTTTTCCAACTGAAACGATGCTACTATTCTACAATCCTAGCAAATCCTTACTTATAACAGTTTGAAACCCTAAGTAAAACATGGTTTAGTTCCCACTGTCCTTTTACTGGTGTGCCATAATTTGGATGAATTACTTCCAGGCATCAGTATCTTGAATTAAAAGATGTGATCTACAATATTGTAGAAAAACTATTTAAAATTTTGAAAAAAGCATTCATTTGGGATAAAACGACATCACACAGTGGCAAGAATAAATACTAAATCCATTTAAATATTGAGGATAATACAAATCAAGCTCTAGCTTTACCTATATTTTTCTTTCATAAATATCACACAAAGAGAAAGAAGAAGTTTATATTTAGATGCAGTTGTATGGCTGCAGGAGTCAGCAAAACTGATGAGCTAAATCCTGCAAGTTACGTGAGGACATTGAATTTGCCACTGTAAGAGCTCAGTTAACTTTAGGAACAGAGTTGTTGCCATTAGCAACGGGCCAGTCATTTATAGAGGAAGAGATGTTTATCACTCAGTGTTGTTCTGAATTTTTAGTGCTTTGATCGGAGTTTAAATAAAAAAAAGATGTGGCTGTGCTTATTTTGTATAAGCTCTGGTCTGGTGCTGCTTGGGAATTAATTTACTGTCTAGTGCAAAGTGCAGTTTGCACAGAACCATGTACCTATATTTGCTATTGAATGTATTTACTTTGTTAGTATTTTATTTCAGAGCTTGTGAGGAGAAGTTTACTTTGATTCTGCATTGCCTTGCACAGGCTTTTATACTCTTCTCGCTGTAAAGTCTCAGAAAGGCATTTCTTAATCCCTCATATACAGATATGGACAATTTTAAGTGAATAATAGTATAAATTTTTATCTGTCCTGTTTTGACAAAACTCTTCTTCTTGCTTCATTTGATATTACTGCTTGTAGTATGATGTTTGTTCTAGTTCCCTCAGCATAGCTCTCTTCTGTCAATAGATCCTCTATTTCTTATTTCTTCTGGTTTTAATGTTTTAAGGATTTTGGCTATAGCCCCCTCTTTTTCTTACTTGATACTCTCATTCGATATTTGCTCAAAAATATTAACTATTATCCTACCTCTCCTGCTTTCATAGTTTATATCACCAAAATATCCTGATCGTTTGGCCTGTGCTCTGGTTGTTATATTCTCCTTCCCATCTCAACATAGAATTCTATGTAGTTGTCAACTAGTTAAATAGCAGCTCCTATCTTGATTATTGCAATATTTTCCCCCTCTATTAACTGACATCATAGATTTGTCCATTGAGACAAATGTAGACAAGAACAGCTAGAATTGTCATGAAATAGTCTGAGGCATAACCAGAATTGTCTTTGTTTACTTTAGTAAAACACAGCTTGTCTGTAAAGTTTGGCTTAAAAAACCAAAATCTGTAAAATAATTACAGAAAGAAGTTTAACAACACAGAAGAAACTAATAAACTCTGGCTGCATTCACTTTGAAACAAGTACCTCTCTAGTAATGGAAGCTGTGAGGTCCAGAAAAGTCCCACAGCAGAAGTATTTGTTTTAAAAATGTAAATATCTTTAAAGGAAGCTTCGTGTTCTTATTAACAAGATTATGTCATAATATTATACATATGTGGATACAGATACAGGAAGTTTGTTTGAGAACATTCATTACACAACTATCTCTTTTCAATAATGTCTGTAGGATAATCTTACACTTGAGGACTAAATGTGAATATGAGTCTCTTGTACATTGTTCTCTTGTCATTTGCTTATCTGTCTTAAAATTCAGTGCTGTAAAATAAGTCAGCTATGAGGCTGCTGAAACAAGAAAATGTGAACACATAATTCTTTCATAACTGGAATGTGCAGTTCCTTAGTCCATGGTCCAGAAAAAAAGAGACAGTAGTATCAGCACTAAAATCTTTAGGGATCTATAAATGATAGTGCACAGTGTTAGTGCAGAAAGAATAATTAAGAGCTGAGTACTAGTAAACTCTATTTTATTTGAAATGTTATAACTCTCAGCTATTTTGTGAGGTTTTTTATAATATGGTATATAGCTCAAATAGAAAGACAATTCCAGTCAGTAAGGCATAGTGCAAAAGCAGATTAAAAATTACTCAGATTTTTAAACAGATGAAGGAGAAAAAGAATAGGAAAGGCACATGGGAGAAAGAAGTACTATGGAAGCTTAACAGATGAGGAGTTTAATCGTTATAGCTGTGCAACTGAAATAATGAGCTTAACATAGTAACTGAGGAAGAGCTGCATATTAGACTAACAAGGTGGATGTCTGTAATGCATGAAAGAATTTGTGAAAGTCTTCATAATATTTGCATGGCATGGCACAGAAAAGATCTCTGTGACACTCAGTAGGAAAGGACACAAATTAGAAAATGCCCAAATATGTCACTAAAATACAAAAAACCATAAACTGTAATAGATGTTGACACTACAGTCTAGAATTTGTGTTCATGCTGATGACTTAGGTAGAATAATTAACTGCTTGAAAACTGTGTGAGAGAAGATGAAAACCATGAGAAGATATATGATATATTGCATAAGAGAGCGATTAAATACATATTTTAAAGGACACATGGCTTGGATTATTTAGTTTCAAGCTGGTGGAAAACTTTTCCTATTCTGTTCTATTTGATCAGTGATGCACAATGGCTACACTTGTAGTAGAAAATTAAACATCCTTGGGACTGTTCTTTGGTTATTCAGAGCAATGGTTATGGTACAATCCATATCTGAACTCTTATGGAAATCATTTGGAAGAATACTCCATAGCCAGAGACAAAATCTATTTGACAGTTTAACAATATGAACAGTCTGGTTTTTGTGAATAGATGGGTGAGAAAATACTGCAGTGTTAGTAAAAAGCTGAGATACTAGAACTAGTAGTCTTTAAAGTGTCAGTAAGCCAAAGAAACTACAGTAGTGTTCTTTAATTTACAGCTTGAGGTCCTTGAGAGGCCTGAAGGCACAGTCCAAGTAGCCTTTCCTCTTTGGGATCCTCCAGTATCAGCTACTGATACAACGTCTTGGTGCCAGGACAATGGCCACCACTGTTTTTTCAGAGGATAAAATACATCTCTATCATTTCACATGGCCAGATGTGAAGGACAGAAAAGCTTTTGAAAGAGACAGTCATCAGGAGAAGGCTGGTTTAGTCAGAGCCACCTGGTTCTCAGTCTGAGGAACATCCAGAAGAGAAGCCACTCAAGTGGGTTGAGTGAGTAGCTCTGCTAGCAGCGGTTTCCCTTGCTTGCTAACATTCCTGGACACTTTCTGCTCAGGCAAGGATATGAATAGTGACACTGTGCATTTGATCAGACAGTCTGGGTATGTACAGTTAATCTGGTGCTTCCTGAACACATGAATCTTCTGAATATGTGAAGATGGACACTGGTATGTCTGACTATTTTGATCAGTGTATGGTCCTTCTCAGTCACTGGAAGAAGGCTCAGGAACTGCCTGGATGAGAAGATTATGACAAAATATATCCTTTGTAGAACATAATCTTCAAAAAAAAAAAAGGAACTGTTTTCCAACTGACAATTTTTAAAATGCTAAGGATAATCTATCTTAATATATAGTAATATTCAGATTGAAAGCTAGATCAGATACCTTTAGAGGTGATAGTGTGTAAGACTAGTACTCTGAACTTAGACTTGGTCCATCAAGTTCAAATCCAAAGAAAATATCAGAAAAATTTGGTGATTTCTATTATGAAATCTGCATGTGAAGACATAACTTTTCTTCTTCCTAGTGCTTACTGGTCAGTTTACACTGGAAAGAATGATGCTTTCATATCCCTGAAATATCATTTTGCTGACAGGTATAACGGTTACTTATTCTTCTAGGATGTTAATCTTTTGACCTTAATAATCTAGCCTAGATATTTATTTCTTGTGGCTTTGTGTTTATTCATTTGTGTTATTTTAAAGCAGAAATAAAGAATTAACATATGCAAAGATATGCAAGTATTTCTGTCCTTAGTTTTGACCTTAAGAGATTATCCACTTACTTCTCTGCTTTTGACTGACATTCTAGAAATGCCAGTCTTTAAGACATTAATGTATCATCAAGTATTTAACTTACATTTTATAGAAATCTTTCTAAAATCATTTTTCACCATTAACTTGGGTTAAAAACAACTCCAATATGTCTACATTGAGTAAGTGTTTGTAATAGAGGCTGTAATAGAGGCTGTTTAGCCTCTACATGAAAACTTCCATGTGTGTTCTGCAGACACTCACATTTGTGTAAAAATACAGAGTACTCTGAATGTGTTAACCACTTTTCCTCTCTGAAAGACACTGACATTATGGAAGGAAGTGTATATATATGTATATTGGTTAACTTTATATCATCAAGGGTCTATCATTGTGGTAAAAAATGTCAAGACTGTTGTCTAAATTAATTATATTAAAAAAATAAAGACAAAAGCAGCAGGCTCCTTCATTTTTTTTTTTTTTTTGGAGACTTCTTCAGGCTTATCAGCATGGTGCAGCTGGGAAACAGACAGACTTCTGACATTCAGATAAGCTCCACAAGAGATAATGCACTTGTGTAGGGATACTGGTGATCAACCTCTTTGTCTGAAGTTGCTTCAAATGCCGTTCAGCCTCAGAACCAACTTATTCTGTAGTTTTAATGACTTAAGGTATATAGCATTATTCCTGGAATATTTAACATGTGGGATATAGGTGGTCTATAGCTAATTACTTATTTCTTTGATACCATGGAAATTAGAACATTGCGTGAATGACACACCTAGTCTGAAAGATCCTAGTTGAAAAGAGAGAGAAAAGGTGAGGTCAAATATTTATTAGCTCTATTGATGTTAGTAACTAAGACAGGTCAGTTCCTGTTCTCTGAAACAGAAAGAAAAAGTCATGGCATTCACATAGTTGAAAACTCCCTGCAGAGCAGCTTGCTTCAGCTACAGTGACTACTTGAGAGCAGATTTTTGTGCTGCCCACCAGACTGAGACCACATCTAGTCTGAGAGATTGAGAATGAGCCAAAACTATGTTAGAGGGAATATTAATAATTAAACAGTTTGTGCAACCTATCAATGTTTAAGATCACACATTGGACCACTTTAGATGTTAGTACAGACATAGCAATTAAATATTCAAGAGATATGGCTTCTGTCTATTTGCCTGTATAGTACTCATTTGCATATGCACAGGAGCCTTTTACAAATAGAGAATTCAATTAATAAATTGAGAACTGTGTTCCTGAAGATTAACAAAATAACTTGTTATTAGAAGTGTTGATCAACAGGAATGCATGTTTTATGCAAATCTTCAATGAGGAATTGAAGTTTCAGCATGATGTGTAGTATCATTTAAAGATTAAACCAACTCAAATTAGTAATTTTCATGTGAGTGTCTATATGTGAAATACTTGTCTATTCTCCCATTAGAGTCAAAGGTGATGTAATTAAAGGAATGTAAGGATGTAATGACTTAACTCTGTTTGACTGCCATGGGAGCTTAGAAGTCTAACTGCCATTTAGACATCTAGACAGACACACATAAATGTATTTGTTTTGATCCACATACTGAATCCAGCTCACAACAATCTTCCTGTGTGTGACTTGACCAACACTAGATAAAAGCCATCAGCCAGTTTTAACTCCACATTTTCCAATACATGGTTTTCTCTATTTCCAAAAAGTATTTGTCCATAGTGTTTGAAATTTTTTCCAATGAGATCTGATGGTTACATATAGATTACCAGAGTATATGACGTAGCCATAGTTTGACACTGTATTTCTATTTGTATTAAAGGTATTTCTAATGACAATATTTCCAAAACTTAGGAATTAATATGGTTTCTTCCCTCAGAGAAGAAAAGTTGTTTTTCTCCCTTTGGATCCCTCAGGCTAAGGGAGGATCACATGGTGCAAGTCAACGTCAAGGTTGTAAATGGTTTATCTTTCATAGAATCTTAGACTCATAGAATGATAGGGGTTGGAAGGGACTTTTAGAGATCATCTATGATTCCATGATATAAAAAAGTAATATGATGCTGATTGTATTCTTTTAGGATGTGCTTTCCATTTATGCTTAATCTTTGTGATGTAATCCTAAGTCTGGATGGGAGTAAGGAATTAATTACATCCTGTACATGCCTATTTCTCTCTGTCAACTCAAAAATAGGCTAAGAGTATATCGTGTGAATGAGTCAACAGGTCAAATTCTGTCCAACTATTGACTTCATAATCAAATTGTACACTAAGTGACCATTCCTTTGTCTTGTGTATACCCAGAACTTAACACAGAAAACTCACAAGTAATATGAAAATTATGCATAAACAATAAATTTCAATTTGATATATAGAAATTGATATACAGAAAATCTATTTCAAGTTGATATAAAGCAAGTCTATTCCTTCATATATAGAATTTATTTTCTCAGTTCAGAAACTGTCAGGGCTCTTTTATTATTTGTTAGAACTAGTCAGGAAAATAACACAAAAACTAATAGTACACAGGAGTTCATACAACAACAGATAGAGCTAATTGTCATTCTTGCTGCTTAGTGCTGTGTTTCTTATAACCTTATATCTATGAAGGTAATTATTTGAAGAATTAGTTAATCCCCTAAACATCAGCTTTACTTGCATTATTTTAAGTAACATAGGTACTGCGCAATGCATACAGTCTGCATAGAGATGGAAAACACTAGGTAGACCGGTAAACATATACATATGAGCAAACACTATTTTGGGGCAGATCGTAAAGCAAGCTGTACACTTCCTAAAACAGAGACAGACAATCCCTTCTGAAATCTATGCTATCTGTCAGAAAAAGATGAATTCATCTTGGAAGACGTCACTTAAGCAGTATTAACTTGCACATCACAGAGAACAGGTGTCCCATTGCAAGATTTATCCCATAGTTACTACTTGATGAAACTTGAAAACACTTATCCCCTTTAATCTTAGGGAATGAGGGCATTCAGCTGAAAAAGGGAGATGTGGTATCTGAGAAGATATATGTTGATATCAAGAGAAGACCATATAGTAACTTATATGCTGTTGGATGGAGAAAGTGGCATCAGACCTCAAAGGGTAAGTTTTACAGATATGCAGTGTAGGAACCAGCATCTGAGGTCTGTCTTGATATCAATAGCAGAAAAGGAGAACAGGGCAGTTCTGGGACCTACCGTCAAGCTTCTACTCTCTCCACACTTGCATTATCCACAATGCTGTCAAACATGAAGCCTCAAAGGCAGGCAGAGACACAGAGTCAATGTAGTGATGAGATGGTGGTGTAGTAAAGAGAGACTTAAATTTATTACGAACTGCAGAGCTTCCTGGTATTTAAAGAACTTTTAACAGAAGGAAGAGTTATGCTTAATCCAAATGGACCCAAGGAGGGACATGGAAAATTATTTCAACCAGGAATGAGGGAAAGCCAAAAATCACACAGGAAATAGAACTGAAGCTAGTTTTCTTCAACTAAACAAACTTACTGATTGAGAAACATGTATAATTAATGTATAAATGAAACAGTTACATCTGCAGATGCTTGTTATCTCTTTCTGGTAATCAAAAAAAAAAAATCACATTGAGGGTTAGGAACTACAAAAAGAGCTCATAAAACTGACTGAATCATGAAAAGAATGGTAGAACTACTTTTATGTAGATAGAAGTAATGCATACACAGAACAATCATGTAAACCATATCTACAATATGTCAACTTTGAACTGAAATTTTCTACTACAGGTGGCAGTATGCAAAGGCAGCCAAAGGAGTTAATGAACCAAGAACAGTATCAAGAACTAGGCAAAGGTGTGATTCTTTCAATGCTCAAAAAAGCAAAATTTTATTTCATCTTCTCATTTTGAAACAGTTATCTAGAAGTTTAGAAACTTTTCTTTTTTGCAGTAAAATACAAGTAAAGTAACCAAGAGCCTCCCATATGCTTTATCTGGCTTGACTGTTGCCTCTGAGAATAGATAAAGATGTGAATAAAAGCAGCTCAAAATGTGTAGAGAGAGTGAAAGACATACTTTGATTTTCCTAATGAAAGCCCTTCTCCCTAGTTTACAAGTTGTTCCTCATCTTTTTTTTTTACTATGATTCTGCTGCCAGATTCCTCAAGGCATGGCAACTTAAGAAGAAAGTGAATATATCCACCAATCTGCAGGAGCAGTGTGCTTAAAAGATTCTCCAAACATCGTTATCTTAAGAATGTTTCTTAAATAATACAAGAGGTGGACCAAGAGCTTTGGAAATGTTAATCAAGCAAACCTTTTGTGACTCAGTGGGAACTGAGCCCTATATGGATTTATTCCAGAAGTGCTGAGAGCTATCAGTTCAGTTTACTGAAATAAAACATTGCAGACTGGTGTTTTTTTCCTAAATAATAAATGAATGGATAGAGTTATAGTGAGAGTTTGAAGCTTCATCTTAGAATTTCCTAGGTTTGATTTGAGTTCACACTTAAGAGATTAGTTAGTGTCACATTTTGCCTGTCACTGACATTAAGGCTGATATTGACAGTTGATATAATATACTATAGACTGCAATGCTCCACTGGCAGATGTTTGAAACCCAAAGTATGAAATGATTTCCAACTCTAGCTATTAAATTTAAGCATTGTTTCTAGAGCTTATTCTTTAAAAAATGCCAAAATCAAAACATCTGTATTTTAAGAGCAGCAGGGCAAAATACTTATCCCAAAACCTGAGCTTCAGGTCCTTAGCTGGGTTTTGAGCTGTAAGGTGTCTGAAAGTTAACCATTGGTTTAAAAGTAGAATTTATAACCTTGAGCAAAGTATCTGAAGTGAAATGCAATTTAAACTCAAGTGTTGAATTTTGGCCTTTAAAACCTTTGTTACTGTAAGGGTGGGGGAGCCCTGGCCCAGGCTGCCCAGGAAGGATGTATAGTCTCCTTCTTGGGAGACCCAAACCCGCCTGGATGTGTTCCTGTGCCCCCTGTGAAGGGAAACTTGCTTTAGCAGGTGGTTGGACTAGGTGATCTCTAGAGATCCCTTCCAATCTGGACCATTGTATGATTTCAAAGATGTCTATATGTTCTGGTTTAGCAAGGAGCAGCTTTTGGCTTAGTAACAGGGGGAGTGGGTTGCAGTGAAAACCCAGTAAAGAGTTTTTGGACTCTCCCCTGGCTCCTGGGTTCACACCCATCTCCAGCCTGGCTGGACCAATCTGGCGCCTCTGCGATCACTATTTAGGGGAAGGGAATTTGAAGTGCTGGCAGGAGGTGTTTGAGTGATACATGACGGAGGCAACCATGTGGACCCTTCAGCCAGAGAGGAGGAAGGAAGGAAGGAGAAGCACCAGACCAGAGACCCCACTGCAAGCTGTGGCAAGAATGCAGCTGTACCCCTGCAACCCCTGAGTGAGTGTGAGTGAGCCCAGACGGGCGAGGGACTGTGTGGGGAGACGGCCATGGCACAGGCCGTGCTGGAGCCTGCGGGCCCAGAGCAGCCCCACACGAGAGGCAGAGAGGAGCTGCAGCCTTTGGGATCAATGCACGTCGGAGCAGCCCGTGCAGGTCTGCCGTGTTTGTGAGGTACCCCATGGACTTGCACGGAGGATGAGTGCAGAGCACATCTGTCCTGAGGAGGGACAAAGGGCAGAAGCTATTTGGAACAGACTGCCTGAAACCCCCACTCCCTGTCCCCCAGAGCCTTTCAAGGGGGGAGGAGGTAAAAACTCTGGGATCAGGGCTCTGAGCCCGGGAAGAGGGGAGGTGTGGCAAGAAGGTGTTCTTAAAAAGGCTGGTCAGACTCTTCATTGATGTATTACTCTGGGTTGTTTTATTTTGATTATGTTTTGGGTTTGGGGGTTATGTTTTAGTTGATGTTGCATTAAATTATTTTCTGTTTTCTTCCCTAAGCCAAGTGGCCTGGTCTGTTTTGGCCTGAACCTTCAGCTGCAATTAAGCCCTCCCTGCCCTTAGGCAATTCTCAGCCTTTTCGGTGCTCGAGGCTAATTGTGGTCTTTTGTTCCCTGATGGGCCTAAACCAGGACACTGTAATATGTTCAGAGAAACCTCTGCAGTGAAAAGCACAGATAATCAATCCAGGTTCTAATACCTGGCTCATAACCGAGTAACAATGTGGGCATTATTTGGTGATCAGCTTCTACTAACCCGTCCTGGTCTTCAGAAGGGTGTTGTAAACGGAACTAAAACTATGCTGCTGTGACTAAATGGATAAATTTAACCTTCTTAGGTAATATCAAGCTTAGATGTTTCACTTCTCCATGGCCAACAGCTCTGTGGGCTCTGGCTCATGTTAGCATGCTTTATTGCCTGAAAGGATTCTCAAGCACTAGCTGTTCTACCCAGTCAGAAGATAGAGGGAGTCTGTCTTTCCTTGAAAAAGGATGCTATAGACCACAATTTACAGCTTGAGTAGTATATACTGCAAGAAGTGGGTGGTATGACGAATGTCATACCGTGTAACATGGTGAGCCACTGCAGCAGCTCTGTCACCACAACTGTAAGTTGTCTTATGCAATCCTCTCCCAATCCCCTCCTGCTCCCAGCAGATACTGGTAAACATTGAACTCTTCTAGGAGATGCTTTGTGCCTCCAATTCAGCAGAAACTAAATCCAGAGAAAAAGAAGCTGGATTGTTTTCCTACATACAAGTGACTTCATGGAGGATCCAACAAGCACTGAAGTTGAAAAAAGGCAGGAGATAAGGCTGAGAGGTCAGCAGTGAGTCAGAGAGAAGCAGAACTAAGAGAGATCAAGAGACTGGAAGATATCTCCTTTCACTGTTGAAAGCTCCAAGAGAAAGATAAAACTACCTGTGAAACTATCAGGACTATAAGTTATATAAACCACAGTGACACAAGATTTGCTACACCTCCATTTCAAGCATCCATGTTTCATATATGTTCCGTCCTTACAGCTGCTGAGGTCAGTAGCTCCCTGCCTGTGAACATGTGAAACCATTCTGGCAGAGTGTATTAGAGCAGTTACAGAATCACAGATGTTTGCTCAGTGTTTTCATTGGATATTGTGTCAGACAATTAACACTCACAGCTCTGCATGAAACAGGCATCACTATATTCAGGGGCTGGAACTATAGCTAGACACAGTAGGTAACATCAGAGAAATCTAAGTTGTTGCAATTTGCACTTCCTCCAGGCCCCATTAAAACAGAAGTTATACCAACTTGTGCTCCCTTAGGCTACTCATGAAACAAACATCTCTCTGTGTGTGCCTCTATCAATCTGCCAACCCTATTTTCAATGTATAGCTGTTTCTTCTCAGATGTTCTGTTAGACTGAAACTAAAGACCGACAGATGAGGTTTTTTAAATGAGGATGATCCTCCAAACCACAAAGAAAATCTTAAACCCAAAAGAATCTCAAACCAAGAGTCTGATACTCTGTCAGGAGGAAGGATTCATCAAAACAAGTAAGTATTGGTTTTGACTGGGATAGAGTTAATTTTCTTTGGAAATAGTTTGTACTCTAAATATAAAATAATTCATTAAGTATCTTTGATACTTTTAGGATTGTGAATTAAAATTGATGTTTTTCATCATCTAACCCCACCAACTCAAATGAATTTGATTTGGACTTGATTTTCTTCAACAGATTTTTTCATAGATTCCCACACAGCATTCACTAAAGAGCAAAACCCATTGAAATCGGGTTTTAAGAATGTCCTCTTTCTGTGCTTCTGGAAAAGACCAGATTCTGTTCTTTACCATAGTTTTTGTCAATTATATATAATCCTCTAGCAAATCTGCCTTGGGAGAGTTCAACTACAGCAAAATACAGGCTGTTCAAAAGTCAGGCTGACTTAAGTACATGGAGTTTGGGGGTTAAGCACTTGAGCTGCTGTAGAGGTCACCAAGTTGAACTGAGAATTCTTACATCACAAGTAGATTAAAAAAATATACCAAAAAATGACTGTAAAGTGAGATTGGTGCAAACATTGCAGCCAGCTAAGGGCCAGTGACTTTCATAAGTTGGGCTCAATTAATGAAGGGAAACCATTTAATCTACTTTCCATCTGGTCCTCAAAGGAGATGGACAGGGATCTCTTTCACAGGGACTAGTACAGATTACTACAGCACTTTAAAATATAAATACTGTGAGAGATTTTATCATCTAGGGTGTGACTTTATCATCAAGTCTACAGATTATGCCAAATTAGCTCTACACCTTTCACAAATGAGCTAAGTTACAGTCAAGAGAGTCTGAATCAGATTTTATGGATCTCCATATGGAGTTTAGCTTCTGGTGATTCTTGGATATTGTTACTGTCTCTGCTCATATTAGGCTGAATACTATTTTTTTATCTTTTCTTCCCTTGCTCTCCAGTGCATGAGTCACCCTTTATAAGCTCTGATTAGGCAAAAACTTATATTTTTTTCCTTTCAGCAGCTTCAGCATTTCTGCCAGAGGCAGTTGATATCCTCTATCTGCAGTAGTCTTCAAATATTTTTAAAATTCCTTTGTGCTATTGATAAATCAGGTGCAAATATATTCTATTACAAGGCCAGCTGCTCTTTAGTTCCTTTCTTATAATCACATCAAATCAAGTATCTTGGGAAGGCGAAGAATACTACGTGAACAATTTTGTACAGATATTTCTAATATAGGAAGCTCTATCAATATCCATATACTAGAATCTATACCTATACTTACACTAAAGAGATTAAAAACCACTAAGACCTGTAAATTGGGACTATAAGTTATATAAACCACAGTGACACAAGATTTGCTACACCTCCATTTCAAACATCCATGTTTCATTGACCCAACAATCATGCTCAGCTCTATCACTGATGCCCTCAAATAAGAAAACAAGGAAAAATCACTAAGCAAAAATATTAGTAACTATTAGTAACTATTTAAGAAAAATACGTTCGCTATGCATTTGGGTTTTTTATGGCTTTCTTGTTCTGTCTGATTTGCTTTTCTAATATTTATATTCACTGACTGAAGTTCTTTTATGTGCAGCTTTTTGATTGATTTGGGAATGAGATGAGATGACATCTAAACATTAGCTCATAGGCAGTTATAAGAAAACCAGGCACAGCAGTAACAATGATATAAACAGATATCATAAAAATATTTTTTAAAACAATCCAGCAATTAATGGATATTGAAATCATTACTTCTCTGAGATAAATTTTTAGTCTTTTATCGATTCTCTTTTCTCTAAGATTCTGATGAAAAAAACACCTCTCAGTTCTTCCTTCTTTGAGTATGAAGGGAACAGGGCTGGAAATTTTTCTGATCAAGATAGAAAACGAAAATTTTTTCATCAGACCTATTTGTACTGTGAACTTCCTGTCACTCCAGAGCTGCAAATTCAGGGGAAAGAAATGGCAACAAAATGCACATTTAAAGCAACAATCAGCTGTTATATTGCTAATGAAGGTAATTGTATGTTCATTCTCTTCAAGGATAAGAGGCTGCAAATAGGCACATGGAAATTAATCAGGTCATTTATAGCCTTCTTACAATATGTACCGAAATTTATTTAAGAATCAGTCAAAAAAATGGTCTAAATCTCATACAGCAGAGAACAAATAGTCTTTAACCCTATGCAATGCTATATTAACTATAAAAATTAAATCTATTAATTAATATTTTTTCATCTCACCGTAAAGCAAAAGCAAAATAAACAAAAACTAGACTAAGAAGTTACCCTCAGTTATTAAGAGAGTTCTTCACACTTTTGTTACCTATTTGAGATGGAAAAATATGAGACAAATTCCAAGAAATACTTAAATAATTTTATAGAAACCTTTTATAAGCCACATTTTGCTTTGCATTTGGCTAATGGTTGTGGATGAATGCCTGTAGTTGCTGAAGCATATGATGAATCAGACTGTATAACGTAACTCCTTTGCTTCTGTGAGTCACTCGTAACCAGTCTGGAATATCTTATATACATAGAAGAGTTTTACGGTTACACCAGTCAAAAGCAAAAGGTATTAAGCACACAATGTAACACAAGTTTGAGCTGCAAATTAAGGGCCAGATCCTGTCCATATGCTCAGAAGACCAAGATTTACCACCTTAATATTCATAGTAAACTTGTCAGGGCAACAATAAACAGTGATTTTATCTGCCTCTCTTTTGAAAGTTGGTCCAGTGTAAAGGTTTTGGTGGTATCTTGCTTTGTTGCTCGGTCAGGTTTTATCTAGAAGTTTGTAGAGATTCTCTATGGAGAAGCTAAACAATCACCTTAATCTACATATTTAAATTAGATATGAAGACTCCCACAGTCATTGCCTCAAAAATCCTGTTGCCGTACAGAGGGAGATGCAATCTATGTCAGTCAGAATTTTTGTGTTCTCAGTGTGATGTAGAGAATACACAAAACACTGAGTAACGTCCTATTCATTATATGTGTAGCTGCCCCATTACTTTACAGGTTTCAGTCCATAAAAATTCACTCATTTGCTATAAAGAATTCAATGTATTATAGTTCACATAAACAGGGATTTTGAATGAAGCATCTGATTTATTCACCATAAAATACTAAATAACATGATGACCTCTAACTGATCTATGGTGTACAAATCATTCCTGAGGAATTTCAATTTTCCTTCAATCTATACAAATCATGTTCAGGTGCACATTACGAGAAGGTTCATGCAAACTGTCCTGTTGTGCAAATAAAGTATGCAAGAGGCCAATGGCATATGTCATCTACTTTGAGGACTTCATGGTTTTATTTAGCATAATTGCACTTAGCTGAACAAAAGAAATTCAAGTTTTCTCTGACAGTTTAAAATAGTAATTGCAGGGGAAAATTAAAATGATTAGAAATGGTTTGAAAGAGAAAAACGAGGAAATACTAATATAAGGACTAAAGGTTCATTTTCTAAGTGAAAACACCCTTTTTTCACCCTTCCTTTCATACCCAAAGCAATACTTCTGTTCCATATGAATGCCAGGAAGTCCTTGTATGTTCATCCAATAAATGCAGATTTCTGAAGGCTGGTCCTTGTAATGGCACACTGAGCAGAATGATTGAAATAATGGTAATTGAAATTACTAATTTTCAGTCATGATTTAAACAAACATTTATGATATAAATCCAAAGGAGTAACTGCAGATGGTTGTACGGGGTCAAAACAGATGTCCTCATATGCAGATGTCTACAGAGTATAAAACACAGAAACATCTCCTTGAGAATCCTCACAGACTTTGTTTTTAATCTAAGGTTTTAATAAGGAGATTTAATTTCACTTTGTATTTTGTTCTGTTCAATAACTATTCTAAAGAAAGACTGGAACACCTTCCTTATGAGGAAAGGCTGCGAGAACTGGGGCTGTTTAGTCTGGAGAAGAGGAGACTGAGGTGGAATCTCATTAAAATTTATAAACATCTATATGGTGGATGTTAGGAGGTTGGGACATCCCTTTTTTCTGTTGTATCTAGCAACAGGATAAGGGGCAATGGAAAGAAACTGGAACCCAGAAAGTTATATTTAAACAAAAGAAAAAACTGTGAGGGTGAGGGAGCCCTGGCACAGGCTGCCCAGGGAGGGTGTGGAGTCTCCTTCTCTGGAGGTCTTCAAAACCCTCCTGGACATGTTCATGTATGACCTGATCTAGGTGAACCTGCTTCTGCAGGGGGCTTGGACTAGATCTCTAAAAGTACCTTCAAACCCCTACCATTCTGTGGTTCTATGATAGATATGGATACATATATAGGTATGAACATTACCAGTTTTGATACTTCTTTCCTTCCAGGCCTGCACAGCTTCTGTACCAACACACATGGGATTTAGTGAAACCACGTCCTTACAAAAAATTTATATTGCTTTTAATTTCCTTTTCATATGGAATCAGACCTCTGAAGGTCAGAAAACAAGCTGAATGACTACTACAATG
Source organism: Colius striatus (assembly GCF_028858725.1). NCBI lineage: Eukaryota > Metazoa > Chordata > Aves > Coliiformes > Coliidae > Colius > Colius striatus. The sequence continues at coordinate 95,467,656 of NC_084761.1, read as the reverse complement.
GATTAAAGAAAGCAAACTGCCTCACTTTCCTACTTCAGAGCTTGCGGGGCATTTTACAACAAAGAAGGTATCTCTACAGATGGTTGCACCTCACCTTTTTTTTCACTTATTAAAGGATTCATGAAGACCTTTAGAATTCTGTAGACTCTTGAAATCCAAATATAAACCGAATTCCTCTTTCTCATCTCCAGACAGTGCAGGCACTTTGAGATTCTTGCTGTTAACAGTGAATATCCAAATCTCACTCACTTTGCATTCAGTGTAGCTACCAGTGCCACTGCAAGATGACCGAGTGTGAAGCAGAAGACAAAGTTTATCAAATCAGAATAGTAACCTGCCATTTTCATATATCCTATTTTTACATATGTGCACTGACTTTGTCACATAGTCTTTTTTTTTTTTTCCCTAACATTGCATCCTGCTGCAACTAAATCCTGTGGATTTTTGTCATTGATTTCAGTGACAGTAGAACCATTATTTAAGTTACTGCACAGACCATGTAATAAGTCTTGTCTTCATGATTTCAAATTCTTGAAACTGTTTCCCTGGCTGTTAGGTGCTCTTTCTTTCCCTGTCAATTCTTTCTTTGTTCATGTTTGTTCATTCCTGTTCATGTTTAAATCATGCAGTGAGATGCTCAGTTCAGGGATGAGCAGTTAATTATTATTTTTCTCCAAATGTTTGAGATGCCTCAATGTGCTGCAAAAACGGGGTCAGGACTGATATAAACCTGTCAGAGCTTTTCATAAAAGAAGGCTAGTACCAGTCATGTAGACATTGTTGCTTAGGACGGGAGACTACTTAAAGGACAATGTGGTTCTAAGAAACTTCTAAATGATGAGTCTTTCAGAAAAACAAAAGGCATATTTCAGAAGCTTTTAGATGCTAAGAATTATATAATGATTAGGGACAGGACTGTGCAATTCCTAAGAGCTAGCTCAGCTGGAAAGAGCTAGGTCTCCCCAGGAATGTTAATATTAAATTCTCCAGGAGGGGGGCTGCAGAGCAAGGGTAGAGGGGAAAGAGAGTTTTGGTAGAAAAGTTGCTGATTGAGTAAGAAAAAAAAAGAACATTTTCTTCTTAATCTAACTGAGCAATGATCTTTGCATTGTTCAAGCCATACATTCTAAAACCTAGGAAAAGTACATTCATAGAATGGTAGGAAAATCCATTAAACACCATTGAGTCCAACCACTGACTACATATATATCTTCTGCTTCTTTGCATACTGGTCTGGCCACTATGTCCTGTTTCCAGTCTTATGCCATTGCTTGTTACAGAGTTGCACCTACTTTACTGGCTACGCCCATAGCTTGCTGTGAGATGTTTCTCTGACCTAAACTGATGTGAAGGCAGAACAAAATATAAGCAAGGTAAGGCAACTTGTAACGCTGAAGAATTGTCCCCTAATGAGAAAATCTCAGCTACAAAGTGAAGAAGAAAAAATGGCATAAAAAAAAACAACACAGAGAAGAATGTGATGGGACTTGGGGATAAGGCTGTGTTTTTACAGGACCCTTCTATTGTGCAACTCCTTTCAAGGGAAAACCACAGTTAACAATGGGACCCTGTTGTCAGACTGATTGTGCTTTACTGCTTTAGAGCATACAACTGATTGCTGGTCTTGCTTCATCATGTAAGTGCTCTCTGTATTCATATCCCTCGCTCTATTACCTGCAGCTGCAAGTCATCTCTGCTGCTAGAATCGGATTTTTCCATTGCCAGTTCATGGATGTGTTATAACTGAGTGCACTTGAAGTATCTACCATATGCACTACTGATATTTAGAACTTCACAAAAGCATTTGTTATTCTTTCTTAGATTCTTTTAAAATTCTTGTATCCTGAGATTTTGTCGTGTAGATCCTCTCCATTTTCACTGGCCACTGCTCGTTAAGACTGGACAAGTCAATGACACATTCTACTGGGGTAGAGAGCTGAATGATGTGTTTGATTTTTATTGAGACCCCATCTTCTAACAGTATAAGTTCTTGATATCTGTGATATTTGCTCTTAAGGAAAGCAGACCATCACATATTTTGCTTTCAACTCATTAGAATCATGTCTCTGATCTGGTTACAGCATCTTAGTCCTGTTGGTTTCACTTTCTCTCTGAATATTACAGAACGTCCCCTGGTACTATCAGAGAGTTCAAGAAGATCTGAGCAACTGAAGAGAAGACACCCAATACTCAGTGTTAAGCAATTGTATTACAGTCAAATTAGATTAATAGTTAAGGTGGTGGAACAAAGACAGTTGAGCTCACTGGAACATCTGAAGAGTATAGTCAGGTAGTCAGTCATAACTCTTAGTATGAGGTCTGGTAGTAAGGGTGAGGAAAGTCCCAAAACATCTATTAGAATGAATTCCCAGTTGGTATAAATTGGCCTGGCCATATCAGAGCTCCAGGGCAGGCAGAGGGCAATGCTATAAGGATTTACAGAAATCTTATGTGTTAAGGAGAGAGGACTAAAAGAGAGAAGGGGACACTAAGCTTAGAAAAGTGGGAGTTACCTAGGGGGCCTAAAGGCAGAGATTGATGACTATTTTAAGTAATAAAACTACTAGCTCCTAATTTTCCTGCATGATCCCAGGGATATATCACCAAATTACTTCAACATACATTTAGAATTTGTCTATTGCGTTGCATCTATGCTGAAAGTATTACAAACTACAATGCCTTAAACTGTTTTCACCTTGCACATGTGAAAAACCCAACAGAACACATAATGCAATAACAAATCTGGCTTTTTATAAACATTTCAACATCTTTCTAACATTTCAATTTTTCACAAACTAAGTTATTCAATTTCTAATAGCAAGTCTGAAATAAAATTCAGACTAGGCTGATGTGTCAGGCTTCATATCCAGGGAGGTATATTGATTGCAACAGCCATTTTACCAGCATATTTATCCCACTTTAAACCTACAATATATATTATTTTTGTCCATAAACAAGTGAGTGAAATTTGAACTTCACTGTGATGTATAATTTTAAAAGGAGAGGAATATATGAGTATGGATCTTGGAATATTTCTCTCTCAGAAAAGTTACAGGAAACAGTTGTTTTGTTTTTTTTTTTATTGTAAGTCTGTTCAATGGTGCTAGAGAAACGGAAAGTGAATTCACTAGGACTTGATTCGCAGGAGAAAGGATTGAAGACAATGTCTTGATAATTGTTTTATGGTGGTACTAACAAAATAGATTTTCTTCTGAATTAAGAAAATAAAAGGTATATAAGTATACTGGGTGTAGCAAGGAACTGTCTGAGAGACAATCATTAGTGAGAACATCAGATAGACTTAGAAGAAAACTACATTTATCTGGTGCCAAAAGACAACAGTCAATAGCTCTTCAGCCTCGATGGAGCTGAACATATGGAAATGATGCCTGTTTTACCAAAAAAACCCAAAAGCAGTTTTGCAGGCATATATGTGACTTTTAAAATAAAGGGTTATAACTTAAACACTCAGAAAAACACATTTTTCTTCGCAGCTCTTGCATAGGACAGGCTTCTTTGTACTGTTGATAAAATATAGCACTGTGAAAAGATCAAGTCTACACTTGGGTGTTGAGTTTGTTTGAGGAATCAAAAGAGTTCCAGTGCCCTGACAGTCTACTCAGAGATAATGCAGAAATTCCCTTCTTGACTGTAACCCCAGTTCCTTCCAAAATAAACTAAACTACCTTGTGGATAATCTAGTCTTCCCTCAGCACAATATCAGCACAGATAGAGTATGGCCTCAGGGATCAAAAGTGAAGGATACAATGCACAATTCTGTAGTAGTAAACAAAGAAAAAGGCAAGACAAGTTATTCAATACATTTGATTGAAATTAAGATGACAAAATGGCAATTGATACTGGATACAGTTCTGAAGCCAGTGTGTGCTTTGCTCTTATTTGCATTTCTGCTCCCAGTGTGTTTGCAGCTCTGTAAGCACTTGAGATTATTCAAGCTGATAGACTTAGCCTTATTTTTCAGTAAGAGCAAGTTCCATTGAGACAGAATGTGGTTTTCCTTGCCTACATAAGTGTTTTGTTCTAATATAATCATATCAATGGCTGAAATAAAGTGTTTATTCTCATCTCCTACACCTTGACAGTTAAAGGGAACAGGCAAAAAAAGAGGGAGAACCATTTAGTAGCTACACGTATCACCAATTATTTACAATAGAAAATGACTCTGATACAAAATCCTAAATATGGATCCATCAAAAGGAAAGATTTCCCTAGATTTGTGTGAAAAGATGTTTTTAAATTTGTAGTAGAGAACTGGTTGACCTGTGGCCAAATGCAATCTGCCTAGATAACACTTACTGAAGTGAACACAAGAACAGTGCCACATACACTAGAGTCCTTACCACAGTCTTACGAAGAGTTAGAAAAGTGAAAACAACACTATTATGCTACTGGAGCATTTTAGTGGTGGGAGCAAGGATCTAGATTAGCTACATCATGCAAAGTAGAAAACTGAGATGTCCTAAGGACAGAAGAGGGCAAAAATGATGAAAAGCAAATTTGCTGAGGTCTTTTAGTTTCTGTGTTTCAGGAAGTTAGCAGTGTTAGTACCATAGACTTCATTATGAGTCTTCATCCTCCTGACCAAACTTACCCAGGACCCCTACCCCCAGCCTTTGCCCATGGGCTCAGAAATTCCATCTAAGGTCTATCTGGGGTCTTCAACCCTTGTCTGTTCTACACTGCAGACTTAATCAGTCCTGTTTCTGTCTCCTTGACGTACCTTGGCTGATTGTTAAGTGTATCCATCTCCAGTCATGTCTCTACCTCCTAGATGGATAAGACCTATGTTGTAGCACTTTCTCCAGTTCTGTCTTTGGCCTCATCTCCTGGTGCTGAGTTTGGAGACTTCCTGGATGGACCTACAACTTGATTTCTCAGTTTGGCTCCCTGAGACTACCAGTAGACTTTTTTAACACCACACTCCCCTGCTAGCAGTGTTGGGATACTGTGGGACTGCACCTTGGCTGGTCAAGGCAGTGCCTGGGCTGTGATCACTCTTGGCTTGTCCCCTTTTGTGCTGCTTGTTTCCTGCATGTTCTGGATGAAACTACAGATGACACTATAAGCTATAGGTAGATGTATTATCCTATCTGTATCTCCTTTAAGTATATTTGGGAGTGGGAAGGAGAATTGTTCATTAGCCTTGTTCCTGCTATTATTGTTGAGATCCTCAATACAGTGCAATGGTACTTAACACATTTCTGATCCTATCCATCATGTTAAACTCTTTTTTTCCATACAAACTCCTCAAACTTGCTGTTGACTAACATAAGGTATTGACCACAATTGAGAGTATTGTTCAGACCCATCCAGACAGATTTGTTTCTATCAGCTCCCAGCTATGCAGACCAGTGTAGTGTGCAAATAGAAATGCATTGCAGAAGCTGCATTTGCATTTTTATTCTATTTACTCCTTCTGACTGCAGGACACTGGTGTGAAGGAAGGGTAGCTGATGTTCTATAGGCAGAGCAACAGATAGTGTGGATATATATACACACATAGCATTCAGAAGTTAAATTTTAAACATTCATTGTCATGACATCAAGGGCAGAGGGAAGTATGTGCTATCCAGAGCCTATGGAGGAAGGGAGGTTGATGCTAATGGTAGTTATAGTGATGAAGAGAAAGATATGGGCAAATGCTTCCATGCAGACAGACATATTACAGAAAAATATGATGTTATTACTGAGGTAATGATGTTACATACTATAGACCTTTCAATGAAGATCATTACTGATTACAAGTCCTGGCATTCTAAAGTGCTAATGGGAGGTAGGAGAACCATGAGGACTTGATTGTGATTAAATTTGATCAAGCAACACAAATAGAGGAGCATTTCTCAGGAAACGTTTTCCTCTTCACGGAGGATATGTAGACATGATGTAGGTAGGTTTTCAAAGTACAGAGCAACATCATAACAAGAAGCATCACAACGTAGTGCAGGGATACTGACTTGTGGTAGATGACTGACTTTTGGATATGTAGCAGCATATCATTAACAAGATGGTGTCTTGCAGGGGTTCTTCATTATGTGAGACAGGAGTGACATGCTACAATTCATGACAATTTGTTAATACTAAGGATATTTTTCTAATCTCATCCAAATAATTCAAGTGAAACTGTCATAAGTCAAGAACTCACATGTGGCTCAAGAACTGACTGAATGACAGAGCCCAGAGGATGCTGATCAATGGCACACAGTACAGTTGGAGGCCTGTGGCCAGTGGAGTTCTACAGGAATTAATTCTGGGGACAGTCTTGTTCAACATCTTCATCAACTACATTTATGAGGGGACAGAGTGTACCCTCAGCAAATTCACTGATGACACCAAACTGGGAGCACTGGCTGATTCCCCAGAGGCTGTGCTGCCATTCAGTGGGATTTCAACCGACTTGCGAGTTGGGCTGAGAGGAACCTCATGAAGTTCAACAAGGACAAGTGCAGAGTCCTGCACCTGGGAAGGCACAACTCCATGCACCAGTACAGGCTGGAGGTCAAACTGCTGAAGAACAGCTCTGCAGAGAGACCTGGGAGTCCTGGTTGATTGAACATGAGCCAGCAATGTGCCCTTGCGGCCAAGAAGGCCAACGGCATTCTGGGATGCATCAAGAACAGTGTGGCCAGCAGGTTGAGGGAGGTTCTTCTCTCCCTGTACTCTGCCCTGGTGAGGCCTCATCTGGAGTCCTGTGTCTGGTTCTGGGATCCCAATCTCAAGAGTGACAGAGAACTTCAGGAGAGAGTCCAATGCAGAGCCATCAAGATGATCAGGGGATTGGAGCATCTTCATTATGGGGAAGGGTTGTGGGAACTGGGGCTATTTAGTCTGCAGGAGACTGAAGGGGGACCTCAAAAATACAAGTATTTGAAAGGTGTATGTCAAGAGGATGGGGCAATATCTTTTTCTATAGTGTCTAGAGATAGGACAAGGGGTAATGGACAAAAGCTGCAACACAAAATTCCACTTAAGGAAAAAATTCTTTACTGTAAGGGTGAAGGGAAGGTGTGGAGTCTCCTCTGCAGGTTTTCAAAACTCCCCTGGATGTGTTCCTAAATGACCTGATCCAGGTGGACTTGCTTGAGTAGAGGGTTGGACTGGATGAAAAATTTCTGCTATCTACAAGTCAAGGAAGAACTAAGATAATCTACCTAGCACAGCAATTTATTTCTTGTCAACGGTAAAAAATTGATTCCTAATAGGAATCAATGCAGGAAATATATATACATTTGACGTTTGCTCTCATGTGCCGGATGTTTCTAGCTCAGTCTTCCCAAGTCAGATGTGGTTACTATGCATTAGTAAATCTAATCCATCTGCCTAATCTAATGATTTAAACCACCTTAAAAACTATGGTAGAGAATGACAGACATCTCCAAGGAATGATTAATCCTCTCTGACTGTGGGTGTCCAGGGTAGTAAGCTCTCTCCACTTTCCTACTTTCAAATACTCTGTTAACTAAAGCTCCATTTTAGTAACATATTACACCTTAAAGTGTGACAAATTCTTCGAACGTAGCTAGAAAAGTAAAGGCAGAAATTCAATTGACAACATGAGAAACATAAAATCCAGTTATAGCAAACTCACTACAATTTGCAGTTTTAATCAACACATCTCATTTGAAAACTTCTCACACTGTTGGGTCAATTTGGCTCAAGACACATAAAACAGATATCCTTCACATTCTTAGGTAGATCAGGTGAACTGCCAAGGTCACTAAATGAGGTTGTGACTGAGAAATAAGAAGTTTTCTATCTCAGCCTGTACTCTAGATGTTAGCATTTGCCTGATCTCATCTTCCAAATTGTACTGCAGGTTTTCATAGAATCATAGAATCGTTAAGGTTGGAAAAGACCTTTAAGATCATTGAGTCCAACCACGCACTCATACTACCAAGCCCAGCACTAAACCATATCCCTCACTATTTCATCTATGTATCTTTTGAATATCGCTATGGATGATGACTCCACCATCTCCCTGTATAGCCTGTTCCAATGCTTAATAACCCTCTCTGTGAAAAAGTTCTTCCTAATGTCCAATCTAAACCTCCTCTGGCACAACCTAAATCCATTTCCTCATGTTATATTATATATTACTGGACAGAAGAGATTGGCCCCCACCTCACTACAACTCCCCTTCAGGAAGTTGTAGAGAGTTTTGAGAGCTCCTACATGCAAAGGAGGGGAGAAGAGTTGAAAAACTGGGAAACCCTGATATTTTCCATTCAGCTGTTGGGTAAGGAGCAAAGAGATGCAAATATCATAGCGATGTATATTTGTTTTGATTAAACATATTATGTAAATATAATATGCAAATTCTATGCAGGCATTAGGCTCTTGGTAAATTGCTAATGCAGTCTTTGCTATTGTGAGGTTTGGGCTTCCCCACTGTTGATTAAGAAGTTTCCTTGACAGATCTATAAATATGGAACATTAATCTGATGAATGTGATAATTCACTACTGCAGAAGTGTGTATAAATGCAAATTGATACTGCTATTCTTCTGCATGACATTGAGTGAACAGAGGGGAGAAAAATGAAATAAATATTATCTTTGCCTGCCTGGATACTGAGAAGTCAGCACTTGAACACTGAGTCCTTCATGACTATAAAGCAAAGTGGAGATAAAGCCTGAAGCCAGATTCAGACAGGGAAACCAGTCCTAGTTGTAGTTTTGATGTATGACACACCAGCCATTGCTTCTTTGCAGACTCACTGATTTTGCACAGCTTCACCTATTATTCAAGCAGCAGTGGAGAGGTTGTATTGCAAAATGTGCACAACAAAAGACATTTGTTTGTCCTCTGCAGGGTTGGAACGTGAATGTTATTTTTGACAGTCGTTGCAGGGAAATCAATGTCATGGGAATGTGATGTCAGCTCAAAACAAACACAGACATTTAAAGATATTTTGTTTATCTGAAGAAATAGTAATGTGTCCATCTATGAAGAATAATTGCAGCTATCAAATTCAGCATAGAACAGCTTTTTGGTAAGATGTTGGTATGGGAAGATGCTTAATAGGGAAACAGGACAAAGATAACTAATCCTTTCTGTGTCACTCATTCTTTAGTTTTTAGTTCAGAGCAGAGTGAAAGGATTTTTCACTTCCATGAGACGTTTGGATAGGAGCAGCAGTGAGAATACAATGGTCAAAGCACAGAGCTACAGATTAAAAAATTTAGTTCAGAACTGCCACTGTTCAAAAGTCATTGGGGAAAACAGTGAAGATATATCTCAACTAGGCTGTGGAACAATCTGAGCTTGAAATCAAGTCCCCTAAATACTTCTCAGTATTTAGTTCAGCTCTGCCTTCTCAGCAAATGGTAGATCTCTTAATTATGGATCCTGTGTAAATTTTGGAAGTAGATAAAATAAATGAAAAAAAATTTTCTTCTTGGAGAAAAAGAAGGGAAAAAATGGGGAAAAGAAGGAAAAGGGGAAAAAAAAGGGAAAAAAAGGGAAAAGAAGAGAAAAGAGAAAATACTTCAAACACTCTGTTCAACTTTGAGCCTCTCAATACGAGAAAGACACTGAGGTTCTGGAGTGTATGCAAAAAAGGTAACAAAGTTGGTGAAGGATCTATAGAACAAGTCTTATGAGGACCAGCAGAGGGAACTGAGTTTTTAGTTTGGAGGAGGAGAAAGCTGAGGAGGAGACATGGTCACTCTCTACAACTCCCTGACAGGAGGCTGTAGTAAGGTGGGAGTCAGTCTCTTCTCCCAAGTTACAAGTGAAAGGACAAAAGGAAATGGGCTCAAGTTGCCCCAGGGGAGGAAATGGACAGATTGGGAAAAATATCTTCACTGGGGATGTTGTTAGACACTGGCACAGGCTGCCCAGGGAGGTGGTGGATTGACTGTCTCCGGAGATATTGCAAAGCTGTGTAGTGCTGAGGGATGTGGTTTAGGGGTGGGCTTGGCAGTGTGAGGGGAGGGCTTGGATTTGATTGTAACAATTTTTTCCGACTGAAATGATTCTTTGATACTATGATCTTGGTAAATATTTCATTGTAACAGTTTGAAACCCTAAGTAACACATGGTTTAGTTCCAAGTGCCCTTTTAGTGATGTCCTGTAATTTGGATGAATTACTTCTAGCCATCTGTATCCGGAACTACAGTTTTGTCATTTTAAATGAAAAAGTCATTCATTTGGGATAAAATGGGACCACACAACTGCAAGACTGAATATGGAATCCGTTTACAGGATTCAAAAAGAGAACAGCACATTAGGAAGTGGGTATTCTGGTTGGTTAGAAAATGAATGTAAAACAACGATATCAGTCTGCTACTAGAAAGAGAAAGTGTCTTAAGTTTTACACTAAACTGCTAAAATCTCTCTTAGAGTAAGCTGTGCTGACTGACTGTATTTCCAGAATGACAGAGGATTCAGAAAGCCTTAACAACAATAATTGAAGAACTAGAAAACATGACCTAGGACAGCATTTATGGAATCCCTAAAGAAAAGAAGGCTTTCAGGACACATAATACTGATTTTCAAACACAATAAACTTGCAAAGAAGAGCTGCAAAGATGAAAAGATAAAATTATTCTCCACATCCACTGTGGATAGAACAAGATGTCTCAGGCTTTATATCTATCTTTAAACTCCCTGGTAAGTATAGTGAAGTACTAAGTAAAGTGAAGCACTATGCTTACTATATAGAGTTAAAAGGGTGTGCAACCTTTGTCCTTTGATGCTGTTAAGATTTAGATGTTTGCCAGGAAAGATGTAAGCAGCATAGATGTCAACTTGGCTAGGATAATTCAGATATTCTTGCGGTCTTTCAGTCTGGTTTTCTCCTCTTCTTTAGGAATATTCAATAATCAGTGGGTAACATGAGGCTATCAAGGTGTTTATTTACCAAAGGATATCCAACAAAGTTCCTGAAAGCTTGATATGAAGACGAAAATTAATCAAATCAATACGTAAAAATTATTTTCAAGTGACTAAATCTTCCATACTTTTGGAGATCTATTATGCATTTTCAACAACATGCTAAGACATGTACACTAAAATTTTGTCTTGCTCTATGAAGGTCAAAGCTGTAAAGACATAAAACACGCAAAACCAAGCATGGAGATTGGTTGGTTTAGATTCTTACCACCCCGCTGCAAAGCCATCACAAAAACCAAATTTTATATTCTTTCTTTTTTAACATGAGACTAAAGAAACAAAAACCTCCCAAGCTCTTTCAGTGTTCTGGCTTTTAAATAGCAAGACTTTTGTAGCTATATAAAAATACAGGCAGGGAGGGAAGGGGCACGAGTCTTCCTTCTTTTATCCTAGTAGAAGTCAAGAGTAATCCCATGGACATCCATGGAATTACAATGATGTAAAACTGGTGTATATAAGGGAAAAACAAGCCATCCAGAGTATAATACTTCATTGGTTTCAATAAATTCTCTCCCTTTTTAACACCAGCTGTATAAAACCTCCAATAAAATTTTATGTGCTAAGTCTGGTGCTGAAATGACCAGACTTTTTCCAATAACATAAAACTGCAGTAAGCAATTAGAATATTTCTGCTTAAATACTTTCCAATTTGTTTAGTATCTCATCCTGGAGTAATTCTCCCACATCATCCACTATCTCCAATATTATCAGCATGATTTTCTCGAAGATACAGAAGAATATGATATTGAAACTTGCATTTATGCATTTATAGCTACATCCTTTTGAATATGTATTACCCCAGATGTTACATTCCAAAGTATTTCTCCTGAAGTTTTGTTGTCACTGTCTTAACAATTACATTCAAAATATTTATGTTTTGTACTAATTTATTCAAATCATGATGGTATCAAACCATGTCCAGCACAAATAGCTTGCAATCATTGAAACTCACAGATTTAAATATTATAGTGCATATTGTTTAGTATTACAGTCTTGTATGAGTTCACTTCTTATCTTACCATCATGTCTTTATGCTACCATATCCATATGCTATCATTTGGGTAGCAGCATATGAAATTTTTACTACGAAAGAGCAGACTTCGAAAGTAATTTGGTTAGAATTTAGATTAAGTTGAAAAATTCTTTAAATATATGTTATTGCTTTAAATTCCACATTTTCCATTTCAGTTAATGAATAAATACATTTTAGCAAAATTGTGTAAATGTGCAATCTGTGGTCACCCACTTACATGTTGTGCCATTGCTTCTGTTACTGTGAGTAATCTACCAAATAGTCAAGACTGACTTTCTTCCTACAACTACCATGACTATTACATTGAGTGGAAACAAGTATTTTAAGTGCTTCCCTATTGATTAACACAGGTAGTTGCTACAAGTTATAAAATGTGAGGACAAGGTTTTAAATGCCGGTGACAATCACTATCAGGTGATGATCTAGTTAAGATACAGAACAAAGGTAACAGAAATAGTCCTTGCTTGGTGAGGACATCAGAGTACAAATTGTGGCTGTGAACTCATTTTTCAGTTGCTCATCAAAGTTAGCTAAAAATAAATAAACTATTTTAGAACAAAAACATAATTTCTACACTTAGGCTAATACAAATCCTTTGATGATATCAAGAAATTTTTTTAGCTCATGCCATCATATGTATACTCTTTAACAAAGTTTGTTATCCTCCACCTTTTAAAATATAAGTAGATATTAAAAAGTAATCCATCTTTTCAAACTGAATTAAAATACATAATTCAGAAAAGTGTCACATTTGCACTGGCTATAGTGTTTTCTTGTAGTAGCTTCAGTATCTCAATTTAGTATTTCCTACATATTTTACTGGAGTAGACTGCAAACCTCTAAGACCTATGATCCTGATTTTGTGGATCATTAACTCACTCTTCTCTGTATAGTCCTGTGTCTATGGAAGAGTCTGATTACTTTAACAACTGTGAAGCAGAGAATTTTCATGAAAAAGAATGGGAATATTTGAAATGCAGGTACAACACTAGTTTTACATTAAAGTGAAACCATTTAAACAGTTGGAGAAGAAATGTCAGAGTTCAAATGCAAAAACTATTAAGCTGTGAATTTCTGACACCCTTTCCCAAGCGCTAATTCTTCAAGGTGAAAATGTTTTCCTCCCTGTAAAACTGGGATTTCTCTTGTTCCAGCATGTGTTTTGCAAAACACAAAAAATTGCAACGTGCTGCAACAGTACACAGCAAGATGCATTCAGTCACTGAATTCCAGGACCTGTGCTGCAATTTGCGATGTCTATGTTTATGCAGATGTAAATGAACATAGATAGACCATTTATGTTTGTAAATAATACATGCATAGCGTGTAACTTAAATACACTTTATAGAGGAATATTTAGTCACAAAATAGTTAAAACTACTAAAGAAACTGCAGCCATCTCTATAAAAAGCATCAAGTGAATTAAGAACTCCTGAACCCTTATTTAAACCAATTCTCCCAATTCACCAATTCTGACAGATTAAGAACTCAGTTTCTAATAAAAATTCATGGAGCTTAACAACCTGAAAATCCCCTTCCACGCTCTTTCATTCTTATTGTTTCAACTTATGTTAAAAAATATCTCTCTAAAAAGCATCTCTGCAAATCTTAAGAGTTTTGGTTTCAAAAGAAATATGAACATGTAGGTTTCTCTGAAAATATCAAATAATGTCACCAAAATTCTCTTCCCAATACCAAGTTAAAATAAAAACAAAACAAATCTAATATGTGAGGTGAATTTAAAAGACTAATTATAATTACAGGGAATTCTGTGGTTAGACCATCCAAAAATTATGTAGTTAGTTTTTATGTACTTATGTAGTTTTAATTTCTCGTAGAATCATAGAATGGTAGGGGTTGGAATAGACATTAAGAGATCATCTAGTCCAACTCCCCTGCAGAAGCAGGGTCACCTAGATCAGGTCTCATAGGAACATGTCCAGGCGGGTCTTGAAGACCTCCAAGGAAGGAGACTCCACAATCCCTCTGGGCAGTCTGTTCCACTGCTCTGTCACCCTCACAGTGAAACAGTTTTTTCTTATGTTTAAGTGGAACTTTTTGTGTTTCAGCTTCATCCCATTACCCCTTGTCCTATTACAATCTACTATAGAAAAAAGGGATGTCCCAACCTCCTGATACCCACCCTTTAGATATTTATAAATGTTAATAAGATCTCCCCTCAGTCTCCTCTTCTCCAGACTAATCAGCCCCAGTTCCCGCAGCCTTTCCTCGTATGAAAGATGTTCCAATCCCCTGATCATGCCCTGCTCTGGTCTCTCTCCAGCACTTCCCTGTCCCTCTTGAGCTGAGGAGCCCAGAACTGGACACAGGACTCCAGATGAGGTCTCACCAGGGCAGAGTAGAGAGTGAGAAAAATGTCCCTTGACCTGCCGGCCATACTCTTCTTGATGCATCCCAGGATGCCATTGGCCTTCTTGGCCACGAGGGCACATTGCTGCTTACATGTTTAATTTATGTAGTTATGTAGTTAGTGGTTCTAAAATAGATGTCAGACAGCAAGATATTAGTAATTACAATAAGCCTGATTTTAAACAGCTTATAACTTCATATTTCAATGAGTATAAAATGTGGCTCCAGATGCAGAATTATCTGAAATTCTTACAGTTTCTATTTGATGAAGTATTCTCATGATGTATGCAACGGCCATATTTTTGGTCATTCAGTTCTCTTTAGCTTGGTTTCTCATCACTGTTCTCAGCTTTTCTTCTTTCTTGGGTGAAACCTTACACAATAATTTTTGTTCTTTTGATTTTTTATGAAGATGACTAGTTTTCATTTTCACAGCTCCAGATATTTTCACACATCTGGCAAATAATCAGTGACTAATTTTTAACACTCATGTCCTGGATAAAATTACTGTATTTCTATTACTTAATAGATAAAATCACTCATGTAATAAATTCATTAAGAGTTAAGGAAAACAAACAACTTTGCCATTTCTTATTGTGCCTGTTTTTCATGTTGCTGAGGTGTTACAGTCCCCATCTGAAAGTGATGTGAAAAGAACATATTAGCTCAGGTCAAAGTAGGAGTATTGAATAAATGAGTCCACTAAATCTGGCAAGGCACAATTTCATGATATAAGGAATATCAGAGCAGTACCTATCTGGATATACATCCTTTATCATAATAAGAAAAATAGCCTGCCAGCTTTTCATCAGGTGAAAAGTATCCATGGATCTCACCTTTGTATGGATCGCATCTCTGTCATACGCAAACGCAGGTTTGAGTGCATTCAAACTACTAAGTAAAATTCATTGAAATCAATCCAATTCAGTTGTACTACTTTCAGAGAATGAAATTTCAATTAACAAATAATGCAAGAATGTCCTAGTTTTGGATGGGAAGGAGTTAATTATCTTCCTAGTAGCTGGTATGGTGATGTGTTTTGGATTTAGTGTGAGAATATTGTTGGTAACACACTGACGTTTCAGTTGTTGCTTATCCTAAGTGAAGGACTTTTCAGTTCCAGTGATGGGGTGCAGTAAAAGCTGGGGGGATGCATGACCAGGAAAGCTAACCCAAACTAGCCAAAGGGTATTCTATACCATAGAACATCATGCTTAGTACATAAACTTGGGGAAGCTGGCCATGAGAGGGGATCATTGCTCAGGGAACAGCTAAGCATCAGTCAGTGGATGGTGTGCTTTGTGCACCACTTGGCTGTCTTGGATTTCACTCTCATTATCTTCCTTTTCATTACTGTTATTATTATTATTTTTCAACCAACTTAAAGTGTTCTTATCTCAAACCATGTGTTTTACTTGTTTTCAGTTCTCATCTCCATCTCACCAGGGTGGAGTAGGAGGCACTGAGGGAGGAGTGAGGAAGCAGATATGTATTGCTTAGCTGCTGGCTGGAGTTAAATCACTACAAACAGTAAATTACAGGGAAGGAAATTCATTAAAATATTTTTAAAGTAATAAAAATCATAGTAGGTGACAAAAAATATACTTTATTCCTTTGCTACCACCTGAGACAACAGTATCATTGTAGTCACGTATCCAGCACTCATTTTCTCCTCATTGACTGAATTTAACACATTAACATTTTCTTAGCCTATGTCAATCAGTATTATCATCCTCTTTAGAATTCTGTACCTATGTTCAGTTTAATCTCATTTGTGTTCACACAAAATGTGACAGAATACTAAAACAATTATTTAATGTATCTATTCTTTTAGTAATGGCAAACGTAAGGTCAGATGTGTCCACGTGCCTGAGACTATTACACTTCTGTTTCAGCTGCACTCCTGACTGGAATTCTTTTCTTAAATGTTTACCATGTCTGAGATCATCATATTTGGAATTAGATGATAGACGCAAAAGGAGTTTTGGTATCTGTGACTAGAGTTAAACTTTCAAAGCTGAACTTTGATGTTGAATCTTTGTAGGGATGTCAGGTGATTTTTTTGTTAATTGAATTTACATTTTTGTATTCAAAGATAGTTTTTACATTTGATACCTATAATCTAGAAAAGGTTAGAGCCTTCATATACCCAGGCTTATGAACTTTTTATATTTTTTTACAATCTTTTGGATGCTTCAGTTATCAGTGTGGTATCTGAGTGTTATCTGTGTATAAGCATTGTGCTTAGAATTAATCCTGTGTGGCTCAGACATGGCACTGAATATTTTACAGTGATCTTCCTGAGAGTTGCTTCGGGAGAGAAATGAGAGACAAAGAAAGAAGTTAGTTATCAAGTATCAGGAAAGATATTCTGAGGGTGGTATAGCCACACTGGTGGTTAATAACCTCTGGAACAGGACTGGAGTCATCCTTTTTGTTTCAAACCTCCTCAGAACTGGGCTAGGAGAACATATTAGACATACATGCACAGATACATAGGTTATTAACTAAGTAAATTAAACCAGAGGAGGAAAAAAGATGAGATATTCTGCACATTAATATTGCATATAGCTACAGAGATATGAATTATATACTATGTATCTTTGGGGCAGCAAAGCTAATGAGGGCATCTTGTCTGAGAAACAAAGAATAACAAGGCTTACAGTAATTTTTAAACTGTCATATCAAAATCTATTCCTTTTGACTTAAAGTCAAAGAGATTTTGTTAGAAACCATGTTCTCTGAGCTAACTCTTAACCCAGTATTAAAGAGGGTGATTACTAATTTCTGTTTTTTCTTCTGTTCACGCAAAAGTAGAAGTGATGGGGAGCTCTCTATAAATAACTCTATCAAGGAGGCACTTGGAATTATGATACTTATGGAAAAGGAATATTCCATCCAATTTATGCATTTGTCTAAATGACTTCTCTTGATGATGCCTCTATGAATTCATACTTGAGAGACAGATGTCCAGAGAAGCACTGTTCAACTGCTTCCCCAAATCAGTATTATAATTCTAATTCTTACTGCTTTCATATATATATATATTTATATCTTACAGTAAACATCAAAGGTCATGTTCCTATCTGCATTTCCATCAAGAGAATTTCCAAATCATAGCTGATTAATTTAGCGACTTCAGTTAGTCACTCCCATTTGTAATTTTGGTTTCTCAGATACTAGTTAAATGCAAATTAGAGAAATCAAGACAATATGCTTCTCATGTGAACCACCAAAGAAGACATTTTAGATTAGAGAACTGTCTGAAAACCAAGTTATAATCCTTTAGTTATCAAATATGTGGCAGAATATAAAATATTAAGAGATATTTATGCTTTCTACACACAAATTGGAGTGATTATACCATTTTCCAGAAAGAAATTATATAGCACATATATGAAAATCTGTAAATACAGATGGGTGATAAGGGTGAATCCATCAAGTTTAAAAATATGAAGAAACTGTAAACACAATGAAAAAAAAAAATTGGTCAGTCAAGTAGACTCTTTGAAATTTTAATCAATCTTGGTTAAACCAAAGTCAGAAACTGTATAAAGAAGCTATTACTGATCAAAGAAATTACCTTGAATTTATGACCAAGGGATGCGAACAACTTCATATGAATTGAGGCAAGATATATATATGGAAGCATGTTTGGATGAAAATGGGAAGATTTCATGGACAATTAAAGTCTATATAGCAGAAAAGGCAACTTCATTTAATATCAACATGATTATGATCCTGATTCTGCATGAAATTCAATTTATGTTTATCTATTTTGTATCTTTTTGAGATTTGAAAGTTGGATGCATTCTTAAGTACCTCGATGAACTGTGTCACTTTGTGTGACAACACTAACAGATGTGACAAAATAAATATTCAAATTAATTCTATATATCTTATATATGAGAATTAGGTTTTTAATACTTAATTTATTACAAACTGAAGCTCCATGAAAAATGACAAACAATCAGAGCATGAAGCTGAATTATGCAAAACAAACCAACAGCAGATCAGAATGTTTTGTTTACCAATGTATAACCACAAATGGATCAAATGGATAGACTTTATTCTGTATTAAAATATTTGGAAAATACCTGTCAGCAATTATTGTGCCTCCAGGAATGCACAGGCCACAGGAATTAATTTTCTAATTTATTTCAATTACTTATATGGTACAAACATATATGCATCACCTTTGTAACTGTTACGAACTCAGTAATGAAACATTGCTTGGGTGTGTCTAAAACATATCCCTGAATACAATGAAATTTGAATATAAATGAGTGTATGGAATCTCTTGTTTAAAATGTTAACTTGTTCCACGATACAAATATCTTTACTTTCAACATAAATATACTTTCCATTCAAATTTTTCTTTCTATCAGATACAGTGATAGAAAAGTAGTGTCAATAAAAGTGATTGAAAACCCAAAAACATCAACAAGCAAAGTTGTCTTACCAATAGAAGAATATTTTTCACAATAGGAAAAACTATTGTCAACAGGCTTTGTCTTAAAAAAAATAATCTATATTTCAAACATAGTGTAGAGTTTCTAGTCCTGCTGCTGTTGGTGTGTGAATTAAGGAAAGCAAATGGTACTTCATAGTACTAATTTCAGCAGTCACTGAGGTTTTTGTTCACTCACTATTTTGGCTGTGAGATATTGTGTATAGAAAATCATCTTATTTTGTGGCAATACTTCCCCTGCTATTCTTATAAAGTCAATGTCTTTCCTACCTCTAGCACAGAATTTCACCATGGTGGGGGTTTGAAGGGACCTGTAGAGATAATCCAGCATAAATCCCTGATAAAGCAAGTTCTCCTTGTTGAGGGGGCACAGGAATGAACACGTCCAGACAGGTTTGGAAACCTCCAGAGAAGAAGCCTCTAAACCCTCCCTGGGCAGCCTGGGCCAAGGCCCAGGCACCCTCAAGGTAAAGAAGTTTTTCCTTAAGTTTAAGTGGAACTTTATGTGTTCCAGCTTTTGTCCATTAGCCCTTGTCCTATCACTGAACACTACAGAAGAAAGAGTTGCCTCTTCCTCCTAACATACACCTTTTAAATACTTGTAAGTCTTACTGAGATCCCTCCCACAGTCTCTTCTTCTCCAGGCTGAATATTTCCAGTTCCTGCAGCCTTCTCACATAAGAAAGATGCTCCATTCCCCTAATCATCTTGCTGGCCCTGTGCTGGACTCTTTCCAGCAGTTTCCTGTCTCTCTTGAATGAGGAGCCCAGAACTGGACACTTCTTGTTCATCCATCTCTCTATTAACTAGCTAAGGAAATCATGTGTCTTTATCTGATACTGAAAATTCAGAAATTTTCTTGACATTTTCAGTTTCCTGCACCACTCCAGCAGAATTTTTTCATATTGCTAAATAAGCCTGAAATGACGTGGGACAGATGGCTTTCTGCACATTTTTGTTGGTTTTTTGATTGATTTTTCTTCTCTTATTCCTTTAACCTTTGTTACAAGCTACACAGAGAAGTTGCTACTGGCATAGTCAGGATTTTTTTTTCAGCACATTGTGCATCAAAACAACCATGATGAGATTAAGGACATTAAATGTTCACAAATTTTCCCCATCCATAGCTAGGTCCGGAGAGCAAGAATATGCCATGAAAAGTTGGAATTGTCCCAAGGAACTCTCCCTGGAGCACTACTTCATTTTACAAGAGACTTTGGACTTAGTATTGAGAATGGAATGTATATTCAAGAACATTTAATTGATCAGAATTCAGCACCACAGCTCACTTGAATTCACTGATACCATTTTGCATTGGTGTTTTCAACTAATTGAGAATCAGCGTTTCTCAGGATGCTCCACTTCATATTTATGTGAATATGACAGCAGTAAAAATGGCTGTTTCTACAATTAACAAATTAATTTCAGATATTGATGATATCATGGTAAATATTTTCCTCTTATGGTTACAACTTCAAACACAACAAAAGGTACCACAATATAAAAGAAAAACCAGTATCCTACTTCACTCTCACTGGTATTTTTCCATCAAATGCACTACTCAAGTGAAATGCTAAGGATTAAAAGGCATTTTTTACGCTACACAACAGAGAAATGGCCTAGCTTCCAAATGCTCAAACTGCTATTTTCCCAAAGTACATAGCTAAAACAGGCAACTTAGTTCAGGCATTTATTAGCCACATGAACATGACGCTGTATCTGCCACATAGTCTCTCTGTTGAACCTGGTATAATGTTGCAGAGGTTTCACAGAAGCTTAGACATATCCACATTGTGCCTACTGATGCCACCTAGTCTTGAGTTAGGATATGACCAGGGATTTGAACGTTTCTGCTCCCCCTATGTAGAGTAAGCTTTGTAAATCTAGCTGTGAAAATTCTCCAAGAAGGAACTAACCTGGGAAAATGGCTCCAGGCCACAGAAGAGCCCATTCTTGGCTAAATCCAACTGTAATCAAATCCTGCAGTATGTGAGTAGAAAGAGAAGAGCCCTACACTCTATACTTTGTTCAGTTAAAGCTTCTTCTGAGACAAAAGCAATCATAAAGGCTTAACCAGTTCTACCTTACATAGCCTTGGGTCAGCATTAGTTAACCTACACAGATCACCACTATTGTAACTACTGACAGACAAAACCCAAGAGGAGGTGTGCTAATATATGGCACTTTCATTTTTCTCTTTCCAACTGTTTGTTGTTATTTCAACTCTGTGAACAACCCACAAAAGATAAAGCCAAGAAAAAATGGGGACTGTTTGTCTGTGACCCATCATCTGCCTGGGAGCAACAGGATTGCCTTGAACATTTTGACTAAGAGTATTTCCACAGACTCTGAAGACAGCTGCTGTGTTGTCACTGTGACCCAAAATTCGCAACAGAAACTCTTGACAACTCAGAAACAGCAGGTGAAGAGAGATCTGACAATGCAAACTTTGAAGAACAACAGGCAGATTGACCCCTGGGGAGTGCCTAACAAAATATCTCTGTTCAGTCAAGCATAGGAGATAGAATTTAATCCAACAGCTATAAAAAAGTACAGACAAAAGAGGAAGCAAAAGAAACACAGGAGGAAAAAAACCCAAGAAATTTGTGAAATAACAAATAATGTTAGCAAGGCAGGTGAGGATATCACTCTTCTGATCAGCTATCCCAAGTACAGACATAAACAGCTTTGAGTATCTAAGGACCTTCCTATAGCAGAGGATTCTCAAAGACCTATTGTGGGAGCATCAGTGTAGGCAGTTTTCATGGCTAGCCAGAATATTCATCAGGGTATTAATAACACTGTATGGAGGGAAACTTTTTAATGATGGAGGAGGTGAATAGGGAGGTGGTCTCTGCTATATAGCTAAAAGGAAAGAAGGAATAGTTTTCCTTTGACATACACTCAGCTTGTCTCCTGCAGAAGTAGCAAAAAGTGTGTGTTAGAATGATCTACAAAAGACCTGCTTTCCCACCTTTCCTTCAGAAAGAACAAGGATAGTTCAAAATCCTACAGCACTTTCAGTTTAGCTGACCTTTGATAGGGAATGTTTGCAGATATTCTCCTTCTACTAAGTTGATTGCTACATATGGAGCAGACAGACTAATGTTTTCCAGAGTTTCTTCACTCTGATCACAGTGTCTGATGTTATCATTTTCCAGAACCTCAAAATATATACATACAGTTACTTGGATCAAGCTTCACTCATCATATGATCTAAATGCCCACTTTATATATTTATTTCAGAATGGATTTAATTCATCTTATTGATCCAAATATTCCTATCTCTGGAAACATCTTTGAAAAGAGCCCAGGCTGCTTTCTCACAAGTTAGACATCTAACTTGCACATGGAAAATTTATATATAAATGAATGATAGTACAGTATCTGTTATAAACAATTGTGATGAGAAGGAAATAGATGTATACTTATTGTCACAAGATACTTCTCACTACCTTACTATAATCTACCAATTCAGTAGTGCACCAATGCAATAATATAACCACTTAAGACACCTGTGTAAGGAAAGCTCCCAGAAGTATATTTGTAATGAATGGAGATGTATATTCAGACAGACTAAAAATACATTTAGAAATGCATATTACTCTAGTGTATAAGTATAGTATCTCATACTAAAAAGCATGGTTTAAAACAATTGTAATATATGCAGTGAGTAGGGATTAGAGTTCAAGAGAAATGAAGCAGGTTTTATTTTTTTACTATGAACAGATAATACCAGACTTTGAGAACATCATATTTGCCAGACATTGTATATTACTCTTACACTTTTTTCATATATAAAGTACAGCAAAATTGCTCAAAGATGTTATTATGTAAATACCAAGGCAAATACTAAGTGCCACTGTACTACATAGGCCAGTTTTGATGTTTATGTCAATTAAATGCTACCTATTTTCTTTGCTAGGGATATAGAAATTTTGAATCTGTTCTGCAATAAAGACTATATAAAAAGCTTTATATATCATAGAAGTAGTAAGGAAGGAAACAAGTTGTCTGATAGATATGGAAATTTCCAACACAGTCACATTAAATACTGATTAAATTTTGCACTTCAGCATGGTCCCACAGGCTACACTGCCTACAGTCACATCTGTGGGTAATTCCAGTTAAATAAACACATGGTCAAGGGTGAGACTCTGTTAAAACTCTTAATCCATAATTTGTAACATACTGAGCAGAAGCACCACCCATAGCACCTCCCTTGCAAAATTAGCAACTGATTTAACTCAGTAACAACCTGCAGCAATGTGTAACTTAGTCTTGCATGAGCATCCAGATTTGCATTTCTTCATTCAGTCATGCTCCTGGGTTACCCTGTAGCACCATGACAACAATGTGGCATTCTGTTTTTAAAGCATTTGACAAGGGCACAGCTTAGGGGACACTGAAAACACCTGGCTATGCAGTCAATAAGGGATCTTGCAGGTGAATGCTATTCAACTCACTTTTTTATACATTTTTTGATGAATTTAAACTGAATTTCATGATACTTTTTTTGCCCAAAGAAACACATTCTGATCTCACCCAATATTAACTAATGTGTTTGGTGATTTGCTGACCTCAGGAGAGATCCTGAGTCAAATGTTTTGCATTGTTAACTTTTCCAGCTATAATAGCAAAATGAGACAAGGATCACATCTCTTTTCCCCTTGAAGATACCCTCACAACTGTGTGTAAACTATCATTACAGAATTTTACTCACCGTTTCATTCACGACTTCTGGTCTCTTGATCACTTGGGTGACCTATGTACTACTTTTCTTGGGAAACCAGCTAGTTTGCTCCAAGAGTAAACCTAGACAAAGCAGAGTAAATGCTTGTTTGTTTGGTTTTTTACACAGTCTGTTGCAGGCAGCATATACATATAGACCATAACACGCTAGTTTGTCTCCCAAACCTACCCAACTACCCTTGTGCCCTAAAATGCCCCCAGTATCCTCAAGCTATATCACACATGAAAGCCCTGTGCTGCTGGATCAAAACACACATTTTGTATTATCTTAGGAACTTTGAATTAAAAATTCTTATGAAAATGATCATGAAAAAAAAAAAAAAAAGCAGGCCAATGCAATGCAGTAATGGATTGAAAGCATCAGTCAGTCCTCTCTACAGAGGCTGACCCTGAGCAATGTGGATATAAAACACTTTCCTCCACTCAGCCTGAGGGCCAATGATCATTTTTAGGGGCAGATGGCATTTGACAGGTTAAATGAGCCCATGATAGAATCAGCAGCTGTTGTTGTACTCATCAGTTGCTGCATTGTCTGTAATCCCATCCTAAAGACCTCAGTTCCAGTGTGAGTGGTATCCAGACATGCCAGTGCTCAAACAACACAAGGCATTGTTGCAAGTTTGCTTTGGCAGCACAATTTCAACACGTCTGATCATGAGATATAGCCCTAACATGCTAATAGGTACCAAAAATTTACATATATACATATGGAAGAGTTCATTAACAGAAAACTATGTCTGCTACATCAATTTACAATATATAGAATTTCTGACTTCATTTATATAGAATCATAGAATCATAGGGGTTGGAAAGGACCTTTGGAGAGAATCTAGTCCAACTCCCCCAAACAGTGATCTGATACAGTGATCAGTACAATTCTGTATTAACATGACATCTATAATTGGGCTGTGGAGTTCACAAAGATCTGTTTCATAGTCATAGAAGCACCTGATGTCTCATAAATATATTTCCCTTATTCTCTTCCTTTAGCTGTGATACTATTCTCCTTGCCGTATTTTATATATAGATACATATATGTATTATATATATATATATATATATATATATATATATTTATATATATATATACTCATCTTAACCCATTCTACTGTTGGTCATTCTTTCCATAAGGTATACTTTGATTAATGTTTTAGCAATGACTTTATAGAAGTAAACATACTAAGCAAAACTCCAGCCAGGCTTAAGGCAACAAGCAAAATGAATACATCAAAGGAAATAAGCCTTCAAAAGTAACCTAAATGAAACTGGTTTGCACTCATTTTCCAGAATGTGACTTCACAGTCATCTAAGATATATAGGACTATAAATATATAGTGAGAAAACACAGACACACACATGCATGTAAATATGACATGAAGATCTTTGCTCATATAGCTGGTCATTTCATCACACAAGGTGATCACGTTAGCCAAGCCTGAGCTGTCCTTGGAAAATGTGTTCACCATTTCCAATTAACTTCTTCTCATTCATAGTTCTTTCTTGACTTTTTAAATAAAATGAGTGCAATATTAACATTTTCTCCTTCTCTGACTGTGATGGGGTTTTTTCCACAAGATGGGACAGCTTTCTCCTGTTCACACTGGCCAACTCTCCAGCTCTTTCAGCACCCCAGAGTTGGGCATGTTCAGCTTGCCTTGTTAATCCTTAATCTGATCCCTTACTGCTAGCTGCCCTTTTATTTTCCACATCTTTTTGGAATGCAGAGCTATCATCTATCCCACCCATTAAGGGACTCATTGTCCCTGAACTGTTACTGCCTGTGAACCACTACTGTGAGCCTTCATCTGCAGGTTCAGAAACAAGACTGGGCAAGAGACATGGCACTTCATCATAAATGAAAGCAGAGGAGGAATGCTCCCTGGGCAGTCCACATTCTTATTCTTCTCCTGCTTCATCTGCTATAGTTGCCTAGGGACTCCTCAAAGAATTAAATAAAAATTTCTGTTCAGTAACTGCCACAGGACAGACTCAGGCAGCATTGTGCTATCTAATGTAATATTAGAGCAGCTGTCTCACAGTGGTAGAAAGACAGCTTCTGTACTGTGCAGAAAGCAGAATTTCTCTTCTGTGTACATGAAATCAATGGTTGCCTGCAGAAGGGGTCCATTGTTTTCTTAAGAAATGGAAATGTTGTCACAGCAGGGAACAGGGTAACAACTGAATAGCATTACAGACACAGTTTAAAGACCAGAAGGAGAATGAGGAAGGTAAGGAAAACATAGAGAAAAAGACAGACAATATTCAAGGCAAAGACAAAGAAGAAAGAAAAGGGAGAAAGACCAGAGGTGCAATACACAGAACAAGCAATCAGAAAGCAGAGAAATGGGAGGCCAAATACAAACCAGATCAAGCGTTCTAACAAAATCTCATTATGTCAAAGAGGGAAATACACTGTCTCACCAAATTGATTTAAAGGAAGAAAACAGTAAGGTGATGAGAAAGCATGAACCATAAAGAAAATTAAAGTTAGTCTATCAGTTCAAAATAGATTTTGATGTTAGATTTTTGTTGATTTTCACAGATGTCTCTGAAATCATCGACTGTCTCCTCCAGTCAATGACCATGTTCTCTTTCAAAGAAAAGAGACTTGTGAGTTGCAAAGCAGAGAGGGAAAGTAATGTGTTCTCCAGAGTCCCTTAAGATAAATGTGGAGATAATAATGTACTGATAAGGAAAAAGAATTCTGTTTTCTACACTTTTAGGAATTTGCAATGCTCTAGGCTGCTCTGAGTCGTTATTGTCTCAAAGCCTTGGAGTTTGTTCCAAGAGTGCTGAACATACTGTACACATGCTGCATAACGAGACATCTCTGTATCTTACCTCAGAAGCTCTGTCATTTCCTAATCTGTCTGTTTTTATTTAATACAGGAAAGACAATGTATGAAACTATCAGCACAGAAAATGCATCCCATTAGATGCAGAGAGGACTGTTTCTGTTTATATATTAGAAGTTCTTTTTTAAAGATAAAGCTCTCCCAAAGAGTTCTTTACAGCAGATTGAGATTTATTTAAATGTAACTGCACATTATTGGTGAGTCCTGAGTG
The DNA here is from genome assembly GCF_028858725.1 of Colius striatus. NCBI lineage: Eukaryota > Metazoa > Chordata > Aves > Coliiformes > Coliidae > Colius > Colius striatus. The sequence continues at coordinate 95,441,050 of NC_084761.1, read as the reverse complement.
TTGATTATAAAATTGCTATCTTGAATGTTAATATTCATTTTCATAACTAACATGAAGATTTTTAACTGTATATGCACAAAGTTATGATTTATTAAAAACTTTGGTTTTGTTGAGCAAAAGAAATACATTAAAGTTGATTTTTTCTATGTGTGTTCTGTAGACTCTAATGATTCCATCACCAGGTAGTAGACTTTCCTCTTTTATTCAATTATTAATAAAGTGACATCAGAGATCATCTTTCATTCAGAGAACAAGAAGGAAAAGATAATTTTTATAAGTACCATTTATGAACATAAATTCCTTCCTTCTAATCAACCTGGTAATTAAACTCTCAAGAAAAAGTGCTAGCAAATAAGGAAAAAGAAACAAAAATATCTTGCAAAAGCTTTTTCCTTGTCACAAAGAATTTTTTCACTCAAGTTTTCTAAGTAAAGTTGTCTTCACCTATTATCATAGCACTTAAGAATTTTTAATGCCTTTTTCTAAAGTGTCCCTGTTTTCTTTCCGTTTCCTGTTCTTAAGGCTGACTGTACTTACACCAATGAAAAATAATGAGGTTTTTGAAAAATGTTGTAATTAAGATCACCTCCAGAAAACTTTGGTGAATATATTTACCAATTTCTACTTTCATTACAGAAGTATTTGAAGGACTCTCTGTGATAGGTGAAATACAAACACTTCTTGAAACATAGTTCTGCTCTAATATTTTTGTAATATGAAAAGGAAAGGGAGAAGGATTTAACTGATGTGAGGATTATTATTTCCATTTGTGAATGGATACTTGAAGCACTGATAAATGAAATGTCATTCTGAGAGACATGAAGGAGAACTGTGCCAGAATTAGAAATACATTGCCTCCTGAGTCACAGAATCACAGAATGGTAGGGGTTGGAAGGGACCTGTAGAGATCATCTAGTCCAACCCCACTGCAAAAGCACGTCCACTTAGATCAGGTCACACAGGAATGGGTCAAGGTGGGTTTTGAAAACCTCCAGAGAAGGAGATTACACACTGTCTCTAGGCATTCCAGTTTAACTGGATTTTTTTTTGTTCCAGCATTTTTCCATTATCCCTTGTCCTATCACTGGACACAGAAAAAGTGTTGCTCCATCCGCCTGGCATAGACCTTTCAAACACTTGTAAGCATTAATGAGGTCCCCCTTCAGCCTCCTCTTCTCCAAGCTGAACAGCCCCTGATCCTGCAGCCTTTCCTCATAAGGAAGATGCTCCAGTCTCCTCAGCATCTTGGTGGCCCTGTGCTGGACTCTCTCCAGCAATTCTCTGTCCCTCTTGAGCTGAGGAGCCCAGTACTGGACACAGGACTCCAGATGAGGCCTCAGCAGGGCAGAGTAGAGGAGGAGTCCCCACCTTGGGTTTCATCCATGAAACAATTTACACCTTTCCATACACTTTCTCCCTTCACTTTCTTCTAAGAGGTTCACACTTTGAAGTTCTCAATCATATTCTAAACTACTGAAACACATTTATGGGTAAAATGAAGCTACCTTATCAACCTAACAGACCATCTGTTAGAATTTACCATGCACATAAAAACAAATCTCTTGAACAAATGACTGGTTTAATTCTATCACCAGTGTTCTGTTTTCAACCAGATACTCAGTTTTCTTCTTACTCCTTGTTCCACATAGCTGTGTTACTCCCATCAATAGAATTATTGGGTATTCCTTGCACAGCCCAACAGGTTTTGTGGGATCAGCCACAAAATATGGTATGAAGTTCCTGGGAAATGGACCGTTTTTTCTGTTTGAGTCAATCTGGCAGACTTGAGGACCTCCCTAAAAGAAGAGTGTAAGTGAAGTTCTTTGACATTATTTGTTGGGGTTCAGCAATCTCAGATGTATGTGAACAAATAGTGATAAAAGCGTTTTCTGACTCTTAATAAAGTAACTCTCAGCTCTAATAAAACGTTAAGAGTTTTGTAAAGACTATCATGAGTCTTTTAGCTTGTACTAAACTCTGGCAAATTAACACAGACATCTCCCAAAGACTGCTGTGACAAGAGAATCCAAGACTTCCATGTACTACCCTTTCAAGTATCTGCTACATTATGCTTTAATATCAGCTTCATTTTAACTTGTTAATGCACTGTAAAAATATCCAAATTGATCTTATGTGTAATAGAAACATTATGGGACTCGCTTGACTGTTCCTTACATAGGGCAGGAGATTTCACATGGCATCAATGCATTATACTTATGCAGCTCTTATGAGGTGGTGTTTTCATGTTATAGATCTCAATCCAACAACATTTATCATTAATTAATTATCTTCATCAGCAGGGAAGTCAATCCTTTAATGTAAACACTTGGGTTGCTCTTGGCCATTCAAATATTACAGAAAATACAGGAAATGTGATTACAGTAAAATCCAAACAGTTTCAGTCTCAGATTAGGATCCAAATATATCTCATCAATAATAATTTAGAAGCTTTTTCTACAAAATATGTAAAGTTTCCAAAGAATATTTATAAACCCAAAGTTTTTGTCATTGATGTTAATAATATACAACTCAATGTTACATTTATTTTAATCCAGGTTTTCTTTACTTATTTGCTTGGAAAACCTCCCAAATATCACAGCAAGTTTATTTTTCTTGACTGAAATTAAGATTTCAGTTTGTACAGTCAGTGGTAAACAATATTATAAAAATGAAATATTAATGTCTGAGCTAAGTATTTAAGACCTCTTACTAGTAGCTGCCAGAGACTGATCTATTTATCACTAGCCGCTAAACAAGCAAGAGGGTGACCAAACTTTTCTATCATAACCTTTGCAGCTGAAAAATTACATGTAAGCTGTTAAATTCACTATGGGAGTTTTCATAGAAGGGATTTGACAACATCAACTGAATTTAAAGCCAGAGGAGACCATTAGATAAATGGATGTTGCTTTCTGTGTAATAAAGAAGGAAAATGTGTATCTCATTACCCTTGCAAAGATCCTAATAACTTGTACTTATCTACCTGTTCAGAAGCCTTCAAGACATCAATACAGAAGCTGTAGAGTTGTTTTGTTGGAAGGAGCTAGTACCACAGAGATTTCAGGAGACTTTGTAATTGAGAACTTCAGTATGACCAGATAAAAAACATGGAACTTTGAAGAGTTCTGTTTGATACACATTAAATTATGGTGTCTTCCTGTGTAAGTGTAGACAGTTTTGAGGCATTTATCAGCAGATTACTTATATAATAATTTGGATTAAAGAATGAAAATATAGAATGACATCATAACAGAAAAAATACCAAAACAATCATCTAGGAACAAATTTCCCTACCATTTGGAAAGAATAGAAGCAATGAAGAGAAACACAAAATGAGTAAATAAAGCTGAAATAAAAACTAGATCATAAGACATCAGGTTGGAAAGTAACATGGAGTCTGGAAGAGCAAAAACTCAGTCTATAAATATCTTCAAGTTAAGGATATAAAGCATAGGAGAGAATTATTCAGTGTCAAGCTATAAGTACTGGATGAAAAGGCCTGGACCTAAGAAGGAATTTTAGGTAAAAGTTTTTAGCTACAGGAAGAGATGAAACAGTCAGCAGGCTGAAAGTGTGATATTCAAGGTACTGACCCTGAAACGGGGTGTTCACACCAATAGATATGGTTCACTTGTGCATTGTCATCTAACAAATTTCCTGCTACTACAGGAACCTGAACTGCCTTTGATTTCTCTTGATCTCCTCTCAGGCGGCATTTAAGTTTCCGACATTCTAGCGTACTGTCATAGGTTATATGGTAACAGAAAGATATTTCATGGCCTGAGATAAGTATATCTTTACAAGGTTGAATGGGGAAGGTAGAAGAAATATTTTCATAGATCTTTCTGGAGAAATTACACAGATACCAACTTTTGTGGATGTTAGGAAGGCTCTCTTCTGGAGTAATTTCCAAACATCATGTCTATCCCTGTTCTTGATGTAGACGTTTCATGTAACAGACACTTCATTATCCTTCCTAAGATTCATATCTTGATTCACTGGAGTACCTCCTTAAAAATATTCCTACCTTATTCAAATAGCTTCAGATACCTTTTTTTACTGCTATTGCTGCTCTTTTTATGATCCTACCTTCAATCTAGTCCTTGATCATAACCTCAAACTTGTAAGAACATCTGAAGATACCTTCACAAATTGTGAATGTTCTAAGGAAGGAACTTCCAAAGCTTTCTCTCCCCTTCCCTCATCTTTTATCATACTATTTAAAATATGAGATAAGGTTTATCTCAGCTTAGATACAGCTATTTCCAAAGTCAGTCTGCCAGTCCTCTGTCAGCTCATATATGACCATGAATTGAAAACTTACCACATCTTGGTAATTTCTATATTCAAATAAAAATACTAAGGTCTGTTTAATAAGCTTAGCAGACATTGATGGCACTTCTAAGCCACCATAAGCTTTTACATGTTGCTTTTAGTGAAGAATGTAGCACTCATTTCTAAAAACATGCAGGAAATCTAATGGTAGCACATAAGAGCTGATCATCGCAGGAAGAGCAGCTGCAGAGTCTTCAACTATATAAGACTGCTGGAAGAAAAAAGAATTAATCTGTTTTTCTTCTTCACAATGGATGGAACAAGTAATAAGAAGCTTATATTTCTGGAATAGAGATTTAAGTTAGACCTCAGGAAAAGGCTTTCTAAAGATAAGTATAGTTAAGTACTGGAATAGATTTATTGGGGAGATTATGAATCGCAGAATCATTTGAGTCTTCCAAGAACAGTTTAAATAAACTCTAGTTAAGAATGGTTTAGATAGAGTCAATCCTGCCCTGAGGCAACAAAAACTTGGATTTGATTCTGCCAAGAAGCAGAAGGATGGCCAAGACAGTCTCTTGAAATCCCTTTCAAGGCATTTCCAGTGATAAGGTTTAATGAATGAATGTTTTAGCTAACATTTCATTTAGATGATGGATAAAATCTGTATTTTTAACGGGGAAGATAATTTAGTAGTGAACAACTATCAGTGCTATGATTGATTCTCTTCCCATTTAAAACATTTTTAAAAGTAAGACTGAACACAGAAATTTAAAACAATAGCCAACTGCAGTTGTAGCTAATTGCCCAGACAAAGGACTAATTTCAGAAGTCTTGTGGCCTGTGTTATGCAGGATGTTACAGTGGCTCTCAGTGCTTTAATAATCTATGATTTAGTTTTTATTTTGTTTGCTTTCTCCATTGGTCATGTTCCTTTATCAAACTGTTTGCTGGCTCTTGGTCTCTGACAGTATGTAAAATGCTTAAGAATATTCTGAAGAGATAACAGCTTATCTCATATACCCTTTCTAGTTGTTAATGCTTCCATACTTAGTGATTTACCCACTATGGGTAGGGGAAACAATCCCCTTTTAATGACTCCAGACAGGAGGATAAAAAAAATCCACTAATGTGTTTGAGGCAAACATCTTTATAATAGTAAAGTTAATGAGGACATGATTAATGGAAATACAGATGAAATGCTTTCTCCACCTCCATAGAAACATCCCTAATTAAGATAAATTTAAGTACTAGGCATTAGATTGCAAATGGAAGCTAGAACAATGAAAGTACTGAGAACAGTTTCTTTCCTTTCATGCAGCTTTTTAACATATTTAAATAATTACTTGATTTACTGTCTAGTTTGCAGATATGGGGCTACATGCCTGAGCAAAACAAGAAACCATGCATTAGACAAAGAGTTGTATTCATCCTCATCTGCCACTTTCTTCCCTAAAGCACAGAGGTGTCTACAACACAGACCAAAGGCCATTTTGCCTTTATTAGTTTTAGTGCAGTTTAAGGGCAGCTGGTCCACATAAAAGTAGAAGAGAGAAATTTGAGCCACTGGGTAATTCAAACAGTCTTTACTTATGAAACCTACTTCTACACTGAAATAAAAGGTGAATTTCCACTTTGTACGGACATGGCACCTTCCAAGAAAAAGATAAGATTAAGTGAATAGATATTTTAATTCAAAATCTTTGCAAAAGTATAAAGAAATTAGACCAAAGAGTCAGGTTCCTGACATTCGTTCAATGGACTTTATTATCTCACAAAGTTTTATTTCATTCCCCTATGATCTCTTAGATGACTATCTCATTTCTATTGGAAAAAGACATTCCACCTTTTTCCTTATGCCTCCTGCTTGCAATCTGTGAAGGATGGTAATACAGTAATAATGAAAAAAAGGAGGGATAAAAAAGACCCAAGAAGGCATGTTATGGGAGTTCTGAGTACCTATTTACATAATTGTTATTCAGGACGACAATTACATCCTTCTGTGTACCACAGCCCAAAACAAAAGGTAAAATTTTTTAGCCCATCTCTTGTCTTCTCCTAGGGCTTTTAGATGATCTAGATCAACTCTGCTGCTTCTCTGCAGCAGGAATTTAATCCTAAGTGAGGTAAATAATATACAGCAGGAAGTTCCTCTGCACTGAAGTAACAATTTTAGTTAGATCTCAGCATTACTTTTTAGAGATTATTTAATTCAAGATGCAAACAAGAGGGAAGGTTTTATTACTGAGTAACAGACATTTCAGTTCCATCTGCAGTCTCAGTTAAAGGGGTGTCTCAGACAATGGGAGAAAGGGCTAAAAAGCTCACTGTCAATTTTGATACTGACTATTCATATGACAAACGAAAGCAAGATGAATATTTGAACTGCTTGCAAAAACATATCATGTTGAACAGGGTAAGTGCATCTCCATTTATTATGCAAGGAGCTTAGGAAGGCAGAATATATTTATTGTTAATAGAATATTCACCTCAAGCTATACCAATATGTTTTTTGTTTTGATAAAACTTGTCCTTAGGGAGCCAAACAAACTTCTGAGCTATTGCAAAGAATGATATATATTTTCTGTTTAACTCAGTATAGGACTGAGTTACTGTCTGACTTCTATTCTGAAGGTGATTCTGCATCTTTACAGAGGCAGTGAAACTATAAAAACTGAGAACAGAAGTGTTCTCTCTGCTTTTTGCATCTGTGACTCATATTTGGGTAACCAGTTTCAGATAGTTATGAGTAACACAAATGAAGAAGTTGTGACTATGGAGCAACTTTGTAGGAAAGGAGAGAATATAATGTTATTCTTTATCATCTCTACACTAGTGATAAATTTATTTTCAGGAATACAAAATGAAGCTCCCGATTAAGATTTCATGAAACACAAACTGGATGTTTAGGACTTGTATGCAGACGAACTACATGAAATAAAGAATTAAACACATTCTGGGAAATGGTGAGTAATACAGGAAAGTCTGGACAGTACAATATGTTTTTATCTTCTCAGAGATGACAGTATCAGGGTAACAGCAATAATAGATCTTTTCCAAACAGATGTTATAGTCCAATACAGTTCCAACTGAACTTCACATGCTTCTGGAGACAGAAACAAAAATGCTTTAGAATGAGATTGTACAAATCATCGTTTACAGTGAAGTCACTTGTGTCACTAAGGTTTTGCTTCAGGTTAGCAGTGGCTTAGACTAGGTGATCTCTAAAGGTCTCTTCCAAACATTACCATTTTATGATTTTAAATTCACTAGTAGTTTTGAATTCCGGACTGAGTGGAGAATCACTGCAATGCTTTCTGACATCCTAAAGGCAGCAGCATCAAATGAGCAAGAGACGATTTACTCCAAGTGAAATGAATGACAAAACTCAAAATTAATTGACAGTTGTTCAGCTTTCGTTAATATACCTCTACAGATAAAACTTTCCAACTGCTGTTTTGTTCGTCTGACAAATTGTTCAAGTGGTTTTCCTTAGTATACCAGAAAGCAGCAAATGAAATAAAAGCAACCAAAACTTCTCCAAACACTCTTCTTGGAAGGTATGATGGCTGATAAATTAAAAGAAATCTAGTATGAAAACACTGCTTTTTTTCTAGAAAGATTTCATTGCCTGATCACGTTTTTTTTTTTTAAAAAAGACAAATTTGCAATATGAGATTATTTTCCAATTTATAGACATATCCATTTTACTTCCATTAAACATAAAGACAACAGTATTAGCATGTAAGAATGTAAATCCAAGTACGGAAGTTAAACATTTGCCTGAATCTGACTTGCTTGGAATCCCAAATGCTTGAGTAGGGTGGTAAGAAGAAGAGGAAGGGTTGCTATTCTTATAGACTCAAGGGGAAGGCTGCTCTTGTGGGCTCAATTCTTAGCCACAATCTTCTATGTTAGAGTTGCTGGGGTTTTTTTAAAAGTGGATTCTTTCTAATCTAGATTGATATGATTTTTTCAGGTGATTATGGTGAAAGGTGACATTCTCCTGTAATTAATTAGTAACATTAACAGACTGGTAAAAGAAATTCAAGTTGAAACGTGTACAAAAGCATTTAAGAATGACTTTGAGTAATCTGGCATCTCTTAGACAATCTCTCTGTTTTATATTTGTCTTTTTTAATAATTTGATAAAGCTATGAAAACTGCCCTTTGTGATGGGGAGTCCTTGAAGGAAACAGAATGCAAATGATTCCTTTCTAGGCTTTTCTATTGCTGTAAGCAGTCCAGAGAGGGAGCAGCAAGCTGGACGACCTGGTGGGCTTGATAGTATTAGGCTAGCAATTGAACTCAAGCTTCTTAATGGTCTTTCCCATCCAAAACGGTTCTATGATTCTGTGAACATCTGTAGGGACTGGTGCTGGCGGACTTCCCCTGCTTAAGGATTTAATGAGTGAAATAAAATTGGCAAACTTTGAGCCCTCAAGTCTGAAAGTTTTGCTGAAAAATATATTGGCTAGATTAATTCAGTGACAAGGTGTGTTCTCTTAATTTTCTCTTTTTTTTCTGCTTCTCTTTTATCTCTAGCATAGAACTCAAATTAGTTCTAGATCTATCTTTGATTTTTCTTTGCTACTATAATTTTAATAAAAAAGATAATACAGTAGTATATCTGAAAAAAGTACTGTGAGGATTTTTGTTTTCTCTACTTCCTTCTTGTTTGCTCCATTATTTATAGCTCTGTTCTACAGAGCAGAAACCCATCATTGAAGTCTGAGCTAAATCTTCAGTCTATACTATTTATTTAAATTTTATACCAGGGAGGAAGGAAAGGAAACTTGTTTTCCACAAAATAAGGCCTACTTTTCCTCAACCCAAACATCAAATCTCCCAGAATCACAGAATCTCAAGGGTTGGAAGGGGCTTCGAAAGATCATCCAGTTCAACCTCGCTGCCAGAGCAGGACCACCTAGAGTAGGTCACATTGGAACTCGTCGAGAAGGGATTTGAATGTTCTCAGAGAAGGAGACTCCACAACCCATCTGGGCAGCCCCTGCCAGTGCTCCCTCACCTCAATAGGGAAAAAATTCTTCCTTGTATTTCCTTGGAACCTCTTCTGTTCCAGCTTGTACTTGTTGCCCCTTGTCCAATCATTTGCCATCACTGAGAGGAGCCTGGCTCCAGCCTCCTCACACCCTCTCTTTACATTTTTGTGAATATTAATGAGATCTCCAGTCCAGGATGCGACTTTTGAGAGCTAGCAAGTAATGATGAAGAAACAGAAGAAAGAATTATGTAAAGAAAGACAGAAAAGAATTATTTACTGAAAGAGTACAAGTGTAAAAACTTCAGATTGAAAAAGTATATAAAGACTTCAGATTGAAGGAGTATATAAGAAACAAAAAAAGACAGTATATTAGAAAACTTAAGAACCCCTCTCTATGCTTCACATCTATAAATGAGTGCCTACAATGCAATAGTCAGTCTGGAAAGGACATTTTTAGTATCTCGTCACAGATACTCAGTAGTGATGAAGTATACCAAAGATATTTACTTGTATAGGCAATATCCTGGGTAAGAAAGAAAACAAACAATAGCCAGCATAAATCAGAATTAAATTCAAATCTGAAAAAAAATGTTCTTACAACAGTGAATGCTGTGCTTACAATATATTAATTGGAATGATTCCTCCTATTGGAGAACTATTTCAAATCAGAAGCAATTAAGAAAAATATTTCTTGTTTCTTTTGTGAGATACTCAGAATGTATATATATATTAAAAGACCTTGTGATTGCCATTAGGTAAGGGTGCACATTATGCAAGCTATCCAACTATATGATGTCTCTCTCTTTGGAGAGATGATCATAGTGGGCAGGTAGATTCCGGTGCAAGAGATTTTGAAGCTTCCACAAATTTCAAGGTCTCGGATCTGCCAAAGTAATGTTGAAAGAAGCAAAGAAAAATTGTGCCATACAGTTAATTTCTGCTTCTGAATTATATGCAGCAGGGTAATAGTTGTCAATTCAGTAAGGGAGCATAAAAGAGGTACTTGTCAGCCTTGACAAGTCAAAATCATGGTCATCTCCTTAGAAGCATATGATTTGTGGTTTTTAAAGCTGAGGATCGCACAAGTTTCAAGTCTGCCATTGACAAATCAGCCTTTTCAGAAAAATCTGAAATCTGTCACCATTTCTTGTAATGCACAATAGTGCTGCTTTCAGAAGAAAATGTAAAGATATAAAAGTGCCATTTCTGACAAAAAATGATCTGAAGGTAGTTTCAGATTAGTTTGCAAAGGTACAGCATACAGCTTTGGATTACATATATAGCAATTTAGTGCTTCAATTTACTTGAGCTATATAGTAGAGTGCATTCTATAGTCATTGTTTCACAAAAGAAAAAAAAAGAAACATTATTTTTGTATGGAAGAAAGTCACATTGTGAATTCAATATCAGCTCAAGGAAATACACTGCCAAATTATAAATCATAACCAGGGATAGAAGAACTAAAGGTGCAGACACAAAATTCTCTCAAGATTCCTTCATTTTTGTAGAGAAGTGATTCGACTTGCTTTGATAAATTCCTAATGTAGTGTGGAAATGGGTTTACTAGACATATAGTGTATCCTCTGGTTACCTGCCAAGGAATGCAAAGCTCACTGGGAATCCTATTCAACGTCAATTTTGATATCCCAGTGAAACTAAATGCCTGTTAGCTTAAAGGGTCAAATAAGTGAGCAGTGTCAAGAGGATTTCAGTTATTTTTATCCCTGTATGCACTCACTACTTAATTCTTTTTGTTCTGTATGTGTGCCCATGCCTGAACAGGTATTAGCTAATCCCTGATGGTTGTATTACAAACAATCATGCTAATGGAGGGGGACTGCTAGTAGGAGAAGAAGCCTATAACCTCTACTTGTCAGTTCAAAGGATGTCTAGGTCGATAATAATCAGAAGTCCTTTATCACCTGATGCCTATCAGATGATGTAAATGAAATAGAGTGATTCCTCTTTCTAAAACACAAATAAAGTGGATCAATGGTAGAGTAAGGAGGTTCATTTTAAAGAACTATATGGGATCAACTCTCCAGAGCACAAGACTACTTTTAAAACTTAAAACATGTAAAACACGCCAGCATTTACTGTACTTCTGTGGAACAGTCATGCTTCCTAAATCTATTTACATCCTACATGGGACTACCGATATGGTAAGTTGAAGGCTGCTTATTTGGTATTAGCCACTGAAGGCATTGTCTGATCACTTGGAGTACACGTGTTCAGAGACCTACCTGGTATGGAGGACAGAGAAAATCAGTCAGTCAGACATGAAGAAATGACTAAACCTCACCTCTCATATTTAGATTCATTTTGCATCTGTTGCATCTATTAACATCTATGTTTCAGGAAGTTGCTTCCAGATGTACCTAATAACCGACTAAGCACATTTTGGGGCCATGACTAAAAATTGTGTGAGAAGAATCAATGTCCTCAGAAATAAAAAACCCATTCTATCAGCTGTAAGAAGTCTATTAGAAATAACCAACAGGTAATGCTGAGCAGAGTGGGACCTTTTTTTATGTCTCAGTGATGGCTGCCAGGACAGGTCTTCCTTTTATAAAAAAAGTTTTTGCCTTGATGGTATATAAAGCTGCACTGATACCTCAGAAGATTTAGGTGCCACCTCATTCAGAAATCTAGTGAGACTTGTAAACTAACTGCTCAGAACAAGCAGTTTTGGAAACAAAAAGCCTTTATTTTGTGTTATATGTTATGTTACGTTACGTTATGCTATAATGGTTATGTTATAACCTTTATGTTATTTGAATTTTCTGGCCTAGGAAATGGCAAATGTGTTTTGCACTATATACAGCCAACATAACCAGTTTGTAAGTCTGAACTTTCTGTTAGAGAACTTCAGATTTCAATCCTGGCTGATCCACATCTTGGTCTGTTTTCTGTAGAAAAGAGATAGGAATATTTCTCTACATTCCTGAGATGTTGTGTGAACTACTTCTTGTGTGAAGGCCCAAATAAGAGGTATCATATGGCATAAAATAACCTAATTTGCATGTGCTTACAGCTGTGCTATACAGACCTTTCAAACAGAGCACTGATTTATTTAATGAAAAAAAAACGTGGGTGTGATGAAGTAGTATGATTTTATGCATGTGTTGTACCAGGTTACACAGTCTTATACTTTAAAAACTTAGCTTGTAAGATGTATTTATGCATGCTTAGCTTGTGGGGTTTTTTTTAATGAATATCCTTTTTTAAGGTTTATGGTTGTTCATACATTTTCTCTTGACCTCCACACAACAGCCTAAACTGAAAATAGAGCATTTGGAAAAATCATCTGCTTAATTATTAAAATAACTCACTCATTTTTAACCAATCTAGCCTCTCCAATGCTAAAGGCAAACCTTTTCTGTGCTTCCAGGGGAGCAGAGTTAAAATGCAGATGAGCACACTGGAAAAACTCCACTCCAGTTGGGCACTGTTCTACAATATCTTTATCACATACTACATGAATTTATCTTCTGTATAAGTGTATAGCATGCATTATATAACCTCAATGTACAACAGGGTAGCCAGTGATATAACTTGGGGGAAAAAAATGGAAAACCAGTAGAAAAATAAGACAGAAAAAAGATTTAAATTCCACACGAGTTGCATCATTAGTCTGAGAAGCATTTTGCAGAGTGGTGATTCATTTTCATATTAATGTGTTTGGAAGCAAATAATTTAATTTTATCTACTTTTGATAGTTTCATTGATAAAATATATATTTTTTCATTTGCCTCCATGCCTGAAAACATTGCTCAAATTGGAGACAATGAGCTCCAGCATCATTCTGTGCATTTCTACAATACAATTATTATCAAGGAAAAGGGCAAGCACAGAACCTAGTATCTCACAACACAAGAGGACAAAATGTTGCCTAGTCTCCCTGCCATGAATTTTTCTCCACAAAACACTAGTTGTGACATACAACTCTGCCCAGAGGATTGATTTCTATCAATTAGACCAGCATGGCAACAAGTATGAAGTGATGAACTTTGTTAGAAAGTTTGAAAGATGTCAAGGGCTGAATGGGATATATGGAAGGAGCTATTTTTTCCAAACTCCCGAAATATATGTTGGAAGAGGGTTATATGGAAATATATAATATGGTTACATATCCTTTAACTGAACTGTGAATCTCAGTATCAGAGAAAAGCAATATTTAACTCCTTTCCTGACAGTAAAGCTTGGAGAGGTTCTAATACTATGTGACTTTTAACTAATTGTATAAAAAATGAAAGTTTCTATTAAGATCCATTTCCACTGATTTCCATCCAATCCTTTATACCTTTTACATGGTGATAAGAAGTAGACATGTTGTTAACACATCTGATGTTCAAATATGCAATACAACTTGAAATTCTTTAATGCTGTTGTACCTGTGATACTTTCTGATGGAAATATATGCATGTACAGGGAGAAATAAGAAATCAAAACATGTTTGAATTTCTGTTTTAATTTATGAACTTTTGTCTACCAGAGCAGTCTCATGGGCAGTTACTTATCCATGTAAGAAATCAAATAACTTGTATGAGTGAAATGGGAATTTACAGTAATTTTTAGCCACATGTAAATATGAACTTCATTAGTCAGTCCCTGCATGTATTTTGGGTGGGGGAGGCAGAGAAGAAAAACCTAATCTATGCAAAGCACCTCCATTCTGTAGCTTTCATTTTACTTTCAGAAAGGCAGTGGGAAAACCTACATCTACAGATTTACATTACAGAAAACAGTAATACAATTCCCAGAAAATTAGAAGATGTCCTCATTTATATTCTCTCTGGTTTAGGAAAGTAATGAGAAGTTGATAACAGATCTATGTTAAATTTTAAGTTTTGTGGTTAACTTCCTGACCAAATAGACTCTACTGTAGCTACTCATCACCAGATGAATAAAGAAAAGAAGTACCGTAGTGTGATACATACGTAAATGCATTATCTCTGCAGATGTTTGTCCTTCTTTGAAGAAAATGAGCAAGGTTCTGGCATATTATCACAGCCCTTTCCTGACGTCTGGTGGGAAAAGCTGTCATTAGCTGAAGAACCTGAGATTTGGGTTTTTTTCCTCCTTTGGACATCATACTTTTGAAGTGATCTGTTATGGTTTGAAAATCATCTCAGCTATAATCATAGAATCATGGATGGTAAGGTTGGAAGGGACCTTTAGAAATCACCCAGTCTAATCCCCCTGCAGAAGCAGGTTCATCTAGATCAGGTCTCATAGGAACATGTCCAGGCAGATCTTGAAGACCTCCAAGGAAGGAGACTCCACAATGTCCCTGAGAAACCTGTTCCACTGCTCCGTCATCCTCACAGTAGAACAGGTTTTTTTAAGTGGAACTTTTTGTGTTCCAGCTTCATCCCATTACCCCTTGTCCCGTTTCTAGATAACATCAAAAAAAAGGGATGCCCCAACCTCCTGAAACCCACTATTTATGTAAATGTTAATAAGATCTCCCCTCAGTCTCCTCGAGACTAAACAGCCCAAGTTCCCGCAGCCTTTCCTCATATGAAAGATGTTCCAGTCCCCTGATCATCTTGATGACCCTGTGCTGGACTCTCTCGAGACATTCTCTGTCCCTCTTGAGCTGAGGAGCCCAGAACTGGACACAATACTCCAGATGAGGCCTCAGTTCAATTTAAACAAGACCCGCATGGACACGTTCCTATGTGACCTGATCTAGGTGAACCCGCTTCTGTAGGGAAGTTGGACTAGATGATCTCTAAAGGTCCCTTCCAAACCCCTACCGTTCTATGATTCATGATGAAGACAACAAGAAAGTCCCATGTGTTCCTTGTCTGACAGGAAAGGAAGATGAACAAATTACTGTTAAACTTACATGTCACCCTCTTCCCTGTCAGTCTGCTTCTTCACAGTAGAAAATACAAGACACTATAAAAATGTATGTAATCAGATAGTTCAGCAATATCTATGCAGGATTTATCCTTGTATATGCTTTGTAGAAAAAAATTTCCATATACTTTGTGAAAGGAATGAGACAGATTGAAACTGATTTGTAGCTAGACTGTTTTATAGGTGCATAGAGTCATAAGTTTGAAATGGAAAGGAATTATCTTTGATGTTGAGCTATTTAGTCAATACTTTTTCCACTGCTGGACTTTCTTTTGCTGTAGTACTTACTTATTTCTGCAGTAAAACTCTGAATTGGCTCAACTGTGTCCTTTCTATAATCACAGTTGTTCATCAAATCCAGGAGGCTGATCAAACCTTCTTAAAACAGAAGGATTCAAAATGCTTTTTTTTGATAGCTATCCAAATATAAAGTCTCAACACTTCAGAAATCTGTGCTAATTATCACATTCCTGCATAATTCATAACTGGGAAAAGTTCCACTACTTTGTGAACCTTTTAAAATCACAGGAAAACTAATGTATCATCTTACAGTCCATGAAGTATGTAAACCTCATGGCTCAATAATTGATTTGCTTTTCCCAAAATGTCTTTGACTTTTACATTTGGTTGTTTTTTTCTTGTCATCATATTATATAGTTTATAGTATTTTATGCAATATACAGATTTATTTGCACACGGTAGTGTGAATTTTATATGGAAGATTAGATTTACGTATATCTAAGCAGTTATGTTATCAAAACCCCTGTAAGACTGAGAGGGTTTTTGTCAGGACCAAGGACAGCTTCCTTTTGAAAAAGACTCATGAATAAAAGTTTACAAGACTACCAGCCCCCAAAAGTCATGCTGTTCATGAAAACATCTTTAGGACTAAACAACAACAACCCTCTATTTATTTATTTTTTTAAAGTTCATTATTCAACATAAACAGTTGTAAAACTTTAAGAGAGCTCTGGGAAACACAAGTTTAAGTACGCTAGAGCCAACGAGCTGAAAACATTTTATGCAGTGACTGCAAAAGTATCAACTCAGGCATATAAATTGCCTAAAATACACATTAAACCAGTGCTCTAAGTAGCCATATCCAGATCAAGAATTACAAGTGAGCTGAATTCAGGCAGAATGCATAAGATTATGGATGAAGCACTTTGTAAGGTGTAAGAATCAATGAGTTACACAGTTAATGTACTGTTGGCCTTGCAAATATGAAGTCTGGTCTGAAGAGGAAATTGGGAAGAGAGTGGATTAAATAAACTCAATGGAAAAAGAAATTTGCTAGGAATTATAAACTCTGATATATTGAACCGTGGAAATCAATAAAGTACTGCTCAGGCAATGAAGACAACTGAGAGAGTACTAGCAAAAACCTGGTCTAATTGAGTAAACATTGAAACAAGTCTTGTTGGAGAGAAATGAATGGCAAGAGCTAATAAGAAGCACAAAAAATAAAAAGCTACAGAAAAGTAAGGAAGTATGAAGCATTATCTGCTCTGATTGTGAAACATGACTGAGTGATAAAAGGGTCATCTGGCATGCTGAGAAGGCAAAAAGTGATCTGAGAATAAGAAGATAATGAGCACCATAGATCACACACAATAAGAAGATAAATGGAGGGGTGATAATACTGGCAGCTAGGGAGAACATTAGCATGAAGAGGTGATAATAGTATGCAATTGGGAAAGAAGACTGTAAAAATGCAAAGATAAATCTGATAATAAATATACTGGAAAGTAAATGAAAGAAAAATCCATGCATGTGCACAGGTTTAAGTATCTTTCTGAAGATTACAATGGTTTAAATTCAATACTGTAAACAGGTAAAATAGATCTTATTTTAAGGAGAAACAAGTCCTACTATGAGCAGCATCTCTGAGGGAAGCCCTAATGTCACAGTAGGAAACCACAGCTGGTTGATGTCTGGGAATATTAAGGCTCCTTTGCAGATTAGGCCAGGTGTGATCTCAGCTGCTCTGCAGTCACCCCAGATATAACTCTATTCATTCTTTGGTTTAACCATGGTAGTTGAACGTAAAATTGCATGCTATAAGACCAGCTGGTTAAAATTGTTATCTATATTTTTGTCTTGGTTTCAGCTGAGATAGAGCATAATTTTGAATTTTTGAAAGTTGTTGCAACAGATTGGCTCTGTACGTTTTTTTCACAGAGTATTAAAAGTAACATGCCTTAGAGAAAAAAATCAAAATAAAAAAATCACCACAACCTAACAAAGAAATGTTGAATCCCACTTGTAAGAGAGATGAATGGATCATTTCCAAAAAAACCCCAACCCCAACTCTAAACTAAAACCCATTTGAAGTTTAAGAAGTTGTCTTATAAAGTCAAGTTTCATTTTCTCACATATTCATGCCACTTGAGATCCAAATTCGAAGCTAAATAAATAAAACCCTAACTACCACACTCATTACTGTCTCATGAAATCTGCACTGAATAAACCTTCTAAAAACTTCTTCTTGCAAACCAAACAATATCTCTGTGGGATGCATTAGCTTTACTGTTTTTTTGGTTCGATTAGGGAAACCGACACATACAGCCAGAGGGGAAATTACCCTTCCTGCTGTCATACTATTCATAGAGATGAGAGTGGAGTGATTTAAATTCAAGTATTCATCCTAAGTCCATTCCAAATGATTAAATTCACAAAGACCAATAGCAAAACATTATTTATGTTGGAGAAGAAATTATAAACTTTTTTTTTTTTACTATGGTAAGCTACATATTTCCTTACTGGAGCCCTGATAAGCAAAGCAGAAAGTACCAGGTTTTAAGAACAATTGGCCTGTCCCACAATTCATGATATGATCACACCTAGGTGTGCCCAGAAATGTGGAAACATCGTGGGCATGGGCTGCAACAATTATCCCAGACCTTGTGTTCCATACAGTAGACAACATGGGTTGTGAACTCCAATATACTGATGAAGGAAAAACATGTCAAATGTTCTGCATGTTTGAAAGCACCTCTACTAAAAGTGCATTACTAAGCTTTTTATCACCTTATGGATCATTGTTTAAGAATATAATCATGAAGATGAGAATGTTTTGTCATTTACAGGAAAAGATTTGAAGAATCAGGAGAGTGAGACCAGCAATAATATTAATTTTAATTTTCTTAAATATTCTGAGATTTAGCTATACTTCTCATGCACTCTGGCTCTGTTTGCTGTTTACAAATTACTTTTCATTTACAACAGTTGTAGTTTACTGCAAAGGTTATACTGTCTTGCATGTCGGTTGAGACACTAAAGCCTATAAGTAGCCAATTGACAATAAAGTAAACATGAGCCAGTAATGTGCCCTTGTGGACAAGAAGACCAATGGCATCCTGTGATGCATCAAGAAGAGTGTGGCCAGCAGTTCGAGGGAGGTTCCCCTCCCTCTCTGCTCTGCCCTGGTGAGGTCTCATCTGGAGTCCTGTGTTCAGTTCCGGGCTCCTCAGCTCAAGAGGTACAGAGAACTTATGGAGAGAGTCCACCGCAGGGCCACCAAGATGATCAGGGGACTGGAGCATCTTCCTTATAAGGAAAGAGTGCGGAAACTGGGGCTGTTTAGTGTGGAAAAGAGGAGACTGAAGGGGGATCTCATTAATATTTATAAGTATGTAAATGGTGGATATCAGGAGGTTGGAGCATCCTTTTTCTCCCTGGTGTCTTGCAACAGGAGAAGGGGTAATGGCATGAAGTTGGAACACAAAAAGTTTCATTTAAGTAGAAGAAAAAAACTATTTTTCTGTCAGGGTGAGGGAGCCCTGGCACAGGCTGCCCAGGGACGTTGTAGAATCTCCTTCCTAGGAGGTCTTAAAGACCTGCCTGGACATATTCCTATGTGATCTGATCTAGGTGGACCTGCTTCTTCAAGGGGGTTGGACTGGATGATCTCTAAAGGTTCCTTCCAACTCTACTATTCTATGACTCTATCCAGAAAGAGACTGTAATCATACTGCAACAGGCCTTTTTAAAGAAAGTGAACCTCCACTACCTTAGATGAACTTCAAATACAAGTAAAGACAAGAGAAAGGTGGAAAGGAAATGTGGAGAACTCCAAAATGCTGTTGAAAGCAGATAGGCAGGACTTCTCAGCTTTTACTTCAGTATCTAAAACCAGTTTGAATTCAAAGCTACTACACCCTTTGTAATGAATAGGTAGAAAGAGAGAAGAAAATCACATCTGATATCTTAGGTCAAATGAACTGTCCCCTTGAAGTACTTGGGGCAGTTACTTCAGAGCTATCTAATGTTTAGATTCCCCTTTGCAAAAGATGAATTCAACTCCATCTTCTCAGAGTCCTAATCCAATGCCCTCTCTGTTGTATAATTGAGCCTCTTCTGCTGTAACTTCTTTGATTTTACAGCGTTAAAGTAAGACGATAAAGGTTTTATTAGAGTGAGTCCCCTCAGGTTGTTCCTTTAGGTATGAGCAAACTGGCTTTATGTTTTATCCAATTATATTCAGCAAGTGCTGTTGTATGGAGAATCTGAACAGGCTTCTACAGTTCTTGATTGATTACTTTGCTGGACTGACAAAGGATATTTCTCACCCTCAGATAGACCAATTCCACTGAACATGCTCCAGTAGTTTTCTGCAGAAACGGAGTTTGTGTATGAGTGCATTCATATACTTTATTTTCCTTTAGTTTATTAAACTCATATTTAATACTAGAAAATCTCAGCTACTACTGCATGTCAGCTAATACACAGGATCATTTCTGTTTCAGTGCTGAATCAGATATTACCCACCAAAACCATTAAAATCTCATTGGTATCACTATAATCAGCACTGGAGATTAGTAATGACTCTAAGGAACAGATGAACAATTAGAGCTTAAGGTACATATGCCTCCCTGCATTTCAAATTATGGTTTTGGGGTTATGCTGCTGAATTGCACTGATCTTCATCATCACAGTTATAAGAATCTGATGATGAACAAGCAATAATGTAGGGAAAAAAACAGGGAATGGACGGCTTTGAGAATAGTTTTATGGGTCATTGACATGAAAACTAAAGGCTGTGAAAGCAATGTACTGATGGATATTTTCCCATTTTCTGACTTGACAGAGATTGTATTGCTTTGTTTTTTTAATCGGAAATTGGGTATATTTTTCTGCTCTTAGCCTATACACCAGTATGTGTCAGACAAGGTAGAAGAGGTAAAATGATAATGACCTTGAAGGCAGAATTTCAATTTAGAGGTACCTCTTTTCCACTTTAATGACTTTTATAGAAAGTGCAGACAATAGGATTTAATCATTCAGCACTGTTACCCATATAAAAGTGATGGCGACTTCTAAAGCAGTTCACCTCATAATGAAGCATCAGGAAAAGTATTTGTATGCAAGAGAAGACAGAAGCTGATGTAGCACTGAAAGTCAGAAGTCTTTTACTCTCCAGAGGTAAATTCATAAAGATTGCCCTTCAGTAAACAGAGTAGTAAAGTGTTCTAACTCTGCCAACTTTTCACATTTGTGCTGTGAGTGACAGAAACTGGTGAGATGTATTTGGTGATTAGGGATGCAATTTAAATTTTACTAGGTTTATGAGCATTTGATGTTAAATACCCTAAACACTGGCAATGCCGTGTCCTTTGGTGTGATTATGTCACACTTGAAGTTTGAAGCTATCTAAATCACTCACTACTCACATACCACCTGGCTATATTTTATAGGTTTTCTCCACCAGTGAAAGCAAAATACTCCACAGGAACCTAGAACCCACAGAAAACAGTCCAGTCTCATAGTAACTATAATTTCTAAGCGTACTTTTCATGCAGGGCATTTAGATTTCTGATTCTGACAGAAGAAGAAAGAGAGAGAAAAAGAAAAGGAAAAGAAAAATGGAGGATTTGTAAACATCAACCAAAGTAAGGCACCACAGCATTGAGGGTTTTATACTCAGTTCCTCTAGATGATGATAAAGAAATTTTTTTTAGAGGAAAACTGATTCGTAAAAAGAGAGGTGAGTACAATCAATGTATTCCAACATGCACATTCCATCCATAAGTAACAGGAAAAGGACCTGGTATCCCTGCCCTTCTAACCACTATTGTTTCAACTCATAGCTATAGAAGTGCACTTGTTTAATTAGACATACATAATTAATTTAATTAAAGCACAAAGGTGATAATTGCTTATTACAGTCGTTGGTGATCATTTACAAAATCATTAAGTGACAATCATTTTCATAATTTTATTTGTTAGCCAGGGATATTCAAGCCTTATTTTTTACTAGTAGGCAGTGAGAGAAGGGAAAGAAAAAGTGGTTTTACATGCAAGATTGTTACTGCGATTTCTTACTCGTAGCAACTGAAAGAACAATCGCTTAGCATGCAAAACCCCAGATGAAATCAATATAATCTTCAGATTTGCAAGTACTTCAGACATCGACACTGTGTAGCTGGTAAAATAAATAAATTGAAGAAATTGCCATCTATAAATGAGAAGGAATCCCAACAGTCTCCAACTTAGAAATCCTCTCTTTCCTCACTGCTGAAAGTCATGTCATGGTTATGCTATGCTTGTTCTTTTTCTCACTTTCCCTCCTTGAGTGAAAATGCCGTCCACCGTGAGAAATATAAGATTACACTGCTAAGGCTGCTGGAAACTCTGATCTGATCCAGGACAGCATGTCTTTAAACACTATCTTCTCATTTTTCTCTTCAAATTGTGGCTTTTTATGTAGGATTCAATTCACATTTATCAAAAATATTCCCAATGGATGAACACAGAAGATACACAATGACAAAATATTCTGTTGCAGCTGTTGGCTCACTGTCAGCTGTGAGGAACTAATCAATACAGCTCTAGCATTTTAATGAAAAAATTTCTGCTAGGAATTTTCACTTCCATTATCCCAGTGAGGGGGAACATATTTAACTAAGGGTTAATCTTGATGTTTTCTTCCCCTCCCCACTTTTTAATTCCTCTGAAATACGAAATTATTAGTCTTTTTCAAATTTAAAGGCAGAGATTGCTCCCAGGAGTTGACCTCTATTTGTCTGTCCTTTCATGTAACTTTGGAATATTATGTCATCGTTTTTCTATTTCTTTTTCCACATGCACTTGATGTTCTATTAGATTATGGTTGAAAGACGTTTCTAAAGTAATGTGGTTATTCTAATGAATTCTACAGATTCTCCCTTTGAGAAGGATCACTAATGCAGTTGAACTATCCTCATGTTACTTGCGACATGATACTAACCTCCCAGAAAACATTGTAAGCTGCCAGAGCTTCTGCATCTCCTAAGAACATATTTTTTTATTTTTAAATCATCCCACATACAAGATGTCACATTTCAGAGACTTGACAGAAAGCTCTCATTACCAAATCTGTTTGGTTTGCTTCTTCCTGCTGTCTTTTCTGGGATAGGTCCGTACAACAACAAATCAGTCTGATAATACTAAATTTGGAAGCCAGATGTAAGAAAGTGATACTAGTAAATAGAATTTAAAAGAAGTTCAGAAGGTTCATTGAATTATTTCTTTAATTTATTTTTCCACAAAAAAAGAGCAAGGGATAAGACACAGCTTATGTATTGAGATTTCTGACAGCTCTTCTAGGATGGGAAAGAGGATACAACATTGGCAACTTCAGCTTTCCAGTTAGAGTATCAATCAGTAGTGATTGCTGAACATCACATAAAACAAGTAACTATATAAAATGAATCTATATAAACTATATAAAATGAATCTATATAAACTATATAAAATGAAGGACATGTGGTCTATGCATGACAACTCACAACGTAATTGAGGTAACAGTTCAGCTAGATATCATTTTCTCAAACAGAATATGACACAGTCTGGCAGAACCCTCATCACAACTTGACTTAACAGGATTTGATGTTGTCTCATACTTGCTTCAACTCCTTTCAATCTAGCGTCATACAACACAAGAGACTGTCACTGCACTATCTGGAGATTTGGGTTAGGTTGTCATCATCACAGGGCTTAATCCCTGTTACCACAGTGCTATTGGGCAGAAGACATAATTTTAACATTAAGCTGGACTTCACACTGTGATTGGGGCCAGTTGAGCTGTCCCAAACACTATACAACTGGGAAAGTGGAAGGATTCTATTGACCTTAGGGTTTGGATTTATGGAACTTGTGATGCTTGTTGCCTACACAATGTTAACTATGAAACAAGACTCACAAACAGTCTTAATACAAAACTAAGTTATGCTATCTTTTGAACCTTTAGTCTCATAACATCAAATCTCATCCAATTTAAACTGGAATTAGGGTGTAGAGATCAGTTTCTTTCAGTGTCATCCAGCAGCTGTTTTCCTCCTTCCATCTTAATAATTACTTTTATAGATTGCATGCCCTTTGGGCCTGAATCCTGCTAGCTCTTTCTACAGCAAAGGTAAGAAAACTTTGTAATTCACAGTTTAAAAGATTTTTTTGTAGCCTTTACCAGAGGAAGGTATCATTCATAGGAAAATGTTGAACTGAGCAGGAAAAAGGGAAGCTCAACCTATGTTCAGAGGAGGTGATTTTGGCTACCAATCCTCTCTGGAAGCTGGGTTGACAACTGTCTTGTGCTTCTGCATGTTGAGGGCAAACAAGAATGTTGCCAGCAAACCACGGACAGCTCCTCAGCAAAAAACAGTCCTGCAGGGTGGGAAGAGAGAGCATGCATTTGTATGGGTAGGCACTTGTATTCTCTGTTACTAGTGTTTATGACTTTCCCCACACAGTGCATGGCTTCAGTCACTTAAGAACAGTTTCACAAGTGAAAATCATACACATATATATATGAATATGTGCTCTTAAAACTGGTTTGTTTGTTTGTTTGTTTTCTAATAAGAGTGAAAGCACTACAGAAGAAATCCTCCTTACAGACATGAAAATGACAGGTCACATCTACATTTCATTTCCTCTTCCCTCTACGCCATTGATATTGTAATATTAATTTACAGCAATAAAGAGGCATATAATAAACCACTCTATGATGTACATTAGCTTCCATATGTTAACTTCTGCTTTTTTATCCAGAGACATTAGCTGAAGGCATAACATTCCTTTCTCTTTGCTGCTGTGAGAAGAGATACTTACTAGCTTAGAGTAAAACTTTAAACATTCTTCTCCCAGGAAATAAATTGTGCATCTTCTCAATTATTTTACTAGGTTAGGTTTTCTGCTTCATATTCCCTTCAATAATTAATTGCATAAAGTAACCTGCTTTCATGTTCACTTCTCTAATGTGCATTTTTCAGTTCCCACTAAAGGATCATTTCACTGAATGATGTGAGAGAATTATAGTGAAGGAATTATACATAATAAAAGAATGACAGACAAAATAAACAAAGCTTTTTAAAAAACTCTTTGTCATTTATACTAATGCAAATTCTATCTCATCTCCCAAGCCCTTAATATAATTTCTCTATATTATGCACTAGAGGTTGTCCCTATAGACAAGTTGAAGGGAAGTGCCATCAGGGCACTGAATAATTTTTATCTTTTAAAGAGTTTTGTTTGTTCACCTCAGGTCATTCAGTCTGACTCTCCCCTTTGGCTTGAATTATTTCCTTAATTCCTCTCATCACCCCTCTCTGCCAAAACCTAACAAAAAAACGTGTCACAACTGGAGGCAACAGCTGCCAGGTGGATGCAGGGTAAAGTCTTATTCCCCTTGTAATAGACCAACCATGGATTAAATTCACTTAAATTCCTAATCTACAGTGCAGTGTCAAAGCTGGCATTATCATCAGATCTTGTGAGTGAGCAGAGCTATCATTGTTTAGTGAGCTACTCTGTCAGTTATAGGTCAATTTATCACTTCAGAGTTTGTACTCTCTATATTTGCTGACATTCTTGACTTGACCTCTGGTGGGTATAATATAAGCTTCATACTGTACTGTGGATGCCTGCTATTAGATGTTAATCTGCAAAGTAAATTCTAATATGTGCCTCAGTTCCAATTCCTATGCTGCACATATATCATTGTCATTTAGTGCCTTCACACTGTTACAGTGCAGTCAATAGCACCAACACTAGCTATGGTTACAGCAATTCAATTTGCTTTTGAAGGTATATTAACAACCAAAAAGCTCTGCAGCATTGCATTTTCAGGGTTTTTTTTTGTTCCATACAACAGTAAATATTCTACAGAAACATGTTTGTGAAATAGAGGCCCAACAAGAGAACTGAAAAAAACCCGAGAAATTACAATGAACACATCTCATGGCGCTTCCATTGTTAAAAAAATGTCATAATTAAAGTAAATCAAAGAATGTAAAACCATATAAGTGTATCCAATTACTAGGATGACACTGGTGCTTAAAATGGGACACTGCAAAGCAATGCATTGTAAATTCACAGCCTGACGTCAGAAATACTGAAGCATCCATCTGAAAAATAACCTAAGAACAGAAGCTAAGTTATCAGTTGATAGCATGCATACCGTCATCATTCAAATCAGAGTGTACACAGGAGGTACAAAAATCCTCACCATCCAACATAAAATTCATGATTCTCTGTTACCCATGTTGGTGCAGAACTGTTACATAATGTAAAAGAAAGATTGTCTTCTACTAGAGAAATTCATTTTTTTCAGACACACACAGAGAAAATATGATAGAGTCCAAAATCCACAGTTTAATGATACAGTAACAGTGGAAATCATTTTGCTTTACCATAGGATTCCAGATGAAATAAGGATTCCAGGCAGACATTGGCCTGCTATTCATAAATAACTCATTTTGACAGTACTTGCTGATATACAGGTTCAAGTGCACCACGCCAACCCATCACTATGCACAATCAATGGGCTAGCAGGACAAACAACTCTCCTTTAATAATTTACACCACCACATGTTTTGATTATGGATTCCCTAGTTGCTAATGTGTTTTTCACAGTGGGGTAGAATGGATGTTCTCAGTGTGCTGAACCCTAAAATCAAATAGGTTATGAGATGTGCACATGAGAAATTAAAGATATCAAAATTTAGATTTTTACGTGGGCACTGCAGAATCTTATTACATTTCAGTAGACTTAATAATTATACTATTATATCTAAATACTAAGATTGTTAAAGATTTCTTCTAAATGCTGTAAAATTTTGAATTCCTTACAACAACAATTTCCTTTAAAACACAAACCAAAACCTCCTTCTCTCCCTCTTTCTTTTTAAAGTACCGATTTTGGAAAAGATATTTCACAGTAGATTAGATTATAGTGATATGAAAGTATTACAGCAGGAGAAATGGAGGTGGGGCAGAGAAGATCCCTTAATGTCCTCTCTCTTTCCCAGTAAGTCTCAATTCTTACCGAACCTTTCAATAGCACATACACCTTCCATAATTCCCTTTCCAGAGGTAACAGTTATGTTGAAGATATTGAAAAAACTGCTATTTCTGTAACACTTTATCATATAAGCAGAACTATAATTTTATTGTTAAAGTAGCAGTAGAGTACATGGGGCATCAAGAATAAAATATAAGTTTAAAGATGATATTTCCTCAGGCTGTTAAAAACCAGAAAACTGATTAGATGCCTTAGATATTCCTATGAGGTAAGGGAGGAGACATGAACAATTTGTCTTGCCTTTATTTTATGCTTTTATCAGATCAACATCTTCCTCAAATATTGTTTTTAGTTCTAGTCAGGATTTCCTCAGTATCACAGATTAGTTTATCTAAATTATTATCAGAATGCTTAGTGTCCCCATAAAACTAGTGTTGGATTGCAAGAGTAACACAGAACTGTTTCTTACTTACAATATAACTCAATATTCACAGAGGACTCAGATCATCAATTTCTCCTCCTCTGTGTTTTACAGCCATGTTTTCATATGACTTTGATTAGTTCTATTGTGGTCTTCTCATGTTTTATTTACAGATTTTATATACTAGTGATGAAAAAAAAAAGATTTGCCATTTAAATATAAATCTACAGCATTACTTTTCTACAATTAGTTTAGTAACAACAAGATATGTTTCTTTGGACAGCAGAGAGCTTGGTTTATTCCTGAAAGTAAATACTCAAACAGCAGAATTTAAATAATTTTTTTACCATGGAATTAAATTGAAGGCACCTGGAAGCAAGGGACAGCCTTGTCTTGGCTCACATCTACCTTAAAATGGAGGAATTATGTGCCTTTATATTTTAATGAAAGTGTGACATAGAATCATAGAATGGTAGGGGTTGGAAGGGACCTTTAGAGATCATCTAGTCCAACCCCCCTGCAGAAGCAAGTTCACTTAGATCAAGTCGCATAGGAACATGTCCAGGTAGGTCTTGAAGACCTCCAAGGAAGGAGACTCCACAACCCCTCTGAGCAGCCTGTGCCACTGCTCCGTCACCCTTACAATAAAAGGACTCAGTTTGGTATAGGACTCAGTTTGGAGTCCTATTTAGACATAGGACTCAGTTTGGTATAGGAAATTGACGTTGGCTCCTGTGTCTGACTCTTTTTATAATAAGCTACCCTGCTGAAAAAAAAACAAATTTAAAAAATCCTCCAGAAACCAATGTTAATGCTGCCAAAAGCCTTCATCTAATAAGAAACAAATGGAGACCAATGAAAGATTTAAATAGTCCAGAGATGATTAACTTAACACTTATAGCTCATCTTTAGTGGTTTTTGGTACTTCCATCCCCTGTGTGCTCTAACCTCTCCATTTTACTTAAGAACAACTAAATACTTGGTGTCCCATAATATGGCTGAAAAAGCTCTCTTGAATATGGTAAAACACAACCAAGTCCATTTTCCTTGAAGAATGCAGAAAATCTCTAACTGAATAAGTTTATGCAAAAAGATTTGTTTGAATAGCACTCCCTAGTGAATACAAAAAACTGTGTATAGAAGGATTTTCAAGAGATATAAACTGCACAAAATTTCATTGGTCATCTCCCTCATATCCCCTCATGCCTCTGATACAAAGCAACTACAAAACAGTTATTTTTGAATGCTAGGCAACATACACAGTTTGAGAAGGAAATCTTAAAAACTTGATAGAGATAGATACATCCATAGCAGTTCCAACAGAAAATAGATGTGATGTTTCTATTGTTGTCAGAATCACAGAGATACAAGTCTCTGCATGGAGGCCAATCCGTGATTCTCACTGATGTTGTGCAAAGATGTAGAAATCATAGAATCATTATGGTTGGAAAAAGCTTTTAAGATCATTGAGTCCCACCATTAACTTCACACTGCCAAGCCTGTCACTAAACTAAACCAAATCCCTCAGCACTTCATCTAGGTATATAGACAGTCTATGGTTTGTTAGCATGTCTTGTAAGCAGCCAACTTGTATACACATGCATGATATCTGCATTAGAGATGTTTGTACAATCTGGAAGTCAGATAACAATATACATCCAGACAGAGGCATGATCTGAGAGGCAAGGAATTTTCTAGCCCTTAAGTTTTTGGTCTAAACTCTTCTAATGAAAGATGAAAATGATGGGAAGTGACAGTAATGGAAGTTTCTTCCAAGCAGTGGTCAAAACTAGTGACTTTTTCCAGTTCCTGGTGTACCATCCTAATTTTCAGTGATCCTACTGCTTTCTAGTCTCTCTGGCCTCTTCTCTTGATAGTCAACACAATTCCCTTTGCCATGTTGATGTAACTGACCAATATGCAAACAGAGATTGATAAAAGTCATCTGGCTTTGCATGAAAGGTTGCACAAGTTAAAGATATTGTTCTTAAGGAAAAGAGTAACTGTTGAGAGACATTAAATACAGAAAGCTGAGTGAACTTCAGATAAAACGAAACCTTCAGTCTGCAAAGAGTGCTGCCATGAAAGATACTTTCTAAGAATAATTTGAGAAAATACCTGACAGTAGCCTGTAGATTTGTATAGATTGAAATCTAAAATTTGTGGTATGGAGTTGTGGGAACTCCTCCTGTGACATACAGACAACCCAAGGAACTACATAAGTGCACACTCTGTAATCCTAACACTGCAGAAATGGTAACCTCTATCACACTCATGTAAAAAATCTCAACAACCTGTGTGCTCTATTTTAGTAATCACATCTGAAATGTGACAGTGTGGGCTATTGCCCTGCAATACATCACTTTTCTGTTTAGTTAGAAAGTGATAAAAAGGGCAAAGGAAAATAATAGATGACATGTTTCATTTTTAACACTTCTTTGTGTATAAAAAATAACCTATAAGGCCTTCTAAGCCATCTGTTATCTGTACCTGTCACATTGTTACAGATGAGAGACAGTTTATTTTTTAATACCAGAAGGAATTTATAGGAATTCCTTGCAAAGTTCAGTTCAAAGCATATGGTAGTGTCCATAATGCACTTATTTTAGTGTTCAGCACTCATTACTTTGTGGATTTAATAGATTGTCCATTATTAGTTCTTTTAGCCACAAGATAATCATCAGATGTGTTTTAATGAAAGTTGTTCAAGTCAAAATTATCAAATTTGGAATGAAAATAAATTACACATTTTACTTGAATGAAGTTTTAATATTTTGAGTTCTTAGATAATATTTTATACTACTACAGTTTCTTTCAAGTGGCATACAATTATTACTGAGAAAGGACTTTTTTTCTACATGTAAATAATACAGCTACGTTATATATTCAGCAAAGCTAACACTTTCAGCTTCTCTAATCCATTAAGACAAGCACATTATTGCATACTTGCAGCCAGAGTAGAATACAAGCACATTTAGAAACCATAAAACTCGAGTTAAGAAACTGTCAGAGGTGCTTGAATTTCAACTGTCAAGTTGATATTCACGTAACTAACTTTCAGACTAATTATCTTTTTTGTAATTAATAGATTCTTTGTCATGTTTGCTTACATTCAGTTCCTATTCTCTGCCCTGTTGTTTTTATGTCTGGCTTCCAAGAGAGAAAAGTGGTACTATAGAAGTTTTTATGAATAACCAAAATGCCCACAAAGTTATTAGTCTTCGTTGTGGGCAGATAAATCTGACAGGCTTTGAGACTCAGGAGAATCAGGCTACTAGAGCCAGCGGATTCCTCCCATCCCTGGCTACTCGATGGGACTCCTGTGGTTTTGCATTTTCAGATTTAGCCAGCAAAGCTGACCACATACTCCAAAAATGCGAACACACACACGATCAACCATACAGATTAACATGGACCAAGAACTGTGCTTTTACCAGCAGTCACATTACCACAAGACATTGATACATACATGTGAGCAAAACAGTATGACCTTGTTCCTCCTTTCCACTGACCAAGACTGTATCAAGAGCTGATTAAGAGCTGACCAAGCTCTGCTTGCAAGCAGAGCATACATACTAACGTCCACAGATACAGAATATCAGCATGACTTTTAAGTCTATCCACAATTCCGTGAACCAGGGAGGCATGGACCCAGATCCCTTTCCCATGTTTCATAACATAAACATACACACTCTGGATCTCTCCAACGGCCAATCTCAGGTGTGATCTCTACAGTAGCACTCAGTCCACGGGGCATCCAGTTGCTGGATACACAGATCTGTATTCTACTTCCTAGTTAGTCCAGTCAAGCTGACAGCACATCAGGGATATAAGACACACCTACAAAAACAAGGGCACTCACATGACAAACACTTAGGAACAATTTTTATTTTAATAAGCAGATAGGGCTGACTGTAGTGATCAGACATAAATCTCATCCAGAAAAGCATAGCAACCAGCACCTTGTATACAAGTAACTAATTAAATCCAGGTGCTATGCTGAGAAACCAGGTAAAGGCCTTTTCTCTGAATCAATCATTAAACTGAACCTGGTTCTTCCCTAGTCACTATCTGACCAGAAAAACATAAATAGTAACAGTTTCATTTAAATGGAGAATAGATTTTGAAACTGCAACATATTTTTAATAGAACTAAATTATTACTTTCCCCCTAAATATTCCTACTGTATTTTTTTTCTTTGACAGAAGAGAACTAGACACAAAGAAGTGACCAGATAAAAGAAACTGATACTCTCTAGTTGATTAATTATGTGTAAAAATGTATTTGTACATGTTGTGCTGTTGGTGAATGACTAAACAATATATTGTCCATAGCAAACAGTCTTTGACAAAGGTAAGACTGCCTGTAGCAATATCAAAAGCTTCCATTACATTTCTCAGCAGGCTGAGGGAGGTCATTCCTCCCCATCTACTTAGCACTGGCAAAAACAGTTCTGTGTCCCCTGGTACAAGAGAGATATGGACATACTGTAGAATCCAGCAAAGGGTCACAAGGATAATGAAGGGACCCAAGCACCTCTGCTATGAGGAAAGGCTGAGAGAGCTGCGATTGCTCAGCCTGGAGAAGAGAAGGTTCAGGGAGTATCTATTAATATACAGAAATATCCAAAAGGAGGATGCAAAGAGGATAGAGTCAAGCTCCTTTGAATGGTGCCCAGCAACCTTTTTCATTGACAAGAGGTAATGGGCACAAACTGTAACACAGAAGGGACCTTCTGAACATCAGGTAACACTTTCTGACAGTGAGAAGTGACTAAGTACAGGCACAGGTTGACCAAAGCAGTTGTGGAGTTTCCATCTTGAAGATCTTCAAAAGCCATCTGGATGAGGTTGTGCGCAACTAGTTCTAGGTGACCCTACTTAAACAGGGACTTAGACCACATGATCTCCAGAAGTCCTTTCCTATCTAAATTACTTTATGATTCTTTGATTTATTTTACATAATGTACTTCGGTACTTGAATTCCTCATCTCTTCACAGTACTACCTGAACAAGACAAAATCTAATACATTTTAACTTGCTTATCGAGAAGTCTTCCAAATGCTTCCAGTTTTGAACCTGGCATTAAATAATAAGTTGTTCCTACAACTTAGATTAATGGAATTCTTAAATGCATTTAAACTGAAACCATGTTAACATTACAAAATATTTTAAATTAAATGCAATTCTTGGCATGGATAGCACCAAAAAGAAAAAAAAAAATTAATTGAAAATACTACTGTGAAGCTAACAAATCTAATTATCAGTGGCTATCCAACTAATGCTCTTTTTCACACAGAACAAGATGTCCTCTAAATTATCTGTGTATTACTTGAAGAGGGAGACCAGAAGACTTGGTCTTTTAGCCTTTAGATAGCACCTCTAACATGTGGCAAAGTAACATCTGTCCTTGGAATGAAAAGTTGACTTGTACCTCTATGTTATCTATTCATATTCTCCTTTTCTTAAAGCATTTCCCTGCTCCTCATCTGTAATTATTTTGTCAAGTGCTTTTCTGACAGAAACCACTAATGAACTTGTTCCTCAATATCAAACTCCCTTCCCCGTTGCCTCACGTAAGATACTGTAGGTGTTATCTCCTTCTTAAAACTCTTTCAGTCCAGAAATCCACTATACTTTTAAAACCTCCAAGTATTTTATGCATACCCATGTGCTTAGAATTCATAAAAGCTTAAACAATGTTGGTTGAAAGCAACCTATAGAGGACATCTGGTCCAACCCCTCATTCAAACAAGGGCTAATTTAGAAGGGTCATAATTAGAGAGGGTTTAAGAGGAGATCATTCATAAGAGCAAGCTTCCACAGACTAACAGGACCCCTTTACAACACCATGAATTTAGGGTTCTGAATCTCTCCAACTGGTAGTCATTTTTCTGGCAAGTTGGCGTTAGCATCCACAATTGTTGCCAGCAGATATAAACCACTGTTTCAGCAGTTGCACAGATGAATCCTTTCCAGATTCTATGGTATTCTAGAAACATATAAAAATGTTCTGTTTAACTTAATTTTTTAACCTTTCTTTGTCCATTCATGTAAAGTGCCCCCATACAGGAGTGTGGACTGGAACTAGGCGAGCAGGTCTCCATCTTCATGAGTATTTGTCAAAATTCCAAATTGACATAATCAGGTAAACTTTCTGTGGTTCATTTTCTGTTGTTCTCATTTTGATGACAGTTATTATTTTCCTAATAAGTAAAATGCTGTGTTTTGGATTTAGTATAAAAATAATGCTACTAACACACTGATTTAGTCATTGCTAAGCAGTGCTTATGAAGAACTTTTCAGTTTCAGCAAGGAGATGTACAAGAAGCTGAGAGAGATCGCAGCCATAACAGCTGACAGAAACCAGGCAGAGGGCTATTCCATACCACAGGATGTCATGCCCAGTGTATAAACTGGAGAGAGAGTTAGTAGAGGTACATCACTGCTCAGGCATTGGTCAGCAAGTTGTGAGCTTTGTACATCACTTGTCTTGGATTTTATTTATGTCTTTTTGTTACACATCTTTTTATTATAAATATTTTTTAATTATATTTTATTTTGTTTTAGTTAACAAGCTGTTCTTATCCCAACCCATGAGTTTTACTTTTCTGTTTCCCTGATTCTACTCCCCACTCCACTGGGAGAAGGCAGAGTAACCATGCAGCTGTGTGGTGCTCAGTTGCTGGCTGGGATTCAATCACGACATATGTTATGGAGGGAAATACCATATCTAATTTACCTTTTGCATTACATTGAAACTTAAAAACAAGAAAATTTTACACATAAGCCAAGAACAAATTGTTAGAACCATATAAAACAGGTGGAGAGGCACATAGTAGGTGGTTACAATACCACAGTAGTGTCTCTAAACCATTATGTTCCTGCACAAGAATGTTCACTAGCTACGCTTAGAAAAGAAGAATAATAAACCAAATCGCTTTGTCCTTCTGTGAGTGAGGAAAAAGACATCGATTCCACCACCTTGAGTAATTCTGAAGGGGCAGTAAGGAATAGTTAGCAGTGCATTTTCAATATCATACCTGGTGGTTTCCATAACTTACACTGTTATTGCTCTCAGGAGAGGCATAACTGGTTGTCTAATAGGTTAGGCAATGTCTTGAAGGATTACTTATTAAGCAAGAAAATATGCCAGTAGTAATTCTATGCTCACAAAAAAAAAAAGTAAAAATATTTCAAAGAGAGTAATTACACAACTGTCTTCAAATTACTATCATTAGTTATCCCCATCAGAAAGCTGGTTCTTTCATCAAAATGCTATGAAAAGTGTTTGCATGTCAAATTACTGTCTATTAAATGACAGCAGAATGTCTTATGGAAGAGGAAGGAGAATTTAGGACTGGAGGGACCTGCATTTAGATTTCTCCTGCATTACCGGTATCCACTGGTATCTCCAGCAAGTCATGATGATGAACATCAAGATGGCCCTCTGTAGCATTTTGCAAAAACATTGAGCTAGCTGTAATATGATAAAACACATTGCTATACACTGACAATCCAAACCCTGTATCATAGCTGAGTAGTGACAGAGCGGAGTACCTTCTTCATGACTTTATACTGCTTATAACACCTGAACAGCTCAGATATATCACCACACATGTGAACACAGCTACATAATTGATTTTTTTTTTTTCTTGAGATGACTGATACTGCAAGAACAGACAGGAAACAAAAGAACTGGGGAGTATCCAGAAAGTAGTAGTAGAGACATAAGCGTACATAGACTATATAACCTTTATTTTTAAGGAGACCTATTTACAAAGATCATTGGTGACTATTTT
The DNA here is from genome assembly GCF_028858725.1 of Colius striatus. Taxonomy (NCBI): domain Eukaryota; kingdom Metazoa; phylum Chordata; class Aves; order Coliiformes; family Coliidae; genus Colius; species Colius striatus. The sequence goes on along the minus strand of NC_084761.1, from coordinate 95,406,402 downwards.
TTTTAAAAAATGTCCTTCCTTATTAATTTCTGACTTCTAACACAAACCACAGGGTATCAACAATACAAAATCTTATAGAAAATTATACCACCTATGGTTAAATGAGAGAATGCATTCTGTACAAGCATATAAAACTCCTGATAACCTTGCTGACAGTGAATGTCAAGTCCAATACTCTGAACAAGTTATTTTGGCTATTCCACACACAGATGATGCAATGTTTAATATAAAATTTACTTATTTGAAGATAGATGATTATTATATGAGATTTACATTTTAGCACATTGCTACAAGATATACTAAAAACACAATAGAAACATAAGTTGCATGTAAACATATAATGCTAAGTGTAAAACACAGTTCTATCACACTATTAGGGTGGTTCCTATTACTGACTCTAGAATGTGGTCACCACTACACTGCTGACCATCTTTAATCCTTCCTACAAAGTCCATCCTAGGAAGAAATATGTGGATTGAAGTCACCTCGAGCCCAGTACTGTCTTTGAAATTCTTTTGTTAGTTGTTCAGATTTTGTACTTTATATTGGGTTGAGCCAATTATTCACTCTCTTTGTACTGGTCTGGCTAACTCAAGGAGACATCCATACTCTTTTATGAGATCAGGGAGAAATATTTATACCATAGCTGATCCGTTCAGCTGATAGCTTTTTATCTAAATCAAAGGCCAGCCTCCAGACTCCTTTGTGTTGTGCTGAAGTCAGCTTCTTTGCAACAGCTGTGGTCAGTCCCATCCTGCACTATTCCCTGAGCTTCAAGGATCCATCACCCTTACTCATCTCACAGTCTTAAGTGTTGGAAGAGACCTCAAAAGATCGTCCAGTCCAAATCTCTGTCAGAGCAGGACTACTTAGAGTAAGTCACACAGGAACTCATCTACGTGGGGCTTGAATGTCTCCAGAGAAATAGAGTCAACAGCCCATCTGGGCAGCCCATTCCAGTGCTCCATCAGCCTCACAGTGAAGTTTTCCCTTGTGTTTTTATGAAGCCTCTAGCCTTCTAGCTTGTACCCATTGCCCCTTGTCCTATTCACTGAGGCTTCTTCCATTGTAGGGGTTTATTGATCAGCAAGATACATAAATATTTGATTAAATACTGTAATATTCATCCTTAATTTTCTTTAAATGTTAAGCTACCTCTAAAAGTCTCTTTTTCCCCTCTTGACTTATCTAGTGTCAGTTTCAAGTCAATAAATTGGTTACTTTTCCTGATAAGAAGTCTCTGCTACTATATGTCTTCTTTCAGTGCAAATGTTTACCCACTTAACAGATGTGTATATGCAAGCAACTATAAGAACAGAGATGCTCAAGTCTGACTCTTCTACATTCCAGGTTAATATGTTCATGTCACCACAAGTTCCTGCAGGAGTTAAACCTCCGTATACTATTAAACTAAAATCCTTGGCAAACGTTTGTAGTAAGAACTGAATGACTGGTGTTTTTTCCTCTTACAGAGAAGCATTCAGTAACTTGAAAGCTAGTTCTCCCTCTTACAGGGACAGTTTTTGTTATATATGTTAACTCATGCCTTTTCAGATTAGAAAATTCAGATCTTGATGTGTACATTTCTTTCAAAATTCCTCACAGACTTCTAAGATTTTATTTATAGCTTTGATAAAACATTAAAAAAATTAAGCCTATATTCTGTCAGGATTGCTTCTGAACTCAGAGTATGTTTATCATACATCTCTGTCCACTAGATAACACTCTCCAAAAGCTCTTTGAAGAATTTAAAGAACCAAGAGAAAGATTTTTACTATTTTCTTGTGTATTTATTAAAGCTAGTAGAAGAATGTGTTTTATAAACTACCCTGAAGGATTCTTGCCCATCATTGCTTCCAGAATGGCTACCACTGAAATGTTTCTTGGTGATGGTTTTTGGTGAGTTAGGGTTTTTTTTGGCTTGGGATTTTCTGGTTTGGTTTGGGGGATGTTGTGTGAGTTGTGTTGGTATGCTTCAGGCAGAGGCAGAGTGCTTTTCTTGAGACTAGGAGCTTTTACCTCAATGTCAACATGACCTGAAGACCCAAACTAAGCCAGGTCTTCCACCCGAGAACATCCCACATCAACGGCAAAACTAGAGGTTTAGCCTTCGGTGAAATCAGGAATGTAACCACAGCCAGAAATGCAATCAACTCAGTTTCAGGATAAATCCTGCCATGTGACATCCATATCACCTGGACAGAACACATACTACATAGAACAAGTACATACTAATTACATGAGCAATTATGTTTAGCCCATCCCTTAACTTGAGCAATTTGACTGTTCTACAAAATTGTATTGTAACATATATAAACCCCAATTTCTTTGGGGTCCCCTATGCATTAGGCTAGGGCACTACTATGCACATAGCTAAAGTATAAAAGAATAAATTCCCTTGGCAATTCTACACTAAGCATTCTCACCTCTCCCCACAGCTGATGACGAACTGACTTTTACAAAGGTCACGTAAGGAAACAAAAAGCAACTGTGTGCAATCTAGCATGCATTTTATTACTTTAGGTTAACTTGGGAATAGAAAACCACCCACCACCTTCATATCCAGTGTGTCTTACATTAGTGAGCTACATGTTTGCCCCTTCAGATCAGACAAGGATATATGAAGATTTAAAGCCCCACAGAATTCAATTCTTTGAGGAAATGAAAGAACTGTAGGTGTTGCTTGAAAACTACTCTGTACTTTTGCAAAACTTTTTACAAGTATTTTTAATACAGTACAGACAGACAATTTTAGCAGAGGAACATTTTAGTCTAGCTCTTTGAAAACGTGAGAAATTCAGAAACGTATGAAATATTCTACTGAGAGTTAGGCCAGCCGTCTACTTTCTGAAATGTTACAACATTTTGTACTCAAACATTTTTCCTGTCATATAATTTTATGGGTTACATCTCTATTTCAAATTCACTATCAAGATACTTTCTGCTGAGTTTGCTGTACACTGACAAACTTCCTTGAGACATTTCTTCTTACAACATTCACAATAAAGTGGTCAGTCCTAATTATTCTGGCCAGTAAAAAGGAATTGTACTTGGTAATCATTACTACATAGAAGAGAGATGCAATTGCTGACTTCTATCCTAAATGGAACTGTGTATTCTATTACACTCTTCCATGAAGCACAATGCATTCTTAGAAAATAAAACAATGATTATGCCATAAGCATGTAACTTTACCTACATAAGTGGATCAAGCATGAAACATCTAACTATTAAACAAACAGTATAGAGAGATGCACAAGACATTGGGGTTTTATTTGTTGGGGAGTGGTGGTGCTGCTGTTTAGTTTTGTGAGGTTTTGCTTGTTTTGGAGTTGATGGGTTTTGGCTCTTGCTTGAGTTTCTCCCTCTCAAGATCACAAAGCAGTAGATGCTTTGTAACAAGCTAAGCAATCTCAATACCTTCCTAGTCTACCTTGACGTTTCAGTAGCTGGCATGATCCACGTTCACTACACTTTAAATAAATGCAAGCAAATGATAAAGCATTATTTCAGATAGGTATAAAACATGACATGAGAAAACTGAAGGTAGTTAAATTAGTAGCTGCTGTACACAGACAAACTCAGCAGTGCAACTGGAAATCCAGCAGCGACACATTCTCCTGAATTGTATCTTTATGATGAGCTCCTCTAGGGATCATAGTAGTCCCACTTTAATTGACTAAGAAAATTGCTAGACTATATGCAATAAGCCAATTTCTGGCAGAGACAACAAAACCTTTTGTCTCAGCTACCATGTGAATTAGAGCAGGCCCTAGGTGAATATTTCTACATTTATTTCCTCCGCAGATTTTATAATAAAATCTCTGCCTTCCAAAAGGTAAAAATATTATTTAATCTTTTGGGAGTATTAAAATTCAAAGCAAACACCAAATTCACATTTACACAGTTAAGAACCAACATAACTAATATGAAGTATTCTCCTGCTGACACTCCTATGCTGTGAGGTTCTATAATGTACTAAAGCGTATATTTTTATACTCTAATTGTTAACACAGGTGGGTACCATTGACATCCATCTTCAACCTTACTTATTGTTTGCCTTTGCTCAGTTGAAATCTAAGTATAGCAGCAAAGATCTTCAGGAAAAAGGGAGAGAAATTTAATTGGAGTACTTTTAAAATGTTTCAGTTAAACTTGATGCACATTTTTAAGAAGATGGGAATTTATGACCAGAGTTTTACTACCTGTATCACTCCAATACAAGAGAGGTGATATTCTATGTCAGCTGGTTAGAACACTTTGCATCTGATTTTAAAATTACTTATCCCCAAACACTTCTCATCCTGAGACTAAAGTTGTCCAATAGAGCTTGGTATCAAACAACTCCAAACTTTGGAAATATCCTGCTGTCTACTTTGGTGGTAAAAGGGAAATTGAGCTATTTGCCAATACTGCTGCCAACTGGCATACTAACCAGAGACAGATTTGACAAGAGTCATCAGTCAGTTGAAAATACTCTAAATACTCAGTCACATTGAAAATACTCTAAATTTTAAAGGTTTGATTACACTATCTGTGATATGTTCTCTCGCAGTCTGAGGGACAGATTCATCTCAGATCGATAGGATTGAAAAGACTCAAGAAATATTTCTGTTCACCCTTCTGCAGAGCAGAATCAACTGTATCTGCAATTCTTCATGACAGATGATGGTCCTGAAATTCTTCAAAGTTGGCAATGAAGCCGCATATTTTCTAGTAGTTTATTATACTAGCCCTTCATTTTAAGTGGATCTTCCTTGTGCAATTGCCTAATATGACTTTTCCTAGCTGTCAAGTCACATCACTGCTTTGCAATCAACATCTGATGAGTAGGGAAAACATTCTTCTTCTACACAGCCACATATAGCATATACTGTATATGTTACACTCCACCCCACTAACTCTTTTTAGAGTATAGAAAAATCTACATGATCAGATTGCATCAGGCTATGGAAGTTTTTTCTTTGCAATAGCAGTCAGTGACATATAGTTTATAGTTTCCTGTAAAAAATGCAAATGGACAGACCTCACTTGTACTATTCCAGAAAATTTCAGCAGCTGCAGTCCAGAGCTTCCTATGTTACTCTCAAGAGTGGTTTTTTGGGATTTTGGTTTTTTTTTTCTTTTGTCTGTTTGCTTTGGCTTTGCCTTGCATAATAACATCCTTTGAAAGTTCTGCAGTTCAGTTATTCATCACTTGAAAAGAGAAAGTTGAATAACCACCTTTTCTCTATTACTGAAGACTTTATGTTCTCTGTCATGTTTTAATTACAGCAGTCTCAGGTGACACTGTCCTTCTTCACAGTTCACGGTTTCCAGACCTCTATTCTTTACCAGACTCCTGTGTACCATATCCTCGAAATACAATCCTGCAAGTCAGGATGGTGTCACACATTATTAAGTCTTACTGGTCTGCTATCTGTTTCCTCTCTCAGATTTTTTTTTTTACTCATTACTTGTGTGTCAAAGTAAAACCTTGATTGTTTTTTCTGTATTGAATAGCATTTTTTAAACATTTTCAAACTGTATCTTATAACTGGCAAAATTCATTTGAACTTATATTTTTTTTTCTTTCACTGTATCTGTAGCCATGTAAATCTAATGACTCTAGGATATGATCTATCCTCTAAAAAGTTGACTCTAGGAAACTTCTCTTTATATATTCTCTTGTTTCAATAATAAATCACTGATAACTACTCCCCATATGTTTTCATAGACAGTTTTGTATCCATCTTGGCATATTTTAAATTATATTTAGGATATGGATCCCTGGGCTGCTTATGAGAATGTCAGGCAAAAAGATTTAGTAAAACTGTTATCATTACTTACTAAAAGGTGAAAATTGTTGCTAATACAACTATTGGTTCAGACACCCTTTTTTGTTTACAGCATTTGTTAAAGTGCTGTAGAACGAACTGGATCAATTGACCTAAATCCATACCATTATTTATCTCCTTGTTTTCTTGTTGGTGTTATGAAGAGCTTATTTCTCTACTTTTTTTTTTTTTTTTTTTTTTTTTTGAGAATTAACCTGAATCTGATACATCCACAACTCCCAACTCCTCTTCTCCCCTTCTCTTTTTCAAGATTAATAGCAAATTTTCCCTTTACCAGTCTTCTGGTACCTCATCTATTCCCCAAACCTTAACTGCTTTACAGACCATTGTCACCTCTTAAGTACCTAGAATGAAGTTTACTGAGCACTGCTGTTTAAAAGTCTGTAAAATATAATTAGAGAGTGCTAATGTGTTCTGTGCTGAGGCATCCTGTGTTTCTCAGTGGCTGATTTTATATAACAACAGCCCAATAAGAGCCGTGAGGAAAAAAAAATGAGGAGGAAAATGCTTCAGTCATGTCAGTATATCAATCTGCTATTTTACTCCTCTTCCAAACACCAGATAGATACTTTAGTAAATGTATTTTTGAGAGTTAAAAAGATCCATTATTCCCTTCTCCCTCCTATAACTTCAAATACTATTGAAAAAAAGGAAGTAAATTTTACACAAAACCACAATTCACTTATATACAAAACTATTTTTTTCCTAGATGAAGAATGAACTCTTAGACTTAAATGTAGAGTGTTGCTAGTGCCCACAGAAAATTAGGTACAGGATCATCAGAAAAGTAGTTGGGAACAGCATTATGCCATTATATAAATCCAGAGATTACTTTTATCTGAGAAGTGACTTGAGTATGCTCTGCCATTCCAGAAATAATACCAGATGACTGAGAAAGGCTCAAGTTAAAACAATGACAACATACTAGAGATATGATGTCATTATTATATCATCTTATCTTGGAAAAAGATAACTGAGGTAGTGGATAAAAAGATAGAAAATTATGAGTGATAAGAAGACAGTAAATGGAGAAAGGCTAATGTTGGCTCCTTCCACAGAAGAAATAATGATCATTGATTAACCAAAGTTAACAGGAAGAAAGAAAAACAAAACAAAGAATTCCTGTTGTGTATTTACCCATGTTGGAGAACCCTTTCACAGCAGGCTACAGATGTTAGAAGTTTACAAAGATTCTGATAGAGTTTGGACAATGTTTTTGAACAAAAAGCTTGGTGAGGATTGCTACAAACACAGAAGTCAGTGTGTTCACTGGAAGAGTTTAACTTTTAAAATGGCTGAAAGCATGAAGAACATTTGGGAGTGCTTTGTATGATAGCTTGACTCCTCTGATTTTCCTGAAACACTCACTTTTGCCTGAAACATGATGCTGGGGTAGGGATCCAAATAACACATATCTTTCCAGTTTCTCCTTTTCACTGGAAACACAGCCTTGTTAAGAACCTACTCTACAGCATTTAATCTCATGTGTAGCACTTCTTGGCTTCACGTGATAACATTCCTTTTAAGCCACAAATATTGACACTATTTCAGTACTTCTCCAATTCTTTCACATATGTTAATATCAAGAATTGTGAAGCTTATTTTCTTAATTTAGTATCCCAGCATTGGCTTTTCACACAATTAATAATGTATTAACACCTAATTTAAAAGCTTTTCTCATGGTTGGGACAGTAATAACTTCTTTTTCGCTACCATATTTCCCAATTTCTAATAAAGTGACTGGATATTCTTATGACCTTTCTTGTAGTAAAGGCCATGAATATGGTCTCTGTCTGTTACAAGATTGCCTAGATACATAATGTCTCTAGGAACATATTGCTTTTAACTTCCTCTACCTATTTCAACAAAATTTAGTAGAAGCCAGAAGTTATAATTGCAAAGGAAGTATATAGGTATGTCTTACTTCTTCAGGAACTCAAGCCAAAAAAACATTAATTAACTGCAATATATAGCAAAGATCTATCTTCAATACCAGACAACTCATTAAAAATAATATGCCTATTTCATAAAAATACTCAGCAGTACATTCTGTGTTCTAAGTTAAATTTTTGTTACAGAATTATTTTGTTTGATATTTAAGAACATTTTTTCATTATTGAAAGAACTACTTTGTGACAATAAGCAAGTAGTTCCTGAACAACTTCCTTTTGTTCCAAATTCCCATTATTCTCCTGATAAAACAGGAACACTAAAACCAATAAAAACTTTTACTTCCATACCTCCAGTATTTTCAGAAGCTTTATGTCTCAAGTTGAACTATTCCAATGAGAAAATTCACTGCACTGCTAACATACACTGCAAACAAATTTTCTATCCAATGCTCTAACTCTTCATGATGACATTTACGATGAAAATAATTAAAATATCTCATTCACCTTTACTTGTCTCTTTATATATTTAATCTAGAAAAGAGGAGGCTGAGGGAAATATCTAAAGGGTGGGTGTCAGGAGGCTGGGACATCCCTTTTTTCTATAGTAGCCAGCAACAGGAGAAGGGGTAATGGGATGAAGCTGGAACACAAAAAGTTCCACTTAAATATAGGAAAGAACTATTTTACTGTGAGGGTGATGGAGCAGTGGCACAGGCTGCCCAGAGGGGTTGTAGAGTCTCCTTCCTTGGAGGTCTTCAAGACCCGCCTGGACATGTTTCTATGCAACCCGATCTAGGTGAACCTGCTTCTGCAGGAGGGTTGGACTAGATGATCTCTAAAGGTCCCTTCCAACCCCTACTATTCTATGATTCTATGTACAAGAAAGAACACAAAATTAATCTTCCCTTTAACACCTCCCCATCGTAAAAATCCAACTGGTAAATCCTTCAAATAATTTACTGTAGTGCAAACTCAGAGGAGGAGGGTTTTTCCAGTCATAACTTCAATGGAGCAGATTATTATGGATAGGGTTGGAAAATATACATCAGATGGCATAGCATTGCTTATATAGCAAGAAACTGACAGGCCCATCTTAAACAGAAGGACTTCATTCCACCGATATTGTCACAACCTTAAATTCATGACTTCACAATATTAATAGACATTTCCTATTTATGTAATCAATGTGTAAAAATATGAACAGTAAACTGAATATCTTTTCTAAAAAGAGGAAATCCTTCTCCTCCTACTATCTCTCTTTCTAGGTCATTTCCTCATTTGTTACTCATTAAGAATTATAATTTATGCCATACATGCCCATACTTTGCAATGACATATGAAAATCACTGTGAAAATATGATTAATTATTTCTCAGCATACATCAGAGGCAAGTCCTAAATGAAGTATGAGAAAATATTTTAAGACATGCATTGTGGCACCTCTTGAACTGAATCCCAGGAGAAACATTTTGTAGAAGCTCAAAATCTCAAATGACTGGGATTAATCTAAATGGAGAGCATAGAAAAGAGGGAAGACGTAACCACAGAAGAAAGTTTCACAAGCTGTGAAAATGATTAAGCCTGTTTTCCTCTGACTGTGAATAAGCTACTACTGAATTATATGTATACAAGACCTAGTGGAAATTCTACATAATGTTAAGTATGCTCACCACATTCTCTGTCCAAAACCTTTTTCTGGTTCCCTCCCCAGTATAGATTCTTTACTAATACAAAAGGAAAAGTTCCAGGTACTGTAATACAGATCTTGAGTTATTCCCCATAGCTGTTCTTTTAAGAATATATAAACATATATTTTAATTCATAATAAATAGATTTGCTTTTATTATTTACTTTAACTCCCACACTTCCCTAGAAATAAGCCAATAAACTCAGAAGTCACAGATGAGGAAAAGGAAGCTGGGAACACAGGCAGACAACACATTTACACACACAACACACAAAAGCAGTCCTAATAATCCAATGTAAAATGCAAATTAGCATCTCTGGCACATGGCAGAACATGGAAGTTATTGTCTTTAAAACATTTTCCTCTTTAAAAATACTGAACTGGAAAGTAACCTGCATTTACTCTGCAGTACCACAGAATCTTGATTTCTTTCTCTCTCCCCAATGCACTCAAAGTTAATTGAACGTTGATGGGTTTAAAAGACAGCTTTGACTTAGTTATCTACTGATCTTCAAAAAACTCTGAGCAAAACTGAAGATATATGTCAGTACCATAGAATGATAGGGGTTGGAAGGGATCTTTAGAGATCATCTAGCCCAATCTCTCTGCAGCATTGACTAGTCCACCCAGTATTGACTAATTAATTTAAGAAATGGATTAAAAAAAAAAGATCTCAAACTGTCTGAATATTTTCCATTGTAACTATTTTAAAGAGGGACAAAAAGGAAGTATTTTCAGTTGATACTAAGATTTTGTTTTAAACTATAAGAAATTGAGATCAATATTAAATGCTTTTTGAAACTTTTTTATGGGGAAGATTAACCTGAAATACTTTTCTTCCATTTGCTGATTTGCAAAGGTCTGAAACAGATTGATTTTTTTCCCTTCTCTGAGAAATACATGAAATAAACATTTGCTGGTTTAGAAAGCTACTGAGCCAAGGGTGATCTTGCTTCAGAGTTGGTGCTTTCACACATTTTAGTTTCAGTATCAATGCTACTCTAGCATAATTTTGGGGAGGTAATTTAATCCCTATCTTGTTTCCCATGTGTCAAAATAAACCAAATTTGTTTGCAAGACTTACTTTTTCAATGTTGTTAATATAGTTTTTTGGAACAAGAAACATTCTCATTACATCTTGAAAAATCCATCTTTGGTTAGTACAGAGTATTCTGGCACATGCACGGACAAACACAATGTCTTTAAATATTTATTTCAGCATACATCATCTTGATAGTCTGCATATTGAAGTAGGTTCTTGAAATTATTTCTGTATCTTAAAATATTAATATTAAATGTTTTGGGTACCAAAACCCTCTGATTCATTTAGTTTGGACAACTTTGTAATCTCTGCAATTTATCTATCCATGTGCTTAACTCCTGGTAAATCTTCATCTGCCAAAACCCTGGTGAGAAGTGTAACAACTGTGAAATGGGTTGTTCTAGTATGAATCTGGAACAAGGGGTCATCCAAGGAGGCTTCCATTGAAACTAACACATCTCTCTGGGAAATTCCAGCTCCCCAGTACCACAAGCTGTTTAACATGTGTTATTGCCAGAGAATGCCACACAGTTTTACTCAATGTTCTTTAGAAGCCTACGTTTTTTTTCCTTCCCCAAGCTAACTAAGTCTTTGCCTATTTTCTGTAACCCTTGCCAGTGTTTAAGAGATTTGATTTTCCCTAAAACTGCGATTTTCATCCTTCTGATATTTTACAATGGGAATAATTCCCATGCTTGGAATCTCCAACCCACAGTAACTATTCAGATCTTATTTTTCTAGTAAGAACAGAGAGGTGGACTATTCAGATGTCTAGCCAGCAGATAAGTGATGTTCCTAGACCATAAACATTTTCTTAATCTGCAGAGACGTTTAAGGTCTTCTAAAGTTGAAATAAATACCTATTTCAGATGAGGCACTTAAAAGCATTTACTACAATGTGGGGACATATTAATACCTATTCTCAGCCTCATTTACTGCAGAGGCTTGAACCAGTCTCCTCTATCACAATCACTGGGACACCAGTAAGTATTTCACAGCATGTGCAACATACTCATAATAGCACAGGCAGGGAGTATTTGAGAGTGAAATTTCTTGTCAAAACAAGAAGAAAGGCACTCAGTTCAGCTATTTATCTGAAGATATCTGAAGGAAATTTTACACTTGTTCCATTTACGGCCTATATTTCAGAGCACTGAACAGTTCAGTGATAAGGACGCTCATTGGATTTTCAAACCTGTAAGATTTTCACCTATATGTAGGTACATAGAGACATATACAGATATAATGCCCATAGCCAAGAGTATGCCAATATCTATTGAATAGCTGATGAGTAGTGTACCTTTCCACCCTGAAGACATAGTACTGACATATTTCTTTGATTTCCAAGGATGAAATATGTTTCTCTGACTCTTGCAGTAAACCAAATCAGCTTGACAGTGGGAATACGAAACCCCTCAGAATACTTAAATTATACAACAGCTCTATGTTTTGTGGCTTAGAATTGTTCTCACAACAAGAACATACTAGCTAGCAGCATGGGAATTGCTAGGAACTATACAGTAGTAAGATAGCCAAGGATTTACATTATCTTTACATTGGGATCTGGAAAATACCCATAAGATAACCTTAGGTAGGAGAGAATAAAGAGTCAGTGGTTCATCACTCATCTGTCACAGTAGCATGACAACAGATAGATCTAACTTATTTTCATTTGCCAAAAAGAGATAAAAATAGTTAATTTACACATTTCACAGAATCATAGAATGGTAGGATTGATCTAGAGATCAACTAGTCCAATCTTCCTTGCTAAAGCAGGTTTACTTGGATCAGGTCAAACAGGACTATTTTCTCATAATAACTTCAGATGAAAGATTTACAGCATACTGGGGAAAAAAGAATTAAAAATACATAAATATTTAAAAAAAAATAAAATCACAGAATCACGGAATCTCAGGGACTAGAAAGGACTTTGAGAGATCATCTAGTCCAGTTCCCATGCCAGAGCAAGACCATCTTGAGTAGGTCACACAGAAGCTCATCCAGGTTGAGTTTGAATGTCTCCAGAGAATCAGACTCCACGACCCATCTGGGCAGCTGAAATGGATACGCTTTTAAAAAAAAAAACTAATTAAAGAAAAGATAAAAAAGCATTTGCAGTTCACTGAGTAGCTGTCTTAAGTCTTTGGGAATCAGAAAGTTCTATTGGAGAGCTGAATTTTATTCCATGATCATCTAAAACTTTAAATCTTTTTTTTTTTCCCTTGCTACCACCTATATTTAACTAATCATAACTTTTAAAATAGCTTTGCTTTATTTATTTTATTTTTTTTAATCTCCTCTCTTTTGCCCATCCTCTCAGGCCAGGCAGCCTCTTTCTACTGGTTATTATTCCATTTCTTTGCAATTTACCCAGAAAAAATGTCTTACATATGAACTTTAATGACACATACATATGCATTATTGAAATGTGTAGAAGTGTTTCCAACAGAACTCTCTAAAACTTGGACAAAATATAACCCTTTATAGTCTCAGCACACACATGGTAAGCTCTTAATGTAAGCAAGCCCTGTATTATTTTTGAGACAAGCTGATGGTGAAAAAAATCCCTGTCCTCTTGAGTGCTAATGTACAATGCTGGTTGCTGTGCCATGCTCTGCATTTGTTTCATACGAGGAACACTGATTGAAATTGATGGGAGCCTTCATTTACAACATATAAATTAATTGTGTGGTAATTCTATCAGTCTGTTCAGGTCAAACAATTTAGCAAACTAGTTATGTGGCAATACTGGAATGCATTCACCTATGCAATAGAGATGAGACAGCAGAGAATAAGAATCTTAAGAAACCAAGTACTTTGAGGAAACACTCATTTTTATACAGAAAAGTATCATTGAGATTTGATCTAGAAAGAGAAAGAACCTTGTTTCTCTTGATTTTTCCCAAAGACTCCAGATCAGTTAACTAACATGCTCCTGCTTGACTCACTCCTAACAGGAGGAAGAAAGAACTTCTACTCAAATCTGGACATTTTAGAATCTGTGATTTAAGTTTAATTGTGACCTTAGGACAGTGCTCCTAGAATCATAGAATAGTTTAAATTCCAAACCAGTAAACCACATTAGCAGGTTATCAGCTTAAAGAAAAGGAACTATTATACTTAACTGGGACTATAAATTATTAGAGAAGTGAAATAATTTTTAGTATTTAACATTAATATTAACTTTCAGATTTCCTTTTTATCTTCTGTCTCAGGTACCAAATGGACTGAGTCAAGAAGTCAGGAAGAGAAGCCAAGAAAAGGAACATTCCTTCATCCAGCCCCAAGAACCATGACATTACTTCTTTGAACTATATTAATTACTATCAAAGGAAAAGCTCTATTCTTTCATAGTCACAAGGAGCCTTCTGAATCCTTTGACACATTATCATGCCTAATAGTATAATGCCAGACTAAACTACACTACAATAAGCTGAGCTCTGCTAGACACCCTGGTAGTGTCCAACACCAGAAGGAAGATGAGATTTGAAAAAACAAAGCATACAAGAAAAAAAAAAAACAACCAAAGCAAACATGCCCTTTCTGAATCAAGTCAGGGATTAATAGTGACTTTATTCCTATCTTATAAACAGTAAACAGTGGAAGATTCAGATACAGAGCCACACAGGTAAATGAACTGCATGAGTGACAAGGTGAAAATAAAGAGTGTATTTTAACAAATATGCAGCTGAGACGACAGTGATTGTAAGTGGACGTATCTTGGAGTCAAGAGCTAAAACACATTTCTTACAGCTGGTGATGACAGAAAGTGAACATATGGAACAAGTGAGGAGAAAAAAGTTGGTGAAATGAAGAACATTTGGAAAGCTAAATCATATTACAAGAAGCAATCTATCAATTTTTTAATCAGTGTACCCTTCCTACAATGACTTATGGATGGGAATGTTGAAAATTTGCTAGAATATATATTAAGAAAGAAAGAAAAACCAATAAAAGTTATTTGGGACTGAGAAATAAAAGGAAATATAAATATTATTTGCTGTCCAACCTAGGAGTGAGTGGTTGCCAACCTGACCATAGTTACATTTTAAGACTTAAAAGGTAAAAACCATGATCCATTGCTTCTGCTGTCATTACTTCTGATGATAGACTCTCTGTACTGGAGAAAGCCACAACTCTTTCTTCAGAGGCCAATGACACACATGTTTTAACAATTCAGGACACCATTCAAAACAGCAAAGTGGTCTCTCTCTCTCAAAAGACATATATATATATATATATAGATCTCAATATTCCTAGAATTGAATTTTACTCAAAAAAAGTTTACACAAAAGTTTTGTCCTAATTTAACCAGACACATGTAGATAATCTTTACGACACCATAAATAAAAATGACAATTAAAAAAGGGTCAATCTAATTCATCAAGACTGAATTTTAAAAGTATTAAGTATGAAACACATAGATGATATATAGGCAAAGAATATTTCAGAGTTTAATCACTTTTGCTAGTGTTCAGGAAGAACTGATATCTGGCTGAGTGGCTCCCTACACTTCTGATCAAATGCAAAGCAAGGTCAGTACTCTGTTTTATAGCGCTCCAAGGAAGATTAAGTAGAAGGTCCTGAATTATAAACAGCAGGTAAGGATATGCAAGCATCAGTTACCACAAATGAGCTGATGTAAGATAATCTGTTGAAGAAGAGAGTTGGTCTTAACTGTTCAGGAGCAAGAAGACCAGAGCAATCATTTGGCTTCCCCAACAACATTTATATTTAACTCTGGCTGGTCCCAGAACTTCCAGGACTTTGTTGTGTAACTAATGTGATTTTAAAATGAGCTAAACACTCACTGTTCACATATATCTCAGTAGAAAGCTACTGACTACAGAGCAAGGCTAAATAACCAACAGGGAAACAGATATTTTATAGATTAGCTACTCCATGAGATGTGTTCCACCACTTATGCCAGATGGTCTTCTACAAAGTGACAGTGTATTTCAGATGCATAACTGTGGAGTGATCTGCAGCAGGCCTAGACAGACAAGCAAAACAGAAAAGCAGAAGGAACCAAAAAGAGTCTGTAGCAGCTCTTGGATTTGGAATAACCATTTTAAGAACCAGAAGCCAAAAAGTGAGTCTTGCTACTACACTGAACATCTTCCTAACTAGAAACAAGTATTTTACATGAATGACAATACTGGAGCACAATCATGAAGCAGATCATCCTGGAAACCATGCTAAGGCACATGGAAAATAAGGAGGTTATTGGTCCCAGTCAACATAGCTTTACTAAGGGTAAATCATACCTGAAAAATCTGGTGGCCTTCTATGACAGGATTATAGCATTAGTGGGTGAAGAGAAAGTGACTGATATCATCTGCCTGGACTTGTGCAAAGCATTTGACACTGTTCTGCACAACACCTTTGTCTCTAAATCCAAAGGTCCAAACAGGCCCAAAATGATAGGATGGAGAAAAGATAATCAAAGGCCTCATGGAAATCACCAAGGACAGGTAGGGCTTTCTCATCAATTACAGTCTCAGGCAAAACAGACAGGACTACTACTCAACTTGAGGAAGAATAAAAGTTAACTTCATCTGCCACCAACCAAAATCAGAATAAAATACAGTAGAATAATGAGGAAAAAAAATATATCCATCACTTTAAGACTACCTTCTCCCCTCTGCTCCTCCTCCTGAGCTCAGCTCCCTGCTCCCAATATCTCTACCTCCTCCCTCCTCAGCAGCACAGGGGGACAATAAGTGGTGGTTATGGTTAGTCTATCACAGATGCTCTCTGTCACTCCTTCAGTCTCAAGGCAATCTCACATTCTCTACCTTCTTCAGTGTGAGGTCCCTCCCACCTGAGACAGTCCTACCCAGATCATTTCGACCAGAGTTCTTCCCAAGGGCTACAGCTCCTCATCAACTGCTTCAGCACAAAGCTCCTCCACAGACAACATATTGGAAGCCCATTCTGCTGCAATTTCATCTCACAGAATCACGACCTCTTCAGGCATAGCCACCCCCTATGGCGTGGGGTCCTCCATGAGCTGCTGATAGGTGTCAGCTCCACCATTAACCTCCATGGGTCACAGGGGAACAGTCTGCAGCCTCATCTGCAGGAATATCTCTGCTTTGGCTCATCTCTTTCCTCATTGGCTGTGAGGTCTGCACAGTCATTTCCCTCTTATTCCACTCCTTCTACCACCTCCTCCACCACAGATTTTCAATTATTGAGTAGTGATCACAATGACACCCCATTGGCTAGTGTAGGTCACAGGTGGGTCTGACTTAGAGAAGCTCCATCTCATGCTACCAAAAACCAGCTGATTACAAACCTAATACAATCAGAAAGACATGGATTTGAGAGATCGACCACTCAGTGGATAAGGAATTGGCTGGATGGTCACAGCATTTAAAGTGGTGAAGTCAATGTTTAAGTAGGGAATAGTGATGGTATTCCTCAGGGGCTGGTACTGGGACTGATGCATTGTAATATATCTCTGTCAGCAACATAGTGAGGTGGATTTCACCCTCAGTAGCTTTGCTAACACCACCAAGCTGTGTGCTACAATCAAAAGACTAGAAGGAAGGGATGCAGGATGCCATCCAGAGGAACCTAAAGAGGTTCAACATGAGACCAAGTACAAGGTCTTGCCTTGCCAAGGTTATGGCAATCCCAAGCACAAATACAGGCAGGACAATGAGTGGACTGGTAACTTCAAGGTAAAGATTTTTTTCATTAAGGGGAGAAATATGTCTTTATCACTATTACAAAGCAGCAAAATCTGCATGTTCATCATATATAGGTCTTCATAGTGAAGAGTAATCAGCTATCACTATGGTAACACAGTGCAACATGTCAAGCTTGAGTAGGTTTCTTCTCTTTCATTGAGTTTAGTGAGTTTACACTCATATGAAACCAACAAAAGAGGACATCTTAAAAGGCATTATGACTTGAGAATGCAGATAAAGAGGAAAAGTAGAAGTAGTTATTCTGAATTGAAGGAAAAGAAAAATCAGAGGAAGTTCTCAGAGTGTTTCTTGGCGACTGCTCATTTTAATTCAATCGTTGAGTAATAACCAAGGAATGTACTCTCTATGACCAAAATGACAAATTTAAACATATAAATAGAGGGCAACTTTACACATTTACTGGCTCATTATTTTCAGATAATGAAGCATACAAAAGAGAAGAAAGTAAACTGTATAAATAGATGTTAGAGGCAAGGTTCTACATGTTCATTTCTAGGCAGTCCCACTACACCTCATGGATCTGTTTGCATGAGTAAAGTGAAAAGCATTGACTCTAAATCAGTGCAAGACACACACAATTACTTAATCCCACTCTGAAGGATCATACATGGCAATGATACAGTGGCCTTTGAGAAACACAGGAGAATCTCTTTACTACTTCATAAGAACAAAATATGCAGCATTGTATCTATATTTGTAAAAGATTTATTAGAAATGCAAAGTAAAGTCAAGCCTTTTAGTGGTCCCTATTTTCTGGTAGGTAAATCTAATGGCAGGATAGCTTTTCCAAATGCAGTAATATTGATCTGGGCAATGCAGCATCAGTAAATTACAATCAGCTTTAAAAAAAAATCCTTCTTCATAGCCACTATGCAGGATGTACTTGCAACAAAAGACCATAGACCAGATAATTAAAGCCACACTTAGAAGCAGGGACCCACAGAACAAAGTACAATAGAATGTGACAAAGATTTAAAAGCTTAGAAATATTATTTGTTTCAATAAAAATAATTTCTCAAAGTCCAAGATCAAACATTCCAATCTTATACTTTTCACTATTCAACTGAAAGTTATTAGGTGGTGTTATAGATCCAAGGTCAACATCATTAACTAGATGTAGGTTATGAGGTTTTACTGCAGAAGGAACTAGCAAATGCAGAGGGTTGTTATTTATTTAGCTTGCAGTGTTTCATGATAAATGCTCTGCAATTCTGCATCAGTTCTGTGTTCTCCCTTTTGGCATTCAAAGCAAGCAAACTAATCAATCAATAGTTTAAGGAGAAGAGACACATCCCATATTACCATGAAATCCTTGCAGATTCCTGTGCAACAGAAGTCCACACATCACAAGAAGAGAGCTTCTTGTGCTCTCTTTCAGAAAAATTATCTGGCTGAGAGCAAGGTGATGTTAATTTCAAGTGTGACTTTCTAGGTCTGGAAAACTATGAAGAGAGGAGTGAGGAACTGGTGATCAATCTATTACTAACTTTAACTTTCTGGAAACAGGATTCAAAAATTGGATCCATTGAAACTTTTCCTGCTGCATCACAAGTAAAAATAGGAAAATACAGAGAGTCTTCAAATGGTATCCCTGGGTGCAGTGAAGAAAATCAAATATCTGCAGGATATCAATGCTTTGGGATATAAGTTCATCCTGCAATTACACAGAAAATCCAGTTACTAAATATAAAGAGAAGTGTGAACACTCCTTATATGTTTGCTACAAGCAAAACAGTCTGAACTAGGAGTTTCACTTTATTGCCAATCAACACAGACTTTTGGTTACTGAGGCTGATATCAATGAAAAAAAAAAAACTAAAACTCACAATGAAACAGACCTTCTCTCCAGAATCCACTACACCTCTGCTGTCCCATTGTCAGTCTCCATCTCACTGTTTTTGCTATGTGCTACATTCAGTCCTGTCCTAATCCCTTTGGTTTGACAATAA
Source organism: Colius striatus (assembly GCF_028858725.1). Classification (NCBI taxonomy): domain Eukaryota; kingdom Metazoa; phylum Chordata; class Aves; order Coliiformes; family Coliidae; genus Colius; species Colius striatus. The sequence goes on along the minus strand of NC_084761.1, from coordinate 95,387,277 downwards.
ATAGTTCAGAATACTGGAGTCAACATATAGTGTATCCACCTGGATTTATCAAAAAGGTTAATCTCCCAAGAAAAGTCATACAAGTTTCTGGAAGAAGTGGTGTAAGAAGGAGACCTTACTGATGTTGTCATAGAGAAGGAGGTATGAGGACATGCTCTACAGAGCACAAAATCAATGGCTGTCAATTAGGTTAATCCTTTAAAGATCTGGAAGTAGGAACAAGCCAGACACGAAATCTGGTATTAACCTTTAAAATTAAGTTTGGAACATGAAAATACAAAGAGATATTGAAAACAGTTCAGAGGCTATTCAGATTTGACCCTGGAAATCAATGAGCAAGCATTAATATTAACCTTCAGTTCTGAAAACACCTGGTAATGGCAGAACTCTCTGCACTTTATAGCATTTAATAAACAGATTGTGCCATAATCAGCAATAGAATATATTGAAGGAAGTAATTTTAAGAACTTAATTTAAAATTGCATCACATCTTCCTCTCATAACGCAACCTAGCTACTCTGCTTTTCAGTTTGCTTACTGAAGTAATATTCTGCTTACATTGAAGAGTTAAGTAAACATATCTTGAAAGGTCTTAAGGACAACTATTACTGTGCTTCTCTGATCTTTCCTAACTCAGATTGCTTTATGGGAACAGGACTACTATTATTTCCAGTGTTTATTTACATAGACAACAAAGTAAGGAAAACACTGGATTAAAAAACCCCTTATTTTCCTTTTATATTCTTTCAATATTCACAACACCAAAAACATGCAAAACTATCTCATCATAAACAGATACATAAAATGGAGTAGTTTGGGTATTTTACAAGAATTAAATAGGATACATACCCCAGAAAGAAAACACAAAGACAAAAGTGCTGTAGCTTACTATGGTATGCTTGAATGCTCATCAAGAGAAAGAGTTAATCACTGGCAGGATGAAAACAGTAAGAAAAAATATCTGGTTTGAAAGACAGAAGCAAAATAAAAGAGTATCCCTAAGAAGGATGAAACTAATCAAATCAGTACACAGGGATCAACAAAAGATTTTTTTAAAAAAACTCATGAACACTTTACAACTGTGATGTTGCAGGGAATTAGATACATGACTCTTTCCAGCCAGGGAAATGGCAATATTGTTTGTACAAAGTGTGCCAGGCATAAAGGATTGGAAGTCTTTGTGTTTGATTGTTAATGTCACTTGTTCAAAATGCACACAGGGACATACTTTGATAATTTCTAGTTTCTCTGTAAGTGGTTGTAGTCTGTATTGCTGTTATTTCTTTAAACTCTCTTGCTATTCATTTTGCATTACTTAAGGGAAATCATACACACTGTTTTAACCACTTTGATCTATAGATTTTTTTTTTGTCAGTTGTACTCATTGTTACACTTATTTTGCAAGGTCATAATTGCTAACTATTGCTCCTAGGGCCATTTCCCAGATCAACTTAAATCAACACCCTGTGTTATCCCAAACTAGCCTGGAGACATCCAATAATCACTCAGGTTTCACCTTCTTCTGCTCCAGGTACTGATGTATGTAGTTTGAAACTACATATTTAAAGTTTTAACAAAACATGATACTCTTATTTCAAGCACTCTTTTCTGTGAGAGGAGACAATAGGTAGCTAACATCAATTATATTGCTTAAACTATGATAAGCCACTTAGATACACAAGGTACCAGCATAGTATGCAAACTTACACAAAAGAAAACTCTACCTTAAAACTCATGATTTAGTCATAACTCTTATTTATACAGCAGATAATGTCTTCCAAGTTTCTATTGTACTCTCAGACATGAAGAGTTACATTTCATACAATCATCCAATAATTTCAAATGGGGATGGCATTATAACATACCTAAAAATTCACACTATTCATACATACATAGTTTATGTATCTACTTAAACACATTCATGCTTACTCGTCCCTCTGACACACCCTTGCTCCAGGCCAGACCACTATACATTGAAACATCTTGGTCAGGAACTCAAACTGAATTAACTCCACTTTCAAGGAATAGATTCTATGGACATTAAAACTATCTGAAGAGTCTATCAAAACATGAGCTCTAAGAAGCATGGATACAGAAAACTATAGTCAGACACCTAGGTTTAGATTTGAAAAAAGAAGTACTTGCATTCAAACACAAGGATGCAACGATGTAGTGCAAGCACGAAAGGTATCACACCTGGCATACACCTGGCATATCCTCAAGGAACCACACTCTGAATACAGAATGCATTTTCACAGTAATGCAATTGCTGTTCCTTCAAATTGTCTTTACATTCTACATATTCTTTACATTCTTAAAGGAATATTTGCTATTGGTGTAACTCAAACTTTGAAGCACACGTTAGACTGGAGTAAGGAAAATGACACACACTCTCATCTCTCCCCCTGTGGTCTAACAGCACCCCTCCCCTGCAGAATTATGATCAACATTTAACAAAGCAGGAGCACTGTCTCACTTCCTTCTGTCACTTTACATAATACTGAAACAAATAGAGCAGGTTGTTTTTTTCCCCAAAGATCCCTGACATTATTGAAATGTGCAGAAGCTTTTAAACTCTTTAGGTAGAGTTCAGCATATTAACAATGCTTATTTATTTATTGCTTTTGTAGTTCAGAGATGAGAACGTTAGAAGTTTGCAACAACCTGCGGAAAAAAAAAAAACAAAAAACCCACAAAAACCAAACAAAATAAGGTACTTTCCTCTGTTTGAGCTTTTCTTTTCATAGCAAAATGTGAGTGGATGCCTTTTAATCCCTCTCCCTTCTTCCCTATTTCTAATTTTTTGTCTAGCATTCCCCCACCCTCTTTTTTGCCCTACTTGTAAGATATTCTTGGTGATGAATGAACTAGAAGTGAAAACATCACATGAAATAAGGATTCAAAAGGTCTAAACGTTTATGCAAAATATGATAGTCAGTGTTCCAGGTATCAATTCAGAACTCAACTTGCTCTCGTTTTTCCCATGTCAGTCTTTACTCCAGGTCCATCTTTAATCCAAAACCTTTGCAAATAAAAAAAAAAAACACCTCTCATATGAGCAATTTGAGAATTAAAAGTTAATAGTTTGTAATAGAATGCTCAGTTTTGGAACTCTTTGCCACAAGATATTGTTGGGTTTAACTGGATTAAAAAAATAATTGAGTGTTCCTGTTATCCGCTTAAATGCCCAGAGTTATAAATATTAAAAACAGATGACAGGAGTTCTGAGAAGATTATAGACTGACATGCTTTTGGTCTTAAGCTAATTTTAATGGAGATTTAGCAGAACCCCCCTCTGTGAGCAGGTCATTTCATAGTATCTTTCCAAAGATTTTCTTGTGCTGCTCTGTGAAAGTGTCTTTTACTCAACTGTCTCACAGTCACCTATTTCATGGGAGATTTGTTGATTTTATTACCAACTGGCAAGTTTTGTGTGTCAAAAAGCATAATCCCTATGGCTATATCAGATGTCAGAGGTCACTTAACAGCAGATGATAAGCAGAGGACAGCTGTACAAACAGAAAGTGAAGATTCTGGGTAATACACATGCAGATGTTGAGTTCAAGTTGTTAGAAAATACCTGCAGGAACCAACATGGGAGAAATAGTTTGGGCATTGAAAGATGCAGTTCACAACAGGCATTGCAACACTTCTTTTAAGCCTCCACTGAGATGTTGTGTTTTGTCAATGAACCAGGAGCCAAAGAAAGAATAAGGTCTGAATCATAAAAAATTATTAGGAAATTAATGCAGTCTAGACAGGATAAACAAGCTAATTCCATTTGTTCAGGAATTCTGGTAATTGCACCTTCTGGCTAATCCACAAATAGTTAAAACATCTTTGAACTGACTGGACAGATACAGAGGAGATGACAGCAATGAAGACAGAAAGTCTAGGTCAGCTGCACATTTTCCTTTCTAACTCAATGATGCTGATTTTGATTATGCTACTTTGTGCACACGCCTTCAGAAGGAAGGGCATCCCAGCAGGCAGTCTGACAGTAAAAGCCCTTCAGAGCCCTTCAGCCACATATCTCAAAGCTCTGTCAGCTCATTTCCCTCTCCTCCCCAGGGCTTTTCCTCCAGGCAAACACATTGACACTTGCAAGGAAGCCAAGTCAGACATCAGTGGAGACAACAAGATCACCTCTGAGGAAAGATGACAGCTCAAATAATAAATGGACACAGAAATAAGCAAAGTTTCAAAAAAGAGCCAGGAGAGGAAGCTGTCAGATAGTTTGATTAAGGGTCTTTGCATTCTGGCTTTACTGTCAGAGAGACACATTTCCAGGGAAATTTCCTGGTCATTTAAATGTCTTTATTTCAATGCATAGAGGAGTTTCATTTAAACATGAAGGATCAAGATCATGGTTTAATACACAGAAATTCAACAGTTATACCCTACAGACATACAATATCAATACATTCAAAGTACATGCTGAAGTTATGCTTCAGTCACAACCAAGAAACAGTTTTTAAATACCTACTTTAGGAGATGGTAATAGTCTAGATGCAAAACCAGACAGCTTATCACATCACAAAAGCATCCGCTGCATATGTTCTGCTGTTAAGTGACTCCTGATATCTGATGTAGCCATAGACATTCCTTTTTTTGATACATAAAAGCTATGGGACAGTATGGTAGACCATACTGAGAACAATGTAGTAGAGTCAAGACTAAATTCAGTAGGTTTATCCTCTGGGAGTTAAACTGTATCTAATAATTTTCCCATGATATAAATACTTGCTATGCATGCTAGAAAGTGAGTGGATTTAGACACAGATCTCGTAATGCAGTTGCAGGACAGTAAGGATATATACAATATGCAATAGTCACTAAGACTTTTTAATCATCTAGTCAGGCACAAAATTCACATCATATTTGTGTTTCTGGGCTTTTGCTGTGAAATATAATGCTTTTGTGTAACATAAGTAGAAAATGAGACCTCTTTATCTCCATTTTCTGTGTATTAAAATGAAGTCTATTATGAGACACTTCAACTAAAATCCCTTTCACAATACCTATGCCAAGGGTAAGCACAAGCTATTTACTCATAATGACCACAATCATTTAAGGAAGCAATAATACAAATCCAGAAACATATGAAATTTTATCTTCCCTTTAGTTGCATTTATTCAACTTGCCTTCTAAATCACATCCCCAAAGCCAAGCTGCATTCCTTCCATATTCTTGTTTTATCCACAAGAAAAGAATCACTATTTTTGAAGTCCTGATCTACTCTCTGTAGTTATTGTTGAGTGCCCTGACTCCCTTATCTTTAGCTCTGGGCATAATCTTTACAAGTACCTACAAAAGGGGAGGTTTACTTTGGAGATGAAGTTTCTCACAAAGAGGGTTGCTAGACACTGGTACTGGTTGTCCAGGAGGGTGGGGGAGTCCCCGTCCCTGGAGATATTGCAAAGCTGTATAGCTGAGGTGTTGACGGCCATGGGTTAGCAGTGGGCTTGGTAGTGTGCGGGTAGTGGTTGGACTTGATCTTAAAGGTCTTTCCAATCAATTCTATGATCCTATGAAAATATTTAAATAAGAACAATAATTTTTTCGCAGAACATCTCAATACCCTTATTATCTAAATTTATTATTAAATAGATAGCAACATTCAGTGAAGTTCTTGGGTTTTTTTGTTTTTAAAGATTGCATTAGAGACTTTTCTAGTCATCCTACCAAAGGACAGTTAGATTGTCAGGTCTTTAGTGCAACAGGCTCTGTTCTCCTTTTATTTTTCTTGTGAATGAACAACCTTTAGCATAAAAGTCCAATTGTATGACTGGAGACTATTAGACATTGCCACAATAGTGACTAATGATACTGAACAATTTATCCAAAATATCAATCAATTCTTCAAATTGATCAGTGTCATAACAGGACTTTAAGTCAAATAAGATAGATTTTTTACAAGGAAAACAAAGTTCATGTAGTTCCAAAAATACCTGAACTTTTCATTGTGCTAATATTTACCAAAAGTTTGAGGACCAAATGAGGCTTTATATCATGAAAAAGTTGGAATAATAAAGCTGAAAACCTTGCAGTCAAGATGAGATTAAATACTTCAATTTATCTCATGTTTTCTTAAGGTCATATCTTCTAATTGAAATTACTTGTCAGCACTGACACATAAGTTGTGTTATTTCTTCATTAATTTGAATTTGCAGTTTTCTGCATAGCACTTTTGGCTGAAAAGTTCAGCCTAGATGCAACGAGTGATTAATTTCACAATGAGAAAGGCCTGACTCATATCTTGACTAATTTCTCAGTTTACATTAGTCACTGTAATGAGTAGACAATCTTACTGATATATTCACAGTACAACTAGTTCCTCTATACCATGGTGTACAAGAGGAAGAAAGAGATTTCTGAGTATCGTCAAAAGGAAACTTTTAAACTTTGAATGGCAATACAAAATAAGCATCACTGGAAGACTTGGTTGAGAGTTCAAACACAAGGAACAGAAAAAGAAAAAAGAGAATCAACACCTTCTACTGTGAAGGTTACTGGAACATGTTTGCCCAGAGATTTTGTGGAGTTTCCATCCTTTGAGATACTCAAAGTCCTGTTTGATGTGGCCATGAGCAATTTGCTCTAGGTGACCTCACATTAAGCATAAGGATGAGACTACATAATCTCAAGAGCTCTTTACCAGTCTCAATAGTTCTGCACTTTTCTTAGGTTCATACATTTCCTTTGAAGAAAATGTAACAGGCTTCAAAGCTCAGGCTCTCCTCCCCTAAGGCATTTAACGCTTTTCAAGACAGCCTTTAGTTTACACTAGAAGAGATGCTAGACAACATACTGTCATATTCAAAAGAGTTCAACTCCTACACCACAAAATCATCCTACTTTTTGGTGCTTTTATGGCACCATAATAATTGAAAAGTTGGTTCCATGGTGATCCAGTTTTACTAAAAAGTGTGGAGGGTATTTCTGACCAATGTGTTCTCTAAAATGCTACTCTCCCACTTCTCTGTCAACTATTTAAGTGGCCAACAAGTATCCAAGACAACTAATATTTTGTGCTTAGATGGACATCTTAAAGACATGTACCCAGTTAGCTACAATCAACCAACAGGATTACTGTCTTTTTCAAGAAAAATACATATATACCTCATAAAATTGCATGCTTACTCATGTTTTTAATGTTTAAAGACACTATGTTCTGCCTTCGTGAACAAATTATATTGCTCTGTCTCCATTTCTACTTATTTTGCAGCAGGAGATATTAGGGCTATATTAATATTTTTCATTTTTCAACTCCAAAACACAAGTTTCCTCACTGAGCAAATGCATTCCTGTCATTTATGAAGAGTCAGTGGTAGTACTCTGTGTCTGGAAGAAGTGATTTAGTCCTTCAGGCAACTCTAGATGAATTGAAGGTCAAAGAGTTAAGTCTGTTATGCTGCATAGGGTAATCCCATTTTTTTTATCACAGCTTTCATCAGATTTTAATGAAACTACTAGAGTAGATGTGCTCAAATGATATATTGTGCAGGCTCTTGTATAAAAAACAAAAAAAAAAAATCCAAAACATAACACTTCAATGTATCCAATTGACACATATACATAGCACTGTAAACTTGCATTCAGAGCATGCAAGAGAGGAGTAAACCCCTTGACCATACCTACATTGGCACCTCCATGGGTGCCTCTACCATTTCATGAATAGAACACACTATAAAAATTAGTAGTGTTAAAAATCCACTAAGTACATTCTTTATAATTACTCACACTGTCCATTCACATACATGAATGTATCCCTCAATTACCTCACTTGTTTTTCTTAAACCAGCTCTCATAGAAGCAACTTTCATCTACTTTATAGAAAGGCCAGTAATTGTACTATTTATGTTTTGTTCTCAGTCCAGTCACTTCTGCTCTGAGCATCCATGTCTTAACTTGTCTGTTTAGATTTCACACTCCTAAATGCATGATCTATTCTTCACTTTATATCAAATCTTAAAAGATTAAGGTGCTGGTGTTCTCTGTGTAGCTTGATAACTCACTTTGTGCTTGCTCTGAACAGCAAATTCCATATTAAAGATTTTCCAGCCAGACAAGGCAAAACCCAAATGAGGGAAGTATAAGTAATCCTATGAGCTTGAGACAACTATGAAAACTGAACATAACTAAAGTTGCATTCTGTTGACTGCAACATCCAGAGAGAAAGATACAGTAGCCTGGAAAAAGATTGCAGTTTAAATATCCAAAGAAAGTCTGACACAGCAGAAAAGTATCAGCCAAATAAGAAATGAGCAACTATTTTGTTAGCCATGCTTAGCTCACCAAAAGGATGACTGATGACAGGCAACAAGGCCAATTGCTTACACTGAGTATTGGGAAGAGTAAATTCTTGCAGCTAAAGATTCATAGGTTTATCTTTTTATCATTTTGTATATATTCATTAAAATGACACTTCAGACATATAGCTGAATGCAATATTAAGTTTTTCTGCTCACTTTGCAGTGCATCAGATAAATTCTTCAGAAATTAATTGGTATAGTGGTATCATCTTTGCTTTTTTAGTTAAGAGCTATGGCTGAACCTCAAACATTCAGATAAGTCCCAGATAGGCAAGAAAAACACTGCTTTACTACTGTGGTTTCTCTTTGATTACATCATCCATTTTTTTTTTTAGCTGTCACTCACTGCTGATAGAAAGTTTTAATAAAAGGAATATTAAAAACTATTTAACTACAATGAAGTCTACTTTAAGAATGGAAACCTACCTTCAAACTCTTAAGGTCTCTTAATAACTTATTGATTCTAGGGGACTCATGCCTTTCTTAGCATCTTTGTAATTTGAGAATGTGGAAGTAAACCAGGTCAGTATAACTCCTTGAGATCTCTGTCATTTACATTCAGTTAAAAAATCTTTAAGAGATTTGAACACAGCTCCACAAACTGCAATGACATATGAATTCTGAATCTTATAGTCCACAAGCTATTACTCTAAGTCAAGGTATCTCTCTTCTCACTGCACAATTCTGAAGACTCTTGTCACCTCCATCTGTCTTTTCAGCTCATTCTCCTCAAATATGGTTATAAATGCCTTACATGTAACAAAGATATAGAAGAGCACTAAGCTTAATAAGCCAGTTCCTATATCTGAATGTCATTCTTTTCCAAGTAGACCAAAGACCACTGTAGCCACTTACAAATCTTTTCAGTAGCTCCACTTTTACATACCTAGAAAAAAAAAAAATGCATGTTGGTTTTGGTTTTTTTTACAGCAAGCAACATCTTGTCAGTGAAAGAACACAGATGACCAGGTGTATGTGATACTGTTCTGTGCTGATTCTTCCTTGTTGAACCTTGGCCAGAATCCTGTTCTGATTTTCAGAATTTTAAAAAGAAACAACTCTGTATACTTTGCTGAGAAGCTGGGCTTTCCTAAACATATGCCATTGTTGCCTGATGCAGGGGAGGTCATGATGGTGGGAGCAAGAACATCTATAGTAAATGAATCAAACAAAAATTTCAGAGCCAGATGGAATAAAAGCAGCCTGTGAACACATATCACTAAGCCAGATAAAAAGCCTGACAAAGATCTGCTCAAGTTCAGCAGTTCCTTCAAATTCATTCATTTAAAAAGCACAGAGAAATCCCCCAGCCTGCTTCTTTGGATACAGTAGGGAGTGAGCAAGAGAGAACACGGACATGGTTTATTTAATGGACTAGGCTCAGATACTCTAGTGATAAATGCATAAAGGTGTACAGATCACTTGAGAGCCTGTCAGTTCTAATCTATCATCCATGGAAAAGCTATTGTTAAGTAAATAAATAATTACAGCATACACTGGTAAGATGAAGTCATGACTCTAGCTTTTCCATCTCTCCTTCCCAGAGTTCAGTGTTGAACTTGATCCAATTGCTTTCTCTGTATTGGACTGCAGGTACCTTGGGGATGGCACTTTGGGCTGACCAAAATGACTGCCAATGTTACAACAGCAGTTCTATAGAAACAGTTCTTGCATCTCTAGACCAGTATAAATGTTTGCTCATCATCCTCACAGCAACAGATGAGCTACATGGTACATACAGGAGTATACATTTGCAAGTTAAACTGTCTGCTTATAGATCCATCAATGTTCTTGCTGCACCAGGCACTAGTCTTGGCCTCATAGCACTCATTCAAACAGGAATTTGCAATATTTAACTCCCTGGAGAGTAAACTAGTAGATCTAATGAATCTCTTAGGCACCAAAAAATAGGTGAGAAAACAGGAAATAAAGAGTCAGTAATTGAGATGATGTCATGAGGATTTTAACAGAGCTCACCATAACTGAAGGCTTCTAAGGGTGCCAATGCAGATCCATGTATCTTTTTGAAAAGCAAAATAACTGTAATGCTTGCATCATGGCCAAGTTTTGAACTACCTTAACTGAAACATGCCCATCAGCAGAGCTAGACACTCTATATTTTGATGTGTAAACCAGCATTATTAGCAAGGGAAGCATTATACTTCAGTATAAGTCATTTCATGAAAACCACAGCAATAATACTGTAAAATCTGATTAAAAGTTGCATGATACATTAATGTTTTCTATAAATAAATATCTAAGAAATAAAACATATGCTGATGGAGAAGACTTTATAACCATACCTGACAAAAACAGATGGAAAGAATTTGAAGAATTCTCAAAAAAAAAAATCCAAGGCCTTTAAAAAAAATGCACATTCTTCCAAAAAATAAAAAAACCAGGGAATAGCTGGAATCCTAGATTTCATCTGAGATTTTAGCCCAGTTCTTTTAGTTTATCAGAACAGAAAATATCTCTGTACTATTTTGCAAGTGCAACTGATAGATCTATCTAAAGATTGTTAAGATAGGGGCTTTTCCTCCAAGGCAAAAAAAGAAGAAAAGTAGTATTGAAATGATCTATTAGACAATGAGAGAGCCCCCTAGCACAGCCAGGAATAGAAACATTGCCTGAGGCTTATGAGTACCACAAATTAGTATTAAAAAAATACAACCACGATTTTAAAAGATTCCCTTTTCAGATTTGTGTTTTAAAAGGTAGAACACATATATACATCCTTTACTTTGTCTTTTCTGGAGGACTGAAACACTGTACATTCCCTCTGGCTGAAAAGCTCTAACACTTGCTTTGCTCACATCTCCCATCCCAATCTGCTCTGTACAAATAAGATGGGAGTCCTGTTTTAATTTTTAAAATAAATTATCAAAAATTAAGATTTAACATTCAGAAAAAAGCTAAGCTGCTCCTCATTAGAAAGGCAAGCATTTCTAGACTTCACGACCCTAGCACTACAGCAATGTTGGTAAACAAAAATAACCTGAAATCTGTAAAGAAATACCAATATCTGCAGGATTTTTTTTTTTAAAAAAGGTAAGTAGATAGTACATAGAATAATTTCAGCTGGAAGAAACCTTTAAGCTTATTGAGTCCAGCCTTTGTCCCAGTCCTAGACCATTTCCCTAAGTGCAACATCCAAATATCTCTTAAACCTCTCCAGGGATGATGACTCCAGCACCTCTCTGCTCAGTCTGTTCCAATGCCTGACAACCCTTGCAGGAAAGAAATTCCTCCTCATATGCATTCTGAACCTCCCTTGGTGCAACCTGAGGCCATTCACTATTGTTCTATTTTTTGTTAATGAAATGCAATGAACATTGTTTCTTTAAGAAACCAACTGTGGTATACATGAACCAGAAGACAGAACTGCAATTTACCTCTGCTAAACCTGGCCTATAACACAGGGGTGTAATGTCAATATTAGATTTGCTGAGCTTTCACAGGTAAGAATACACAGCAGTAATTCCAAACCCACTCATGAAGGCAGTTATTATCCTAATCCAATACCTACTGCAGTTAATGAAGTCATTGTATTTAGGTTTCCTCACCAAAATCTTCAGCTCTATTTTTTTGCCCTTGAGTGAAAAGTATAAAGAACAAATTATGAGCCTCTCCACACACACATTTTGAACGTAGGCAATTCAGCAATACTGCATTATCTTGTACAAAAGCCTAAAGCAGAAAGTTTAGCTCATGAAGAAAGTAGTTGCATCTGAAACTCAAATATCCTACTCGTAACTACTGCTCTTCAACTTTATGTTAGTGTTTTTTTCCAGTTAGCACTCTATTAAGTTTCATGCCTGTAGAAACATTATATTCATATCATTGCACTGTGGCTTTCAGTCACTCTAGTAACTATTCTGATGATATATCATGTCTGAGAGCAAAGAATGCTTCAAAACACAGAAAACTAGCTTTGGAAATGCGATTTGAATATCCAAATATATGGCAGATTTTGACTGCTTAGGAAATGCAGCAGTTTTGAAGGAATAAGGTTGTATCATAAAAATAAATAAACCCACCACCCTGACAAAGTGACAGATGAATCAGAACTATCCAGCTCCCACAGAAGCAAGAGATTGAACACAGCATGCTGTGGAAAAAAAACAAAATAATATCATCCTGATTGTTGGCTCACAATAAGGCTTAAAAGTAACTTCTCTACTTCAATTTAAATCACTGTGAAGGAACTCATATACAGTTTTTGTATTTCTACATTTTGCAGGTACTCACAGAAAGACCACAGGACTGATGTGAACAAAAACAGCTCAGATTTCCCTTTGCCCCTTCACATAGGCAATCATATGGACTGCACGTGTAAACTGACTCATATGCTAGGGAACACAAGAGATCAGATGACAGGCTAGGGTCTCTGAGCTTCCTGAGCAAGTCTTCTCATTTCTTATCACCTCCTACCCACATACTTCTGCCTCAACACCAACTACCTCCCCTGACAACAATATAGGACATCAGACAGCAACCAAAATCTGGCATAGGGCATTGTGGTGGACTTGCTGGGGGTTTGAGTATAAGATGCAGAGAAGACTAAACTAATGAATGCCTTCTTTGCTTCAGCTTCTACAGTCAAGGCCAGCCCTCAGAAAGCTCAGTCCAGCAAGGATAGTAGGATGGTCTGGACAAAAGGGGACTTAGCTTGAGAAAGAGGTTAAAGGCTTGTTGGGCAAGTTTAACACTCAATTCAATGGGATCTGAGGGGATGCATCCAAGAGTGCTGAGGGAATTGGCTGATGTGATTGCTAAGCTGCTCTCCATCATTTTTGAACAATCATGGAGGACAGGCAAGGTGTCTGAGGATTGGAGAAAGGCCAATGTCACTCCAGTCTTCAAAAAGGGCAGGAGGATGACCAAGGAAACTACAGGCAGGTCAGCCTCACCTCCATCCCTGGAAAGGATCTCATCCTCAATGTTGTTAAAAAACATATAAAGGAAAAGATGGTTATCAGGCAGAGTCAACAGATTCACCCAATAGCCTTCTATGAGTGTGTAACTAGCTGGCTAGATGAGAGGAGAGCAGCAGATGTCATCTGCTTTGACTTCAGCAAGGCTTTTGACACTGTTTCCCATAACATCCTCATCAGAAAGCTCAGGCAGAGTGGCTTGGATGAGAGGGTAGTGAGGTGAATCAGGAACAGGCTGAATGACAGAGCTGACAATGTGGTGATTAAAGTAATCAGGTTTTGTGGGAGGTCTGCGATCAGTGGTGTTCCACAACAGCTGGTTCTGTGGCCAGTCTTGTTCAATATATCCATCAATGACCTGGATGAGGAGACAGAGTGTACCCTCAGCAAGTTCCCTGATGACATCAAACTGGGAGCACTGGCTGATTCCCCAGAGGCTGTGCTGCCATTCAGTGGGATCTCGACCGGCTGCAGAGTTGGGCACAGGGGAACCTCATGAGGTTCAACAAGGACAAGCACAGAGTCCTGTAGCTGGGGAGGAACAACTCCATGCACCAGTACAAGCTGGGGACTGACCTACTAGAGAGCAGCTCTGCAGAGAGACCTGGGAGTCCTGGTTAATAATAAACTAAATAAGCCAGCAAGGTGCCCTCGTGGCCAAGAAGGCCAATGGTATTCTGGGATTCATCAAGAAGAGTGTGGCCAGCAGGTCAAGGGAGGTTCTACTCCCCCTCTACTCTGCCCTGGTAAGGTCTTATCTGGAATCCTGTGTCCAATTCTGGTCTCCCCAGCTCAAAAGAGACAGGGAACTTCTGGAGAGAAACCAGTGCAGGGCCATCAAACTGATCAGGAGACTGGAGCATCTTCCTTATGAGGAAAGGCTGCAGGAATTGGGGCTATTCAGCTTGCAGGAGACTGAAGGAGGGAAGGATGTCAATATTTACAAATATCTAAATGGTGGATGTCAGGAGATTGGGACATGCCTTTTTTTCTATTATATTCTGTGAAAGGGCAAGGGATAAAGGAAAGAAGCTGGAACACAAAAAGCTCCATTTAAACGTAAGAAAAAATTATTTTATTGTGAGGGTGAGGGGCCCCTGGCACAGGCTGCCCAGGGAGGGTGGGGAGGGTGGTGAAAACTTCCTTATCTGGAGGTTTTCAGAACCCATCTGAACATGTTCCCATGAGTTGCAATGGTGAAAATAATATTCATCCAAAGATGTAGAGAAACTAGGTAAGGCACATACAGAGACATACACAGACAACATAGTGCAACCAACAGAGTTCAATCAAAACCACACTTCTTTTGCTAGCTACTTTTTTATATGCTGCTTCTCCCCATGCGATTACCCAGGGCCCAATTGATTAACTCGCAGCACCTGTTTCTGATAATTGGCAGTAGCTTGCCAGCTGTATTAACTTGTCCCTACCATCTTTATACAAGCTGAGGAAATATCTGAATGGTCCAAGTCAAATTTATACCTACACCATGTGACCTGATTTAAGTGGACCTGCTTTAGCAAGGGGATTGACTGGATGATCTCTAAAAGTCCCTTCCAACATCCGCTATTCTATGATTCAATGAGAGACCTGGGAGTCCTGACTGATAATAAACTAACCATGAGCCAGCAATGTGCCCTCGTGGCCAAGAAGGCCAATGGCATCCTGGGATACATCAAGAAGAGTGTGGCCAGTAGATCAAGGAAGGTTCTGCTCCCCCTCTCCACTGCCCTGGTGAGGCTTCATCTGGAGTCCCGTGTCCAGTTCTGGGCTCCTCAGCTTAAGAGGAACAGAGAACTTCTGGAAAGAGTCCAGCGCAGGGCCACCAAGATGCTGAAGGGGACTGGAACATCTTTCATACAAGGAAAGACTGCAGGAGCTGAGACTGTTTAGTCCAGAAAAGAGGAGGCTGAGGGGTGAATCTTATTTATAAATATCTAAATGGTGGATGTCAGGAGGTAGGGGCATGCCTTTTTTTCTATAGGAGTAATGAGATGAAGGTGCAACACAAAATGTTCCATTTAAATATAAGAAAAAACTATTTTGCTGTGAGGATGACAGAGCAGTGGAACAGGCTGCTCAGAGGGGTTGTGGAGTCTCCTTCCTTGGTGGTGTTCAAGACCTGCCAGGACAGGTTCCTAAGCATCCTTGTTCAGTATGATCTGATCTAGGTGAACCTGCTTCTGCAGGGGGGTTGGACTAGATGATTTCTAAAGGTCCCTTCCAATCCTACTATTCTATGATTCTATGATTGTGCAGTGACAGCACTACAGCAAGACAGTTGGAGCTATGCAGGTCAGAGTAAAAAGAACTCCTTTCCTTTCCCTCCAGGAACACCTAATCTGTAGCCCTGCATGCGTGCACACGCAGCACAAAAATCCCCTAACCTTGCTGCTAAGTATGACTTCAGAATGACCGTAACGCCAGCATCTCCTACACCATTTAGGCAGAATGTGTGCTTACATTTTCCAAAGGCAATCTCCAAGACATCCTGACTGTGTTCAGGACTTAAAAAAACCCCAGACTTCTCTAATAAAGAACAACTTTTATATGGAGATAAAAACAAAGGTGAAGGATATGCAAAATTGTTTGACAGAATTCAGAGAAGAGATTTGTAACAGGATTTCATGTTCTGCAATAAGAATGTTTGTTGAATAAACATGCCTGTTGCACGTTACTTTTGGTGACAAGGCAGACATTTATGCAGAGTGTATGCAAAGATGCCAGTCTATTAAGTTATGTTAAAACATTAGATTTCAAATATATATTAAAAAAAAATTAAAATTGAGCAAAGATCTCTGCAACTTTTGTCCCGTATGGGTAGCATTTAGTGGAATTTCTGCATTATAGTTACATAATACATCAAAGCATATCACATATTTATAATTACAGGTGGTTAGTACCTACTTTATACATCTGTTTAGATTAAAAATATCCAAGCTAAAAATACTTAATATGTCTTGAGAGAAAACTATGTATACCCTTTATTCTCTATAGATTTCTACACAGAAAAGGTTCTTAACCTTAAGTAGCTTTGTAATAAATATTTATCACATCCTTGATTCATTGTTAGCTTTAACTACTATGGGTAGAAGATCTGACATATGTGCATTATTTTCCTCATCCCTCAGAGGTTTTGAAAGTCAACTCAAGAAATATGCTCTGTCTGTTGCATTACTTCTTAAAATTCAGATTATTGGTTAACAAATCCTTTATTATTTTTGCAGGCATAAAGGTAAAGATGATGTAGTTATTGTTATGAAACTCTAACAAGGAACACAGCAAGTTTGATTTAGTTTTCTATTAGTTAAATGCCTTACCAGGACCTAAACTTGGTAAGTGTGAAAAGTATTCTGCATTTCACAAGAATTCTTTCTAGGTATCCTCTCTTCCTGTCCCAAACCAAAGATGAAAACATTACAAAACCAGTTACATAAGTATATAATTACTTGCTGGTCACCCAGGAACATGTCCAGGTGGGTCTTGAAGACCTCCAAGGAAGGAGCCTCCACACCCTCCCTGGGCAGCCTGGGCCAGGGCTCCCTCACCTGAACCGTGAAACAGTTTTTGCTTCTGTTTAAATAGAACTCTGTGTTCCAGCTTCATCTCATTGCCCCTTTTCCTGTCACCGCATACAAAAGAAAAAAGGGATGCCTCAACCTCCTGATATTAACATTTACAAATATTTAAGTGGTGAATAAGATTCCTCCCTCAGTCTCCTCCAGACTGAACAGTCCCAGTTCCCACAGCCTTTCCACATAAGGAAGATGTTCCAGTCCCCTTCAGCATCTTGGTGGCCCTGCACTGGACTCTCTCCAGAAGTTCTCTGTCCCTCTTGAGCTGAGGAGCCCAGACCTGGACACAGAACTCCAGATGAAGCCTCACAAGGTCAGGGTAGAGAGGAAAGGAACCTCTCTCGACCTGCTAGCCACATTCTTCTTGATGGATCCCAGATCATGAAGTATTTAGAGGAAACTGAGGGTCAAAAACCCTCATTTTTTTTTCCTGTAAAACTTTTTTTCTTATTTTCATTTCAGCCAGATATAAAAAGTTGTTGGACTAGGGTTATGTCTTTTGTATCAATTAATTTTTCTCATCTCCTAATAGTTTAACTTTCAAAAAGAATTACTTCTAGTGTGTATATATATATATATATATGTGAAATGAATGAAGAGAAAAAAATAAAATCAGAATCTCCTCATACCTTTCAGGAAATACAGAGTTTATAAAACACAACAAGTTTCACTTCCATATTGTATATTCAGAATTATGACATTAAAAACATTAGTCAATTTTTTCCCTCACATCTGACTTTGTATTCCAAGAAACAAATTTCCTTACCTTGTTGGTAGAAAATGACTTTCTTACAATGATAAAGAGATAACACTGTACAAAATTTTGCAAATGCAGAATGCTACATGAAAAATTGTTTTATGTATTACACAGGAGGGAAAAAGGATTTAGTGTGACATACAGCAAGTTCCATGTATTACTACTAACCTTTTTGAACCTCTTCTATCTAGTGTAAATTATAAATGACTTTTGCACTGATCAGAATGACAATCTGGAAGCTTTATTACATCCCACACAGTTTAGTTTCCCATCTGGAGAATAATTCCCTGAATAAGGTATAAATAGACTTTAAAGAAAATATCATAATTTAATGCAGGATAGCCTTATGCTTATTGCTTTTTTATTGGGTATGTATATGTTCCATTTAACAGTCTAGCAATGTTTCTCCCCAGTTTTAAACACCCAACAGTAACTCAGTTTTTTATCTAAAATAACCATCTCAGACTGGATAATCAAATCATATTAATACAGCACCACATCAGACAAATAACCATGTCAGACTTCATAACCAAAATTATGGTACTTTTTTTCCCTTTCATGTAATAGTAAAGATCCTAAATAAGACGGAAACATGCAGGTCAGCTCTTGTAACATTCACCAATTTACAGTGACATCCACCAATTTACAGGGTTCAACTAATCAGTCCACAATTATCTAAGCCACTGCTAAAGAAACATAAGGCTAGCAAATCAGCCATCCCCTTTTACAAGACAGGCCATTCCCAAATCAATATGTGGCAGCACCTGTGCCAATCAATTTAAAAAAACAAAACAACCAAAAAACCCGACCAAAAATACTCCTACCAAAACCAAACACAAAAACTACAAAAAAAACCCAACCCCACAACACGCTACACATACCCTACAAAACCAAATAAACGACATCACACTCCATAGATACATCTCAGGAATTAGAAATTACAGTCAGTCCTCACTGTAGTATCTCATATAAAGGGAATTGTACCAGGACTCTACATTTGATGAAAAGGATTCATCCTGCTGTGTGTTTTGGCACTCAGTGGGGATTGTTGGAAGTGTCTGTGACCAGCACAGGGCAGTTCATGGCCTGTTCACCCCAACAGGTCACCCCAATTGCCCCTGCTACTAAAACTCTGCAATTTATGCCCAATACATTCCACCACTTGCCTCTGTGAAGCATATACCCAAAGACTGTTTTAATATACAATCATCACAAGCTCTACCTTCAATATCATCACAGTATTAATAAAAACACTGAAAAACCGTCACCTGTTTAGAATCATAGAATGCCTTTAGTCAGAAAAGACCTTTAAGATACTCAAGTTCAACCACTCACCTCACATTGCCAAGCCCACCACTTCCCCATGTCCCTCAGCACCTCAGCTACACAGCTTTTAAGTATCTCCAGGGATAGAGACTCCACCACCTCCCTGGGCAGCCTGGGAGAGCATCTAACAACCCTCTCAGTGAAGTGGTTCTTCCTAATCTCCAATCTAATCCTCTACTGGTGTAACTGGTTCTCTTTTCCAGTCACTCATTACTTGGGAGAAGAGACCTCCACCTCAGCACAACCTACTTTCAGGTAGTTGTAGAGACTGATCACAGTTTACACACTGTTTGCTCCTAGCAAAACCTACTGGTTTCCAATTCTAATCCCAGGCCACGCCTGGTCCTGGTGTTGCCCACGTACATGTTCTATCAGTGGACAATATAGTCTCAACTCACCACATTTCCTTTAAATTACTATCAAGTAACATAACCGTTTCATTATTTGTGTATTGAGGAGAAACAAATAAACACCACTTAGGCTTATATAGGAAAAAAAATCCCCAATCAGTCACAAGTACTAAAGGCCTCTGGAACCCCTTAAGGACATAGAGGACTCAGTTGCCATTTATGGTTCCAGGTAAAACAGACGACTACTCGACTTGGGGAGGAAAAAACCATAAAAACATAAAAAACAACCAGGTAACAAACAGAAAGCAACACAGCAGTACAGTTATGAAGGACAGAACTGACCCTTTAATGTTACCTTCCCCCCACCCCTCCTCTAAGAGCCCAGATCCCAGTGTTTTTACCTCCTCACTCTCCGAACGGCTCAGGGGGGTAGGAAAAGGAGGGTTTCAGTCAGTCCTTTCCCGATGGCTCCTGTCATTTGTCTCACCTCAGGGCTGATGAACTTCTTACTGGTCCTTCCTGCTCCTCCGTGGGGTCCCTCACAGGTTGGGCAGCCCTGCACTGCCCACTCTGACATGTTTATCCTAAGGGCTGCAGCTCCTCTCCACCTCCTGTGTGGGTTTCTGCCGCCCTCAGTCTCTCCAGCACGGCCTGCGCCACAGCCGCCTCCTCACATAGTCTCTTGCCCAATGGGGTACACTCACCAGAAGCTGCTGATGACTGTCAGTTCAACCATCATCTTCCTTGGGTTGCAGGGGCACAGCCTGCATTCTCACAGTAGGCTACAGAGGGGTCTCCAGTCTAGCACTCCTCCTTCTCTGACTATGTAGTCCACATGGTTGTCTCCATCTTGTAACATCCATCTACCTCCTCTTCCAGCTGCAGATTTCCCTTCTTAAGTAACGACCACAGAGGCACCAGGCTGACCCAGTTAGGCCAGGTAGCTCCACCTCAGAGCCAGGGCATGTTTTGAGAACTGCTTACTGGGACAGCACTGCAGCTCACTTTCTCTGTCACCAAGCAAAAAGCATCTCCACATAAACCTGTAACACATCTCCTTCCCTTTCTGCAGGCTCAACTCTCGTCCAGTACCTCTCCTGCCTTCTTTTAGCCTTAACTTGCCTTTTTTTCACTGGGAGTTACTTAGTCCCTCCCCATCCCTTCCATGAAGCAACAAGCAGCCCAGGATATTGGTGTCAGCAAGTAATCACTTGCACCTGCTGCTCTCCTTGCTTCTTTCCTGCATGTACCTTTGTTTCTTCCAGCACAGACCACAGTGCCTCAGAGCAGCCCATCACTAGACAGTTGGTGACTTGCAGGCTGCTGCTAGTGGAAGACCTCAGTTCTTTGAGGTAACCCTGTCCTAAGATGAGTCACCTGTAGACCGCAGACCCCTCAGAGACAAGCCTTTCCTCTAGCATAGAGCATATACCATCAGCCTCAAAAAACCCCACAATCACTCCCTAGCAGCACTATGCACTCTCCTGTAAAGTTTTGGAGTGAGGTGGGTAGTTCCTAGCTCTTTCTGAGCTGTCTGGAATCCCCTGTGACCAGCTCAGAACAGTTCACAGCCTCCCTCTCCTATCTGAAAAGTGACATTATTTATCCCATCTGTGAGATGCGAATATATAGTGGTATTTTATTGCATATTCATACAGATACAGATGCTAGGTGGTAATCCACAAAGCTAGCAGTACCTCTTGTACTGTATTTGCACACAAAAATTTAGCATATTCTATATTCTAATACATTATGTATTGTTGTTTGATTCAGTGATTAATTAGCAGTCCTTCACCTGACATATGATAAATGTGCATGCTTAGTTCATTTCTTTTGTCCTCTTCCTTAAGGTGTCTGGGGTATGAATTGGGTAGATGATCTGTGAGTAGGTGGTCACTACGTCCCCCTGCTGCAATCATCCTTTCCCCCAGTTACTGCACGTTTGATGACTTCATGCTAGTTAGGTACAATCTAACCTTTCAGCCTTCTGAGGCAGGAGGTTTCCTCCTTAGCAATCTCCAGTCCATCTTGAAGGATACAAAGTAGTCAGGCTTACACAGTGAAATAATTGATTTATGATCATCTCATCCTAAACAATGTTACTCCAGCCTTGGCATTAACCCCGTCTTCTAACCACCAGAGCTTGTTTCTCAAGACATTTGTGTTCTGATCCTTGCTTAAAGGAAAATTCTATTTTATAGCATAGATCACCCATATCAGGTATTCTTGTAGCTCCCTGCTACCAAAACATTACCATTTATGCCCAAGGCACTTTCATATAATCCAGTGTGATGTTTTCATGTGTAACATGATGTTCTTTAGGATAATAAATAAAATGAATGTCATCCCTTACCAGACAGAAAATAAGAAATGCTGTAGATAGTGACTAGTTCCAAAAATGGTTTCTTTATAGCTGCCAGGGTACCAATGCTCTCCCCAAACTGGGGTCAGAGGTAGCAGCAAGTGGCATGATTATGCAGCAGCCTCTATATTAACACTGCAGGATGTCTGCAGGTGGAGCACTTCTCAGTGATTGGGGTAGTCAGCATGTCTGTGAAGCAACCTCCCACCCACTAGGCATGTGGTCTACAAAGGCATGAAGTGGTGAAGCACAAGGAGAAGTGGAACAGCTTGTCCTGCTGTATTAAAAGGCTGTATGGATGTGACTGAGTCACTCTAAAGAGACTGAGATAGTTGTAACAAATTGTGCAGCTGTTATTATTTAAGCAACAGCATCAAATGATTGTGTACCTGTATTGAGTAGCTGTGGTAAGGTCTAGGGGGAAAAACTACAGGGAAGACTCTGTGAGGCAAGTTTGGAGGCTGCCTTATGCTTGGCACAATTAATTTCTCTGTGCACCCACCACAGAGCACTGCTGAGCAAAGATTGTGGTGTCACTGGGAAAATACACCTAAGAAAGAAGAGAAAATGATGGAAAGAGAGAGGAGGAGAGAAAAGAGTGAGGAATAACTGAAAGAACTGAGAGTAGGAAAGGTAGAAGAGGTACTGCATGGTGGAGTAGATGCTACCTTGCAGCCTGTGGCAGAACACATGCTAGAGCACATGGATGTTTCCTCAAGGAACTGCTGCTTGTGGAGAGCCTGTGCTGGGGAAGATTTTTTTTTTTGTGCAAGACTGCAGCTAGGACATAGTCTACACTGGAAGAAGAGAAAAGGTGAGAGGCCCAAGAGAAACTGTGTGGGCTGACTGTCTTCCTCCTTTTCCCCTTTTGCTACTTGGAAGGGTCTGGAGTGAAGTTGAGCTTGGGAGAGGAGAGAGTAAAGGTGGTGGTTTAATATTTCATTTTTTTTCTCACTATCCAAATCTAGTTTAATTGGCAACAAGATAAAATAATAGTCATGGAGTGGTAGGGGTTGAAAGGGACCTTTAGAGATCATCTAGTCCAACCCACATGCCAAAGCAGGTCCACCTAGATCAAATTGCACAGGAATGCATCCACATGGGTTTTGAAGACCTCCAGGGAAGATGCCTCCACACCCGCCCTGGGCAGCCTGTGCCAGGGCTCCCTCATCTGAACAGTGAAATAATTTTTCCTTACATTTAAATGGAACTGTTTATGTTCCAACTTCTTTCCATTATCCCTTTTCCTGTCACTAGGTAAAAGTGATGCCCCAACCTCCTGACATCCACTATTTAGATATTTGTAAATATTAATGAGATCTCCCCTCAGTCTCCTCCAGACTAAACAGCCCTAGTTCTCCACGGCCTTCATAAAGAAGATTTATTTATGTTGGAAAAGATCCTTAATATCAAGTGAAACTTTAAACCCAACTATGCCAAGTATACCACTAAACTATGCCTACCACATCTACATATCTTTTAAATACCTCTAGGATGTCAACTCAACCATTTCCCTAGACAACCTGTTCCAATCTTAGATAAATTTCCCCAAGCTGAGCCTGTTCTACCTCTTGATATCCTTCTATTTGTCTCCACTCAGGAGTTTTCTCATCCTGTTTTCTCACAGCCTGCTCGTAAGGGGGGCATAAGTGAGCCTGTGGGTAGGAATTTGGCCCTTTACCAATGTTAACTCACCACAAGAGGACTTGTGATGTCTACAACAAGAGGAGCCCACAAGAAGAGTTAAAAAAAAGAAATGAAGTTTTTGTGAACACAAAGTACAACGCCAGGCTAATGATTTATTGTGTAGTAAACAGACAATGTTCCTTGCATGAATGAAGTAGCTATTTGTATTTAAATCTATAAAGAATATCTATTTGATGCAATGCTAAATATAACAAAACATTACAGCTAATCTGTTCAATTTATAGCACCTAGATAGCTTTTTGTGCTTCTATTTTCTGGACTATTAAAACATATAACTATAATAAAATAATATCTATGAGGGTTAATATTCACAACAGCAATACCGTTGCATCAGAACTTGAGAACAGAAAACATTCAAATTACATTACATTTAAATGACTTCTCAGAAATTAAATTTGATCTTATAAATAAGATGGGCAAAATCAAACAGAGCAAAAATGTTTACTGAGACTTCTCTGCAGGGAACAGATGCATAATGTGAGAGAAAATATCGTACTAATACTGGACTTGGAAAATGTGATTTTAAGTGTCCTGAGAGCCCTTTCTGTGATATTGGGGAAGTATTCCAGGTCTGATTAATTCCCATAACAGGATCATGAGAGACCTTTTCAGTCAGGGTATCTCTGCTTCCAGCCAATATGGGCAAACACAGAAGCTTTTCTCCAGGTAACATGTTACTGCCATGGGAGCAAGTGACAAGGCTAATGTCATGAGGGCTTCAGTGGTGTTCTGTGTGGGATCAAGCTGTGAACTGCCTTGTGCTGGTCACAACAGCTTCTAGGGCAGGAATATCTATGACAGAGAGTAGCATTAGGTGATTCAGGGGCTGCAGATATGGGTGTCCATTTTAGTTTTTCTTTAAAAGCATGTGTCCTCCTTTTTCTCAGTACCAGAACCAGTGATCAGATGTTTGTATTGATTAGAGATAAAATAAGTAAAATTCCATGACTTAAGACAATTCTGCCTCCAGTGATAATTGCCTGAAGAGAGCTGGATTAGTGTATTATTTACCAGTGCTGCATAGTAAAAGAAATGGGGTAAGTAATATAAAAACAGAGCCAAATTTTATGTCCTCTGGGAACAGACTTCTATACCAAACAACTAGTGTCCATACCTCCTAGTCTGTCTAAAGAAGGGTAGTGAGAAACCAATTCCACTGGCTCGGTCTGTCTTTCATAGAGTGGAACAGAGCAATTTAATCTTTTTCATCACCTCCTTATAAAATGATTGGATCCAGATGTTCTTGTCCTGTAACAAATATGTAAGCATGCCCAAAATGATCTTTTTCTTCTGCAGCACCCATAACTGTGAGTTGTCTCAACATCTTATTTGAGGTGGAGGAAGAGAAGAGTACGGAAGCCAGGACAGAGAGCAATGAGTCAGGAAACAAGACAAAATATCAGGTGTCAGGGACTCATCAGCTGGAAGGAGTCCTGTTATTTTATTGATATAAAGTAAAACACTAGTTTATTCTCCCTTCCCAAAAACCTTATAGGCAAAGAAGAAGCCTATTTCAATCCATCTGTAAAGAGCATACTGTGCAAAGCAGTCTGTGATCATCTAGAAGTCTTTACAGAAAGAACTCTTGTTCCCCACTGCTTTGCACAAAACTTAACAAGGAGCCACAAGTGGGCTACTGGCATCCTGAGATAAAATACTGTCTGAAAGTACTTGCTAAAAGAAATCTTCTTCTTGTCTTTCAAATGACTGTGCCCCTGTCCACACTTGTCCTTAGCCAGGAAAGAATCCTACCCAATTTTTATGTCCTATTTTGGCTTTGTCTAGGAATAGGGGCTGTCTGCCCAAGGACTGAGGCAGCTGGCCTAGGGAAAGCAATAAAGGACTCGGATCATGAGCACACTCCTTAGTTATTTGTGCCTGGACTTCATGCTTTTCTAAAAACTGTTTCCAAGTCACAGGCTCTGGGCTCTGTCAGACCTTGATCTCTGCTGGAGATGGCTTTGGAGGTTATCCAAAGCTCGTTTGGAAAAGCCTTTCTCATCTAAATGTCTACTGAATACATAAATCATGCCAACATACATCTCCTTAAATTCCTGATTCCAGACAGGAGGGATGGAACCTTGATTCTTCTGACACTGGAAGATAGCTCTCACTTTATAAAAGCTTGAAGTAATTTGTTTTGCAGATTTAAGAAAAGGTATTCAGCCTGTCTCCTTACAGATGCACAAATGAATCTATAGGGTTTGTGAATAGAAGAGGTTCCAAAGAAACACAAAGCAAAGCTTCTTCCCTGTTCAGATGAGGGAAGCACTGGAAGGGGCTGCCCAGATGGGCTGTGGAGTCTCCTTCTCTTGAGACATTCAAACCCACGTGGATGAGTTCCTTTGTGACCTACTCTAGGTGTTCCTGCTCTGGCAGGGGGGTTGGACTGGATGAGCTTTTGAGGTCCCTTCTAACCTTTAACATTCTATGAACATGAAGATTGGAATTGGCCAATCCTGGGTTATTTGTTTACCTAATGCGGTTGTGTGAAGAAGACAAGGAAGAGCAGACCTTCAAAGTTACTGGACTTTCATGTAACATAGTTTTATATTTTACTTACCCCTGAAACCTCTGCATATATTTTGATGTGTTGTTTCTGAGACTGCCTGAGAGGCAGAGAGAGCCCAGTCAATTTGTACTCTGCTCTTTGTTTTTATTTAGCAGTGTTAGAGGTGGGACACTAAGCTGAGATGAGGGCTGGAAAGGTGACAGAAGCATTCTCACCAGAAGTCAAAGAGTTTTAGAGGTCCTGTGGATCAGCTGTTTGTTGGATATACTTTCCTATTCCACAAAATACATTGTGTTAGGAAGTCTGGTCCATGTCAGTTTATGTGTCCTTGTCATTAGTCCTTGTCATATTCCTCCAGTCATAGATAAAAATCATAGGTAAGTAAGATTGGATCAACAATTATTTTTTCTTCTCAAAAAAGTCATAACCATCTCACAGACATGGAAGCTGCTGATGCATATTTCAGGGAATGATAGCAGAAAATGCATTTTTGAAGTAATTGAATCAACTCTCCAGGTTCAGCAAGAGGAAGTCCTATGTAATTGTCACAGAAACTTTCTTTACCCATGTTCTTGACTGCTTGTCTTTCTATTTATTTAATTGCTATTTTTTAATTGATTAATGAATTCTGTGTTTTTGTCCATACTAAGAAAATAAGCAAATAACCAGACAGTATGATTACCAATTATAATGATCTGACCCAAAATCCCTTGAGTGATCCAAAATCCCTTTTAGTGAAGAAACACTCTTCTTCCTCTCTTTCCCATCTGATAACACATCATTTCTCCTTTTAACTTCTACTCACTTGCAATAGATTTTGAGCAGTGTGAAAATATATTTTTTTAATTTTTATTTGAATCTCTGTTTTTCAAAACACATAAAATGTGACTTTGTGTGCAAGTGAGTGTCACAGAGTTTGAAGATTCATTTAGAAAAACATTTGAAAAAGACTAATACTTATTTCAATACTTATATTCATAGGTAGACATAGGTGATAAGATGCTAAGAAATCTACAGATTTTGTCCTTTTTCCTGTTTTCAGGAAAATACTAAAGCTAAATTCTCAGTTTCAAGAAATTCAGTCAGCAGAGAAAGATTTCTGTTTCTGGTTACATGAAATAATACAAGATTAAAACACAAGAGACAGTGTTACTGCATTGTGAAGAGACTGTAAACCATGAAGCAGAGTTGGCAGCTGTTTAGGCCCTAGTTTTGAGAAAACATGTACGTAAAACAAAACTGATTTAGTATGGGCACTGATGTAGATCTCATCAATTTTATTCAAGGCATTGAACTTAGAGCTTTCTTAACTTCTTGGTACAGGAAAGTTTTCCTCCTGTAGTTTGCTTCAGAACCTTATCCAGGCTCTTTTGATTGCTGCCTCTTGATGTTCTGTGCCTTCTGTTTACAATTTTTATACTCTTTGCTATTAGGTCCTCATTGACTTAGACAGGAAGTTAGTTGAGGCAGAAATTTCTAGCTCTGAGGTAAGAAGGTAATTCATGACTGGAAACATCCTGTGTAATGACATACAAATGGAACTGACTCATACTAATGAAAATAGATTTACCACATTAACCTAATTTGTTACCTTCACTATGGTCTTCTCAGTCTCTTCCCAGAAAATGAAATTGAAGTATTAGTTTTTGTTACAATTCTATTTTGTGCTTTTCCTCTCATCACATATGATGGGACAGCTGTTTGGGTTTTTTTTTCCTTTGGAGGATGACAAAATTGTAGAGGTTGGGGACTATGTATTTGAATAGCTCTAGATAGTATGGCAGACAGAATTCTCTTAAACATTCTCTATTTTTGAAACAACATAAGAAATAAACTTTGTGACAAATACAGATCAAATAAATAGACTTGAAATTCCATTAAAATTTCATTAGTCTATTCAGCCACTCTTCACACTTCATTCCTTCCCTTCATGGCTTAAATCAGATGTTAATGCACATATGTTTTTGTCAGATTTTTATAACTTTCGTTGCTTCTTAGAGATTAAAACTGACAATCCAGTAGACCCATTCTATGACTGGAAATATGGAGATGGCAATAATTATTTTAGGCAGGGGACATTGTGCTAAGAGCAGTTTTCAAATAAAGCAGAAATAAGTGAAGTGCATTAAGAAAATCTTTAAAATCTCAAAGCATTTCCTCTTTTCCATTTCTATAAAATTATAGTAAATTTCTATGAAGAGTTTAATGACAGAACCATTTGCTGTTGCAGTAGCTGTAAAAAAAAATGACTTAATGAACATGAACACATAACAAAAAGTTGCAGCACCAAATGTTAATATAAAAGGATGTTTTCCCAGCCAGGGAACATAAGTTTTGTTTACTAACATGAAAATTTATAAACTCTTACACAATCTAATTACAAATAAATAATTGCATTGAAAAACAATTCCATTAATTTCCTGAAATAAGGGAGCAAAGCTGAATTCATAGGGAGATAGGGAATATTAGAATTAACAATCTCAAGTTTTGCTACTATATTTTTTCTAGAATTGTTTTCCACTTAGTAAACTGAAAACCAAAATTACATTGTCTGGAGAAACCTAAAGCTCTCAGGAGTGGTCAGTAGGTCTAATGGGCACAGTAGAGCTTCACTGTGTAGACTGACATGCCTAGGGTCATCACTGAGCCTTGAAGGAACGTTCTCTAGAACATGCTGTGTCCTATCTCAAGCCTGAGCTCTCAGACTAGTCCCTGATACAGGTTTTCCTCTTTCTCATGAGCAACTGCTCATTTTAGGCTTGCTCTTTATACTGAATAACCAAATCTTTGCTATTCCTTTGGCGACCCATTATTTGTTTATGTCAAAAAGTCCTGGTTTCTCCAATTCAGATTCCCTAACCAGGGCCCCAATATCTCTAAATATGACATCTTCCTGTCTTCTTCACACATTTGATAATTTATTTTCCAGTCACTTTGCTGAATTGGCTTCATTGCTTCTCCTAACTCTTTTTATTACCTTGGTTTATAAGTGCTTATCCTTCATACAGCCTTAATTTATAATCAGCCTCTCCTATTTCTGTCCATCAACTCCTTGACTTAATTAGGTATTGAATTTGCCCACTGCTTGTCTCAAACTCCTTGCTCAGTTTCCACTGCCAGCTCTGTAATCTTCAGCAGGGAAAAAAAAATCTTTTCTCCTCCTACTCCCAAATCATTTAACTCACTGACTTACCTTCTTTCTGAATGACAAGAATGTGAAAGGCCAAGACTTTTTCACCTAATGAGTTTGATTTTCTTATTTCCTCCAAGTCTTTTTCTTCTGAAGCAGTCCTTCTGAATGTCGTCCAGTTCTCAGACAGCACAGGATTCATTCTCAGAGAGCACAGAATTCATTCTATCTAACTGCAGTTATGTTTAATTTAAGAGTTTATTCTGAAGTGGCTTGCTGATCTTGATTCACTGTAAGTTTTGAGAGAGTAAATTACACTCTTACAGATAGCCTCAGTATGAAATATGCTTTGTTACTGTTGCTCTCTTTTAATTGAGCTAAGAAACCTTAAAAAAAAAGGATCAGTTTTCAAATGATTAGTGGTGAAATGAGATAATTTCTGAACTTTTCTGCAATCTAGTTGTCTCTTGAAATTCTCTTTTCTTAGAATCTCACTACTTAAGTAACATTTAAAAGAAATCTCTAGTTGTGATTTAAAATTCCTCAGGTAAGAGTCTTTTCTTAACAAAAGAAACATATTTTACATATTTTCCCCTTATGTTGTCTTTAGAAACATATGACTGTTTTGGCTGAAAACTTCCAAAAGAATTTTAGCCCAATGTAGACATTTAGCATGCAAAATCATCAGTTTGAGTGTTTTAGGTTTGTCAACCAAAGTTCTGTGTGGTCAAAATTAAATCTTGGTTTCTGTAGATAACCTTGAAAGACCACAGTTATGATGGTAGGAAACAGGTCAGATTGCAGAAGTTAGTAATAGACCATGAGAAATCTCATTTTCCTACTCACTGTTCAGTCATTAAAACTGCAGCCTTTAGTAACATTCATTTGTTAATGGCAAAAGAAGAATTAATTACTGGCTAAGAGCTCTGTTAAACACTTTTTAAAAAGTCTAATTGAAAGCACATTAAATTCAACAGAAAAGCTTAATATTTCTTTGTTGCACATTTTTAGAGAAAGAAAAGAGATGTGTCCCTGTACAGCCTGGAGAGAACACTGAACTCCTTAGCATACATTAGCAATTAGGGTGGAAATTACTTTGTATTTCTATTAAAATATCTTCTCCTGACTAACCCCATTTAGTCACATACTCATTTAGCAAGCAAAGTTGGATGTCTCCTCCAGGGTATCAGTAGTGTGAGTTGCAATTTCCTAAAAACCTAGTTTTGAGTCTGTACTAGGACAGGATCTAAACCCATAGCTATAGACCATTGTCTGAGAAGATTCTTTTCCATTTCTCCCTCATTTCTCCTTGCCCATAGTTAACTCATGTATGCCATAGACAATATATGCAAAATTATTTTCTCTCTGTCTGACTATGCATATTGTATAAGGAAAGAGAATAGTCCTTGAGCAGATTCTATACTTCTATTTGTGTCAGCTTTGCTGTCCTTGCTTCAGGTTTATTTCTCAGTTTGGCTTTTCAAAGCTGGCTTATATTTCAACCTAGAGAAACTTATCTCCTATAAAGACAATATCTAGAGGTAGCAAAATTTTCTGCTGACTCTTGGCCCAGATGCTCAGCTTCCAGCTGCTTATGATTTCTGAATAGGTTTTGATTCATAAACAGGCAGTATGGACAATAATCCCTCACAAAACCATTGCCTCATATCAGACATTTGCAGCACATAAATCCTATTCTCCAAGGAAAATAGATTATGTTTTTGCCTTTATATATTCAGAAACACTGCACACAATACATAATATCATTTCCTCATAAAGAAATTTAATAAAACAAGAACAAGTAGCCATAACCTACTTCCACCAGTATGTGCAAAGATATCTCTCTTGCATTATCACTGAGGATATGGATAGATAGAATGAGCATTTGCCAGAAAAATGCACTGATTTGTCCTCTTTCTGAATTAACAGATTTATTTCCCACCCCCTCTACCCTCCAAGATTTCATGTATTGTCTCTTCAGGAAGTTTTCTGAATCTCAATAAGAGCTTAACATACAAGTTATGAAGCCACTTCTGTGAGTTCTGCTGGCTACTCAGTGGAAACCTTAAGCATTCTTTGTAAATCAAGATATTAAGCTTCTAAATCACTGAGACTCCTCTAAAGTCCATATCAGACACCTACAGTACAGGAATTGCACTGTGAGTCAAAGATTAGTACAGGAAAAAGAGGGATCACTGATCAAATTAGGTGACTGAATGTAAAGATGGACAAATGACAAAAGTTTTCTATGGCACTGATGTGTTAATTTCAGATTTTATTATACATTTTAAAATAAAACATAGCTTGCAGATATTATTAAAGAAATAGGATCTTTATACATGAGTAAGTGCACAAAACAGATGATAAAGACCTGCATTAATCTCTATTCATAAATGTATTTGGCCATTTAAACATAAGAAAAAATTATTTTACTGTGAAGGTGAGGGAGCCCTGGCAGAGGCTGCCCAGAGAGGTTTTGGAATCTCCTTCCTTGGACGTCTTCAAGACCTGCCTGGACACGTTCCTATACGACCCCATCTAGGTTGACCTGCTTCTGCAGAGGGGTTGAACTAGATGATCTCTAAAGGTCCCTTCTAATCCCTACTGTTCTATGATTTGATGATTCTGCGAGAGACCATAATTAAGGTGCTAAAAGAAAACACAGTTTTGCCAAGTTTTTGACGGTAAGTCTATAAAAATGAAGAGAAGATTTTGATTGGCTTCAGCTAACTTCGAAGAAGATCCACAGATAAAATGATTTTATACTGTTTATGATATATAGAGGGGAAAGAACCCTAAAATGCAAGGAATGAGCATACCTTAAGCTTGATCTAGTACTTACCACTACTAATTCTGTAACAGAACTTCCTCATCTGTTTAAGCAGGAATGTATCTTCAAATACTAGTAATTCAGACCACAGGATCATAAGATTACTAGAAAGAGATGACTGCAGCTCAGGGATTTGCAGACAGTCCCTATACAAGGAGGAACAACTCACTGAAATAAGTGCATATGGGGATAAAAAGATTGATGTTCCCAACTTCCTCTTGAAGACTTCCAGAACATTTGTATGATAGACTATATATCTACAAACCCAGTTGTTGTTGTTTTCATTGTTTTAAAGAAAAAGGAGAAACACACTATTTATGGGATTTAGCTCTATGGACAATTAAGCAGTATTTTTCAGATTGAATTGGCAGGTAACCTGATGTTGAGCGACTGCCTGGCAACACTTTCATTAATGATCAGAAGGATTTATAAACAGAAGCTCAACAAGACACATAAGAAGACATCACCTGTTTCAATAAAGGACATTGTATTTCATAGTTGGGGCTCTAAATAAAGCTTAGTTTCAATAGATTTTTTGAGGCTCCTGTGACACAGAAATCTGTGTTCAAATTTTGTGTTGGATCACAATCAAGCCATTTCCTGTTTATTTCTATACAGAGGATTTTTTCTCTTGGTAGATATTTTGTCTTGCTTTTCCCTGATGTTGCTTCATGCTACTTGTCCCTCTCAACCTGCCCAGAGAGAAAAGAGGGGTCTGATCTGCTCCTGACAGTGCTTCATATATTTCAATTTTGCCAGTCATCCTTCATATGCATTAGACAGGGATATCCAAGCCATTTGCAATACTTTGTACCTATCTTGTTCTTTATTTGGCACTTTTATTATCATTTAGGATTTTATTTTATCATTTATAGCATTTTCCCACCTTTAGTCATCACAGTGCTCTGATGCTGTAAGTGTTACAAACAAGTTATGTGTTGTTGGTTACACTATTTAATACACATATATTTTGAGTTGAGGGGAATTAAAATTTGTTGTATCCTGATTAGTGCATTTTTACTTTGTAAGTGTCTCTGACCTCTGTTTTTGCTACATCAGTCATCCCTGTTTAAGTACGTAAAAAAAAAAAGTTAGCTAACATAGGAGATCTAAAGGAAAATCTCTTCAAGGGAGGCATATTCCTCAAATTTGGCTTGAAGTTGGGACACTTTTCTCATGTGACTAACAAAGTTAATGACTCAGCAAGATTCCCTTAGAAATAGCTACTATAAAAACTCCATGTAAAGCTTGGATCTTTATTTGTGGTGTG